>NW_025728055.1:661788-1323577 GCF_021461385.2 Schistocerca piceifrons
TCGGAATTAAATACAAAAGGCACAATGCCGACTTAGGTACAAGAAGACTAACTCTTGTTACTGACTATGTTATGAACCATTCCTGTGACACTAGTCATTTATTCCAATGCTTCACTTCAGGTTTACTGTATCCCTCTGACCATCTTATTGACGATGAAACACAGAAATTGCATCGGAATTGAATACAAAAGGCACAATGCCGAATTAAGTTCAAGAAGACTGACTCTTCTTACTGTCTATTTTTGAACCAGTCCTCTGACACTAGTTATAGACTCCGATGCTTCACTCCACGTTTACTGTATCCCTTGGTCCTTCTTATTGACGATTAAACACAGAAATTGCATCGGAATTAAATAGAAAAGGCACAATGCCGACTTAAGTACAAGAAGACTGACTCTTCTTACTGACTATGTTTTGAACCATTCCTGTGACACTAGTAATAAATTCCGATGCTACACTTCAGGTTTACTGTATCCCTTGGACATTCTTATTGACGATGAAACACAGAAATTGAATCGGAATTAAATACATAAGGCACAGTGCAGAATTAAGTACAAGGAGACTGACTCTTCTTACTGTCTATGTTTTGAACCATTCTTGTGACACTAGTTATAGATTCCAATGCTTCACTCCAGGTTTACTGTATCCCTTGGACCTTCTTATTGATGATGAAACACAGAAATTGCTTCGGAATTAAATACAAAAGGCACAATGCCGACTTAAGGACAAGAAGACTGACTCTTCTTACTGACTATGTTTTGACCCATTCCTGTGACACTAGCTATAGATTCTATGCTTCACTTCAGGTTTACTGAACCCATCTGACCTTCTTATTGACGATGAAACACAGAAACTGCATCGGAATTAAATACAAAAGGCACAATGCCGACTTAAGTACAAGAAGACTGACTCATCTTACAGTCTATGTTTTGAAATATTCCATTAACACTAGTTATAGATTCCGATGCTTCACTTCATGTTTCTTGTATCCCTTGGACTTTCTTATTGACGATGAAACACTGAAATTGCATCGGAGTTAAGTACAAAAGGAACAATGCCGATTTAAGTACAAGAGGACTGACTCTTCTTACTGTCTATGTTTTGAACCATTCCCGTGACACTAGTTATAAATTCCGATGCTTCACTTCAGGTTTACTGTATCCCTTGGACCTTTCTATTGACGATGAAACACAGAAATTGCATCGGAATTAAATACAATAACCATTCCTGTGACACTAGTTATAAATTCCGTTGCTTCACTTCAGGTTTACTGTATCCCTTGGACCTTCTTATTGACGATGAAACACAGAAATTGCATCGGAATTAAATACAATAGGCACAAAGCAGAATTAAGTACAAGAAGACTGACTCCTCTTACTGTCTATGTTTCGAACCATTCCTGTGACACTAGCTATAGATTACGATGCTTCACTTCAGGTTACAGGTTTACTGTACCCCTCTCACCTTCTTATTGACGATGAAATACAGTAATTTCATCGGAATTAAATACAAAATGCACAATGCCGACTTAAGTACAAGAAGACTGACTCTTCTTACTGACTATGTTATGAACCATTCCTGTGACACTAGTTATAAATTCCAATGCTTCACTTCAGGTTTACTGTATGCCTTGGACCATCTTATTGACGATGAAACACAGAAATTGCATCGGATTTAAATAGAAAGGGCACAATGTCGTCGTAAGTACAAGAAGACTGACGTTTCTTACTGTCTATGTTTTGAACCATTCGTGTGACACTAGTAATAGATTCCGATGCTTCACTCCAGGTTTACTATATCCCATGGACATTCTTATTGACGATGAAACACAGAAATTGCATCGGAAATAAATAGAAAAGGCACAATGCCGACTTAAGTACAAGAAGACTGACTCTTCTTACTGACAATGTTTTGAACCATTCCATTGACACTAGTTATAAATTCCGATGCTTCACTTCATGTTTACTGTATCCCTTGGACTTTCTTATTGACGATGAAACACAGATATTGCATCGGAATTAAATAGAAAAGGCACAATGCCGACTGAAGTACAAGAAGACTGACTCTTCTTACTGACAATGTTTTGAACCATTCCTGTGACACTAGTCATAGATCCGATGCTTCACTTCAGGTTTACTGTATACCTTGGACCTTCTTATTGACGATGAAACACAGAAATTGCATCGGAATTAAATACAAACGGCACAATGCCGACTTAAGTACAAGAAGACTGACTCTTAGAACTGTCTAAGTTTTGAACCATTCCTGTGACACTAGTTATAGATTTCGATGCTTCACTTCAGGTTTACTGTATTCCTTGGACCTTCTAATTGACGATGAAACACAGAAAATGCATCGGAATTAAATACAAAAGGCACAATGCCGACTTAAGTACATGAAGACCGACTCTTCCTACTGGCTATGTTTTGAATTATTCCTGTGACATCCGTTATAAATTCCGATGCTTCACTTGAGATGTACTGTATCCCTTGGACCTTGTTATTGACGATGAAACACAGAAATTGCATCGGAATGAAATACAATACGCACAATGCCGAATTAAGTACAAGAACACTGACTCTTCTTCCTGTCTATGATTTGAACCATTTCTGTGACACTAGTTATAGATTCCGATGCTTCACTCCTGGTTTACTGCATCCCTTGGACCTTCTTATTGACGATGAAACACAGAAATTGCATCGGAAATAAATACAAAAGCATAATGCCGACTTAAGGACAACAAGATTGACTCTTCTTACTATGTTTTGAACCATTCCTGTGTCAGTAGCTAGGGATTCCGATGCTTCACATCAGGTTTACTGTATCCCTCTGACCTTCTTAATGACGATGAAACACAGACATTGCATCGTAATTAAATACAAAAGGCACAATGCCGACTTAAGTACAAGAAGACTGACTCTTCTTACCGTCCATGTTTTGAACCATACCATTGACACTAGTTATAGATTCCGATGCTTCACTCCAGGTATACTGTATCCCTTGGACCTTCTTATTGATGATGAAACACACAAATTGCATCAGAATTAAATAGAAATGGCACTATGACGACTTAAGTACAAGAAGACTGACTCTTCTTACTGACTATGTTTTGAACGATTCCTGTGACACTAGTTATAGATCCCGATGCTTCACTTCAGGTTTACTGTATCCCTTGGACCTTCTTATTGACTATGAAACACAAAAATTGCCACGGAATGAAATACAAAAGGCAAAATGCCGACTGAAGTGCACGAAGACTGACTCTTCTTACAGTCTATGATTTGAACCATTCCTGTGACACTAGTTATAGATTCCGATGCTTCACTCCAGGTTCACTGTATCCCTTGGACCTTCTTATTGACGATGAAACACAGAAATTGCATCGGAATTAAATACAAAAGGCACAATGCCGACTTAAGTACAAGAAGACTAACTCTTCTTACTGACTATGTTTTGAACCATTCCTGTGACACTAGTTATGGATTCCGATGCTTCACTTCAGGTTTACTGTATCCCTCTGACCTTCTTATTGACGATGAAACACAGAAATTGCATCGGAATTGAATACAAAAGGCACAATGCCGAATTAAGTTCAAGAAGACTGACTCTTCTTACTGTCTATTTTTGAACCAGTCCTGTGACACTAGTTATAGATTCCAATGCTTCACTCCAGGTTTACTATATCCCTTGGACCTTCTTATTGATGATGAAACACAGAAATTGCATCGGAATTAAATACAAAAAGCACAATGCCGACTTAAGGGCAAGAAGACCGACTCTTGTTACTGACTATGTTTTGAACCATTCCTGTGACACTAGCTATAGATTCTATGCTTCACTTCAGGTTTACTGTACCCATCTGACCTTCTTATTGACGATGAAACACAGAAACTGCATCGGAATTAAATACAAAAGGCACAATGCCTACTTAAGTACAAGAAGACTGACTCATCTTGCAGTCTATGTTTTGAAATATTCCATTGACACTAGTTATAGATTCCGATGCTTCACTCCAGGATTACTGTATCCCTTGGACCTTGTTATTGACGATGGAACACAGAAATTGCATCGGAATTAAATTGAAAATTTACAATGCCGGCTTAAGTACAAGAAGACTGACTCTTCTCACTGACTACGTTTTGAACCATTCCTGTGACACTAGTTATAGATTCCGATGCTTCACCTCAGGTTTACTGTATGCCTTGGACCATCTTATTGACGATAAAACACAGAAATTGCATCGGAATTAAATACAAAAGGCAAAATGCCGACTTAAGTACATGAAGACTGACTCTTCTTACTGTCTATGTTTTGAACCATTCCTGTGCCACTAGTTATAGATTCCGATGCTACACTCCAGGTTTACTGTATCCGTTGGACCTACTTATTGACGCCGAAACACACAAATTGCATCGGAATTATATAGAAAAGGCACTATGCCGACGTAAGTACAAGAAGACTGACTCTTCTTACTGTCAATGTTTTGAACCATTCCTGTGACACTAGTTATAGTTTCCGATGCTTCACTCCATTTTACTGTATCCCTTGGACCTTCTTATTGACGATGAAACACAGAAATTGCATCGGAATTAAATAGAAAAGGCACAATGCCGACCTAACTACAAGCAGAATGACTCTTCTTACTGACTATGTTTTGAACCATTCCTGTGACACTAGTTATAGACTCCGATGCTTCACTCCAGGTTTACTGTATCCCTTGGAACTTGTTATTGACGATGAAACACAGAAATTACATCGGAATTAAATACAAAAGGCACAATGCCGACTTAAGTACAAGAAGACTGACTCTCCTTTCTGACTGTGATTTGAACCATTCCTGTGACACTAGTTACAGATTACGAAGCTTCACCTCAGTTTTACTGTATCCCTTGGACCTTCTTATTGACGATGAAAAACAGAAATTGCATCGGAATTAAATACAAAAGGCACAATGCTGACTTAAGTAGAAGAAGACTGACTCTCCTTTCTGACTGTGATTTGAACCATTCTTGTGACACTAGTTATGAATTCCGATGCTTCACTTCAGGCCTAATGTATCCCTTGGACCTTCTTATTGACGATGAAACATAGAAATTGCATTGGAATTAAATACAAAAGGCACAATGCCGACTTATGGACAAGAAGACTGACTCTTCTTACTGACTTTGCTTTGAACCATTCCTCTGACACTAGTTATAGATTCCGATGCTTCACTTCAAGGTTTACTGTATCCCTCTGACCTTCTTATTGACAATGAAACATAGAAATTGCATCGGAATTAAATAGAAAAGGCACAATGTCGACTTAAATACAAGAAGACTGACTCTTCTTACTGTCTATGTTTTGAACCATTCTTCTGACACTTGTTATAGATTCCGATGCTTCACTCCAGGTTTACTGTATCCCTTGGACCTTCTTATTGACGATGAAACACAAAATTGCGTCGGAATTAAATACGATAACCATTCCTGTGACACTAGTTATAAATTCCGATGCTTCCCTTCAGGTTTACTGTATCCCTTGGACCTTCTTATTGACGATGAAACACAGAAATTGCATCGGAATTAAATACAATAGGCACAAAGCAGAATTAAGTACAAGAAGACTGACTCTTCTTACTGTCTATGTTTTGAACCATTCCTGTGACACTAGCTATAGATTACGATGCTTCACTTCAAGTTTCAGGTTTACTGTACCCCTCTGACCTTCTTATTGACGAAGAAACACAGAAATTTCATCGGAATTAAATACAAAGGGCACTATGCCGACTTAAGTACAAGAAGACTGACTCACCTTACTGACTATGATTTGAACCATTCCTGTGACACTAGTTATAAATTCCGATGCTTCACTTCAGGTTTACTGTATCCCTTGGACCTTCATATTGACGATGAAACACAGAAATTGCATCGGATTTAAATAGAAAGGGCACAATGTCGACGTAAGTACAAGAAGACTGACTCTTCTTACTGTCTATGCTTTGAACCATTCCTGTGACACTAGTAATAGATTCCGATGCTTCACTCCAGGTTTACTATATCCCATGGACCTTCTTATTGACGATGAAACACAGAAATTGCATCGGAAATAAATAGAAAAGGCACAATGCCGACTTAAGTACAAAAAGACTGACTCTTCTTACTGACAATGTTTTGAACCATTCCATTGACACTAGTCATAAATTCCGATGCTTCACTTCATGTTTACTGTATCCCTTGGACTTTCTTATTGACGATGAAACACAGAAATTGCATCGGAATTAAATAGAAAATGCACAATGCCAACTGAAGTACAAGAAGACTGACTCTTCTTACTGACTATGTTTGGAACCATTCCTGTGACACTAGTCATAGATCCGATGCTTCACTTCAGGTTTACTGTATACCTTGGACCTTCTTATTGACGATGAAACACAGAAATTGCATCGGAATTAAATACAAACGGCACAATGCCGACTTAAGTACAAGAAGACTGACTCTTCCTACTGTCTATGTTTTGAACCATTCCTGTGACACTAGTTATAGGTTTCGATGCTTCACTTCAGGTTTACTGTATTCCTTGGACCTTCTTATTGACGATGAAACACAGGAAATGCATCGGAATTAAATACAAAAGGCACAATGCCGACTTAAGTACATGAAGACCGACTCTTCCTACTGACTATGTTTTGAACCATTCCTTTTACACCCGTTATACATTCCGATGCTTCACTTGAGGTTTACTGTATCCCTTGGACCTTGTTATTGACGATGAAACACAGAAATTGCAGCGGAATTAAATACAAAAGGCACAATGCCGAATTAAGTACAAGAAGACTGACTCTTCTTACTGTCTATGTTTTGAACCATTTCTGTGACACTAGTTATAGATTCCGATGCTTCACTCCTGGTTCACTGCATCCCTTGGACCTTCTTATTGACGATGAAACACAGAAATTGCATCGGAATTAAATACAAAATGCACAATGCCGACTTAAGGACAACAATATTGACTCTTCTTACTGACTATGCTTTGAACCATTCCTGTGACAGTAGCTATAGATTCCGATGCTTCACTTCAGGTTTACTGTATCCCTCTGACCTTCTTAATGACGATGAAACACAGACATTGCACCGTAATTAAATACAAAAGGCACAATGCCGACTTAAGTAAAAGAAGACTGACTCTTCTTACCGTCCATGTTTTGAACCATACCATTGACACTAGTTATAGATTCCGATGCTTCACTCCGGGTTTACTGTATCCCATGGACCTTCTTATTGACGATGAAACACACAAATTGCATCGGAATTAAATAGAAAAGGCACTATGCCGACTTAAGTACAAGAAGACTGACTCTTCTTACTGACTATGTTTTGAACGATTCCTGTGACACTAGTTATAGATCCCGATGCTTCACTTCAGGTTTACTGTATCCCTTGGACCTTCTTATTGACTATGAAACACAAAAATTGCATCGGAATTAAATACAAAAGTCAAATTGCCGACTGAAGTGCACGAAGACTGACTCTTCTTACAGTCTATGAATTGAACCATTCCTGTGACACTAGTTATAGATTTCGATGCTTCACTCCAGGTTCACTGTATCCCTTGGACCTTCTTATTGACGATGAAACACAGAAATTGCATCGGAATTAAATACAAAAGGCACAATGCCGACTTAGGTACAAGAAGACTAACTCTTCTTACTGACTATGCTATGAACCATTCCTGTGACACTAGTCATTTATTCCAATGCTTCACTTCAGGTTTACTGTATCCCTCTGACCATCTTATTGACGATGAAACACAGAAATTGCATCGGAATTTAATACAAAAGGCACAATGCCGAATTAAGTTCAAGAAGACTGACTCTTCTTACTGTCTATTTTTGAACCAGTCCTCTGACACTAGTTATAGACTCCGATGCTTCACTCCACGTTTACTGTATCCCTTGGTCCTTCTTATTGACGATTAAACACAGATATTGCATCGGAATTAAATAGAAAAGGCACAATGCCGACTTAAGTACAAGAAGACTGACTCTTCTTACTGACTATGTTTTGAACCATTCCTGTGACACTAGTAATAAATTCCGATGCTACACTTCAGGTTTACTGTATCCCTTGGACATTCTTATTGTCGATGAAACACAGAAATTGAATCGGAATTAAATACATAAGGCACAGTGCAGAATTAAGTACAAGGAGACTGACTCTTCTTACTGTCTATGTTTTGAACCATTCTTGTGACACTAGTTATAGATTCCAATGCTTCACTCCAGGTTTACTGTATCCCTTGGACCTTCTTATTGATGATGAAACACAGAAATTGCTTCGGAATTAAATACAAAAGGCACAATGCCGACTTAAGGACAAGAAGACTGACTCTTCCTACTGTCTATGTTTTGAACCATTCCTGTGACACTAGTTATAGGTTTCGATGCTTCACTTCAGGTTTACTGTATTCCTTGGACCTTCTTATTGACGATGAAACACAGGAAATGCATCGGAATTAAATACAAAAGGCACAATGCCGACTTAAGTACATGAAGACCGACTCTTCCTACTGACTATGTTTTGAACCATTCCTTTTACACCCGTTATACATTCCGATGCTTCACTTGAGGTTTACTGTATCCCTTGGACCTTGTTATTGACGATGAAACACAGAAATTGCAGCGGAATTAAATACAAAAGGCACAATGCCGAATTAAGTACAAGAAGACTGACTCTTCTTACTGTCTATGTTTTGAACCATTTCTGTGACACTAGTTATAGATTCCGATGCTTCACTCCTGGTTCACTGCATCCCTTGGACCTTCTTATTGACGATGAAACACAGAAATTGCATCGGAATTAAATACAAAATGCACAATGCCGACTTAAGGACAACAATATTGACTCTTCTTACTGACTATGCTTTGAACCATTCCTGTGACAGTAGCTATAGATTCCGATGCTTCACTTCAGGTTTACTGTATCCCTCTGACCTTCTTAATGACGATGAAACACAGACATTGCACCGTAATTAAATACAAAAGGCACAATGCCGACTTAAGTAAAAGAAGACTGACTCTTCTTACCGTCCATGTTTTGAACCATACCATTGACACTAGTTATAGATTCCGATGCTTCACTCCGGGTTTACTGTATCCCATGGACCTTCTTATTGACGATGAAACACACAAATTGCTTCGGAATTAAATACAAAAGGCACAATGCCGACTTAAGTACAAGAAGACTGACTCATCTTACAGTCTATGTTTTGAAATATTCCATTAACACTAGTTATAGATTCCGATGCTTCACTCCAGGTTTACTGTATCCCTTAGACCTTGTTATTGACGATGAAACACAGAAATATCATCGGAATTAAATAGAAAAGGTACAATGCCGACTTAAGTACAAGAAGACTGACTCTTCTTACTGATTATGTTTTGAACCATTCCTGTGACACTAGTTATAGATTCCGATGCTTCACTTCAGGTTTACTGTATCCGTTGGACCTTCTTATTGACGATGAAACACACAAATCGCATCGGAATTAAATAGAAAAGGCACTATGCCGACGTAAGTACAAGGAGACTGACTCTTCTTACTGTCTATGTTTTGAACCATTCCTGTGACACTAGTTATAGTTTCCGATGCTTCACTCCATTTTACTGTATCCCAGGGACCTTCTTATTGACGATGAAACACAGAAATTGCTTCGGAATGAAATAGAAAAGGCACAATGCCGACTTCAGTACAAGAAGACTGACTCTTCTTACTGTCTATGTTTTGAACCATTCCATTGACACTAGTTATAGATTCCGATGCTTCACTTCAGGTTTACTGTATCCCTTGGAACTCGTTATTGACGATGAAACACAGAAATTGCATCGGAATTAAATAGAAAAGGTACAATGCCGACTTAAGTACAAGAAGACTTAATCTTCTTACTGACTATGTATTGAACCATTCCTGTGACACTAGTTATAGATTCCGATTCTTCACTCCAGGTTTACTGTATCCCTTGGACCTTCTTATTGATGATGAAACACAGAAATAGCATCGGAATTAAATACAAAAGGCACAATGACGACTTAAGGACAAGAAGGCTGACTCTTCTTACTGACTATGTTTTGAACCATTCCTGTGACACTAGCTATAGATTTCGATGCTTCACTTCAGGTTTACTGTACCCCTCTGACCTTCTTATTGACGATGAAACACAGAAACTGCATCGGAATTAAATACAAAAGGCACAATGCCGACTTAAGTACAAGAAGACTGACTCTTCTTACTGTCTATGTTTTGAACCATTCCATTGACACTAGTTATAGATTCCGATGCTTCACTCCAGGTTTACTGTATCCCTTGGAACCTGTTATTGACGATGAAACACAGAAATTGCATCGGAATTAAATAGAAAAGGTACAATGCCGACTTAAGTACAAGAAGACTTAATCTTCTTACTGACTATGTTTTGAACCATTCCTGTGACACTAGTTATAGATTCCGTGCTTTACCTCAGGTTTACAGTATCCCTTGGACCTTCTTATTGACGATGAAACACAGAAATTTGCATCGGAATTAAATAGAAAAGGCACAATGCCTACTTAAGTACAAGTAGACTGACTCTTCTTACTGACTATGTTTTGAACCATTCCTGTGACACTACTTATAGATTCCGATGCTTCACTTCAGGATTTCTGTATCCCTCCGACCTTCTTATTGACGATGAAACACTGAAATTGCATCGGAATTAAATAGAAAAGGAGCAATGCCGACTTAAGTACAAGAAGACTGACTCTTCTTACTGTCTATGTTTTGACCCATCCCTGTGGCACTAGTTATAAGTTCCGATGCTTCACTTCAGGTTTACTGTATCCCTTGGACCTTCTTATTGACGATGAAACACAGAAATTGCGTCGGAATTAAATACGATAACCATTCCTGTGACACTAGTTATAAATTCCGATGCTTCACTTCAGGTTTACTGTATCCCTTGGACCTTCTTATTGACGATGAAACACAGAAATTGCATCGGAATTAAATACAATAGGCACAAAGCAGAATTAAGTACAAGAAGACTGACTCTTCTTACTGTCTATGTTTTGAACCATTCCTGTGACACTAGCTATAGATTACGATGCTTCAAATCAAGTTTCAGGTTTACTGTACCCCTCTGACCTTCTTATTGACTAAGAAACACAGAAATTTCATCGGAATTAAATACAAAAGGCACAATGCCGACTTAAGTACAAGAAGACTGACTCACCTTACTGACTATGATTTGTACCATTCCTGTGACACTAGTTATAAATTCCGATGCTTCACTTCAGGTTTACTGTATACCTTGGACCTTCTTATTGACAATGAAACACAGAAATTGCATCGGAATTAAAAAGAAAAGGCACAATGCCGACTTAAGTACAAGAAGACTGACTCTTCTTACTGTCTATGTTTTTAACCATTCCTGTGACACTAGTTATAGATTCCGATGCTTCACTCCAGGTTTACTGTATCCCTTGGACCTTCTTATTGAGGATGAAACACAGAAATTGCATCGGAATTAATTACAAAAGGCACAATGCCGACTTAAGGACAAGAAGACTGACACTTCTTACTGTCTATGTTTTGAACCATTCCTGTGACACTAGCTATAGATTCCGAAGCTTCACTACAGGTTTACTGTATCCCTTGGACCTTCATATTGACGATGAAACACAGAAATTGCATCGGATTTAAATAGAAAGGGCACAATGTCGACGTAAGTACAAGAAGACTGATTCTTCTTACTGTCTATGCTTTGAACCATTCCTGTGACACTAGTAATAGATTCCGATGCTTCACTCCAGGTTTACAATATCCCATGGACCTTCTTATTGACGATGAAACACAGTAATTGCATCGGAAATAAATAGAAAAGGCACAATGCCGACTTAAGTACAAGAAGACTGACTCTTCTTACTGACAATGTTTTGAACCATTCCATTGACACTAGTTATAAATTCCGATGCTTCACTTCAGGATTACTGTATACCTTGGACCTTCTTATTGACGATGAGACACAGAAATTGCATCGGAAATAAAAAGAAAAGCCACAATGCCGACTTAAGTACAAGAAGACTGACTCTTCTTACTGTCTATGTTTTTAACCATTCCTGTGACACTAGTTATAGATTCCGATGCTTCACTCCAGGTTTACTGTATCCCTTGGACCTTCTTATTGAGGATGAAACACAGAAATTGCATCGGAATTAATTACAAAAGGCACAATGCCGACTTAAGGACAAGAAGACTGACACTTCTTACTGTCTATGTTTTGAACCATTCCTGTGACACTAGCTATAGATTGCGAAGCTTCACTTCAGGTTTACTGTATCCCTTGGACCTTCATATTGACGATGAAACACAGAAATTGCATCGGATTTAAATAGAAAGGGCACAATGTCGGCGTAAGTACAAGAAGACTGACTCTTCTTACGGTCTATGCTTTGAACCATTCCTGTGACACTAGTAATAGATTCCGATGCTTCACTCCAGGTTTACTATATCCCATGGAGCTTCTTATTGACGATGAAACACAGAAATTGCATCGGAAATAAATAGAAAAGACACAATGCCGACTTAAGTACAAGAAGACTGACTCTTCTTACTGACAATGTTTTGAACCATTCCATTGACACTAGTTATAAATTCCGATGCTTCACTTTATGTTTACTGTATCCCTTGGACTTTCTTATTGACGGTGAAACACAGAAATTGCATCGGAATTAAATAGAAAAGGCACAATGCCGACTGAAGTACAAGAAGACTGACTCTTCTTACTGACTATGTTTTGAACCATTCCTGTGACACTAGTCATAGATCCGATGCTTCACTTCAGGTTTACTGTATAACTTGGACCTTCTTATTGACGATGAAAGAAAGAAATTGCATCGGATTAAATACAAACGGCACAATGCCGACTTTAGTACAAGAAGACTGACTCTTCTTACTGTCTATGTTTTGAACCATTCCATTGACACTAGTTATAGATTCCGATGCTTCACTCCAGGTTTACTGTATCCCTTGGAACTTGTTATTGACGATGAAACACAGAAATTGCATCGGAAGTAAATAGAAAAGGTACAATGCCGACTTAAGTACAAGAAGACTTAATCTTCTTACTGACTATGTTTTGAACCATTCCTGTGACACTAGTTATAGATTCCGTGCTTTACCTCAGGTTTACAGTATCCCTTGGACCTTCTTGTTGACGATGAAACAGAGAAATTTGCATCGGAATTAAATAGAAAAGGCACAATGCCTACTTAAGTACAAGTAGTCTGACTCTTCTTACTGACTATGTTTTGAACCATTCCTGTGACACTACTTATAGATTCCGATGCTTCACTTCAGGATTTCTGTATCCCTCCGACCTTCTTATTGACGATGAAACACTGAAATTGCATCGGAATTAAATAGAAAAGGAGCAATGCCGACTTAAGTACAAGAAGACTGTCTCTTCTTACTGTCTATGATTTTAACCATTCCTGTGACACTAGTTATAGATTCCGATGCTTCACTCCAGGTTTACTGTATCCCTTGGACCTTCTTATTGAGGATGAAACACTGAAATTGCATCGGAATTAATTACAAAAGGCACAATGCCGACTTAAGGACAAGAAGACTGACTCTTCTTACTGTCTATGCTTTGAACCATTCCTGTGACACTAGTAATAGATTCCGATGCTTCACTCCAGGTTTACTATATCCCATGGACCTTCTTATTGACGATGAAACACAGAAATTGCATCGGAAATAAATAGAAAAGGCACAATGCCGACTTAAGTACAAGAAGACTGACACTTCTTACTGACAATGTTTTGAACCATTCCATTGACACTAGTTATAAATTCCGATGCTTCACTTCATGTTTACAGTATCCCTTGGACTTTCTTATTGACGATGAAACACAGAAATTGCATCGGAATTAAATAGAAAAGGCACAATGCCGACTGAAGTACAAGAAGACTGACTCTTCTTACTGACTATGTTTTGAACCATTCCTGTGACACTAGTCATAGATCCGATGCTTCACTTCAGGTTTACTGTATAACTTGGACCTTCTTATTGACGATGAAACACAGAAATTGCATCGGAATTAAATACAAACGGCACAATGCCGACTTAAGTACAAGAAGACTGACTCTCCCTACTGTCTATGTTTTGAAACATTCCTGTGACACTAGTTATAGAATTCTATTCTTCACTTCAGGTTTACTGTATTCCTTGGACCTTCTTATTGACGATGAAACACAGAAAATGCATGGGAATTAAATACAAAAGGCACAATGCCGACTTAAGTACATGAAGACCGACTCTTCCTACTGACTATGTTTTGAACCATTCCTGTGACACCCCTTATACATTCCGATGCTTCACTTGAGGTTTACTGTATCCCTTGGACCTTGTTATTGACGATGAAACACAGAAGTTGCAGCGGAATTAAATACAAAAGGCACAATGCCGAATTAAGTACAAGAAGACTGACTCTTCTTACTGTCTATGTTTTGAGCCATTTCTGTGACACTAGTTATAGATTCCGATGCTTCACTCCTGGTTTACTGCATCCCTTGGACCTTCTTATTGACGATGAAACACAGAAATTGCATCGGAATTAAATACAAAAGGCACAATGCCGACTTAAGGACAACAAGATTGACTCTTCTTACTGACTATGTTTGAACCATTCCTGTGACAGTAGCTATAGATTCCGATGCTTCAGTTCAGGTTTACTGTATCCCTCTGACCTTCTTAATGCCGATGAAACACAGACATTGCACCGTAATTAAATACAAAACGCACAATGCCGACTTAAGTACAAGAAGACTGACTCTTCTTACCGTCCGTGTTTTGAACCACACCATTGACACTAGTAATAGATTCCGATGCTTCACTCCGGGTTTACTGTATCCCTTGGACCTTCTTATTGACGATGAAACACACAAATTGCATCTAAATTAAATAGAAAAGGCACTATGCCGACATAAGTACAAGAAGACTACCTCTTCTTACTGACTATGTTTTGAACGATTCCTGTGACACTAGTTATAGATCCCGATGCTTCACTTCAGGTTTACTGTATACCTTGGACCTTCTTATTGACTATGAAACACAAAAATTGCATCGGAATTAAATACAAAAGGCAAAATGCCGACTGAAGTGCACGAAGACTGACTCTTCTTACAGTCTATGATTTGAACCATTCCTGTGACACTAGTTATAGATTCCGATACTTCACTCCAGGTTCACTGTATCCCTTGGACCTTCTTATTGACGATGAAACACAGAAATTGCATCGGAATTAAATACAAAAGGCACAATGCCGACTTAGGTACAAGAAGACTAACTCTTCTTACTGACTATGTTTTGAACCAATCCTGTGACACTAGTTATGGATTCCAATGCTTCACTTCAGGTTCACTGTATCCCTCTGGCCTTCTTATTGACCTTAAAACACAGAAATTGCATCGGAATTGATTACAAAAGGCACAATGCCGAATTAAGTTCAAGAAGACTGACTCTTCTTACTGTCTATTTTTGAACCACTCCTCTGACACTAGTTATAGACTCCGATGCTTCACTCCAGGTTTACTGTATCCCTTGGTCCTTCTTATTGACGATTAAACGCAGAAATTGCATCGGAATTAAATAGAAAAGGCACAATGCCGACTTAAGTACAAGAAGACTGACTCTTCTTACTGACTATGTTTTGAACCATTCCTGTGACACTAGTTATCAATTCCGATGCTACACTTCAGGTTTACTGTATCCCTTGGACATTCTTATTGACGATGAAACACAGAAGTTGAATCGGAATTAAATACAAAAGGCACAGTGCAGAATTAAGTACAAGGAGACTGACTCTTCTTACTGTCTATGTTTTGAACCATTCTTGTGACACTAGTTATAGATTCCAATGCTTCACTCCAGGTGTACTGTATCCCCTGGACCTTCTTATTGATGATGAAACACAGAAATTGCATCGGAATTAAATACAAAAGGCACAATGCCGACTTAAGGACAAGAAGACTGACTCTTCTTACTGACTATGTTTTGAACCATTCCTGTGACACTAGCTATAGATTCTATGCTTCACTTCAGGTTTACTGTAACCATCTGACCTTCTTGTTGACGATGAAACACAGAAACTGCATCGGAATTAAAAACAAAAGGCACAATGCCGACTTAAGTACAAGAAGACTGACTCATCTTACAGTCTATGTTTTGAAATATTCCATTGACACTAGTTATAGATTCCGATGCTTCACTCCAGGTTTACTGTATCCCTTAGACCTTGTTATTGACGATGAAACACAGAAATATCATCGGAATTAAATAGTAAAGGTACAATGCCGACTTAAGTACAAGAAGACTGACTCTTCTTACTGACTATGTTTTGAACCATTCCTGTGACACTAGTTATAGATTCCGATGCTTCACTTCAGGTTTACTGTATCCCTTGGATCTTCTTATTGACGATTAAACACAGAAATTGCATCGGAATTAAATACAAAAGGCAAAATGCCGACTTAAGTACATGAAGACTGACTCTTCTTACTGTCTACGTTTTGAACCATTCCTGTGACACTAGTTATAGATTCCGATGCTACACTCCAGGTTTACTGTATCCGTTGGACCTTCTTATTGACGATGAAACACACAAATTGCATCGGAATTAAATAGAAAATGCACTATGCCGACGTAAGTACAAGAAGACTGACTCTTCTTACTGTCTATGTTTTGAACCATTCCTGTGACACTAGTTATAGTTTCCGATGCTTCACTCCATTTTACTGTATCCCTGGGACCTTCTTATTGACGATGAAACACAGAAATTGCATCGGAATGAAATAGAAAAGGCACAGTGCCGACTTAACTACAAGAAGACTGACTCTTCTTACTGACTATGTTTTGAACCATTCCTGTGACACTAGTTGTAGCCTCCGTTCCTTCACTCCCGGTTTACTGTATCCCTTGGTCCTTCTTATTGACTATGAAACACAGAAATTGAATCGGAATTAAATACAAATGGCCCAGTGCAGAATTAAGTACAAGGAGACTGACTCTTCTTACTGTCTATGTTTTGAACCATTCCTGTGACACTAGTTATAGATTCCGATTCTTCACTCCAGGTTTACTGTATCCCTTGGACCTTCTTATTGATGATGAAACACAGAAATTGCATCGGAATTAAATACAAAAGGCACAATGACGACTTAAGGACAAGAAGACTGACTCTTCCTACTGACTATGCTTTGAACCATTCCTGTGACACTAGCTATAGATTTCGATGCTTCACTTCAGGTTTACTGTACCCCTCTGACCTTCTTATTGACGATGAAACACAGAAACTGCATCGGAATTAAATACAAAAGGCACAATGCCGACTTAAGTACAAGAAGACTGACTCTTCTTACTGTCTATGTTTTGAACCATTCCATTGACACTAGTTATTGATTCCGATGCTTCACTCCAGGTTTACTGTATCGCTTGGAACTTGTTATTGACGATGAAATACAGAAATTGCATCGGAATTAAATAGAAAAGGTACAATGCCGACTTGAGTACAAGAAGACTTAATCTTCTTACTGACTATGTTTTGAACCATTCCTGTGACACTAGTTATAGATTCCGATTCTTCACTCCAGGTTTACTGTATCCCTTGGACCTTCTTATTGACGATGAAACACAGAAATTGCATCGGAAATAAATACAAAAAGCACAATGTCGACTTAAGGACAAGAAGACTGACTCTTCTTACTGACTATGTTTTGAACCATTCCTGTGACACTAGCTATAGATTTCGATGCTTCACTTCAGGTTTACTGTACCCCTCTGACCTTCTTATTGACGAAGAAACACAGAAATTGCATTGGAATTAAATACAAAAGGCACAATGCCGACTTATGGACAGGAAGACTGCCTCTTCTTATTGACTTTGCTTTGAACCATTCCTGTGACACTAGTTATAGATTCCGATGCTTCACTTCAAGGTTTACTGTATCCCTCTGACCTTCTTATTGACAATGAAACATAGAAATTGCATCGGAATTCAATTGAAAAGGCACAATGTCGACCTAAGTACAAGAAGACTGACTCTTCTTACTGTCTATGTTTTGAACCATTCCTCTGACACTAGTTATAGATTCCGATGCTTCACTCCAGGTTTACTGTATCCCTTGGACCTTCTGATTGACGATGAAACACAGAAATTGCATCGGAATTAAATACAAAGGCACAATGCCGACTTAAGGACAAGAAGACTGACTCTTCTTACTGACTTTGTTTTGAACCATTCCTGTGACACTAGTTATAGATTCCGATTCTTCACTCCAGGTTTACTGTATCCCTTGGACCTTCTTATTGATGATGAAACACAGAAATTGCATCGGAATTAAATACAAAAGGCACAATGACGACTTAAGGACAAGAAGACTGACTCTTCCTACTGACTATGTTTTCAACCATTCCTGTGACACTAGCTATAGATTTCGATGCTTCACTTCAGGTTTACTGTACCCCTCTGACCTTCTTATTGACGATGAAACACAGAAACTGCATCGGAATTAAATACAAAAGGCACAATGCCGACTTAAGTACAAGAAGACTGACTCTTCTTACTGTCTATGTTTTGAACCATTCCTGTGACACTAGTTATAGATTCCGATTCTTCACTCCAGGTTTACTGTATCCCTTGGACCTTCTTATTGACGATGAAACACAGAAATTGCATCGGAAATAAATACAAAAAGCACAATGTCGACTTAAGGACAAGAAGACTGACTCTTCTTACTGACTATGTTTTGAACCATTCCTGTGCACTAGCTATAGATTTCGATGCTTCACTCCAGGTTTACTGTAACCCTTGGACCTTCTTATTGACGATGAAACACAGAAATTGCATCGGAATTAATTACAAAAGGCACAATGCCGACTTAAGTACAAGAAGACTGACTCTTCTAACTTACTATGTTTGAACCATTCCTGTGACACTAGCTATAGATTTCGAAGCTTCACTTCAGGTTTACTGTATCCCTTGGACCTTCTTATTGACGATGAAACACAGAAATTGCATCGGAAGTAAATACAAAAGGCACAATGCCGACTTAAGGACAAGAAGACTGACTCTTCTTACTGACTTTGTTTTGAACCATTCCTGTGACACTAGTTATAGATTCCGATGCTTTACTCCAGGTTTACTATATCCCTTGGACCTTCTTATTGACGATGAAACACAGAAATTGGGATCGGAATTAAATAGAAAAGGCACAATGCCGACTTAAGTACAAGAAGACTGACTCTTCTTACTGACTATGTTTTGAACCATTCCATTGACACTAATTATAGATTCCGATGCTTCACTCCAGGTTTACTGTATCCCTTGGACCTTCTTGTTGACGATGAAACACAGAAATTGCATCGGAATTAAATAGAAAATGCACAATGCCGACTTAAGTACAAGAAGACTGACTCTTCTTACTGACTATGTTTTGAACCATCCCTGTGACACTAGTTATAGATTCCGATGCTTCACTATAGGTTTACTGTATCCCTTGGTCCTTCTTATTGACGATGAAACACAGAAGTTGCATCGGAATTAAATACAAAAGGCACAATGCCGACTGAAGTACAAGTAGACTGACACTCCTTACTGACTATGCTTTGAACCATTCCTGTGACACTAGTGATAAACTCCGATACTTTACTTCAGGTTTACTGTATCGCTTGGACCTTCTTATTGACGTTGAAACACAGATATTGCATCGGAATTAAATACAAAATGCACAAAGCAGAATTAAGTACAAGAAGACTGACTCTTCTTACTGTCTATGATTTGAAACATTCCTGTGACACTAGTTATAGATTCCGATGCTTCACTCCAGGTTTACTGTAACCCTTGGACCTTCTTATTGACGATGAAACACAGAAATTGCATCGGAATTAAATAGAAAAGGCACAATGCCGACTTAAGTACAACAAGACTGACTCTTCTTACTGCCTATGTTTTGAACCATTCCTGTGACACTAGCTATAGATTCCGACGCTTCACTTCAGGATTACTGTATCCCTCTGATCTTCTTATTGACGATGAAACACAGAAATTGCATCGGAATATAAATAGAAAAGCCACAATGCCGACTTAAGTACAAGAAGACTGACTCTTCTTACGGTCTATGTTCTGAACCATCCCTGTGGCACTAGTTATAGATTCCGATGCTTCACTATAGGTTTACTGTATCCCTTGGTCCTTCTTATTGACGATGAAACACAGAAATTGCATCGGAATTAAATAGAAAAGGCACAATGCCGACTTAAGTACAACAAGACTGACTCTTCTTACTGCCTATGTTTTGAACCATTCCTGTGACACTAGTTATAGATTCCGATGCTTCTCTTCAAGATTACTGTATCCCTCTGATCTTCTTATTGACGATGAAACACAGAAATTGCATCGGAATATAAATAGAAAAGGCACAATGCCGACTTAAGTACAAGAAGACTGACTCTTCTTGCGGTCTATGTTCTGAACCATCCCTGTGGCACTAGTTATAGATTCCGATGCTTCACTCCAGGTTTACTGTATCCCTTGGTCCTTCTTAAAGACGATGAAACACAGAAATTGCATCGGAATTTAATAGAAAAGGCACAATGCCGACTTAAGTACAAAAAGACTGACTCTCCTTACTGACTATGTTTTGAACCATTCCTGTGAGACTAGTTATAAATTCCGATGCTTCACTTCAGGTTTACTGTATCCCTTGGACCTTCTTATTGACGATGAAACACAGAAATTGCATCGGAACTAAATACAAAAGGCACAATGCAGAATTAAGTACAAGAAGACCGACTGTTCTTACTGTCTATGATTTGAACCATTCCTGTGACACTAGTTATAGATTCCGTTGCTTCACTCCAGGTTTACTGTATCCCTTGGAACTTATTATTGACGATGAAACACAGAAATTGCATCGGAATTAAATACAAACGGTACAATGCCGACATAAGGAGAAGAAGACTGACTCTTCTTACTGACTATGTTTTGAACCATTCCTGTGACACTAGCTATAGATTCCGATGCTTCACCTCAGGTTTACTGTATACCTTGGACCTTCTTATTGCCGACGAAACACAGAAATTGCATCGGAATTAAATACAAAAGGCAAAATGCCGACTTAAGTACACGAAGACTGACTCTACTTACTGTCTATGCTTTGAACCATTCCTGTGACACTAGTTATAGATTCCGATGCTACACTCCAGGATTAGTGTATCCCTTGGACCTTCTTATTGACGATGAAACATAGAAATTGCATCGGAATTAATTACAAAAGGCACAATGCCGACTTAACTACAAAGAAGACTGACTGTTCTTACTGACTTTGCTTTGAACCATTCCTGTGACACTAGTTATAGATTCCGATGCTTCACTTCAGGTTTATTGCATACCTCTGACCTTCTTATTGACGAGGAAACACAGAAATTGCATCGGAATTAAATAGAAAAAGCACAATGTCGACGTAAGTACAAGAAGACTGACTCTTCTTACTGTCTATGTTTTGAACCATTCCTCTGACACTAGTTATAGATTGCGATGCTTCACTCCGGGTTTACAGTATCCCTTGGACCTTCTTATTGACGATGAAACACAGAAATTGCATCGGAATTAAATACAAAAGGCACAATGCCGATTTAAGTACAAGAAGACTGACACAACTTCCTGACTATGTTTGAACCATTCCTGTGACACTAGTTATAAATTCCGATGCTTCACTTCAGGTTTACTGTATCGCTTGGACCTTCTTATTGACGATGAAACACAGAAATTGCATCGGAGTTTAATACAAAAGGCACAATGCCGACTTAAGTACAAGAAGACTGACTCTTCTTACTGTCTATGCTTTGAACCATCCCTGTGTCACTAGTTATAGATTCCGACGCTTCACTCTAGGTTTACTGTATCCCTTGGTCCTTCTTATTGACGTTGAAACAGAAATTGCATCGGAATTAAATACAAATGGCACAATGCCGACCTAAGTAGAGGAAGACTGACTCTTCTTACTGACTATGTTTGAACCATTGCTGTGACACTAGTTATAGATTCTGATGCTTCACTCCAGGTTTACTGTATCCCTTGGACCTTCTTATTGACGATGAAACACAGAAATTGCATCGGAATTAAATACAAAAGGCACAATGCCGACTTAAGGACAAGAAGACTGACTCTTCATACTGACTATGTTTTGAACCATTCCTGTGACACTTGCTATAGATTCCGATGATTCACTTCAGGTTTACTGAACCCCTCTGACCTTGTTATTGACTAAGAAACACAGAAATAGCATCGGAATTAAATACAAAATGCACAATGCCGACTTAAGTACAAGAACACTGACTCTTCTTACTGTCTATGCTTTGAACCATTCCATTGACACTACTTATAGATTCCGATGCTTCACTCCAGGTTTACTGTAGCCCTTGGACCTTCTTATTGACGATGAAACACAGATATTGCATCGGAATTAATTACAAACGGCACAATGCCGACTTAAGGACAAGAAGACTGACTCTTCATACTGACTGTGTTTTGAACCATTCCTGTGACACTAGCTATAGATTACGATGCTTCACCTCAGGTTTAGTCTATACCTTGGACCTTCTTATTGACGACGAAACACAGATATTGCATCGGAATTATTTACAAACGGCACAATGCCGACTTAAGGACAAGAAGACTGACTCTTCTAACTGACTTTGCTTTGTACCATTCCTGTGACACTAGTTATAGATTCCGATGCTTCACTCCAGGTCTACTGTATCCCTTGGTCCTTCTTATTGACGATGAAACACAGAAATTGCATCGGAATTAAATACAAAAGGCACAAAGCCAACTTAAGTACAAGAAGACTGACTCTCCTTACTGACTATGTTTTGAACCATTCCTGTGACACTAGTTATAAATTCCGATGCTTCACTTCAGGTTTACGGTATCCCTTGGACCTTCTTATTGACGATGAAACACAGAAAATGCATCGGAATTAAATACAAAAGGCACAATGCCGACTTCAGTACAAGAAGAGCGACTCTTTCTACAGACTATGTTTTGAACCATTCCTGTGACACCCTTTATAGATTCCGACGCTTCACTTGATGTTTACAGTATCCCTTGGACCTTCTTATTGACGATGAAACACAGAAATTGCATCGGAATTAAATTCAAAAGGCACAACGCCGACTTCAGTACAAGAAGACTAACTCTTCCTACTGACTATGTTTTGAACCATTCCTGTGACCCTAGTTATGGAACCGATGCTTCACTTCAGGTTTACTGTATCCCTCTGACCTTCTTATTGATGATGAAACACAGAAATTGCATCGGAATTAAATACAAAAGGCACAATGCCGACTTAAGAACAAGAAGACTGACATTTCTTACTGACTATGTTTTGAACCATTCCTGTGACACTAGCTATAGATTCCGATGCTTCACTACAGGTTTATTGCATCCCTCTGACCTTCTTATTGACGAAGAAACACAGAAATTGCATCGGAATTAAATAGAAAAGGCACAATGCCGACTTAAGTACAACAAGACTGTCTCTTCTTACTGACTATGTTTTGAACCATTCCTGTGACACTAGTTATCGATTCCGATGCTTCACTTCAGGATTACTGTATCCCTCTGACATTCTTATTGACGATGAAACACAGAAATTGCTCCGGAATTAAATAGAAAAGGCACAATGCCGCCTTAAGTACAAGAAGACTGACTCTTCTGACTGTCTATGCTTTGAACCATCCCTGTGACACTAGTTATAGATTCCGATGCTTCACTCCAGGTTTACTGTATCCCTTGGACCTTCTTATTGACGATGAAACATAGAAATTGCATCGGAATTAATTACAAAAGGCACAATGCCGACTTAACTACAAGAAGACTGACTGTTCTTACTGACTTTGCTTTGAACCATTCCTGTGACACTAGTTATAGATTCCGATGCTTCACTTCAGGTTTATTGTATACCTCTGACCTTCTTATTGACGATGAAACACAGAAATTGCATCGGAATTAAATAGAAAAAGCACAATGTCGACGTAAGTACAAGAAGACTGACTCTTCTTACTGTCTATGTTTTGAACCATTCCTCTGACACTAGTTATAGATTGCGATGCTTCACTCCGGGTTTACAGTATCCCTTGGACCTTCTTATTGACGATGAAACACAGAAATTGCATCGGAATTAAATACAAAAGGCACAATGCCGATTTAAGTACAAGAAGACTGACACAACTTCCTGACTATGTTTGAACCATTCCTGTGACACTAGTTATAAATTCCGATGCTTCACTTCAGGTTTACTGTATCGCTTGGACCTTCTTATTGACGATGAAACACAGAAATTGCATCGGAGTTTAATACAAAAGGCACAATGCCGACTTAAGTACAAGAAGACTGACTCTTCTTACTGTCTATGCTTTGAACCATCCCTGTGTCACTAGTTATAGATTCCGACGCTTCACTCTAGGTTTACTGTATCCCTTGGTCCTTCTTATTGACGATGAAACAGAAATTGCATCGGAATTAAATACAAATGGCACAATGCCGACCTAAGTACAAGAAGACTGACTCTTCTTACTGACTATGTTTGAACCATTGCTGTGACACTAGTTATAGATTCTGATGCTTCACTCCAGGTTTACTGTATCCCTTGGACCTTCTTATTGACGATGAAACGCAGAAATTGCATCGGAATTAAATACAAAAGGCACAATGCCGACTTAAGGACAAGAAGACTGACTCTTCATACTGACTATGTTTTGAACCATTCCTGTGACACTTGCTATAGATTCCGATGATTCACTTCAGGTTTACTGAACCCCTCTGACCTTGTTATTGACTAAGAAACACAGAAATAGCATCGGAATTAAATACAAAATGCACAATGCCGACTTAAGTACAAGAACACTGACTCTTCTTACTGTCTATGCTTTGAACCATTCCATTGACACTACTTATAGATTCCGATGCTTCACTCCAGGTTTACTGTATCCCTTGGTCCTTCTTATTGACGATGAAACACAGAAATTGCATCGGAATTAAATAGAAAAGGCACAATGCCGACTTAAGTACAAGAAGTCTGACTCTCCTTACTGACTATGTTTGAACCATTCCTGTGACACTAGTTATAAATTCCGACGCTTCACTTCAGGTTTACTGTATCCCTTGGACCTTCTTATTGACGATGAAACACAGAAAATGCATCGGAATTAAATACAAAAGGCACAATGCAGAATTAAGTACAAGAAGACTGACTCTTCTTACTGTGTATGATTTGAACCATTCCTATGACACTAGTTACAGATTCCGATTCTTCACTCCTGGTTTACTGTATCCCTTGGAACTTCTTATTGACGATGAAACACAGAAATTGCATCGGAATTAAATACAAAAGGCACAATGCCGACTTAAGGACAAGAAGACTGACTCTTCATACTGACTGTGTTTTGAACCATTCCTGTGACACTAGCTATAGATTACGATGCTTCACCTCAGGTTTAGTCTATACCTTGGACCTTCTTATTGACGACGAAACACAGATATTGCATCGGAATTAATTACAAACGGCACAATGCCGACTTAAGGACAAGAAGACTGACTCTTCTAACTGACTTTGCTTTTTACCATTCCTGTGACACTAGTTATAGATTCCGATGCTTCACTCCAGGTCTACTGTATCCCTTGGTCCTTCTTATTGACGATGAAACACAGAAATTGCATCGGAATTAAATACAAAAGGCACAAAGCCAACTTAAGTACAAGAAGACTGACTCTCCTTACTGACTATGTTTTGAACCATTCCTGTGACACTAGTTATAAATTCCGATGCTTCACTTCAGGTTTACGGTATCCCTTGGACCTTCTTATTGACGATGAAACACAGAAAATGCATCGGAATTAAATACAAAAGGCACAATGCCGACTTCAGTACAAGAAGAGCGACTCTTTCTACAGACTATGTTTTGAACCATTCCTGTGACACCCTTTATAGATTCCGACGCTTCACTTGATGTTTACAGTATCCCTTGGACCTTCTTATTGACGATGAAACACAGAAATTGCATCGGAATTAAATTCAAAAGGCACAACGCCGACTTCAGTACAAGAAGACTAACTCTTCCTACTGACTATGTTTTGAACCATTCCTGTGACCCTAGTTATGGAACCGATGCTTCACTTCAGGTTTACTGTATCCCTCTGACCTTCTTATTGATGATGAAACACAGAAATTGCATCGGAATTAAATACAAAAGCACAATGCCGACTTAAGAACAAGAAGACTGACTTTTCTTACTGACTATGTTTTGAACCATTCCTGTGACACTAGCTATAGATTCCGATGCTTCACTACAGGCTTATTGTATCCCTCTGACCTTCTTATTGACGAAGAAACACAGAAATTGCATCGGAATTAAATAGAAAAGGCACAATGCCGACTTAAGTACAACAAGACTGTTTCTTCTTACTGACTATGTTTTGAACCATTCCTGTGACACTAGTTATCGATTCCGATGCTTCACTTCAGGATTACTGTATCCCTCTGACATTCTTATTGACGATGAAACACAGAAATTGCTCCGGAATTAAATAGAAAAGGCACAATGCCGCCTTAAGTACAAGAAGACTGACTCTTCTGACTGTCTATGCTTTGAACCATTCCTGTGACACTAGTTATAGATTCCGATGCTTCACTTCAGGTTTATTGTATACCTCTGACCTTCTTATTGACGATGAAACACAGAAATTGCATCGGAAATAAATAGAATAGGCACAATGTCGACGTAAGTACGAGAAGACTGACTCTTCTTACTGTCTATGTTTCGAACCATTCCTGTGACACTAGTTATAGATTCCGATGCTTCACTCCAGGTTTACTGTACATCTTGGACCTTCTTATTGACGATGAAACACAGAAATTGCATCGAAATTAAATACATAGGGCACAATGCCGACTTAAGGACAAGAAGACTGACTCTTGTTACTGACTTTGTTTTGAACCATTTCTGTGACACTAGTTATAGATTCCGATGCTTCGCTTCAGGTTTATTGTATCCCTCTGACATTCTTATTGACGATGAAACACAGAAATTGCATCGGAATTTAATAGAAAAGGGACAATGCCGACTTAAGTACAACAAGACTGACTCTTCTTACTGACTATGTTTTGAACCATTCCTGTGACACTAGTTATCGATTCCGATGCTTCACTTCAGGATTACTGTATCCCTCTGACATTCTTATTGACGATGAAACACAGAAATTGCTCCGGAATTAAATAGTAAAGGCACAATGCCGCCTTAAGTACAAGAAGACTGACTCTTCTCACTGTCTACATTTTGAACCATCCCTGTGACACTAGTTATAGATTCCAATGCTTCACTCCAGGTTTACTGTATCCCTTGGTCCTTCTTATTGACGATGAAACACAGAAATTGCATCGGAATTAAATACAAAAGGCACAATGCCGACTTAAGTACAACAAGACCGACTCTTCCCACTGACTATGTTTTGAACCATTCCTGTGACACCCGTAATAGATTCCGACGCTTCACTTGATGTTTACTGTATCCCTTGGAACTTCTTATTGACGATGAAACACAGAAATTGCATCGGAATTAAATACTATAGGCACAATGCCGAATTTAGTACAAGAAGACTGACTCTTCTTACTGTCTATGTTTTGAACCATTACTGTGACACTAGTTACAGATTCCGATGCTTCACTCCAGGTTTACTGTATCCCTTGGACCTTCTTATTGACGATGAAACACAGAAATTGCATCGGAATTATATACAAAAGGCACAATGCCGACTTAAGGACAAGAAGACTGACTCTTCTTACTGACTATGTTTTGAACCATTCCTGTGACACTAGCTATAGATTCTGATGCTTCACTTCAGGTGTACTGTATCCCTCTGACCTTCTTATTGACGATGAAACACAGAAATTGCATCGGAATTAAATACAAAATGCACAATGCCGACTTAAGTACAAGAAGACTGACTCTTCTTACTGTCTATGTTTTGAACCATACCATTGACACTATTTATAGATTCCGATGCTTCACTCCAGGTTTACTGTATCCCTTGGACCTTCTTATTGACGATGAAACACAGAAATAGCATCGGAATTAAATACAACAGTCACAATGCCGACTTAAGTAAAAGAAGTCTGACTCTTCTTACTGTCTATTATTTGAACCATTCCTGTGTCAATAGTTATAGATTCCGATGCTTCACTCCAGGTTTACTGTATTGGTTGGACTTTCATGTTGACGATGAAACATAGTAATTGCATCAGAATTTAATAGAAAATGCACAATGATGACTTAAGTACAATAAGAATGACTACTCTTACTGACTAAGTTTTGAACCATTCGTGTGACACTAGTTATAGATTCTGATGCTTCACTCCAGGTTTACTGTATCCCTTGGACCGTCTTATTGACGATGAAACACAGAAATTGCATCGGAATTAATTACAAAAGGCACAATGCCGACTTAAGGACAAGAAGACTGACTCTTCGTACTGACTATGTTTTGAACCATTCCTGTGACACTAGCTGTAGATTCCGATGCTTCACTACAGGTTTATTGTATCCCTCTGACCTTCTTATTGACGATAAAACACAGAAATTGCATCGGAATTAAATACTAAAGGCACAATGCCGAATTAAGTACAAGAAGACTGACTCTTCTTACTGTCTATGTTTTGAACCATACCATTGACACTATTTATAGATTCCGATGCTTCACTCCAGGTTTACTGTATCCCTTGGACCTTCATATTGACGATGAAACACAGAAATTGCATCGGAATTAAATAGAAGAGGCAAAATGCCGACTGAAGTACACGAAGACCAACTCTTCTTACTGTCTATGATTTGAACCATTCCTGTGACACTAGTTACAGATTCCGATGCTTCACTCCATGTTTACTGTATCCCTCGGACCTTCTTATTGACGATGAAACACAGAAATTGCATCGGAATTAAATACAAAAGGCACAACGCCGACTTAAGTACAAGAAGACTAACTCTTCTTACTGACTATGTTTTGAACCATTCCTGTGACACTAGTTGTGGATTCCGATGCTTCACTTCAGGCTTACTGTATACCTTGGACCTTCTTATTGACGATGAAACACAGAAATTGCATCGGAATTAAATACAAAAGGCAAAATGCCGACTTAAGTACACGGAGACTGACTCTACTTACTGTCTATGTTTTGAACCATTCCTGTGACACTAGTTATAGATTCCGATGCTACACTCCAGGATTAGTGTATCCCTTGAACCTTCTTATTGACGATGAAACATAGAAATTGCATCGGAATTAATTACAAAAGGCACAATGCCGACTTAAGTACAAGAAGACTGACTCTTCTTACTGACTTTGCTTTGAACCATTCCTGTGACACTAGTTATACATGCCGATGCTTCACTTCAGGTTTATTGTATACCTCTGACATTCTTATTGACGATGAAACACAGAAATTGCATCGGAATTAAATAGAAAAAGCACAATGTCGACGTAAGTACAAGAAGACTGACTCTTCTTACTGTCTATGTTTTGAACCATTCCTGTGACACTAGTTATAGATTCCGATGCTTCACTCCGGGTTTACAGTATCCCTTGGACCTTCTTATTGACGATGAAACACAGAAATTGCATCGGAATTAAATACAAAAGGCTCAATGCCGATTTAAGTACAAGAAGACTGACACAACTTCCTGACTATGTTTGAACCATTCCTGTGGCACTAGTTATAAATTCCGATGCTTCACTTCAGGATTACTGTATCGCTTGGACCTTCTTGTTGACGATGAAACACAGAAATTGCATCGGAGTTTAATACAAAAGGCACAATGCCGACTTAAGTACAAGAAGACTGACTCTTCTTACTGTCTATGCTTTGAACCATCCCTGTGTCACTAGTTATAGATTCCGATGCCTCACTCTAGGTTTACTGTATCCCTTGGTCCTTCGTATTGATGATGAAACAGAAATTGCATCGGAATTAAATACAAATGGCACAATGCCGACCTAAGTACAAGAAGACTGACTCTTCTTACTGACTATGTTTGAACCATTGCTGTGACACTAGTTATAGATTCTGATGCTTCACTCCAGGTTTACTGTATCCCTTGGACCTTCTTATTGACGATGAAACACAGAAATTGCATCGGAATTAAATACAAACGGCACAATGCCGACTTAAGGACAAGAAGACTGACTCTTCATACTGACTATGTTTTGAACCATTCCTGTGACACTTGCTATAGATTCCGATGATTCACTTCAGGTTTACTGAACCCCTCTGACCTTCTTATCGACTAAGAAACACAGAAATAGCATCGGAATTAAATACAAAAGGCACAATGCCGACTTAAGTACAAGAACACTGACTCTTCTTACTGTCTATGCTTTGAACCATTCCATTGACACTACTTATAGATTCCGATGCTTCACTCCAGGTTTACTGTATCCCTTGGACCTTGTTATTGACGATGAAACACAGAAATTGCATCGGAATTAAAGTGAAAAGGTACAATGCCGACTTAAGTACAAGAAGACTGACTCTTCTTACTGACTATGTTTTGAACCATTCCTGTGACACTAGTTATAGATTCTGATGCTTCACCTCAGGTTTACTGTATACCTTGGACCTTCCTATTGACGATGAAACACAGAAATTGCATTGGAATTAAATACAAAAGGCAAAATGCCGACTTAAGTACACGAAGACTGACTCTTCTTACTGTCTATGTTTTGAACCATTCCTATGACACTAGTTATAGATTCCGATGCTACACTCCAGGTTTACTGTATCCCTGGGACGTTCTTATTGACGATGAAACACAGAAATTGCATCGGAATGTAAATAGAAAAGGCACAATGCCGACTTAAGTACAAGAAGACCGACTCTTTTTACGGTCAATGTTCTGAACCATCCTTGCGACACTAGTTATAGATTCCCATGCTTCAGTCCAGGTTTACTGTATCCCTTGGTCCTTCTTATTGACGATGAAACACAGAAATTGCATCGGAATTAAATAGAAAAGGCACAATGCCGACTTAAGTACAAGAAGTCTGACTCTCCTTACTGACTATGTTTGAACCATTCCTGTGACACTAGTTATAAATTCCGATGCTTCACTTCAGGTTTACTGTATCCCTTGGACCTTCTTATTGACGATGAAACACAGAAAATGCATCGGAATTAAATACAAAAGGCACAATGCAGAATTTAGTACAAGAAGACTGACTCTTCTTACTGTCTATGATTTGAACCATTCCTATGACACTAGTTACAGATTCCGTTGCTTCACTCCAGGTTTACTGTATCCCTTGGAACTTCTTATTGACGATGAAACACAGAAATTGCATCGGAATTAAATACAGAAGGCACAATGCCGACTTAAGGACAAGAAGACTGACTCTTCATACTGACTATGTTTTGAACCATTCCTGTGACACTAGCTATAGATTACGATGCTTCACCTCAGGTTTAGTGTATACCTTGGACCTTCTTATTGACGACGAAACACAGATATTGCATCGGAATTATTTACAAACGGCACAATGCCGACTTAAGGGCAAGAAGACTGACTCTTCTTACTGACTTTGCTTTGTACCATTCCTGTGACACTAGTTATAGATTCCGATGCTTCACTCCAGGTCTACTGTATCCCTTGGTCCTTCTTATTGACGATGAAACACAGAAATTGCATCGGAATTAAATACAAAAGGCACAAAGCCAACTTAAGTACAAGAAGACTGACTCTCCTTACTGACTATGTTTTGAACCATTCCTGTGACACTAGTTATAAATTCCGATGCTTCACTTCAGGTTTACGGTATCCCTTGGACCTTCTTATTGAGGATGAAACACAGAAAATGCATCGGAATTAAATACAAAAGGCACAATGCCGACTTAAGTACAAGAAGAGCGACTCTTCCTACAGACTATGTTTTGAACCATTCCTGTGACACCCTTTATAGATTCCGACGCTTCACTTGATGTTTACAGTATCCCTTGGACCTTCTTATTGACGATGAAACACAGAAATTGCATCGGAATTAAATTCAAAAGGCACAATGCCGAATTAAGTACAAGAAGACTGACTCTTCTTACTGTCTATGTTTTGAATCAGTACTGTGACACTAGTTACAGATTCCGATGCATCACTCCAGGTTTACTGTATCCCTTGGACGTTCTTAGTGACGATGAAACACAGAAAATGCATCGGAATTAAATACAAATGGCACAACGCCGACTTAAGTACAAGAAGACTAACTCTTCTTACTGACTATGTTTTGAACCATTCCTGTGACACTAGTTATGGATTCCGATGCTTCACTTCAGGTTTACTGTATGCCTTGGACCTTCTAATTGACGATGAAACACAAAAATTGCATCGGAATTAAATACAAAATGCAAAATGCCGACTGAAGTACACGAAGACCGACTCTTCTTACTGTGCATGATTTGAACTATTCCTGTGACACTAGTTACAGATTCCGATGCTTCACTCCAGGTTTGCTGTATCCCTTGGACCCTCTTATTGACGATGAAACACAGAAATTGCATCGGAATTAAATACAAAAGGCACAACGCCGACTTCAGTACAAGAAGACTAACTCTTCCTACTGACTATGTTTTGAACCATTCCTGTGACCCTAGTTATGGAACCGATGCGTCACTTCAGGTTTACTCTATCCCTCTGGCCTTCTTATTGACGATGAAACACAGAAATTGCATCGGAATTAAATACAGAAGGCACAATGCCGACTTAAGGACAAGAAGACTGACTCTTCATACTGACTATGTTTTGAACCATTCCTGTGACACTAGCTATAGATTACGATGCTTCACCTCAGGTTTAGTGTATACCTTGGACCTTCTTAATGACGACGAAACACAGATATTGCATCGGAATTAAATACAAAAGGCACAATGCCGACTTAAGTACAAGAAGAGCGACTCTTCTTACTGACTTTGCTTTGTACCATTCCTGTGACACTAGTTATAGATTCCGATGCTTCACTCCAGGTCTACTGTATCCCTTGGTCCTTCTTATTGACGATGAAACACAGAAATTGCATCGGAATTAAATACAAAAGGCACAAAGCCAACTTAAGTACAAGAAGACTGACTCTCCTTACTGACTATGTTTTGAACCATTCCTGTGACACTAGTTATAAATTCCGATGCTTCACTTCAGGTTTACGGTATCCCTTGGACCTTCTTATTGACGATGAAACACAGAAAATGCATCGGAATTAAATACAAAAGGCACAATGCCGACTTAAGTACAAGAAGAGCGACTCTTCCTACAGACTATGTTTTGAACCATTCCTGTGACACCCTTTATAGATTCCGACGCTTCACTTGATGTTTACAGTATCCCTTGGACCTTCTTATTGACGATGAAACACAGAAATTGCATCGGAATTAAATTCAAAAGGCACAATGCCGTCTTAAGGACAAGAGGACTGACTCTTCTTACTGACTTAGTTTTGAACCATTCCTGTGACACTAGTTATAGATTCCGATGCGTCACTCCAGGTTTACTGTATCCCTTGGACCTTCTTATTAAACGATGAAACACAGAAATTGCATCAGAATTAATTACAAAAGGCACAATGCCGACTTAAGGACAAGAAGACTGACTCTTCTTACTGACTTAGTTTTGAACCATTCCTGTGACACTAGTTATAGATTCCGATGCGTCACTCCAGGTTTACTGTATCCCTTGGACCTTCTTATTAAACGATGAAACACAGAAATTGCATCAGAATTAATTACAAAAGGCACAATGCCGACTTAAGGACAAGAAGACTGACTCTTCTTACTGACTTTGTTTTGAACCATTCCATTGACACTAGTTATAGATTCCGATGCTTCACTCCAGGTTTACTGTATCCCTTGGACCTTGTTATTGACGATGAAACACAGAAATTGCATCGGAATTAAAGTGAAAAGGTACAATGCCGACTTAAGTACAAGAAGACTGACTCTTCTTACTGACTATGTTTTGAACCATTCCTGTGACACTAGTTATAAATTCCGATGCTTCACTTCAGGTTTACGGTATCCCTTGGACCTTCTTATTGACGATGAAACACAGAAAATGCATCGGAATTAAATACAAAAGGCACAATGCCGACTTAAGTACAAGAAGAGTGACTCTTCCTACAGACTATGTTTTGAACCATTCCTGTGACACCCTTTATAGATTCCGACGCTTCACTTGATGTTTACAGTATCCCTTGGACCTTCTTATTGACGATGAAACACAGAAATTGCATCGGAATTAAATTCAAAAGGCACAATGCCGAATTAAGTACAAGAAGACTGACTCTTCTTACTGTCTATGTTTTGAACCAGTACTGTGACACTAGTTACAGATTCCGATGCATCACTCCAGGTTTACTGTATCCCTTGGACGTTCTTAGTGACGATGAAACACAGAAAATGCATCGGAATTAAATACAAATGGCACAACGCCGACTTAAGTACAAGAAGACTAACTCTTCTTACTGTCTATGTTTTGAACCATTCCTGTGACACTAGTTATAGATTCCGATGCTTCACTCCAGGTTTACTATATCCCTTGGACATTCTTATTGACGATGAAACACAGAAATAGCATCGGAATTAAATACAAAAGGCACAATGCCGTCTTAAGGACAAGGGGACTGACTCTTCTTACTGACTTAGTTTTGAACCATTCCTGTGACACTAGTTATAGATTCCGACGCGTCACTCCAGGTTTACTGTATCCCTTGGACCTTCTTATTAAACGATGAAACACAGAAATTGCATCAGAATTAATTACAAAAGGCACAATGCCGACTTAAGGACAAGAAGACTGACTCTTCTTACTGACTTTGTTTTGAACCATTCCATTGACACTAGTTATAGATTCCGATGCTTCACTCCAGGTTTACTGTATCCCTTGGACCTTCTTATTGACGATGAAACACAGAAATTGCATCGGAATCAAATAGAAAATGCACAATGCCGACTTAAGTACAAGAAGACTGACTCGTCTTACTGACTTTGCTTTGAACCATTCCTGTGACACTAGTTATAGATGCCGATGGTTCACTTCAGGTTTATTGTATACCTCTGACCTTCTTATTGACGATGAAACACAGAAATTGCATCGGAATTAAATAGAAAAAGCACAATGTCGACGTAAGTACAAGAAGACTGACTCTTCTTACTGTCTATGTTTTGAACCATTCCTGTGACACTAGTTATAGATTCCGATGCTTCACTCCGGGTTTACAGTATCCCTTGGACCTTCTTATTGACGATGAAACACAGAAATTGCATCGGAATTAAATACAAAAGGCACAATGCCGATGTAAGTACAAGAAGACTGACACAACTTCCTGACTATGTTTGAACCATTCCTGTGACACTATTTATAAATTCCGATGCTTCACTTCAGGTTTACTGTATCGCTTGGACCTTCTTATTGACGATGAAACACAGAAATTGCATCGGAGTTTAATACAAAAGGCACAATGCCGACTTAAGTACAAGAAGACTGACTCTTCTTACTGTCTATGCTTTGAACCATCCCTGTGTCACTAGTTATAGATTCCGATGCTTCACTCTAGGTTTACTGTATCCCTTGGTCCTTCGTATTGACGATGAAACAGAAATTGCATTGGAATTAAATACAAATGGCACAATGCCGACCTAAGTACAAGAAGACTGACTCTTCTTACTGACTATGTTTGAACCATTGCTGTGACACTAGTTATAGATTCTGATGCTTCACTCCAGGTTTACTGTATCCCTTGGACCTTCTTATTGACGATGAAACACAGAAATTGCATCGGAATTAAATACAAAAGGCACAATGCCGACTTAAGGACAAGAAGACTGACTCTTCATACTGACTATGTTTTGAACCATTCCTGTGACACTTGCTATAGATTCCGATGTTTCACTTCAGGTTTACTGAACCCCTCTGACCTTCTTATCGACTAAGAAACACAGAAATAGCATCGGAATTAAATACAAAAGGCACAATGCCGACTTAAGTACAAGAACACTGACTCTTCTTACTGTCTATGCTTTGAACCATTCCATTGACACTACTTATAGATTCCGAGGCTTCACTCCAGGTTTACTGTATCCCTTGGACCTTGTTATTGACGATGAAACACAGAAATTGCATCGGAATTAAAGTGAAAAGGTACAATGCCGACTTAAGTACAAGAAGACTGACTCTTCTTACTGACTATGTTTTGAACCATTCCTGTGACACTAGTTATAGATTCTGATGCTTCACCTCAGGTTTACTGTATACCTTGGACCTTCCTATTGACGATGAAACACAGAAATTGCATTGGAATTAAATACAAAAGGCAAAATGCTGACTTAAGTACACGAAGACTGACTCTTCTTACTGTCTAAGTTTGGAACCATTCCTATGACACTAGTTATAGATTCCGATGCTACACTCCAGGTTTACTGTATCCCTGGGACGTTCTTATTGACGATGAAACACAGAAATTGCATCGGAATATAAATAGAAAAGGCACAATGCCGACTTAAGTACAAGAAGACCGACTCTTTTTACGGTCAATGTTCTGAACCATCCCTGCGACACTAGTTATAGATTCCCATGCTTCAGTCCAGGTTTACTGTATCCCTTGGTCCTTCTTATTGACGATGAAACACAGAAATTGCATCGGAATTAAATAGAAAAGGCACAATGCCGACTTAAGTACAAGAAGTCTGACTCTCCTTACTGACTATGTTTGAACCGTTCCTGTGACACTAGTTATAAATTCCGATGCTTCACTTCAGGTTTACTGTATCCCTTGGACCTTCTTATTGACGATGAAACACAGAAAATGCATCGGAATTAAATACAAAAGTCACAATGCAGAATTAAGTACAAGAAGACTGACTCTTCTTACTGTCTATGATTTGAACCATTCCTATGACACTAGTTACAGATTCCGTTGCTTCACTCCAGGTTTACTGTATCCCTTGGAACTTCTTATTGACGATGAAACACAGAAATTGCATCGGAATTAAATACAGAAGGCACAATGCCGACTTAAGTACAAGAAGACTGACTCTTCATACTGACTATGTTTTGAACCATTCCTGTGACACTAGCTATAGATTACGATGCTTCACCTCAGGTTTAGTCTATACCTTGGACCTTCTTATTGACGACGAAACACAGATATTGCATCGGAATTATTTACAAACGGCACAATGCCGACTTAAGGGCAAGAAGACTGACTCTTCTTACTGACTTTGCTTTGTACCATTCCTGTGACACTAGTTATAGATTCCGATGCTTCACTCCAGGTCTACTGTATCCCTGGGTCCTTCTTATTGACGATGAAACACAGAAATTGCATCGGAATTAAATAAAAAAGGCACAAAGCCAACTTAAGTACAAGAAGACTGACTCTCCTTACTGACTATGCTTGGAACCGCTCCTGTGACACTAGTTATAAATTCCGATGCTTCACTTCAGGTTTACGGTATCCCTTGGACCTTCTTATTGACGATGAAACACAGAAAATGCATCGGAATTAAATACAAAAGGCACAATGCCGACTTAAGTACAAGAAGAGCGACTCTTCCTACAGACTATGTTTTGAACCATTCCTGTGACACCCTTTATAGATTCCGACGCTTCACTTGATGTTTACAGTGTCCCTTGGACCTTCTTATTGACGATGAAACACAGAAATTGCATCGGAATTAAATTCAAAAGGCACAATGCCGAATTAAGTACAAGAAGACTGACTCTTCTTACTGTCTATGTTTTGAACCAGTACTGTGACACTAGTTACAGATTCCGATGCATCACTCCAGGTTTACTGTATCCCTTGGACGTTCTTAGTGACGATGAAACACAGAAAATGCATCGGAATTAAATACAAATGGCACAACGCCGACTTAAGTACAAGAAGACTAACTCTTCTTACTGACTATGTTTTGAACCATTCCTGTGACACTAGTTATGGATTCCGATGCTTCACTTCAGGTTTACTGTATCCCTTGGACCTTCTAATTGACGATGAAACACAAAAATTGCATCGGAATTAAATACAAAAGGCAAAATGCCGACTGAAGTACACGAAGACCGACTCTTCTTACTGTGCATGATTTGAACTATTCCTGTGGCACTAGTTACAGATTCCGATGCTTCACTCCAGGTTTGCTGTATCCCTTGGACCCTCTTATTGACGATGAAACACAGAAATTGCATCGGAATTAAATACAAAAGGCACAACGCCGCCTTCAGTACAAGAAGACTAACTCTTCCTACTGACTATGTTTTGAACCATTCCTGTGACCCTAGTTATGGAACCGATGCGTCACTTCAGGTTTACTGTATCCCTCTGACCTTCTTATTGATGATGAAACACAGAAATTGCATCGGAATTAAATTCAAAAGGCACAATGCCGACTTAAGAACAAGAAGACTGACTTTTCTTACTGACTATGTTTTGAACCATTCCTGTGACACTAGCTATAGATTCCGATGCTTCACTACAGGTTTATTGTATCCCTCTGACCTTCTTATTGACGATGAAACACAGAAATTGCATCGGAATTAAATAGAAAAGGCACAATGTCGACGTAAGTACAAGAAGACTGACTCTTCTTACTGTCTATGTTTTGAACCATTCCTGTGACACTAGTTATAGATTCCGATGCTTCACTCCAGGTTTACTATATCCCTTGGACATTCTTATTGACGATGAAACACAGAAATAGCATCGGAATTAAATACAAAAGGCACAATGCCGTCTTAAGGACAAGAGGACTGACTCTTCTTACTGACTTAGTTTTGAACCATTCCTGTGACACTAGTTATAGATTCCGACGCGTCACTCCAGGTTTACTGTATCCCTTGGACCTTCTTATTAAACGATGAAACACAGAAATTGCATCAGAATTAATTACAAAAGGCACAATGCCGACTTAAGGACAAGAAGACTGACTCTTCTTACTGACTTTGTTTTGAACCATTCCATTGACACTAGTTATAGATTCCGATGCTTCACTCCAGGTTTACTGTATCCCTTGGACCTTCTTATTGACGATGAAACACAGAAATTGCATCGGAATCAAATAGAAAATGCACAATGCCGACTTAAGTACAAGAAGACTGACTCTTCTTACTGACTATGCTTTGAACCATCCCTGTGACACTAGTTATAGATTCCGATGCTTCACTATAGGTTTACTGTATCCCTTGGTCCTTCGTATTGACGATGAAACAAAGAAATTGCATCGGAATTAAATACAAAAGGCACAATTCCGACTTATGTACCAGAAGACTGACACTCCTTACTGACTATGCTTTGAACCATTCCTGTGACACTAGTTATAAACTCCGATGCTTTACTTCAGGTTTACTGTATCGCTTGGACCTTCTTATTGACGATGAAACACAGAAATTGCATCGGAATTAAATGCAAAAGGCACAATGCCGACTTAAGGACAAGAAGACTGACTCTTGTTACTGACTTTGCTTTGAACCATTTCTGTGACTCTAGTTATAGATTCCGATGCTTCGCTTCAGGTTTATTGTATCCCTCTGACATTCTTATTGACGATGAAACACAGAAATTGCATCGGAATTAAATAGAAAAGGCACAATGCCGACTTAAGTACAACAAGACTGTCTCTTCTTACTGACTATGCTTTGAACCATTCCTGTGACACTAGTTATCGATTCCGATGCTTCACTTCAGGATAACTGTATCCCTCTGACATACTTATTGACGATGAAACACAGAAATTGCTCCGGAATTAAATAGAAAAGGCACAATGCCGCCTTAAGTACAAGAAGACTGACTCTTCTGACTGTCTATGTTTTGAACCATCACTGTGACACTAGTTATAGATTCCGATGCTTCACTCCAGGTTTACTGTATCCCTTGGTCCTTCGTATTGACGATGAAACACAGAAATTGCATCGGAATTAATTACAAAAGGCACAATGCCGACTTAAGGACATGAAGACTGACTTTTCTTACTGACTATGTTTTGAACCATTCCTGTGACACTAGCTATTGATTCCGATGCTTCACTACAGGTTTATTGTATCCCTCTGACCTTCTTATTGACGATGAAACACAGAAATTGCATCGGAATTAAATAGGAAAGGCACAATGTCGACGTAAGTACAAGAAGACTGACTCTTCTTACTGTCTATGTTTTGAACCATTCCTGTGACACTAGTTATAGATTTCGAAGCTTCACTCCAGGTTTACTGTATCCCTTGGACCTTCTTATTGACGATGAAACACAGAAATTGCATCGGAATTAAATACAAAAGGCACAATGCCGACTTAAGGACAAGAAGGCTGACTCTTCTTACTGACTTTGTTTTGAACCATTCCTGTGACACTAGTTATAGATTCCGATGCTTCACTTCAGGTTTATTGTATCCCTCTGACCTTCTTATTGACGATGAAACACAGAAATTGCATCGGAAATAAATAGAATAGGCACAATGTCGACGTAAGTACGAGAAGACTGACTCTTCTTACTGTCTATGTTTCGAACCATTCCTGTGACACTAGTTATAGATTCCGATGCTTCACTCGAGGTTTACTATATCCCTTGGACCTTCTTATTGACGATGAAGCACAGAAATTGCATCGGAATTAAATAGAAAAGGCACAATGCCTACTTAAGTACAAGAAGACTGACTCTTCTTACTGACTATGTTTTGAACCATTCCATTGACACTAGTTATAGGTTCCGATGCTTCACTCCAGGTTTACTGTATACCTTGGACCTTCTTATAGACGATGAAACACAGAAATTGCATCGGAATTAAATAGAAAATGCACAATGCCGACTTAAGTACAAGAAGACTGACTCTTCTTACTGACTATGTTTTGAACCAGTCCTGTGACACTAGTTATAGATTCCGATGCTTCACTAAAGGTTTACTGTATCCCTTGGTCCTTCTTATTGACGATGAAACACAGAAATTGCATGGGAATTAAATACAAAAGGCACAATGCCGACTTAAGTACAAGAAGACTGACACTCCTTACTGACTATGTTTTGAACCATTCCTGTGACACTAGTTATAAACTCCGATGCTTTACTTCAGGTTTACTGTATCGCTTGGACCTTCTTATTGACGTTGAAACACAGAAATTGCATCGGAATTAAATACAAAATGCACAAAGCAGAATTAAGTACAAGAAGACTGACTCTTCATACTGTCTATGATTTGAAACATTCCTGTGACACTAGTTATAAATTTCGATGCTTCACTCCAGGTTTACTGTATACCTTGGACCTTCTTATAGACGATGAAACACAGAAATTGCATCGGAATTAAATAGAAAATGCACAATGCCGACTTAAGTACAACAAGACTGACTCTTCTTACTGACTATGTTTTGAAATATTCCTGTGACACTAGTTATCGATTCCGATGCTTCACTTCAGGATTACTGTATCCCTCTGACATTCTTATTGACGATGAAACACAGAAATTGCTCCGGAATTAAATAGAAAAGGCACAATGCCGCCTTAAGTACGAGAAGACTGACTCTTCTGACTGTCTACGTTTTGAACCATCCCTGTGACACTAGTTATAGATTTAAATGCTTCACTCCAGGTTTACTGTATCCCTTGGTCCTTCTTATTGACGATGAAACACAGAAATTGCATCGGAATTAAATACAAAAGGCACAATGCCGACTTAAGTACAAGAAGACTGACTCTCCTTACTGACTATGTTTTGATCCATTCCTGTGACACTAGTTATAAATTCCGATACTTCACTTCAGGTTTACTGTATTCCTTGGACCTTCTTATTGACGATGAAACACAGAAAATGCATCGGAATTAAATACAAAAGGCACAACGCCGACTTAAGTACAACAAGACCGACTCTTCCCACTGACTATGTTTTGAACCATTCCTGTGACACCCGTAATAGATTCCGACGCTTCACTTGATGTTTACTGTATCCCTTGGAACTTCTTATTGACGATGAAACACAGAAATTGCATCGGAATTAAATACTAAAGGCACAATGCCGAATTAAGTACAAGAAGACTGACTCTTCTTACTGTCTATGTTTTGAACCATTACTGTGACACTAGTTACAGATTCCGATGCTTCACTCCAGGTTTACTGTATCCCTTGGACCATCTTATTGACGATGAAACACAGAAATTGCATCGGAATTAAATACAAAAGGCACAAAGCAGAATTAAGGTCAAGAAGACTGACTCTTCTTACTGTCTATGCTTTGAACCACTCCTGTGACACTAGTTATAGATTCCGATGCTTCACTCCAGGTTTACTGTATCCCTTGGACCTTCTTATTGACGATGAAACACAGAAATTGCATCGGAATTAATTACAAAAGGCAGAATGCCGACATAAGGACAAGAAGACTGACTCTTATTACTGACTATGTTTTGAAGCATTCCTGTGACACCAGCTATAGATTCCGAAGCTTCACTTCAGGTTTACTGTATCCCTTGGACCTTCTTATTGACGATGAAACACAGAAATTGCATCGGAATTAAATACAAAAGGCACAATGCCGACTTAAGGACAAGAAGACTGACTCTTCTTACTTACTTTGCTTTTGAACCATTCCTGTGACACTAGTTATAGATTCCGATGCTTCACTTCAGGTTTATTGTATCCCTCTGACCTTCTTATTGACGATGAAACACAGAAATTGCATCGGAATTAAATAGAAAAGGCACAATGTCGACGTAAGTACAAGAAGACTGACTCTTCTTACTGTCTATGTTTTGAACCATTCCTGTGACCCTAGTTATAGATTCCGATGCTTCACTCCAGGCTTACTATATCCCTTGGCCCTTCTTATTGACGATGAAACACAGAAATTGCATCGGAATTAAATAGAAAAAGCACAATGCCGACTTAAGTACAAGAAGACTGACTCTTCTTACTGACTATGTTTTGAACCATTCCATTGACACTAGTTATAGATTCCGATGCTTCACTCCATGTTTACTGTATCCCTTGGACGTTCTTATTGACGATGAAACACAGAAATTGCATCGGAATTAAATACAAAAGGCACAATGCCGACTTAAGTACAAGAAGACTGACTCTTCTTCCTGACCATGTTTTGAGCCATTCCTGGGACACTAGTTATAAATTCCGATGCTTCACTCCAGGTTTACTGTATCCCTTGCACCTTCTTATTGACGATGAAACACAGGAATTGCATCGGAATTAAATAGAAAAGGCACAATGACGACTTAAGGACAAAAACCTGACTCTTCTTACTGACTATGTTTTGAACCATTCCGGTGACACTAGTTATAGATCCGATGCTTCACTTCATTTTTACTGTATACCTTGGACCTTCTTATTGACGATCAAACACAGAAATATAATCGGAATAAAATACAAAAGGCACAATGCCGACTCAAGTACAAGAAGACTGGCTCATCTTAGTGCCTATGTGTTGAACAAATCCTGTGACACTAGTTATTGATTCCGATGCTTCACTTCAGGTTTACTGTATCCAGCCGAACTTATTATTGACGATGAAACACAGAATTTGCATCAGAATTAAATACAAAAGGCACAATGCCGACTTAAGTACAAGAAGACTGACTCTTCTTACTGTCTACGTTTTAAACATTCCTGTGACACTAGTTATAGATTCCGATGCTTCACTTCAGTTTAACTGTGTCCCTTGACCTTCTTGTTGACGATGAAACATAGAAATTGCATCGGAATTAAATTCAAAAGGCACAATGCCGCCTTAAGTACAAGAAGACTGACTCAACCTACTGTCTGTCTTGAACCATTCCTGGGACACTAGTTATTGATTCCGATGCTTCACTTCAGGTTTAATGTATCCCTCTGACCTTCTTATTGACGATGAAACACAGAAATTGCATCGGAATTAATTACAAAATGCACAATGCCGACTTAAGTACAAGATAACTTACATTTCTTACTGTTTTTGTTTGGAACCATTCCTGTGACACTAGTTATAGATTCCGATGCTTCCCTTCAACCTTACTGTATCCCTCTGACCTTGTTACTGACGGTGAAACACAGAAATTGCATCACAATTAAATACAAAAGGCACAATGCCGACTTAAGTACAAGAAAACTGACTCATCTTACTGTCAATGTTTTAACCATTCCTGTGACCCTAGTTATAGATTCCGATGCTTCACTTCAGGTTTATTGTATCCCTCTGACCCTCTTATTGACGATGGAACACAGAAATTGCATCGGAATTATATACCAAACGCACAATGCCGACTCAAGTACAAGAAGACTGGATCTTCTTACTGTCTATGTTTGAACCTTTCCTGTGAGCCCGGTTTTAGATTCCGATGCTTTACTTCAGGGTTACTGTATCCCTTGGCCATTCTTATTGACGACGAAACATAGAAATAGCATCGGAATTAAATACAAAAGGCACAATGCCGACTTAAGTACAAGAAAAGTGACTCTTCTTACTGTCTATATTTTGAACCATTCCTGTGACACTAGTTATAGATTCCGATGCTTCACTTAAGATTTACTGTATCCCTCTGACCTTCTTATTGACGATGAAACACAGAAATTGCATCGGAATTAAATACAAAAGGCACAATGCCGACTTAAGTATAAGAAAACTGACTCATCTTACTGTCAATGTTTTAACCATTCCTGTGACCCTAGTTATAGATTCCGATGCTTCACTTCAGGTTTATTGTATCCCTCTGACGATGAAACACAGAAATTGCGTCGGAATTAAATGCAAAAGGCAAATGCCGTCTTAAGTACAAGAAGACTAACTCTTCTTACTGACTATGTTTTGAACCACTCCTGTGACACTAGTTATGGATTCCGATGCTTCACTTCAGGTTTACTGTATCCCTCTGACCTTCTTATTGATGATGAAACACAGAAATTGCATCGAAATTAAATACGAAAGGCACAATGCCGACTTAACTACAAGAAGACTGACTCTTCCTACTGTCTATGTTATGAACCATTCCAGTGACACTAGTTATAGATTCCGATGCTTCACTCCAGGTTTACTGTATCCCTTGTACCTTCTTATTGACGACGAAAAACAGAAATTACATCGGAACTAAATAGAAAAAGCACAATGCCGACTTAAGTACAAGAAGACTGACTCTTCTTACTGCCTACGTTTGAACCATTCCTGTGACACTAGTTATAGATTCCGATGCTTCACTTCAGGTTTAATGTATCCCTTGGACCTTGTTGTTGACGATGAAACACAGAAATTGCATCGGAATTAAATAGAAAAGGCACTATGCCGACTTAAGTACAAAAACCTGACTCTTCTTACTGACTATGTTTTGAACCATTCCTGTGACACTAGTTATAGATCCGATGCTTCACTTCAGGCTTACTGTATACCTTTGACCTTCTTACTGACTCTTCTTACTGTCTATGTTTTGAACCATTCCTGTGACACTAGTTATAAATTCCGATGCTTCACTTCAGGTTTACTGTATCCCTTGGAGCTTCTTATTGACGATGAAACACAGAAATTGCATCGGAATTAAATACAAAAGGCACAAAGCAAAATTAAGTACAAGAAGACTGACTCTTCTTACTGTCTATGTTTTGAACCATTCCTGTGACACTAGTTATAGAATCCGATGCTTCACTCCAGGTTTACTATATCCCTTGGACCTTCTTATTGACGATGAAACACAGAAATTGCATCGGAATTAAATAGAAAAGGCACAATGCCGATTTAAGTACAAGAAGACTGGCTCATCTTACTGCCTATGTTTTGAACCATTCCATTGACACTATTTATAGATTCCGATGCTTCACTCCATGTTTACTGTATCTCTTGGACCTCCTTATTGACGATGAAACACAAAAATTGCATCGGAATTAATTAGAAAATCACAATGCTGACTTAAGTACAAGAAGACTGACTCTTCTTACTGACTATGTTTTGAACCATTCCTGTGACACTAGTTATAGATCCGATGCTTCACTTCAGATTTACTGCATACCTTGGAAATTCTTATTGACGATGAAACACAGAAATTGCAACGGAATTAAATACAAACGGCACAATGCCGACATAAGTACAAGAAGACTGACTCTTCCTACTGTCTATGTTTTGAACCATTCCTGTGACACTAGTTATAGATTCCGATGCTTCACTTCAAGTTTACTGTATCCCAGGACCTTCTTATTTACGATGAAACACAGAAAATGCATCGGAATTAAATACAAATGGCACAATGCCGACTTATGTACATGAACACCGACTCTTCCTACTGACTATGTTTGAACCAATCCTGTGACACTAGTTATAGATTCCGATGCTTCACTTCTGGTTTATTGTATCCCTCAGACCTTCTTATTCACGATGAAAGACAGAAATTGATCGGAATGAAATAGAAAAGGCACAATGCCGACTTAAGTACATGAAGACTGACTCTTCTTACTGACTATGTTTTGAACCCTTCCTGTGACACTAGTTATAAATTCCGATGCTTTACTTCAGGTTTACTGTATCCCTTGGACCTTCTTATTGACGATGAAACACAGGAAATGCATCGGAATTAAATACAAAAGGCACAATGCCGACTTAAGTACAAGAAGACTGACTCTCCTTACTGACTATGTTTCGAACCATTCCTGTGACACTAGTTATAGATTCCGATGCTTCAATTTAGGTTTACTGTATCCCTTGGTCCTTCTTAATGACGATGAAACAAAGAAATTGCATCGGAGTTAAATACAAAAGGCACAATGCCGACTTAAGTACAAGAAGACTGACTCTCCTTACTGAGTATGTTTTGAACCCTTCCTGTGACACTAGTTATAAATTCCGATGCTTCACTTCAGGTTTACTGTATCCCTTGGACCTTCTTATTGACGATGAAACACAGAAAATGCATCGGAATTAAATACAAAAGGCACAATGCCGACTTAAGTACAAGAAGACTGACTCGCCTTACTGACTATGTTTCGAACCATTCCATTGACACTAGTTATAGATTCCGATGCTTCAATTCAGGTTTACTGCATCCCTTGGACCTTCGTGTTGACGATGAAACACATTAATTACATCGGAATTAAATAGAAAATGCACAATGATTACTTAAGTACAATAAGACTGACTATTCTTACTGACTATGTTTTGAACCATTCCTGGGACACTAGTTATAGATTCCGATGCTTTACATCAGAATGACTGTATCCCTCTGACCTTCTTATTGACGATGAAACACAGAAATTGCATCGGAGTTAAATACAAAAGGCACAATGCCGACTTAAGTACAAGAAGACTGACTCTTCTTACTGTCTATGTTTGAACCATTCCTGTGACACTAGTTATAAATTCCGATGCTTCACTTCAGGTTTACTGTATCCCTTGGACCTTCTTATTGACGATGAAACACAGAAATTGCATCGGAATTAAATACAAAAGGCACAAAACAGAATTAAGTACAAGAAGACTGACTCTTTTTACTGTCTATGTTTTGAACCATTCCTGTGACACTAGTTTTAGAATCCGATGCTTCACTCGAGGTTTACTATATCCCTTGGACCTTCTTATTGACGATGAAACACAGAAATTGCATCGGAATTAAATAGAAAAGGCACAATGCCGACTTAAGTACAAGAAGACTGGCTCTTCTTACTGACTATGTTTTGAACCATTCCATTGACACTATTTATAGATTCCTATGCTTCACTCCATGTTTACTGTATCCCTTGGACCTTCTTATTGACGATGAAACACAGAAATTGCATCGGAATTAAGTAGAAAATCACAATGCTGACTTAAGTACAAGAAGACTGACTCTTCTTACTGACTATGTTGTGAACCATTCCTGTGACACTTGTTATGGATTCCGATGCTTGACTTCAGGTGTACTGTATCCCTCTGCCCTTCGTATTGACGATGAAACACAGAAATTGCATCGGAATTAAATACAAAAGGCACAATGCCGAATTAAGTTCAAGAAGACTGACTCTTCTTACTGTCTGTTTTTGAACCAGTCCTGTGACACTAGTTATAGACTCCGATGCTTCACTCTAGGTTTACTGTATCCCTTGGTCCTTCTTATTGACGATGAAACACAGAAATCGCATCGGAATTTATTACAAAAGGCACAATGCCGACTTAAGTACAAGAAGACTAACTCTTCTTACTGACTATGTTATGAACCATTCCTGTGACACTAGTTATAGATTCCGATTCTTCACTTCAGGTTTACTGTATCCCTTGGACCTTCTTATTTACGATGAAACACAGAAAATGCATCGGAATGAAATACAAATGGCACAATGCCGTCTTATGTACATGAAGACCGACTCTTCCTACTGACTATGTTTGAACCAATCCTGTGACACCCGTTATAGATTCCGATGCTTCACTTGAGGTTTACTGTATCCCTTGGACCTTCTTAGTGACGATGAAACACAGAAATTGCAACGGAATTAAATACAAAAGGCACAATGCCGAATTAAGTACAAGAAGACTGACTCTTCTTACTGTCTATGTTTTGAACCATTCCTGTGACACTAGTTATAGATTCCGAAGCTTCACTCCAGGTTTACTGTATCCCTTGGACCTTCTTATTGACGATGAAACACAAAAATTGCATCGCAATTAAATACAAAAGGGAAAATGCCGACTGAAGTACACGAAGACTGACTCTTCTTACTGACTATGATTTGAACCATTCCTGTGACACTAGTTACGGATTGCGATGCTTCACTAGAGGTTTACTGTATCCCTTGGACCTTCTTATTGACGATGAAACACAGAAATTGCATCGGAATTAAATACAAAAGGAACAATGCCGACTTAAGTACAAGAGGACTAACTCTTCTTACTGACTATGTTTTGAACCATTCCTGTGACACTAGTTATAAATTCCGATGCTTCACTTCAGGTTTACTGTATCCCTTGGAACATCATATTGACGATGAAACACAGAAAATGAATCGGAATTAAATACAAAAGGCACAATGCCGATTTAAGTACAAGAAGACTGACTCTTCCTACTGTCTATGATTTGAACCATTCCATTGACACTAGTTATAGATTCCGATGCTTCACCTCAGGTTTACTGTATCCCTTGGACCTTCTTATTGACGATGAAACACAGAAATTGCATCGGAATTAAATACAAAAGGCAAAATGCCGACTTAAGTACACGAAGACTGACTCTTCTTACTGTCTATGTTATGAAACATTCCTGTGAAACTAGTTATAGATTCCGATGCTACACTCCAGGTTTACTGTATCCCTTGGACCTTCTTATTGGTGATGAAACACAGAAATTGCATCGGAATTAAATACAAAAGGCACAATGCATACTTAAGGACAAGAAGACTGACTCTTCTTACTGACTTTGTTTTAAACCATTCCTGTGACACTAGTTATCGATTCCGATGCTTCACTTCAGGATTACTGTATCCCTCGGACCTTCTTATTGACGATGAAACACAGAAAATGCATCGGAATTAAATACATAAGGCACAATGCTGACTTATGTACATGAAGACCGACTCTTCCTACTGACTATGTTTTGAACCATTCCTGTGACAGTAGTTATAGATACCGATGCTTCACTTCAGGTTTACTGTATCCCTCTGACCTTATTGCCGATGAAACACAGAAATTGGATCGGAAATAAATACAAAAGGCACAATGCCGAATTAAGTACAAGAAGACTGATTCTTCTTACTGTCTATGTTTTGAACCATTCCTGTGACACTAGTTATAGATTCCGATGCTTCACTCCTGGTTTACTGTATCCATTGGACCCTCTTATTGACGATGAAACACACAAAATGCATCGGAATTAAATACAAAAGGCACAATGCCGACTTAAGTACATGAAGACCGAATCTTCCTACTGACTATGTTTTGAAATATTCCTGTGACACTAGTTATAGATTCCGATGCTTAACTCCAGGTTTACTGTATCCCTTGGACCTTCTTATTGACGATGAAACACAAAAATTGCATCGGAATTACATACAAAAGGCAAATTGACGACTGAAGTACACGAAGACTGACTCTTCTTACTGACTATGATTTGAACCATTCCTGTGACACTAGTTACGGATTCCGATGCTTCACTCCAGGTTTACTGTATCCCTTGGACCTTCTTATTGACGATAAAACAGAGAAATTGCATCGGAATTAAATACAAAAGGCACAATGCCGACTTAAGTACAAGAAGACTAACTCTTCTTACTGACTATGCTTTGAACCATTCCTGTGACACTAGTTATGGATTCCGATGCATCACTTCACGTTTACTGTATCCCTCTGACCTTCTTATTGGCGATGAAACACAGAAATTGCATCGGAATTAAATACAAAAGCCACAATGCCGAATTAAGTTCAAGAAGACTGACTCTTCTTACTGTCTATTTTTGAACCAGTCCTGTGACACTAGTAATAGACTCCGATGCTTCACTCTAGGTTTACTGTATGCCTTGGTCCTTCTTATTGACGATAAAACACAGAAATTGCATCGGAATTATATAGAAAAGGCACAATGCCGACTTAAGTACAAGAAGACTGACTCTTCTTACTGACTATGTTTTGAACCATTCCTGTGACACCAGTTATAAATTCCGATGCTTCACTCCAGGTTTACTGTATCCCTTGGACCTTCTTATTGATGATGAAACACAGAAATTGCATCGGCATTAAATACAAAAGGCACAATGCCGACTTAAAGACAAGAAGACTGACTCGTCTTACTGACTATGTTTTGAACCATTCCTGTGACACTAGCTATAGATTCCTACGCTTCACTTCAGGTTTACTGTACCCCTCTGACCTTCTTATTGACGATGAAACACAGAAATTGCATCGGAATTAAATACAAAAGGCACAATGCCGACTTAAGGACAAGAAGACTGACTCTTCTTACTGTCTATGATTTGAACCATTCCATTGACACTAGTTATAGTTTCCGACGCTTCACTCCAGGTTTACTGTATCCCTTGGACATTCGTATTGACGATGAAACACAGAAATTGCATCGGTATTAAATACAAAAGGCACAATGGCTACTTAAGTAGTCGAAGACTAACTCTTCTTACTGACTTTGTTTTGAACCATTCCTGTGACAGTAGTTATGGATTTCGATGCTTCACTTCAGGTTTACTGTGTCCCTCTGACCTTCTTATTGACGATGAAACACAGAAATTGCATCGGAATTAAATACAAAACGCACAATGCCGAATTAAGTACAAGAAGACTGACTCTTCTTACTGTCTATGTTTTGAACCATTCCTGTGACACTAGTTATAGATTCCGATGCTTCACTCCTGGTTTACTGTATCCATTGGACCCTCTTATTGACAATTAAACACACAAAATGCATCGGAACTAAATACAAAAGGCACAATGCCGACTTATGTACATGAAGACCGAATCTTCCTACTGACTATGTTTTGAACCATTCCTGTGACACTAGTTATAGATTCCGATGCTTAACTCCAGGTTTGCTGTATCCCTTGGACCTTCTTATTGACGATGAAACACAAAAATTGCATCGGAATTAAATACAAAAGGCAAAATGAAGACTGAAGTACACGAAGACTCACTCTTCTTACTGACTATGATTTGAACCATTCCTGTGACACTAGTTACGGGTTCTGATGCTTCACTCCAGATTTACTGTATCCCTTGGACCTTCTTATTGACGATAAAACACAGAAATTGCATAGGAATTAAATACAAAAGGCACAATGCCGACTTAAGTACAAGAAGACTAACTCTTCTTACTGACTATGCTTTGAACCATTCCTGTGACACTAGTTATGGATTCCGATGCTTCACTTCAGGTTTACTGTATCCCTCTGACCTTCTTATTGGCGATGAAACACAGAAATTGCATCGGAATTAAATACAAAAGGCACAATGCCGAATTAAGTACAAGGAGACTGACTCTTCTTACTGTCTATGTTTAAACCATTCCTGTGACACTAGTTATAGATTCCGATGCTTCAGTCCAGGTTTACTGTATCCCTTGGACCTTCTTATTGATGATGAAACACAGAAATTGCATCGGCATGAAATACAAAAGGCACAATGCCGACTTAAGGACAAGAAGACTGACTCGTCTTACTGACTATGTTTTGAACCATTCCTGTGACACTAGCTATACATTCCTATGCTTCACTTCAGGTTTACTGTACCCCTCTGACCTTCTTATTGACGATGAAACACAGAAATTGCATCGGAATTAAATACAAAAGGCACAATGCCGACTTAAGTACAAGAAGACTGACTCTTCTTACTGTCTATGATTTGAACCATTCCATTGACACTAGTTATAGTTTCCGACGCTTCACTCCAGGTTTACTGTATCCCTTGGACCTTGTTATTGATGATGAAACACAGAAATTGCATCGGAATTAAATACAAAAGGCAAAATGCCGACTTAAGTACACGAAGACTGACTCTTCTTACTGCCTATGTTTTGAACCATTCTTGTGACACTAGTTATAGATTCCGATGCTACACTCCAGGTTTACTGTATCCCTTGGACATTCTTATTGACGATGAAACACAGAAATTGCATCGGAATTAAACACAGAAGGCACAATGCCGACTTAAGGACAAGAAGACTGACTCTCATACTGACTTTGTTTTGAACCATTCCTGAGACACTAGTTACAGTTTCCGATGCTTCAGGTTTATTTTATCCCTCTGACCTTCTTATTGACGATGAAACACAGAAATTGCAACGGAATTAAATACAAAAGGCACAATGCCGACTTAAGTTAAAGAAGTCTGACTCTTCTTACTGTCTATGATTTGAACCATTCCTTTGACACTAGTTATAGATTCCGATGCTTCACTTCAGGTTTACTGTATCCCTTGGAACTTCTTTTTGATGATGAAACACAGAAATTGCATCGGAATTAAATACAAAAGGCACAAAGCAGAATTAAGTACAAGAAGACTGACTCTTCTTACTGTCTATGTTTTGAACCATTCCTGTTGCACTAGCTATAGATTCCGATGCTTCACTTCAGGTTTCATGCTTACTGTACCCCTCTGACCTTCTTATTGACGATGAAACACAGAAATTGCATCGGAATTAAATAGAAAAGGTACAATGCCGACTTAAGTACAAGAAGACTGACTCTTCTTACTGTCTATGATTTGAACCATTCCTGTGACACTAGTTATAGATTCCGATCCTTCACTCCAGGTTTACTGTATCCCTTGGACCTTCTTATTGACGATGAAACACAGAAATTGCATCGGATTTAATTACAAAAGGCACAATGCCGACTTAAGGACAAGAAGACTGACACATCTTACTGACTATGTTTTGAACCATTCCTGTGACACTAGCTATAGATTCCGAAGCTTCACTTCTGGTTTACTGTATCCCTTGGACCTTCTTATTAACGATGAATTACAGAAATTGCATCGCATTTAAATAGAAAGGGCACAATGTCTTCGTAAGTACAAGAAGGCTGACTCTTCTTACTGTCTATGTTTTGAACCATTCCTGTGACACTAGTTATAGATTCCGATGCTTCACTCCAGGTTTACTATATCCCTTGGACCTTCTTATTGACGATGAAACACAAAAATTGCATCGGAATTAAATACAAAAGGCAAAATGGCGACTGAAGTACACGAAGACTGACTCTTCTTACTGACTATGATTTGAACCATTCCTGTGACACTAGTTACGGATTCAGAGGCTTCACTCCAGGTTTACAGTAACCCTTGGTCCTTCTTATTGACGATGAAACACAGAAATTGCATCGGAATTAAATAGAAAAGGCACAATGCCGACTTAAGTACAAGAAGACTGACTCTTCTTAATGACTATGTTTTGAACCATTCCTGTGACACTAGTTATAAATTCCGATGTTACACTTCGGGTTTACTGTATCCCATGGACATTCTTACTGACGATGAAATACAGAAATTGCATCGGAATTAAATACAAAACGCACAGTGCAGAATTAAGTACAAGGAGACCGACTCTTCTTACTGTCTATGCTTTGAACCATTCCTGTGACACTAGATATAGATTCCGATGTTTCACTCCAGGTTTACTGTATCCCTCTGACCTTCTTATTGACGATGAAACACAGAAACTGCATCGGAATTAAATACAAAAGGCACAATGCCAACTTAAGTACAAGAAGACTGACTCATCTTACTGTCTATGTTTTGAAATATTCCATTGACACTAGTTATAGATCCGATGCTTCACTTCAGGTTTACTGTATACCTTGGACCTTCTTATTGACGATGAAACACAGAAATTACATCGGAATTATATATAAAATGCACAAAGCAGAATTAAGTACAAGAAGACTGACTCTTCTTACTGTCTATGTTTTGAACCATTCCTGTGACACTAGTTATAGATTCCGATGCTTCACTCCATGATTACTGTATCCCTTGGACCTTCTTATTGACGATGAAACACAGAAATTGCATCGGAATTAAATAGAAAAGGCACAATGCTGACTTAAGTACAAGAAGACCGACTCTTCTTACTGACTATGTTTTGAACCAATCCTGCGACAATAGTTATAGATCCGATGCTTCACTTCAGGTTTACTGCATACCTTGGACCTTCTTATTGACGGTGAAACACAGAAATTGCATCGGAATTAAATACAAACGGCACACTGCCGACTTAAGTACAAGAAGACTGACTCTTCCTACTGTCTATGTTTTGAACCATTCCTGTGACACTAGTTATAGATTCCGGTGCTTCACTTCAGGTATACTGTATCCCTCGGACCTTCTCATTGACGATGAAACACAGAAAATGCATCGGAATTAAATACAAAAGGCACAATGTTGACCTATGTACATGAAGACCGACTCTTCCTACTGACTATGTTTTGAACCAATCCTGTGACACCCGTTATAGATTCCGATGCTTCACTTGAGGTTTACTGTGTCCCTTGGACCTTCTTATTGACGATGAAACACAGAAATTGCATCGGAATTAAATACAAAAGGCACAATGCCGAATTAAGTACAAGAAGACTGACTCTTCTTACTGTCTATGTTTTGAACCATTCCTGTGACACTAGTTATAGATTCCGATGCTTCACTCCTGGTTTACTGTATCCATTGGACCCTCTTATTGACGATGAAACACACAAAATGCATCGGAATTAAATACAAAAGGCACAATGCCGACTTAAGTACATGAAGACCGAATCTTCCAACTGACTATGTTTTGAACCATTCCTGTGACACTAATCATAGATTCCGATGCTTCACTCCAGGTTTACTGTATCCCTTTGGACCTTCTTATTGACGATGAAACACAAAAATTGCATCGGAATTATATACAAAAGGCAAAATGACGACTGAAGTACACGAAGACTGACCCTTCTTACTGACTATGATTTGAACCATTCCTGTGACACTAGTTACGGATTCCGATGTTTTACTCCAGGTTTACTGTATCCCTTGGACCTTGTTATTGACGATAAAACACAGAATTTGCATCGGAATTAAATACAAAAGGCACAATACAGACTTAAGTACAAGAAGACTAACTCTTCTTACTGACTATGCTTTGAACCATTCCAGTGACACTAGTTATGGATTCCGGTGCTTCATTTCAGGTTTACTGTATCCCTCTGACCTTCTAATTGGCGATGTAACACAGAAATTGCATCGGAATTAAATACAAAAGGCACAATGCCGAATTAAGTTCAAGAAGACTGACTCTTCTTACTGTCTATTTTTGAACCAGTCCTGTGACACTTGTTATTGACTCCCATGCTTCACTCTAGGTTTACTGTATCCCTTGGTCCTTCTTATTGACGATGAAACACAGAAATTGCGTCGGAATTAAATAGAAAAGGCACAATGCCGACTTATGTACAAGAAGACTGACTCTTCTTACTGACTATGTTTTGAAACATTCCTGTGACACCAGTTATAAATTCCGATGCTTCACTTCAGGTTTACTGTATCCCTTGGAACATCATGGTGACGATGAAACACAGAAAATGCATCGGAATTTAATACAAAAGGCACAGTGCAGAACTAAGTACAAGGAGACTGACTCTTCTTACTGTCTATGTTTTGAACCATTCCTGTGACACTAGTTATAGATTCCGATGCTTCACTCCAGGTTTACTGTATCCCTTGGACCTTCTTATTGATGATGAAACACAGAAATTGCATCGGCATTAAATACAAAAGGCACAATGCCGACTTAAGGACAAGAAGACTGACTCGTCTTACTGACTATGTTTTGAACCATTCCTGTGACACTAGCTATAGATTCCGATGCTTCACTTCAGGGTTACTGTACCCCTCTGACCTTGTTATTGACGATGAAACACAGAAATTGCATCGGAATTAAATACAGAAGGCACAATGCCGACTTAAGTACAAGAAGACTGACTCTTCTTACTGACTATGATTTGAACCATTCAATTGACACTAGTTATAGTTTCCGACGCTTCACTCCAGGTTTACTGTATCCCTTGGACCTTGTTATTGACGATGAACCACAGAAATTGCATCGGAATCAAATACAAAAGGCAAAATGCCGACTTAAGTACACGAAGACTGACTCTCATTACTGTCTATGTTTTGAAACATTCTTGTGACACTAGTTATAGATTCCGATGCTACACTCCAGGTTTACTGTTTCCCTTGGACCTTCTTATTGACGATGAAACACAGAAATTGCATCGGAATTAAATACAAAAGGCACAAAGCAGAATTAAGTACAAGAAGACTGACTCTTCTTACTGTCTATGTTTTGAACCATTCCTGTGACACTAGCTATAGATTCCGATGCTTCACTTCAGGTTTCATGTTTACTGTACCCCTCTGACCTTCTTATTGACGATGAAACACAGAAATTGCATCGGAATTAAATAGAAAAGGTACAATGCCGACTTAAGTACAAGAAGACTGACTCCTCTTACTGTCTATGATTTGCACCATTCCTGTGACACTAGTTATAGATTCCGATGCTTCACTCCAGGTTTACCATATCCCTTGGACCTTCTTATTGACGATGAAACACAGAAATTGCAACGGAATTAAATAGAAAAGGCACAATGCTGACTTAAGTACAAGAAGACTGACTCTTCTCACTGATTATGTTTTGAACCATTCCATTGACACTAGTTATAGATTCCGATGCTTCACTCCATGTTTACTGTATCCCTTGGACCTTCTTATTGACGATGAAACACAGAAATTGCATCGGAATTAAATAGAAAAGGCACAATGCCGACTTAAGTACAAGAAGACTGACTCTTCTTACTGACTATGTTTTGAACCATTCCTGTGACACTAGTTATAGATCCGATGCTTCACTTCAGGTTTACTGTATACCTTGGACCTTCTTATTGACGATGAAAGACAGAAATTGCATCGGAATTAAATACAAACGGCACAATGCCGACTTAAGTACAAGAAGACTGACTCTTCCTACTGTCTATGTTTTGAAATATTCCTGTGACACTAGTTATAGATTCCGATGCTTCACTCCAGGTTTACTGTATCCCTTGGACCTTCTTATTGACGATGAAACACAGAAATTGCATCGGAATTAAATACAAAAGGCACAGTGCAGAATTAAGTACAAGGAGACCAACTCTTCTTGCTGTCTATGCTTTGAACCATTCCTGTGACACTAGTTATAGATTCCGATGCTTCACTCGAGGTTTACTGTATCCCTCTGACCTTCTTATTGACGATGAAACACAGAAACTGCTTAGGAATTAAATACAAAAGGCACAATGCCAACTTAAGTACAAGAAGACTGACTCATCTTACTGTCTATGTTTTGAAATATTCCATTGACACTAGTTATAGATTCCGATGCTTCACTTCAGGTTTACTGTACCCCTCTGACCTTCTTATTGACGATGAAACACAGAAATTGCATCGGAATTAAATACAAAAGGCAAAATGCCGACTTAAGTACACGAAGACTGACACTTCTTACTGTCTATGTTTTGAACCATTCCTGTGTCACTAGTTATAGATTCCGATGCTACACTCCAGGTTTACTGTATCCCTTGGACCTTCTTATTGACGATGAAACACACAAATTGCATCGGAATTAAATAGAAAAGGCACTATGCCAACGTAAGTACAAGCAGACTGACTCTTCTTACTGTCTATGTTTTGAACCATTATTGGGACACTAGTCATAGTTTCCGATGCTTCACTCCAGGTTTACTGTATCCCTTGGCCCTTCTTATTGACGATGAAACACAAAAATTGCATCGGAATTAAATACAAAAGGCACAATGCCGACTTAAGTACAAGAAGACTAACTCTTCTTACTGACTATGCTTTAAACCATTCCTGTGACACTAGTTATGGATTCCGATACTTCATTTCAGGTTTACTGTATCCCTCTGACCTTCTTATTGGCGATGAAACACAGAAATTGCATCGGAATTAAATACAAAAGGCACAATGCCGAATTAAGTTCAAGAAGACTGACTCTTCTTACTGTCTATTTTTGAACCAGTCCTATGACACTAGTTATAGACTCCGATGCTTCACTCTAGGTTTACTGTATCCCTTGGTCCTTCTTATTGACGATGAAACACAGAAATTGCGTCGGAATTAAATAGAAAAGGCACAATGCCGACTTAAGTACAAGAAGACTGTCTCTTCTTACTGACTATGTTTTGAACCATTCCTGTGACACCAGTTATAAATTCCGATGCATCACTTCAGGTTCACTGTATCCCTTGGAACATCATGGTGACGATGAAACACAGAAAATGCATCGGAATTAAATACAAAAGGCACAGCGCAGAACTAAGCACAAGGAGACTGACTCTTCTTACTGTCTATGTTTTGAACCATTCCTGTGACACTAGTTATAGATTCCGATGCTTCACTCCAGGTTTACTGTATCCCTTGGACCTTCTTATTGATGATGAAACACAGAAATTGCATCGGCATTAAATACAAAAGGCACAATGCCGACTTAAGGACAAGAAGACTGACTCGTCTTACTGACTATGTTTTGAACCATTCCTGTGACACTAGCTATAGATTCCGATGCTTCACTTCAGGTTTACTGTACCCCTCTGACCTTCTTATTGACGATGAAACACAGAAATTGCATCGGAATTAAATACAAAAGGCACAATGCCGACTTAAGTACAAGAAGACTGACTCTTCTTACTGTCTATGATTTGAACCATTCCATTGACACTAGTTATAGTTTCCGACGCTTCACTCCAGGTTTACTGTATCCCTTGGACCTTCTTATTGACGATGAAACACAGAAATTGCATCGGAATCAAATACAAAAGGCAAAATGCCGACTTAAGTACACGAAGACTGACTCTTCTTACTGTCTATGTTTTGAACCATTCTTGTGACACTATTTATAGATTCCGATGCTACACTTCAGGTTTACTGTATCCCTTGGACCTTCTTATTGACGATGAAACACAGAAATTGCATCGGAATTAAATACAGAAGGCACAATGCCGACTTAAGGACAAGAAGACTGACTCTCATACTGACTTTGTTTTGAAACATTCCTGAGACACTAGTTACAGTTTCCGATGCTTCAGGTTTATTTTATCCCTCTGACCTTCTTATTGACGATGAAACACAGAAATTGCATCGGAATTAAATACAAAAGGCACAATGCCGACTTAAGTTAAAGAAGTCTGACTCTTCTTACTGTCTATGATTTGAACCATTCCTGTGACACTAGTTATAGATTCCGATGCTTCACTTCAGGTTTATTGTATCCCTTGGAACTTCTTTTTGATGATGAAACACAGAAATTGCATCGGAATTAAATACAAAAGGCACAAAGCAGAATTAAGTACAAGAAGACTGACTCTTCTTACTGTCTATGTTTTGAACCATTCCTGTTGCACTAGCTATAGATTCCGATGCTTCACTTCAGGTTTCATGCTTACTGTACCCCTCTGACCTTCTTATTGACGATGAAACACAGAAATTGCATCGGAATTAAATAGAAAAGGTACAATGCCGACTTAAGTACAAGAAGACTGACTCTTCTTACTGTCTATGATTTGAACCATTCCTGTGACACTAGTTATAGATTCCGATCCTTCACTCCAGGTTTACTGTATCCCTTGGACCTTCTTATTGACGATGAAACACAGAAATTGCATCGGATTTAATTACAAAAAGCACAATGCCGACTTAAGGACAAGAAGACTGACACATCTTACTGACTATGTTTTGAACCATTCCTGTGACACTAGCTATAGATTCCGAAGCTTCACTTCTGGTTTACTGTATCCCTTGGACCTTCTTATTAACGATGAGTTACAGAAATTGCATCGCATTTAAATAGAAAGGGCACAATGTCGACGTAAGTACAAGAAGGCTGACTCTTCTTACTGTCTATGTTTTGAACCATTCCTGTGACACTAGTTATAGATTCCGATGCTTCACTCCAGGTTTACTATATCCCTTGGACCTTCTTATTGACGATGAAACACAAAAATTGCATCGGAATTAAATACAAAAGGCAAAATGGCGACTGAAGTACACGAAGATTGACTCTTCTTACTGACTATGATTTGAACCATTCCTGTGACACTAGTTACGGATTCAGATGCTTCACTCCAGGTTTACAGTATCCCTTGGTCCTTCTTATTGACGATGAAACACAGAAATTGCATCGGAATTAAATAGAAAAGGCACAATGCCGACTTAAGTACAAGAAGACTGACTCTTCTTACTGACTATGTTTTGAACCATTCCTATGACACTAGTTATAAATTCCGATGTTACACTTCAGGTTTACTGTATCCCATGGACATTCTTACTGACGATGAAATACAGAAATTGCATCGGAATTAAATACAAAAGGCACAGTGCAGAATTAAGTACAAGGAGACCGACTCTTCTTACTGTCTATGCTTTGAACCATTCCTGTGACACTAGATATAGATTCCGATGTTTCACTCCAGGTTTACTGTATCCCTCTGACCTTCTTATTGACGATGAAACACAGAAACTGCATCGGAATTAAATACAAAAGGCACAATGCCAACTTAAGTACAAGAAGACTGACTCATCTTACTGTCTATGTTTTGAAATATTCCATTGACACTAGTTATAGATCCGATGCTTCACTTCAGGTTTACTGTATACCTTGGACCTTCTTATTGACGATGAAACACAGAAATTGCATCGGAATTATATACAAAATGCACAAAGCAGAATTAAGTACAAGAAGACTGACTCTTCTTACTGTCTATGTTTTGAACCATTCCTGTGACACTAGTTATAGATTCCGATGCTTCACTCCATGATTACTGTATCCCTTGGACCTTCTTATTGACGATGAAACACAGAAATTGCATCGGAATTAAATAGAAAAGGCACAATGTTGACTGAAGTACAAGAAGACTGACTCTTCTTACTGACTATGTTTTGAACCATTCCTGTGACACTAGTTATAGATCCGATGCTTCACTTCAGGTTTACTGCATACCTTGGACCTTCTTATTGACGGTGAAACACAGAAATTGCATCGGAATTAAATACAAACGGCACACTGCCGACTTAAGTACAAGAAGACTGACTCTTCCTACTGTCTATGTTTTGAACCATTCCTGTGACACTAGTTATAGATTCCGGTGCTTCACTTCAGGTATACTGTATCCCTCGAACCTTCTCATTGACGATGAAACACAGAAAATGCATCGGAATTAAATACAAAAGGCACGATGCTGACCTATGTACATGAAGACCGACTCTTCCTACTGACTATGTTTTGAACCAATCCTGTGACACCCGTTATAGATTCCGATGCTTCACTTGAGGTTTACTGTGTCCCTTGGACCTTCTTATTGACGATGAAACACAGAAATTGCATCGGAATTAAATACAAAAGGCACAATGCCGAATTAAGTACAAGAAGACTGACTCTTCTTACTGTCTATGTTGTGAACCATTCCTGTGACACTAGTTATAGATTCCGATGCTTCACTCCTGGTTTACTGTATCCATTGGACCCTCTTATTGACGATGAAACACACAAAATGCATCGGAAATAAATACAAAAGGCACAATGCCGACTTAAGTACATGAAGACCGAATCTTCCTACTGACTATGTTTTGAACCATTCCTGTGACACTAATCATAGATTCCGATGCTTCACTCCAGGTTTACTGTATCCCTAGGACCTTCTTATTGACGATGAAACACAAAAATTGCATCGGAATTAAATACAAAAGGCAAAATGACGACTGAAGTACACGAAGACTGACTCTTCTTACTGACTATGATTTGAACCATTCCTGTGACACTAGTTACGGATTCCGATGCTTCACTCCAGGTTTACTGTATCCCTTGGACCTTGTTATTGACGATAAAACACAGAAATTGCATCGGAATTAAATACAGAAGGCACAATGCCGACTTAAGTACAAGAAGACTGACTCTTCTTACTGACTATGATTTGAACCATTTAATTGACACTAGTTATAGTTTCCGACGCTTCACTCCAGGTTTACTGTATCCCTTGGACCTTGGTATTGACGATGAACCACAGAAATTGCATCGGAATCAAATACAAAAGGCCAAATGGCGACTTAAGTACACGAAGACTGACTCTTATTACTGTCTATGTTTTGAACCATTCTTGTGACACTAGTTATAGATTCCGATGCTACACTCCAGGTTTACTGTTTCCCTTGGACCTTCTTATTGACGATGAAACACAGAAATTGCATCGGAATTAAATACAAAAGGCACAAAGCAGAATTAAGTACAAGAAAACTGACTCTTCTTACTGTCTATGTTTTGAACCATTCCTGTGACACTAACTATAGATTCCGATGCTTCACTTCAGGTTTCATGTTTACTGTACCCCCCTGACCTTCTTATTGACGATGAAACACAGAAATTGCATCGGAATTAAATAGAAAAGGTACAATGCCGACTTAAGTACAAGAAGACAGACTCCTCTTACTCTCTATGATTTGCACCATTCCTGTGACACTAGTTATAGATTCCGATGCTTCACTCCAGGTTTACCATATCCCTTGGACCTTCTTATTGACGATGAAACACAGAAATTGCAACGGAATTAAATAGAAAAGGCACAATGCTGACTTAAGTACAAGAAGACTGACTCTTCTTACTGATTATGTTTTGAACCATTCCATTGACACTAGTTATAGATTCCGATGCTTCACTCCATGTTTACTGTATCCCTTGGACCTTCTTATTGACGATGAAACACAGAAATTGCATCGGAATGAAATAGAAAAGGCACAATGCCGACTTAAGTACAACAAGACTGACTCTTCTTACTGACTATGTTTTGAACCATTCCTGTGACACTAGTTATAGATCCGATGCGTCATTTCAGGTTTACTGTATCCCTCTGACCTTCTAATTGGCGATGAAACACAGAAATTGCATCTGAATTAAATACAAAAGGCACAATGCCGAATTAAGTTCAAGAAGACTGACTCTTCTTACTGTCTATTTTTGAACCAGTCCTGTGACACTAGTTATTGACTCCGATGCTTCACTCTAGGTTTACTGTATCCCTTGGTCCTTCTTATTGACGATGAAACACAGAAATTGCGTCGGAATTAAATAGAAAAGGCACAATGCCGACTTATGTACAAGAAGACTGACTCTTCTTACTGACTATGTTTTGAACCATTCCTGTGACACCAGTTATAAATTCCGATGCATCACTTCAGGTTCACTGTATCCCTTGGAACATCATGGTGACGATGAAACACAGAAAATGCATCGGAATTAAATACAAAAGGCACAGCGCAGAACTAAGCACAAGGAGACTGACTCTTCTTACTGTCTATGTTTTGAACCATTCCTGTGACACTAGTTATAGATTCCGATGCTTCACTCCAGGTTTACTGTATCCCTTGGACCTTCTTATTGATGATGAAACACAGAAATTGCATCGGCATTAAATACAAAAGGCACAATGCCGACTTAAGGACAAGAAGACTGACTCGTCTTACTGACTATGTTTTGAACCATTCCTGTGACACTAGCTATAGATTCCGATGCTTCACTTCAGGTTTACTGTACCCCTCTGACCTTCTTATTGACGATGAAACACAGAAATTGCATCGGAATTAAATACAAAAGGCACAATGCCGACTTAAGTACAAGAAGACTGACTCTTCTTACTGTCTATGATTTGAACCATTCCATTGACACTAGTTATAGTTTCCGACGCTTCACTCCAGGTTTACTGTATCCCTTGGACCTTCTTATTGACGATGAAACACAGAAATTGCATCGGAATCAAATACAAAAGGCAAAATGCCGACTTAAGTACACGAAGACTGACTCTTCTTTCTGTCTATGTTTTGAACCATTCTTGTGACACTATTTATAGATTCCGATGCTACACTTCAGGTTTACTGTATCCCTTGGACCTTCTTATTGACGATGAAACACAGAAATTGCATCGGAATTAAATACAGAAGGCACAATGCCGACTTAAGGACAAGAAGACTGACTCTCGTACTGACTTTGTTTTGAAACATTCCTGAGACACTAGTTACAGTTTCCGATGCTTCAGGTTTATTTTATCCCTCTGACCTTCTTATTGACGATGAAACACAGAAATTGCACCGGAATTAAATACAAAAGGCACAATGCCGACTTAAGTTAAAGAAGTCTGACTCTTCTTACTGTCTATGATTTGAACCATTCCTGTGACACTAGTTATAGATTCCGATGCTTCACTTCAGGTTTACTGTATCCCTTGGAACTTCTTTTTGATGATGAAACACAGAAATTGCATCGGAATTAAATACAAAAGGCACAAAGCAGAATTAAGTACAAGAAGACTGACTCTTCTTACTGTCTATGTTTTGAACCATTCCTGTTGCACTAGCTATAGATTCCGATGCTTCACTTCAGGTTTCATGCTTACTGTACCCCTCTGACCTTCTTATTGACGATGAAACACAGAAATTGCATCGGAATTAAATAGAAAATGTACAATGCCGACTTAAGTACAAGAAGACTGACTCTTCTTACTGTCTATGATTTGAACCATTCCTGTGACACTAGTTATAGATTCCGATCCTTCACTCCAGGTTTACTGTATCCCTTGGACCTTCTTATTGACGATGAAACACAGAAATTGCATCGGATTTAATTACAAAAAGCACAATGCCGACTTAAGGACAAGAAGACTGACACATCTTACTGACTATGTTTTGAACCATTCCTGTGACACTAGCTATAGATTCCGAAGCTTCACTTCTGGTTTACTGTATCCCTTGGACCTTCTTATTAACGATGAATTACAGAAATTGCATCGCATTTAAATAGAAAGGGCACAATGTCGACGTAAGTACAAGAAGGCTGACTCTTCTTACTGTCTATGTTTTGAACCATTCCTGTGACACTAGTTATAGATTCCGATGCTTCACTCCAGGTTTACTATATCCCTTGGACTTTCTTATTGACGATGAAACACAAAAATTGCATCGGAATTAAATACAAAAGGCAAAATGGCGACTGAAGTACACGAAGATTGACTCTTCTTACTGACTATGATTTGAACCATTCCTGTGACACTAGTTACGGATTCAGATGCTTCACTCCAGGTTTACAGTATCCCTTGGTCCTTCTTATTGACGATGAAACACAGAAATTGCATCGGAATTAAATAGAAAAGGCACAATGCCGACTTAAGTACAAGAAGACTGACTCTTCTTACTGACTATGTTTTGAACCATTCCTGTGACACTAGTTATAAATTCCGATGTTACACTTCAGGTTTACTGTATCCCATGGACATTCTTACTGACGATGAAATACAGAAATTGCATCGGAATTAAATACAAAAGGCACAGTGCAGAATTAAGTACAAGGAGACCGACTCTTCTTACTGTCTATGCTTTGAACCATTCCTGTGACACTAGATATAGATTCCGATGTTTCACTCCAGGTTTACTGTATCCCTCTGACCTTCTTATTGACGATGAAACACAGAAACTGCATCGGAATTAAATACAAAAGGCACAATGCCAACTTAAGTACAAGAAGACTGACTCATCTTACTGTCTATGTTTTGAAATATTCCATTGACACTAGTTATAGATCCGATGCTTCACTTCAGGTTTACTGTATACCTTGGACCTTCTTATTGACGATGAAACACAGAAATTGCATCGGAATTATATACAAAATGCACAAAGCAGAATTAAGTACAAGAAGACTGACTCTTCTTACTGTCTATGTTTTGAACCATTCCTGTGACACTAGTTATAGATTCCGATGCTTCACTCCATGATTACTGTATCCCTTGGACCTTCTTATTGACGATGAAACACAGAAATTGCATCGGAATTAAATAGAAAAGGCACAATGCTGACTGATGTACAAGAAGACTGACTCTTCTTACTGACTATGTTTTGAACCATTCCTGTGACACTAGTTATAGATCCGATGCTTCACTTCAGGTTTACTGCATACCTTGGACCTTCTTATTGACGGTGAAACACAGAAATTGCATCGGAATTAAATACAAACGGCACACTGCCGACTTAAGTACAAGAAGACTGACTCTTCCTACTGTCTATGTTTTGAACCATTCCTGTGACACTAGTTATAGATTCCGGTGCTTCACTTCAGGTATACTGTATCCCTCGAACCTTCTCATTGACGATGAAACACAGAAAATGCATCGGAATTAAATACAAAAGGCACGATGCTGACCTATGTACATGAAGACCGACTCTTCCTACTGACTATGTTTTGAACCAATCCTGTGACACCCGTTATAGATTCCGATGCTTCACTTGAGGTTTACTGTGTCCCTTGGACCTTCTTATTGACGATGAAACACAGAAATTGCATCGGAATTAAATACAAAAGGCACAATGCCGAATTAAGTACAAGAAGACTGACTCTTCTTACTGTCTATGTTTTGAACCATTCCTGTGACACTAGTTATAGATTCCGATGCTTCACTCCTGGTTTACTGTATCCATTGGACCCTCTTATTGACGATGAAACACACAAAATGCATCGGAATTAAATACAAAAGGCACAATGCCGACTTAAGTACATGAAGACCGAATCTTCCTACTGACTATGTTTTGAACCATTCCTGTGACACTAATCATAGATTCCGATGCTTCACTCCAGGTTTACTGTATCCCTAGGACCTTCTTATTGACGATGAAACACAAAAATTGCATCGGAATTAAATACAAAAGGCAAAATGACGACTGAAGTACACGAAGACTGACTCTTCTTACTGACTATGATTTGAACCATTCCTGTGACACTAGTTACGGATTCCGATGCTTCACTCCAGGTTTACTGTATCCCTTGGACCTTGTTATTGACGATAAAACACAGAAATTGCATCGGAATTAAATACAGAAGGCACAATGCCGACTTAAGTACAAGAAGACTGACTCTTCTTACTGACTATGATTTGAACCATTTAATTGACACTAGTTATAGTTTCCGACGCTTCACTCCAGGTTTACTGTATCCCTTGGACCTTGTTATTGACGATGAACCACAGAAATTGCATCGGAATCAAATACAAAAGGCCAAATGGCGACTTAAGTACACGAAGACTGACTCTTATTACTGTCTATGTTTTGAACCATTCTTGTGACACTAGTTATAGATTCCGATGCTACACTCCAGGTTTACTGTTTCCCTTGGACCTTCTTATTGACGATGAAACACAGAAATTGCATCGGAATTAAATACAAAAGGCACAAAGCAGAATTAAGTACAAGAAAACTGACTCTTCTTACTGTCTATGTTTTGAACCATTCCTGTGACACTAACTATAGATTCCGATGCTTCACTTCAGGTTTCATGTTTACTGTACCCCCCTGACCTTCTTATTGACGATGAAACACAGAAATTGCATCGGAATTAAATAGAAAAGGTACAATGCCGACTTAAGTACAAGAAGACAGACTCCTCTTACTGTCTATGATTTGCACCATTCCTGTGACACTAGTTATAGATTCCGATGCTTCACTCCAGGTTTACCATATCCCTTGGACCTTCTTATTGACGATGAAACACAGAAATTGCAACGGAATTAAATAGAAAAGGCACAATGCTGACTTAAGTACAAGAAGACTGACTCTTCTTACTGATTATGTTTTGAACCATTCCATTGACACTAGTTATAGATTCCGATGCTTCACTCCATGTTTACTGTATCCCTTGGACCTTCTTATTGACGATGAAACACAGAAATTGCATCGGAATGAAATAGAAAAGGCACAATGCCGACTTAAGTACAACAAGACTGACTCTTCTTACTGACTATGTTTTGAACCATTCCTGTGACACTAGTTATAGATCCGATGCGTCATTTCAGGTTTACTGTATCCCTCTGACCTTCTAATTGGCGATGAAACACAGAAATTGCATCGGAATTAAATACAAAAGGCACAATGCCGAATTAAGTTCAAGAAGACTGACTCTTCTTACTGTCTATTTTTGAACCAGTCCTGTGACACTAGTTATTGACTCCGATGCTTCACTCTAGGTTTACTGTATCCCTTGGTCCTTCTTATTGACGATGAAACACAGAAATTGCGTCGGAATTAAATAGAAAAGGCACAATGCCGACTTATGTACAAGAAGACTGACTCTTCTTACTGACTATGTTTTGAAACATTCCTGTGACACCAGTTATAAATTCCGATGCTTCACTTCAGGTTTACTGTATCCCTTATAACATCATGGTGACGATGAAACACAGAAAATGCATCGGAATTTAATACAAAAGGCACAGTGCAGAACTAAGTACAAGGAGACTGACTCTTCTTACTGTCTATGTTTTGAACCATTCCTGTGACAGTAGTTATAGATTCCGATGCTTCACTCCAGGTTTACTGTATCCCTTGGACCTTCTTATTGATGATGAAACACAGAAATTGCATCGGCATTAAATACAAAAGGCACAATGCCGACTTAAGGACAAGAAGACTGACTCGTCTTACTGACTATGTTTTGAACCATTCCTGTGACACTAGCTATAGATTCCGATGCTTCACTTCAGGGTTACTGTACCCCTCTGACCTTCTTATTGACGATGAAACACAGAAATTGCATCGGAATTAAATACAGAAGGCACAATGCCGACTTAAGTACAAGAAGACTGACTCTTCTTACTGACTATGATTTGAAAAATTCAATTGACACTAGTTATAGTTTCCGACCCTTCAGTCCAGGTTTACTGTATCCCTTGGACCTTGTTATTGACGATGAACCACAGAAATTGCATCGGAATCAAATACAAAAGGCAAAATGCCGACTTAAGTACACGAAGACTGACTCTTATTACTGTCTATGTTTTGAACCATTCTTGTGACACTAGTTATAGATTCCGATGCTACACTCCAGGTTTACCGTTTCCCTTGGACCTTCTTATTGACGATGAAACACAGAAATTGCATCGGAATTAAATACAAAAGGCACAAAGCAGAATTAAGTACAAGAAGACTGACTCTTCTTACTGTCTATGTTTTGAACCATTCCTGTGACACTAGCTATAGATTCCGATGCTTCACTTCAGGTTTCATGTTTACTGTACCCCTCTGACCTTCTTATTGACGATGAAACACAGAAATTGCATCGGAATTAAATAGAAAAGGTACAATGCCGACTTAAGTACAAGAAGACTGACTCCTCTTACTGTCTATGATTTGCACCATTCCTGTGACACTAGTTATAGATTCCGATGCTTCACTCCATGTTTACTGTATCCCTTGGACCTTCTTATTGACGATGAAACACAGAAATTGCATCGGAATGAAATAGAAAAGGCACAATGCCGACTTAAGTACAAGAAGACTGACTCTTCTTACTGACTATGTTTTGAACCATTCCTGTGACACTAGTTATAGATCCGATGCTTCACTTCAGGTTTACTGTATACCTTGGACCTTCTTATTGACGATGAAAGACAGAAATTGCATCGGAATTAAATACAAACGGCACAATGCCGACTTAAGTACAAGAAGACTAACTCTTCCTACTGTCTATGTTTTGAAATATTCCTGTGACACTAGTTATAGATTCCGATGCTTCACTCCAGGTTTACTGTATCCCTTGGACCTTCTTATTGACGATGAAACACAGAAATTGCATCTGAATTAAATACAAAAGGCACAGTGCAGAATTAAGTACAAGGAGACCAACTCTTCTTGCTGTCTATGCTTTGAACCATTCCTGTGACACTAGTTATAGATTCCGATGCTTCACTCCAGGTTTACTGTATCCCTCTGACCTTCTTATTGACGATGAAACACAGAAACTGCTTAGGAATTAAATACAAAAGGCACAATGCCAACTTAAATACAAGAAGACTGACTCATCTTACTGTCTATGTTTTGAAATATTCCATTGACACTAGTTATAGATTCCGATGCTTCACTTCAGGTTTACTGTACCCCTCTGACCTTCTTATTGACGATGAAACACAGAAATTGCATCGGAATTAAATACAAAAGGCAAAATGCCGACTTAAGTACACGAAGACTGACACTTCCTACTGTCTATGTTTTGAACCATTCCTGTGTCACTAGTTATAGATTCCGATGCTACACTCCAGGTTTACTGTATCCCTTGGACCTTCTTATTGACGATGAAACACACAAATTGCATCGGAATTAAATAGAAAAGGTACTATGCCAACGTAAGTACAAGAAGACTGACTCTTCTTACTGTCTATGTTTTGAACCATTATTGGGACACTAGTCATAGTTTCCGATGCTTCACTCCAGGTTTACTGTATCCCTTGGCCCTTCTTATTGACGATGAAACACAAAAATTGCATCGGAATTAAATACAAAAGGCACAATGCCGACTTAAGTACAAGAAGACTAACTCTTCTTACTGACTATGCTTTGAACCATTCCTGTGACACTAGTTATGGATTCCGATACTTCATTTCAGGTTTACTGTATCCCTCTGACCTTCTTATTGGCGATGAAACACAGAAATTGCATCGGAATTAAATACAAAAGGCACAATGCCGAATTAAGTTCAAGAAGACTGACTCTTCTTACTGTCTATTTTTGAACCAGTCCTATGACACTAGTTATAGACTCCGATGCTTCACTCTAGGTTTACTGTATCCCTTGGTCCTTCTTATTGACGATGAAACACAGAAATTGCGTCGGACTTAAATAGAAAAGGCACAATGCCGACTTAAGTACAAGAAGACTGACTCTTCTTACTGACTATGTTTTGAACCATTCCTGTGACACCAGTTATAAATTCCGATGCATCACTTCAGGTTCACTGTATCCCTTGGAACATCATGGTGACGATGAAACACAGAAAATGCATCGGAATTAAATACAAAAGGCACAGTGCAGAACTAAGCACAAGGAGACTGACTCTTCTTACTGTCTATGTTTTGAACCATTCCTGTGACACTAGTTATAGATTCCGATGCTTCACTCCAGGTTTACTGTATCCCTTGGACCTTCTTATTGATGATGAAACACAGAAATTGCATCGGCATTAAATACAAAAGGCACAATGCCGACTTAAGGACAAGAAGACTGACTCGTCTTACTGACTATGTTTTGAACCATTCCTGTGACACTAGCTATAGATTCCGATGCTTCACTTCAGGTTTACTGTACCCCTCTGACCTTCTTATTGACGATGAAACACAGAAATTGCATCGGAATTAAATACAAAAGGCACAATGCCGACTTAAGTACAAGAAGACTGACTCTTCTTACTGTCTATGTTTTGAACCATTCTTGTGACACTATTTATAGATTCCGATGCTACACTCCAGGTTTACTGTATCCCTTGGACCTTCTTATTGACGATGAAACACAGAAATTGCATCGGAATTAAATACAGAAGGCACAATGCCGACTTAAGGACAAGAAGACTGACTCTTCATACTGACTTTGTTTTGAACCATTCCTGAGACACTAGTTACAGTTTCCGATGCTTCAGGTTTATTGTATCCCTCTGACCTTTTTATTGGCGATGAAACACAGAAATTGCACCGGAATTAAATACAAAAGGCACAATGCCGACTTAAGTTAAAGAAGTCTGACTCTTCTTACTGTCTATGATTTGAACCATTCCTGTGACACTAGTTATAGATTCCGATGCTTCACTCCAGGTTTACTGTATCGCTTGGACCTTCATATTGACGATGAAACATAGAAATTGCATGAGAATTAAATAGAAAATGCACAATGATGACTTAAGTACAATAAGACTGAATATTCTAACTGACTATGTTTTAAACCATTCCTGTGACACTTGTTATAGATTCCGATGCTTCACTTCAGGTTTACTGTATCCCTTGGAACTTCTTATTGATGATGAAACACGGAAATTGCATCGGAATTAAATACAAAAGGCACAAAGCAGAATTAAGTACAAGAAGACTGACTCTTCTTACTGTCTATGTTTTGAGCCATTCCTGTGACACTAGCTATAGATTCCGATGCTTCACTTCAGGTTTCATGTTTACTGTACCCCTCTGACCTTCTTATTGACGATGAAACACAGAAATTGCATCGGAATTAAATAGAAAACGTACAATGCCGACTTAAGTACAAGAAGACTGACTCTTCTTACTGTCTATGATTTGAACCATTCCTGTGACACTAGTTATAGATTCCGATCCTTCACTCCAGGTTTACTGTATCCCTTGGACCTTCTTATTGACGATGAAACACAGAAATTGCATCGGATTTAATTACAAAAGGCACAATGCCGACTTAAGGACAAGAAGACTGACACATCTTACTGACTATGTTTTGAACCATTCCTGTGACACTAGCTATAGATTCCGAAGCTTCACTTCTGGTTTACTATATCCCTTGGACCTTCTTATAGACGATGAATTACAGAAATTGCATCGCATTTAAATAGAAAGGGCACAATGTCGACGTAAGTACAAGAAGGCTGACTCTTCTTACTGTCTATGTTTTGAACCATTCCTGTGACACTAGTTATAGATTCCGATGCTTCACTCCAGGTTTACTATATCCCTTGGACCTTCTTATTGACGATGAAACACAGAAATTGCAACGGAATTAAATAGAAAAGGCACAATGCTGACTTAAGTACAAGAAGACTGACTCTTCTTACTGACTATGTTTTGAACCATTCCATTGACACTAGTTATAGATTCCGATGCTTCAATCCATGTTTACTGTTTCCCTTGGACCTTCTTATTTACGATGAAACACAGAAATTGCATCGGAATGAAATAGAAAAACCACAATGCCGACTTAAGTACAAGAAGACTTACTATTCTTACTGACTATGTTTTGAACCATTCCTGTGACACTAGTTATAGATCCGATGCTTCACTTCAGGTTTACTGTATACCTTGGACCTTCTTATTGACGATGAAAGACAGAAATTGCATCGGAATTAAATACAAACGGCACAATGCCGACTTAAGTACAAGAAGACTGACTCTTCCTACTGTCTATGTTTTGAAATATTCCTGTGACACTAGTAATAGATTCCGATGCTTCACTCCAGGTTTACTGTATCCCTTGGACCTTCTTATTGACGATGAAACACAGAAATTGCATCGGAATTAAATACAAAAGGCACAATGCCGACTTAAGTACAAGAAGACCAACTCTTCTTACTGACTATGTTTTGACCCATTCCTGTGACACTAGTTATGGATTCCGATGCTTCACTTCAGGTTTACTGTATCCCTCTGACCTTCTTACTGACGATGAAACACAGAAATTGCATCGGAATTAAATACAAAAGGCACAATGCCGAATTAAGTTCAAGAAGACTGACTCTTGTTACTGTCTATTTTTGAACCAGTCCTGTGACACTAGTTTTAGACTCCAATGCTTCACTCCAGGTTTACTGTATCCCTTGGTCCTTCTTATTGACGATGAAACACAGAAATTGCATCGGAATTAAATAGAAAAGGCACAATGCCGACTTAAGTACAAGAAGACTGACTCTTCTTACTGACTATGTTTTGAACCATTCCTGTGACACTAGTTATAAATTCCGATATTACACTTTAGGTTTACTGTATCCCATGGACATTCTTACTGACGATGAAATACAGAAATTGCATCGGAATTAAATACAAAAGGCACAGTGCAGATTTAAGTACAAGGAGACCGACTCTTCTTACTGTCTATGCTTTGAACCATTCCTGTGACACTAGTTATAGATTCCGATGCTTCACTCGAGGTTTACTGTATCCCTCTGACCTTCTTATTGACGATGAAACACAGAAACTGCATCGGAATTAAATACAAAAGGCACAATGCCAACTTAAGTACAAGAAGACTGACTCATCTTACTGTCTATGTTTTGAAATATTCCATTGACACTAGTTATAGATTCCGATGCTTCACTTCAGGTTTACTGTACCCCTCTGACCTTCTTATTGACGATGAAACACAGAAATTGCATCGGAATTAAATACAAAAGGCAAAATGCCGACTTAAGTACACGAAGACTGACACTTCTTACTGTCTATGTTTTGAACCATTCCTGTGTCACTAGTTATAGATTCCGATGCTACACTCCAGGTTTACTGTATCCCTTGGACCTTCTTATTGACGATGAAACACACAAATTGCATCGGAATTAAATAGAAAAGGCACTATGCCGACGTAAGTACAAGAAGACTGACTCATCTTACTGTCTATGTTTTGAACCATTCCTGGGACACTAGTCATAGTTTCCGATGCTTCACTCCAGGTTTACTGTATCCCTTGGCCCTTCTTATTGACGATGAATCACAAAAATTGCATCGGAATTAAATACAAAAGGCAAAATGCCGACTGAAGTACACGAAGACTGACTCTTCTTACTGTCTATGATTTGAACCATTCCTGTGACACTAGTTACAGATTCAGATGCTTCACTCCAGGTTTACTGTATCCCTTGGACCTTCTTATTGACGATGAGACACAGAAATTGCATCGGAATTAAATACAAAATGCACAACGCCGACTTAAGTACAAGAAGACTAACTCTTCTTACTGACTATGTTTGAACCATTCCTGTGACACTAGTTATGGATTCCGATGCTTCACTTCAGGTTTACTGTATCCCTCTGACCTTCTTATTGACGATGAAACACTGAAATTGCATCGGAATTAAATACAAAAGGCACAATGCCGAATTCAGTTCAAGAAGACTGACTCTTCTTACTGTCAAATTTTGAACCACTCCTGTGACACTAGTTATAGACTCCGATGCTTCACTCCAGGTTTACTGTATCCCTTGGACCTTCTAGTTGACGAAGAAACACAGAAATTGCATCGGAATTAAATACAAAAGGCACAATGCCGACATAAGTAAAAGATGTCTGACTCTTCTTACTGTCTATGTTTTGAACCATTCCTGTGACACTAGTTATAGATTCCGATGCTACACTCCAGTTTTACTATCTCCCTTGGACCTTCTAATTGACGATGAAACACAGAAATTGCATCGGAATTAAAAAGAAAAGGCACAATGCCGACTTAAGTACAAGAAGACTGACTCCTCTTACTGACTATGTCTTGAACCATTCCATTGCCACTAGTTATAGATTGCGATGCTTCACTCCAGGTTTACTGTATCCCTTGGACCTTCTTATTGACGATGAAACACAGAAATTGCATCGGAATTAAATAGAAAGGGCACAATGCCGACTTAAGTACAAAAACCTGACTCTTCTTACTGACTATGTTTTGAACCATTCCTGTGACACTAGTTATAGATCCGATACTTCACTTCAGGCTTACTGTATACCTTGGACCTTCTTACTGACGATGAAACACAGAAATTGCATCGGAATTAAATACAAAAGGCACAAGGCAGAATTAAGGTCAAGAAGACTGACTCTTCTTACTGTCTTTGTTTTGAACCACTCCTGTGACACTAGTTATAGATTCCGATGCTTCACTCCAGGTTTACTGTATGCCTTGGACCTTCTTATTGACGATGAAACGCAGAAATTGCATCGGAATTAAATAGAAAAGGCACAATGCCGACTTAAGTACAAGAAGACTGACTCTTCTTACTGACTATGATTTGAACCATTCCATTGACACTAGTTATAGATTCCGATGCTTCACTCCATGTTTACTGTATCCCTTGGACCTTCTTATTGACGATGAAACACATAAATTGCATCGGAATTAAATACAAAAGGCACAATGCCGACTTAAGGACAAGATGACTGACTCTTCTTACTGACTATGTTTTGAAGCATTCCTGTGACACCAGTTATAGATTCCGAAGCTTCACTTCAGGTTTATTGTATCCCTCTGACCTTCTTATTGACGATGAAACACAGAAAATGCATCGGAATTAAATACAAAAGGCACAATGTCGACGTAAGTACAAGAAGACTGACTCTTCTTACTGTCCATGCTTTGAACCATTCCTGTGACACTAGTTATAGATTCCGATGCTTCACTCCAGTTTTACCATATCCCTTGGACATCCTTTTTGACGATGAAACACAGAAATTGCATCGGATTTAAATAGAAAAGGCACAATGCCGACTTAAGTACAAGAAGACTGACTCTTCTTACTGACTATGCTTTGAACCATTCCATTGACACTAGTTATAGATTCCGATGCTTCACTCCATGTTTACTGTATCCCTTGGACCTTCTTATTGACGATGAAACACAGAAATTGCATCGGAATTAAATACAAAAGGCACAATGCCGACTTAAGGACAAGAAGACTGACTCTTCTTACTGACTTTGCTTTGAACCATTCCTGTGACACTAGTTATAGATTCCGATGCTTCACTTCAGGTTTATTGTATCCCTCTGACCTTCTTATTGACGATGAAACACAGAAATTGCATCGGAATTAAATAAAAAGGCACAATGCCGACTTAAGTACAAGAAGACTGACTCTTCTTACTGTCTATGCTTTGAACCATTCCTGTGACACTAGTTATAGTTTCCGATGCTTCACTCCAGGTTTACTGTATCCCTTGGACCTTCTTATTGACGATGAAACACAGATATTGCATCGGAATTAATTACGAAAGGCACAATGGCGACATAAGGACAAGAAGACTGACTCTTCTTACTGACTATGTTTTGAAGCATTCCTGTGACACTAGTTATAGATTCCGAAGCTTCACTTCAGGTTTACTGTATCCCTTGGACCTTCTTATTGACGATGAAACACAGAAATTGCATCGGAATTAAATACAAAAGGTACAATGCCGACTTAAGGACAAGAAGACTGACTCTTTTTACTGACTTTGTTTTGTACCATTCCTGTGACACTAGTTATAGATTCCGATGCTTCTCTTCAGGTTTATTGTATCCCTCTGACCTTATTGGCGATGAAACACAGAAATTGCCTCGGAATTAAGTACAAAAGGCACAATGCCGACTTAAGTACAAGTAGACTGACTCTTCTTACTGACTATGTTTTGAACAATTCCTGTGACACTAGTTATAGATTCCGATGCTTCACTCCAGGTTTACTATATCCCTTGGACCTTCTTATTGACGATGAAACACAGAAATTGCATCGGAATTAAATAGAAAAGGCACAATGCCGACTTAAGTACAAGAAGACCAACTCTTCTTACTGACTATGTTTTGACCCATTCCTGTGACACTAGTTATGGATTCCGATGCTTCACTTCAGGTTTACTGTATCCCTCTGACCTTCTTACTGACGATGAAACACAGAAATTGCATCGGAATTAAATACAAAAGGCACAATGCCGAATTAAGTTCAAGAAGACTGACTCTTCTTACTGTCTATTTTTGAACCAGTCCTGTGACACTAGTTTTAGACTCCAATGCTTCACTCCAGGTTTACTGTATCCCTTGGTCCTTCTTATTGACGATGAAACACAGAAATTGCATCGGAATTAAATAGAAAAGGCACAATGCCGACTTAAGTACAAGAAGACTGACTCTTCTTACTGACTATGTTTTGAACCATTCCTGTGACACTAGTTATAAATTCCGATATTACACTTTAGGTTTACTGTATCCCATGGACATTCTTACTGACGATGAAATACAGAAATTGCATCGGAATTAAATACAAAAGGCACAGTGCAGATTTAAGTACAAGGAGACCGACTCTTCTTACTGTCTATGCTTTGAACCATTCCTGTGACACTAGTTATAGATTCCGATGCTTCACTCGAGGTTTACTGTATCCCTCTGACCTTCTTATTGACGATGAAACACAGAAACTGCATCGGAATTAAATACAAAAGGCACAATGCCAACTTAAGTACAAGAAGACTGACTCATCTTACTGTCTATGTTTTGAAATATTCCATTGACACTAGTTATAGATTCCGATGCTTCACTTCAGGTTTACTGTACCCCTCTGACCTTCTTATTGACGATGAAACACAGAAATTGCATCGGAATTAAATACAAAAGGCAAAATGCCGACTTAAGTACACGAAGACTGACACTTCTTACTGTCTATGTTTTGAACCATTCCTGTGTCACTAGTTATAGATTCCGATGCTACACTCCAGGTTTACTGTATCCCTTGGACCTTCTTATTGACGATGAAACACACAAATTGCATCGGAATTAAATAGAAAAGGCACTATGCCGACGTAAGTACAAGAAGACTGACTCATCTTACTGTCTATGTTTTGAACCATTCCTGGGACACTAGTCATAGTTTCCGATGCTTCACTCCAGGTTTACTGTATCCCTTGGCCCTTCTTATTGACGATGAATCACAAAAATTGCATCGGAATTAAATACAAAAGGCAAAATGCCGACTGAAGTACACGAAGACTGACTCTTCTTACTGTCTATGATTTGAACCATTCCTGTGACACTAGTTACAGATTCAGATGCTTCACTCCAGGTTTACTGTATCCCTTGGACCTTCTTATTGACGATGAGACACAGAAATTGCATCGGAATTAAATACAAAATGCACAACGCCGACTTAAGTACAAGAAGACTAACTCTTCTTACTGACTATGTTTTGAACCATTCCTGTGACACTAGTTATGGATTCCGATGCTTCACTTCAGGTTTACTGTATCCCTCTGACCTTCTTATTGACGATGAAACACTGAAATTGCATCGGAATTAAATACAAAAGGCACAATGCCGAATTCAGTTCAAGAAGACTGACTCTTCTTACTGTCAAATTTTGAACCACTCCTGTGACACTAGTTATAGACTCCGATGCTTCACTCCAGGTTTACTGTATCCCTTGGACCTTCTAGTTGACGAAGAAACACAGAAATTGCATCGGAATTAAATACAAAAGGCACAATGCCGACATAAGTAAAAGATGTCTGACTCTTCTTACTGTCTATGTTTTGAACCATTCCTGTGACACTAGTTATAGATTCCGATGCTACACTCCAGTTTTACTATCTCCCTTGGACCTTCTAATTGACGATGAAACACAGAAATTGCATCGGAATTAAAAAGAAAAGGCACAATGCCGACTTAAGTACAAGAAGACTGACTCCTCTTACTGACTATGTCTTGAACCATTCCATTGCCACTAGTTATAGATTGCGATGCTTCACTCCAGGTTTACTGTATCCCTTGGACCTTCTTATTGACGATGAAACACAGAAATTGCATCGGAATTAAATAGAAAGGGCACAATGCCGACTTAAGTACAAAAACCTGACTCTTCTTACTGACTATGTTTTGAACCATTCCTGTGACACTAGTTATAGATCCGATACTTCACTTCAGGCTTACTGTATACCTTGGACCTTCTTACTGACGATGAAACACAGAAATTGCATCGGAATTAAATACAAAAGGCACAAGGCAGAATTAAGGTCAAGAAGACTGACTCTTCTTACTGTCTTTGTTTTGAACCACTCCTGTGACACTAGTTATAGATTCCGATGCTTCACTCCAGGTTTACTGTATGCCTTGGACCTTCTTATTGACGATGAAACGCAGAAATTGCATCGGAATTAAATAGAAAAGGCACAATGCCGACTTAAGTACAAGAAGACTGACTCTTCTTACTGACTATGATTTGAACCATTCCATTGACACTAGTTATAGATTCCGATGCTTCACTCCATGTTTACTGTATCCCTTGGACCTTCTTATTGACGATGAAACACAGAAATTGCATCGGAATTAAATACAAAAGGCACAATGCCGACTTATGGACAAGATGACTGACTCTTCTTACTGACTATGTTTTGAAGCATTCCTGTGACACCAGTTATAGATTCCGAAGCTTCACTTCAGGTTTATTGTATCCCTCTGACCTTCTTATTGACGATGAAACACAGAAAATGCATCGGAATTAAATACAAAAGGCACAATGTCGACGTAAGTACAAGAAGACTGACTCTTCTTACTGTCCATGCTTTGAACCATTCCTGTGACACTAGTTATAGATTCCGATGCTTCACTCCAGTTTTACCATATCCCTTGGACATCCTTTTTGACGATGAAACACAGAAATTGCATCGGATTTAAATAGAAAAGGCACAATGCCGACTTAAGTACAAGAAGACTGACTCTTCTTACTGACTATGCTTTGAACCATTCCATTGACACTAGTTATAGATTCCGATGCTTCACTCCATGTTTACTGTATCCCTTGGACCTTCTTATTGACGATGAAACACAGAAATTGCATCGGAATTAAATACAAAAGGCACAATGCCGACTTAAGGACAAGAAGACTGACTCTTCTTACTGACTTTGCTTTGAACCATTCCTGTGACACTAGTTATAGATTCCGATGCTTCACTTCAGGTTTATTGTATCCCTCTGACCTTCTTATTGACGATGAAACACAGAAATTGCATCGGAATTAAATAAAAAGGCACAATGCCGACTTAAGTACAAGAAGACTGACTCTTCTTACTGTCTATGCTTTGAACCATTCCTGTGACACTAGTTATAGTTTCCGATGCTTCACTCCAGGTTTACTGTATCCCTTGGACCTTCTTATTGACGATGAAACACAGATATTGCATCGGAATTAATTATGAAAGGCACAATGGCGACATAAGGACAAGAAGACTGACTCTTCTTACTGACTATGTTTTGAAGCATTCCTGTGACACTAGTTATAGATTCCGAAGCTTCACTTCAGGTTTACTGTATCCCTTGGACCTTCTTATTGACGATGAAACACAGAAATTGCATCGGAATTAAATACAAAAGGTACAATGCCGACTTAAGGACAAGAAGACTGACTCTTTTTACTGACTTTGTTTTGTACCATTCCTGTGACACTAGTTATAGATTCCGATGCTTCTCTTCAGGTTTATTGTATCCCTCTGACCTTATTGGCGATGAAACACAGAAATTGCCTCGGAATTAAATACAAAAGGCACAATGCCGACTTAAGTACAAGTAGACTGACTCTTCTTACTGACTATGTTTTGAACAATTCCTGTGACACTAGTTATAGATTCCGATGCTTCACTCCAGGTTTACTATATCCCTTGGACCTTCTTATTGACGATGAAACACAGAAATTGCATCGGAATTAAATAGAAAAGGCACAATGCGGACTTAAGTACAAGAAGACTGACTCTTCTTACTGACTATGTTTTGAACCATTCCATTGACACTAGTTATAGATTCCGATGCTTCACTCCATGTTTACTGTATCCCTTGGACCTTCTTATTGACGATGAAACACAGAAATTGCATCGGAATTAAATACAAAAGGCACAATGCCGACATAAGGACAAGAAGACTGACTCTTCTTACTGACTATGCTTTGAACCATTCCTGTGACACTAGTTATAGATTCCGATGCTTCACTTCAGGTTTATTGTATCCCTCTGACCTTCTTATTTTCGATGAAACACAGAAATGCATCGGAATTAAATAGAAAAGGCACAATACCGACTTAAGTACAAGAGGACTGACTCTTCTTACTGACTATATTTTGAACCATTCCTGTGACACTAGTTATAGATTCCGATGCTTCAGTCGAGGTTTACTGTGTCGGTTGGACCTTCATATTGACGATGAAACGCAAAAATTGCATCAGAATTAAATAGACAATGCACAATGATGACTTAAGTACAATAATACTGACTCTTCTTACTGACTATGTTTTGAACCATTCCTGTGACACTAGTTATAGATCCGATGCTTCACTTCATTCTTACTGTATACCTTGGACCTTGTTATTGACGATGAAACACAGAAATTGCATCGGAATTAAATACAAAATGCACAAAGCAGAATTAAGGTCAAGAAGACTGACTCTTTTTACTGACTTTGTTTTGTACCATTCCTGTGACACTAGTTATAGATTCCGATGCTTCACTTCAGGTTTATTGTATCCCTCTGACCTTCTTGGTTTCGATGATACACAGAAATTGCCTCGGAATTAAATACAAAAGGCACAATGCCGACTTAAGTACAAGAAGACTGACTCTTCTTACTGACTATGTTTTGAACCATTCCTGTGACACTAGTTATAGATTCCGATGCTTCACTCCAGGTTTTCTATATCCCTTGGACTTTCTTATTGACGATGAAACACAGAAATTGCATCGGAATTAAATAGAAAAGGGACAATGCTGACTTAAGTACAAGAAGACTGACTCTTCTTACTGACTATGTTTCGAACCATTCCATTGACACTAGTTATAGATTCCGATGCTTCACTCCATGTTTACTGTATCCCTTGGACCCTCTTATTGACGATGAAACACAGAAATTGCATCGGAATTAAATACAAAAGGAACAATGCCGACTTAAGGACAAGAAGACTGACTCTTCTTACTGACTTTGCTTTGAACCATTCCTGTGACACTAGTTATAGATTCCGATGCTTCACTTCAGGTTTATTGTATCCCTCTGACCTTCTTAGTGGCGATGAAACACAGAAATTGCATCGGAATTAAATAGAAAAGGCACAATGCCGACTTAAGTACAAGAAGACTGACTCTTCTTACTGACTATATTTTGAACCATTCCTGTGACACTAGTTATACATTCCGATGATTCAGCCGAGGTTTACTGTATCGGTTGGACCTTCATATTGACGATGAAACGCAGAAATTGCATCAGAATTAAATAGAAAATGCACAATGCCGAATTAAGTTCAAGAAGACTGACTCTTCTTACTGTCTATTTTTGAACCAGTCCTGTGACACTAGTTATAGACTCCGATGCTTCACTCCAGGTTTACTGTATCCCTCTGACCTTCTTACTGACGATGAAACACAGAAATTGCATCGGAATTGAATACAAAAGGCACAATGCCGAATTAAGTTCAAGAAGACTGACTCTTCTTACTGTCTATTTTTGAAACAGTCCTGTGACACTAGTTATAGACTCCGATGCTTCACTCCAGGTTTACTGTATCCCTTGGTCCTTCTTATTGACGATGAAACACAGAAATTGCATCGGAATTAAATAGAAAAGGCGCAATGCCGACTTCAGTACAAGAAGACTGACTCTTCTTACTGACTATGTTTTGAACCATTCCTGTGACACTAGTTATAAATTCCGATATTACACTTCAGGTTTACTGTATCCCATGGACATTCTTACTGACGATGAAATACAGAAATTGCATCGGAATTAAATACAAAAGGCACAGTGCAGATTTAAGTACAAGGAGACCGACTCTTCTTACTGTCTATGCTTTGAACCATTCCTGTGACACTAGTTATAGATTCCGATGCTTCACTCGAGGTTTACTGTATCCCTCTGACCTTCTTATTGACGATGAAACACAGAAACTGCATCGGAATTAAATGCAAAAGGCACAATGCCAACTTAAGTACAAGAAGACTGACTCATCTTACTGTCTATGTTTTGAAATATTCCATTGACACTAGTTATAGATTCCGATGCTTCACTTCAGGTTTACTGTACCCCTCTGACCTTCTTATTGACGATGAAACACAGAAATTGCATCGGAATTAAATACAAAAGGCAAAATGCCGACTTAAGTACACGAAGACTGACACTTCTTACTGTCTATGTTTTGAACCATTCCTGTGTCACTAGTTATAGATTCCGATGCTACACTCCAGGTTTACTGTATCCCTTGGACCTTCTTATTGACGATGAAACACACAAATTGCATCGGAATTAAATAGAAAAGGCACTATGCCGACGTAAGTACAAGAAGACTGACTCATCTTACTGTCTATGTTTTGAACCATTCCTGGGACACTAGTCATAGTTTCCGATGCTTCACTCCAGGTTTACTGTATCCCTTGGCCCTTCTTATTGACGATGAATCACAAAAATTGCATCGGAATTAAATACAAAAGGCAAAATGCCGACTGAAGTACACGAAGACTGACTCTTCTTACTGTCTATGATTTGAACCATTCCTGTGACACTAGTTACAGATTCAGATGCTTCACTCCAGGTTTACTGTATCCCTTGGACCTTCTTATTGACGATGAGACACAGAAATTGCATCGGAATTAAATACAAAAGGCACAATGCCGAATTCAGTTCAAGAAGACTGACTCTTCTTACTGTTAAATTTTGAACCACTCCTGTGACACTAGTTATAGACTCCGATGCTTCACTCCAGGTTTACTGTATCCCTTGGACCTTCTTGTTGACGAAGAAACACAGAAATTGCATCGGAATTAAATACAAAAGGCACAATGCCGACATAAGTAAAAGAAGTCTGACTCTTCTTACTGTCTTTGTTTTGAACCACTCCTGTGACACTAGTTATAGATTCCGATGCTTCACTCCAGGTTTACTGTATGCCTTGGACCTTCTTATTGACGATGAAACGCAGAAATTGCATCGGAATTAAATAGAAAAGGCACAATGCCGACTTAAGTACAAGAAGACTGACTCTTCTTACTGACTATGATTTGAACCATTCCATTGACACTAGTTATAGATTCCGATGCTTCACTCCATGTTTACTGTATCCCTTGGACCTTCTTATTGACGATGAAACACAGAAATTGCATCGGAATCAAATACAAAAGGCACAATGCCGACTTAAGGACAAGATGACTGACACTTCTTACTGACTATGTTTTGAAGCATTCCTGTGACACCAGTTATAGATTCCGAAGCTTCACTTCAGGTTTATTGTATCCCTCTGACCATCTTATTGACGATGAAACACAGAAAATGCATCGGAATTAAATACAAAAGGCACAATGTCGACGTAAGTACAAGAAGACTGACTCTTCTTACTGTCCATGTTTTGAACCATTCCTGTGACACTAGATATAGATTCCGATGCTTCACTCCAGTTTTACCATATCCCTTGGACATCCTTTTTGACGATGAAACACAGAAATTGCATCGGATTTAAATAGAAAAGGCACAATGCCGACTTAAGTACAAGAAGACTGACTCTTCTTACTGACTATGCTTTGAACCATTCCATTGACACTAGTTATAGATTCCGATGCTTCACTCCATGTTTACCGTATCCCTTGGACCTTCTTATTGACGATGAAACACAGAAATTGCATCGGAATTAAATACAAAAGGCACAATGCCGACTTAAGGACAAGAAGACTGACTCTTCTTACTGACTTTGCTTTGAACCATTCCTGTGACACTAATTATAGATTCCGATGCTTCACTTCGGGTTTATTGTATCCCTCTGACCTTCTTATTGACGATGAAACACAGAAATTGCATCGGAATTAAATAAAAAGGCACAATGCCGACTTAAGTACAAGAAGACTGACTCTTCTTACTGTCTATGCTTTGAACCATTCCTGTGACACTAGTTATAGTTTCCGATGCTTCACTCCAGGTTTACTGTTTCCCTTGGACCGTCTTATTGACGATGAAACACAGATATTGCATCGGAATTAATTACAAAAGGCACAATGGCGACATAAGGACAAGAAGACTGACTCTTCTTACTGACTATGTTTTGAAGCATTCCTGTGACACTAGTTATAGATTCCGAAGCTTCACTTCAGGTTTACTGTATCCCTTGGACCTCCTTATTGACGATGAAACACAGAATTTGCATCGAATTAAATAGAAAAGGCACAATGCCGACCTTAAGTACAAGAAGACTGACTCTTCTTACTGACTATGTTTTGAACCATTCCATTGAACACTAGTTATAGATTCCGATGCTTCACTCCATGTTTACTGTATCCCTTGGACCTTCTTATTGACGATGAAACACAGAAATTGCATCGGAATTAAATACAAAAGGCACAATGCCGACATAAGGACAAGAAGACTGACTCTTCTTACTGACTTTGCTTTGAACCATTCCTGTGACACTAGTTATAGATTCCGATGCTTCACTTCAGGTTTATTGTATCCCTCTGACCTTCTTATTTTCGATGAAACACAGAAATGCATCGGAATTAAATAGAAAAAGGCACAATACCGACTTAAGTACAAGAGGACTGACTCTTCTTACTGACTATATTTTGAACCATTCCTGTGACACTAGTTATAGATTCCGATGCTTCAGTCGAGGTTTACTGTATCGGTTGGACCTTCATATTGACGATGAAACGCAAAAATTGCATCAGAATTAAATAGACAATGCACAATGATGACTTAAGTACAAGAAGACTGACTCTTCTTACTGACTATGTTTCGAACCATTCATTGACACTAGTTATAGATTCCGATGCTTCACTCCAAGTTTACTGTATCCCTTGGACCCTCTTATTGACGATGAAACACAGAAATTGCATCGGAATTAAATACAAAAGGAACAATGCCGACTTAAGGACAAGAAGACTGGACTCTTCTTACTGACTTTGCTTTGAACCATTCCTGTGACACTAGTTATAGATTCCGATGCTTCACTTCAGGTTTATTGTATCCCTCTGACCTCCTTAGTGGCGATGAAACACAGAAATTGAATCGGAATTAAATAGAAAAGGCACAATGCCGACTTAAGTACAAGAAGACTGACTCTTCTTACTGACTATATTTTGAACCATTCCTGTGACACTAGTTATACATTCCGATGATTCAGTCGAGCTTTACTGTATCGGTTGGACCTTCATATTGACGATGAAACGCAGAAATTGCATCAGAATTAAATAGAAAATGCACAATGATGACTTAAGTACAAAAGACTGACTCCTTCTTACTGACTATGTTTGGAACCATTCCAGTGACACTAGTTATAGATCCGATGCTTCACTTCATTTTTACTGTATACCTTGGACCTTCTTATTGACGATGAAACACAGAAATTGCATCGAATTAAATACAAAAGGCACAAAGCAGAATTAAGGTCAAGAAGACTGACTCTTCTTACTGTCTATGCTTTGAACCATTCCTGTGACACTAGTTATAGATTCCGATGCTTCACTCCACGTTTACTGTATCCCTTGGACCTTCTTATTGACGATGAAACACAGAAATTGCATCGGAATTAATTACAAAAGGCACAATGCCGACATAAGGACAAGAAGACTGACTCTTCTTACTGACTATGTTTTGAAGCATTCCTGTGACACTAGCTATAGATTCCGAAGCTTCACTTCAGGTTTACTGTAATCCCTTGGACCATCATATTGACGAAGAAACACAGAAATTGCATTGGAATTAAATTCAAAAGGCACCAATGCTGACTTAAGGACAAGAAGACCGACTCTTCTTACTGACTTTGTTTTGAACCATTCCTGTGACACTAGTTATAGATCCGATGCTTCACTCCAGGTTTACTGTATCCCTTGGACCTTCTTATTGACGATGAAACACAGGAATTGCATCGGAATTGTATACAAAACGCACAATGTCGACGTAAGTACAAGAAGACTGACTCTTCTTACTGTCTATGTTTTGAACCATTCCTGTGACACTAGTTATAGATTCCGATGCTTCACTCGAGGTTTACTATATCCCTTGGACCTTCTTATTGACGATGAAACACAGAAATTGCATCGGAATTAAATAGAAAAGGCACAATGCCGACTAAGTACGAGAAGACTGACTCTCCTTACTGACTATGTTTTAAACCATTCCATTGACACTAGTTACAGATTCCGATGCTTCACTCCAGGTTTATTGTATCCCCTCTGACCTTCTTATTGACGATGAAACACAGAAATTGCATCGGAATTAAATAGAAAAGGCACAATGCCGACTTAAGTACAAGAAGACTGACTCTTCTTACTGACTAGGTTTTGAACCATTCCTGTGACACTAGTTATAGATTCCGATGCTTCACTCCAGGTTTACTGCATCCCTTGGACCTTCTTATTGAGGATGAACTACAGAAATTGCATCGGAATTAAATACAAAAGGCACAATGCCGACTTAAGTACAAGAAGACTAACTCTTCTTTCTGACTATGTTTTGAACCATTCCTGTGAACTAGTTATGGATTCCGATGCTTCACTTCATTTTTACTGTATCCCTCTGACCCATCTTATTGACGATGAAACACAAAAATTGCATCAGAATTAAATAGAAAAGGCACAATGCCGACTTAAGTACAAGAAGACTGACTCTTCTTACTGTATATGATTTGAACCATCCCTGTGACACTAGTTATAGATTCCGATGCTTCACTCCAAGTTTACTGTATCCCTTGGTCCTTCTTATTGACGATGAAGCACAGAAATTGCATCGGAATTAATTACAAAAGGCACAATGCCGACATAAGGACAAGAAGACTGACTCTTCTTACTGACTATGTTTTGAAGCATTCCTGTGACACTAGCTATAGATTCCGAAGCTTCACTTCAGGTTTACTGTATCCCTCTGACCTTCTTATTGGCGATGAAACACAGAAATTGCCTCGGAATTAAATACAAAAGGCACAATGCCGACTTAAGTACAAGAAGACAGACTCGTCTTACTGACTATGTTTTGAACAATTCCTGTGACACTAGTTATAGATTCCGATGCTTCACTCCAGGTTTACTATATCCCTTGGACCTTCTTATTGACGATGAAACACAGAAATTGCATCTGAATTAAATAGAAAAGGCACAATGCCGACTTAAGTACAAGAAGACTGACTCTTCTTACTGACTATGTTTTGAACCATTCCATTGACACTAGTTATAGATTCCGATGCTTCACTCCATGTTTACTGTATCCCTTGGACCTTCTTATTGACGATGAAACACAGAAATTGCATCGGAATTAAATACAAAAGCCACAATGCCGACTTAAGGACAAGAAGACTGACTCTTCTTACTGACTTTGCTTTGAACCATTCCTGTGACACTAGTTATAGATTCAGATGCTTCACATCAGGTTTATTGTATCCCTCTGACCTTCTTATTGGCGATGAAACACAGAAATTGCATCGGAATTAAATAGAAAAGGCACAATGCCGACTTAAGTACAAGAAGACTGACTCTTCTTACTGACTATATTTTGAACCATTCCTGTGACACTAGTTATAGATTCCGATGCTTCAGTCGAGGTTCACTGTATCGGTTGGACCTTCATATTGACGATGAAACGCAGAAATTGCATCAGAATTAAATAGAAAATGCACAATGATGACTTAAGTACAATAAGACTGACTCTTCTTACTGACTATGTTTTGAACCATTCCTGTGACACTAGTTATAGATCCGATGCTTCACTTCATTGTTACTGAATACCTTGGACCTTCTTATTGACGATGAAACACAGAAATTGCATCGGAATTAAATACAAAAGGCACAAAGCAGAATTAAGGACAAGAAGACTGACTCTTCTTACTGTCTATGCTTTGAACCATTCCTGTGACACTAGTTATAGATTCCGATGCTTCACTCCAGGTTTACTGTATCCCTTGGACCTTCTTATGGACGATGAAACACAGAAATTGCATCGGAATTAATTACAAAAGGCACAATGCCGACATAAGGACAAGAAGACTGACTCTTCTTACTGACTATGTTTTGAAGCATTCCTGTGACACTAGCTATAGATTCCGAAGCTTCACTTCAGGTTTACTGTATCCCTTGGACCATCATATTGACGAAGAAACACAGAAATTGCATTGGAATTAAATTCAAAAGGCACAATGCCGACTTAAGGACAAGAAGACTGACTCTTCTTACTGACTTCGTTTTGAACCATTCCTGTGACACTAGTTATAGATACGATGCTTCACTTCAGGTTTATTGTATCCCTCTGACCTTCTTATTGACGATGAAACACAGAAATTGCATCGGAATTAAATAGAAAAGGCACAATGTCGACGTAAGTACAAGAAGACTGACTCTTCTTACTGTCTATGTTTTGAACCATTCCTGTGACACTAGTTATAGATTCCGATGCTTCACACGAGGTTTACTATAACCCTTGGACCTTCTTATTGACGATGAAACACAGAAATTGCATCGGAATTAAATTGAAAAGGCACAATGCCGACTTAAGTACAAGAAGACTGACTCTCCTTACTGACTATGTTTTAAACCATTCCATTGACACTAGTTACAGATTCCGATGCTTCACTCCAGGTTTACTGTATCCCTTGGACCTTCTTATTGGCGATGAAGCACAGGAATTGCATCGGAATTATATACAATACGCACAATGCCGACTTAAGGACAAGAATTTGACTCTTCTTACTGACTTTTCTTTGAACCATTCCTGTGACACTAGTTATAGATTCCGATGCTTCACTTCAGGTTTATTGTATCCCTCTGACTTTCTTATTGACGATGAAACACAGAAATTGCATCGGAATTAAATAGAAAAGGCACAATGCCGACTTAAGTACAAGAAGACTGACTCTTCTTACTGACTATGTTTTGAACCATTCCTGTGACACTAGTTATAGATTCCGATGCTTCACTCCAGGTTTACTGCATCCCTTGGACCTTCTTATTGACGATGAACTACAGAAATTGCATCGGAATTAAATACAAAAGGCACAATGCCGACTTAAGTACAAGAAGACTAACTCTTCTTACTGACTATGTTTTGAACCATTCCTGTGACACTAGTTATGGATTCCGATGCTTCACTTCAGGTTTACTGTATCCCTCTGACCTTCTTATTGACGATGAAACACAGAAATCGCATCAGAATTAAATAGAAAAGGCACATTGCCGACTTAAGTACAAGAAGACTGACTCTTCTTACTGTCTATGATTTGAACCATCCCTGTGACACCAGTTATAGATTCCGATGCTTCACTCCAAGTTTACTGTATCCCTTGGTCCTTCTTATTGACGATGAAACACAGAAATTGCATCGGAATTAATTACAAAAGGCACAATGCCGACATAAGGACAAGAAGACTGACTCTTCTTACTGACTATGATTTGAAGCATTCCTGTGACACTAGCTATAGATTCCGAAGCTTCACTTCAGGTTTACTGTATCCCTTGGACCTTCTTATTGGCGATGAAGCACAGGAATTGCATCGGAATTATATACAATACGCACAATGCCGACTTAAGGACAAGAATTTGACTCTTCTTACTGACTTTTCTTTGAACCATTCCTGTGACACTAGTTATAGATTCCGATGCTTCACTTCAGGTTTATTGTATCCCTCTGACTTTCTTATTGACGATGAAACACAGAAATTGCATCGGAATTAAATAGAAAAGGCACAATGCCGACTTAAGTACAAGAAGACTGACTCTTCTTACTGACTATGTTTTGAACCATTCCTGTGACACTAGTTATAGATTCCGATGCTTCACTCCAGGTTTACTGCATCCCTTGGACCTTCTTATTGACGATGAACTACAGAAATTGCATCGGAATTAAATACAAAAGGCACAATGCCGACATAAGGACAAGAAGACTGACTCTTCTTACTGACTATGATTTGAACCATTCCTGTGACACTAGTTATAGATTCCGATGCTTCAGTGGAGGTTCACTGTATCGGTTGGACCTTCATATTGACGATGAAACGCAGAAATTGCATCAGAATTAAATAGAAAATGCACAATGATGACTTAAGTACAATTAGACTGACTCTTCTTACTGACTATGTTTTGAACCATTCCTGTGACACTAGTTATAGATCCGATGCTTCACTTCATTTTTACTTTATACCTTGGACCTTCTTATTGACGATGAAACACAGAAATTGCATCGGAATTAAATAGAAAAGGCACAATGCCGACTTAAGTACGAGAAGACTGACTCTCCTTACTGACTATGTTTTAAACCATTCCATTGACACTAGTTACAGATTCCGATGCTTCACTCCAGGTTTATTGTATCCCTCTGACCTTCTTATTGACGATGAAACACAGAAATTGCATCGGAATTAAATAGAAAAGGCACAATGCCGACTTAAGTACAAGAAGACTGACTCTTCTTACTGACTATGTTTTGAACCATTCCTGTGACACTAGTTATAGATTCCGATGCTTCACTCCAGGTTTACTGCATCCCTTGGACCTTCTTATTGACGATGAACTACAGAAATTGCATCGGAATTAAATACAAAAGGCACAATGCCGACTTAAGTACAAGAAGACTAACTCTTCTTTCTGACTATGTTTTGAACCATTCCTGTGACACTAGTTATGGATTCCGATGCTTCACTTCATTTTTACTGTATCCCTCTGACCATCTTATTGACGATGAAACACAGAAATTGCATCAGAATTAAATAGAAAAGGCACAATGCCGACTTAAGTACAAGAAGACTGACTCTTCTTACTGTCTATGATTTGAACCATCCCTGTGACACTAGTTATAGATTCCGATGCTTCACTCCAAGTTTACTGTATCCCTTGGTCCTTCTTATTGACGATGAAGCACAGAAATTGCATCGGAATTAATTACAAAAGGCACAATGCCGACATAAGGACAGGAAGACTGACTCTTCTTACTGACTATGTTTTGAAGCATTCCTGTGACACTAGCTATAGATTCCGAAGCTTCACTTCAGGTTTACTGTATCCCTCTGACCTTCTTATTGGCGATGAAACACAGAAATTGCCTCGGAATTAAATACAAAAGGCACAATGCCGACTTAAGTACAAGAAGACAGACTCGTCTTACTGACTATGTTTTGAACAATTCCTGTGACACTAGTTATAGATTCCGATGCTTCACTCCAGGTTTACTATATCCCTTGGACCTTCTTATTGACGATGAAACACAGAAATTGCATCTGAATTAAATAGAAAAGGCACAATGCCGACTTAAGTACAAGAAGACTGACTCTTCTTACTGACTATGTTTTGAACCATTCCATTGACACTAGTTATAGATTCCGATGCTTCACTCCATGTTTACTGTATCCCTTGGACCTTCTTATTGACGATGAAACACAGAAATTGCATCGGAATTAAATACAAAAGCCACAATGCCGACTTAAGGACAAGAAGACTGACTCTTCTTACTGACTTTGCTTTGAACCATTCCTGTGACACTAGTTATAGATTCAGATGCTTCACTTCAGGTTTATTGTATCCCTCTGACCTTCTTATTGGCGATGAAACACAGAAATTGCATCGGAATTAAATAGAAAAGGCACAATGCCGACTTAAGTACAAGAAGACTGACTCTTCTTACTGACTATATTTTGAACCATTCCTGTGACACTAGTTATAGATTCCGATGCTTCAGTCGAGGTTCACTGTATCGGTTGGACCTTCATATTGACGATGAAACGCAGAAATTGCATCAGAATTAAATAGAAAATGCACAATGATGACTTAAGTACAATAAGACTGACTCTTCTTACTGACTATGTTTTGAACCATTCCTGTGACACTAGTTATAGATCCGATGCTTCACTTCATTGTTACTGTATACCTTGGACCTTCTTATTGACGATGAAACACAGAAATTGCATCGGAATTAAATACAAAAGGCACAAAGCAGAATTAAGGACAAGAAGACTGACTCTTCTTACTGTCTATGCTTTGAACCATTCCTGTGACACTAGTTATAGATTCCGATGCTTCACTCCAGGTTTACTGTATCCCTTGGACCTTCTTATGGACGATGAAACACAGAAATTGCATCGGAATTAAATTGAAAAGGCACAATGCCGACTTAAGTACAAGAAGACTGACTCTCCTTACTGACTATGTTTTAAACCATTCCATTGACACTAGTTACAGATTCCGATGCTTCACTCCAGGTTTACTGTATCCCTTGGACCTTCTTATTGGCGATGAAGCACAGGAATTGCATCGGAATTATATACAAAACGCACAATGCCGACTTAAGGACAAGAATTTGACTCTTCTTACTGACTTTTCTTTGAACCATTCCTGTGACACTAGTTATAGATTCCGATGCTTCACTTCAGGTTTATTGTATCCCTCTGACTTTCTTATTGACGATGAAACACAGAAATTGCATCGGAATTAAATAGAAAAGGCACAATGCCGACTTAAGTACAAGAAGACTGACTCTTCTTACTGACTATGTTTTGAACCATTCCTGTGACACTAGTTATAGATTCCGATGCTTCACTCCAGGTTTACTGCATCCCTTGGACCTTCTTATTGACGATGAACTACAGAAATTGCATCGGAATTAAATACAAAAGGCACAATGCCGACTTAAGTACAAGAAGACTAACTCTTCTTACTGACTATGTTTTGAACCATTCCTGTGACACTAGTTATGGATTCCCATGCTTCACTTCAGGTTTACTGTATCCCTTGGACCTTCTTATTGACGATGAAACACAGAAATTGCATCGGAATTAAATACAAAAGGTACAATGCCGACTTAAGGACAAGAAGACTGACTCTTTTTACTGACTTTGTTTTGTACCATTCCTGTGACACTAGTTATAGATTCCGATTCTTCACTTCAGGTTTATTGTACCCCTCTGACCTTCTTATTGGCGATGAAACACAGAAATTGCCTCGGAATTAAATACAAAAGGCACAATGCCGACTTAAGTACAAGAAGACAGACTCTTCTTACTGACTATGTTTTGAACAATTCCTGTGACACTAGTTATAGATTCCGATGCTTCACTCCAGGTTTACTATATCCCTTGGACCTTCTTATTGACGATGAAACACAGAAATTGCATCGGAATTAAATACAAAAGCCACAATGCCGACTTAAGGACAAGAAGACTGACTCTTCTTACTGACTTTGCTTTGAACCATTCCTGTGACACTAGTTATAGATTCCGATGCTTCACTTCAGGTTTATTGTATCCCTCTGACCTTCTTATTGGCGATGAAACACAGAAATTGCATCGGAATTAAATAGAAAAGGCACAATGCCGACTTAAGTACAAGAAGACTGACTCTTCTTACTGACTATATTTTGAACCATTCCTGTGACACTAGTTATAGATTCCGATGCTTCAGTGGAGGTTCACTGTATCGGTTGGACCTTCATATTGACGATGAAACGCAGAAATTGCATCAGAATTAAATAGAAAATGCACAATGATGACTTAAGTACAATTAGACTGACTCTTCTTACTGACTATGTTTTGAACCATTCCTGTGACACTAGTTATAGATCCGATGCTTCACTTCATTTTTACTTTATACCTTGGACCTTCTTATTGACGATGAAACACAGAAATTGCATCGGAATTAAATACAAAAGGCACAAAGCAGAATTAAGGTCAAGAAGACTGACTCTTCTTACTGTCTATGCTTTCAACCATTCCTGTGACACTAGTTATAGATTCCAATGCTTCACTCCAGGTTTACTGTATCCCTTGGACCTTCTTATTGACGATGAAACACAGAAATTGCATCGGAATTAATTACAAAAGGCACAATGCCGACATAAGGACAAGAAGACTGACTCTTCTTACTGACTATGTTTTGAAGCATTCCTGTGCCACTAGCTATAGATTCCGAAGCTTCACTTCAGGTTTATTGTATCCCTCTGACCTTCTTATTGACGATGAAACACAGAAATTGCATCGGAATTAAATAGAAAAGGCACAATGTCGACGTAAGTACAAGAAGACTGACTCTTCTTACTGTCTATGTTTTGAACCATTCCTGTGACACTAATTATAGATTCCGATGCTTCACTCCAGGTTTACTGCATCCCTTGGACCTTCTTATTGACGATGAACTACAGAAATTGCATCGGAATTAAATACAAAAGGCACAATGCCGACTAAAGTACAAGAAGACTAACTCTTCTTACTGACTATGTTTTGAACCATTCCTGTGACACTAGTTATGGATTCCGATGCTTCACTTCAGGTTTACTGTATCCCTCTGACCTTCTTATTGACGATGAAACACAGAAATCGCATCAGAATTAAATAGAAAAGGCACAATGCCGACCTAAGTACAAGAAGACTGACTCTTCTTACTGTCTATGTTTTGAACCATCCCTGTGACACTAGTTATAGATTCCGATGCTACACTCCAGTTTTACTGTATCCCTTGGACCTTCTAATTGAAGATGAAACACAGAAATTGCATCGGAATTAAAAAGAAAAGGCACAATGCCGACTTAAGTACAAGAAGACTGACTCCTCTTTCTGACTGTGTCTTGAACCATTCCATTGCCACTAGTTATAGATTCCGATGCTTCACTCCAGGTTTACTGTATCTCTTGGACCTTCTTATTGACGATGAAACACAGAAATTGCATCGGAATTTAATAGAAAAGGCACAACGCCGACTTAAGTACAAAAACCTGACTCTTCTTACTGACTATGTTTTGAACCATTCCTGTGACACTAGTTATAGATCCGATGCTTCACTTCAGGCTTACTGTATACCTTGGACCTTCTTACTGACGATGAAACACAGAAATTGCATCGGAATTAATTACAAAAGGCACAAAGCAGAATTAAGTTCAAGAAGACTGACTCTTCCTACTGTCTATGTTTTGAACCACTCCTGTGACACTAGTTATAGATTCCGATGCTTCACTCCAGGTTTACTGTATCCCTTGGACCTTCTTATTGACGATGAAACACAGAAATTGCATTGGAATTAATTACAAAAGCCACAATGCCGACATAAGGACAAGAAGACTGACTCTTCTTACTGACTATGTTTTGAAGCATTCCTGTGACACCAGTTATAGATTCCGAAGCTTCACTTCAGGTTTATTGTATCCCTCTGACCTTCTTATTGACGATGAAACACAGAAAATGCATCGGAATTAAATAGAAAAGGCACAATGTCGACGTAAGTACAAGAAGACTGACTCTTCTTACTGTCTATGTTTTGAGCCATTCCTGTGACACTAGTTATAGAATCCGATGCTTCACTCCAGTTTTACTATATCCCTCTGACCTTCTTTTTGACGACGAAACACAGAAATTGCATCGGAATTAAATAGAAAAGGCACAATGCCGACTTAAGTACAAGAAGACTGACTCTTCTTACTGACTATGCTTTGAACCATTCCATTGACACTAGTTATAGATTCCGATGCTTCACTCCATGTTTACTGTATCCCTTGGAAATTCTTATTGACGATGAAACACAGAAATTGCATCGGAATTAAATACAAAATGTACAATGCCGACTTAAGGACAAGAAGACTGACTCTTTTTACTGACTTTGTTTTGTACCATTCCTGTGACACTATTTATAGATTCCGACGCTTCACTTCAGGTTTATTGTATCCCTCTGACCTTCTTATTGGCGATGAAACACAGAAATTGCCTCGGAATTAAATACAAAAGGCACAATGCCGACTTAAGTACAAGAAGACTGACTCTTCTTACTGGCTATGTTTTGAACCATTCCTGTGACACTAGTTATAGATTCCGATGCTTCACTCCAGGTTTACTATATCCCTTGGACCTTCGTATTGACGATGAAACACAGAAATTGCATCGGAATTAAATAGAAAAGCGACAATGCCGACTTAAGTACAAGAAGACTGACTCTTCTTACTGACTATGTTTTGAACCATTCCATTGACACTAGTTATAGATTCCGATGCTTCACTCCATGTTTACTGTATCCCTTGGACCTTCTTATTGACGATGAAACACAGAAATTGCATCGGAATTAAATACAAAAGGCACAATGCCGACTTAAGGACAAGAAGACTGACACTTCTTACTGACTTTGCTTTGAACCATTCCTGTGACACTAGTTATAGATTCCGATGCTTCACTTCAGGTTTATTGTATCCCTCTGACCTTCTTATTGGCGATGAAACACAGAAATTGCATCGGAATTAAATAGAAAAGGCACAATGCCGACTTAAGTACAAGAAGACTGACTCTTCTTACTGACTATATTTTGAACCATTCCTGTGACACTAGTTATAGATTCCGATGCTTCAGTCGAGGTTTACTGTATCGGTTGGACCTTCATATTGACGATGAAACGCAGAAATTGCATCAGAATTAAATAGGAAATGCACAATGATGACTTAAGTACAATAAGACTGACTCTTCTTACTGACTATGTTTTGAACCATTCCTGTGACACTAGTTATAGATCCGATGCTTCACTTCATTTTTACTGTATACCTTGGACCTTCTTATTGACGATGAAACACAGAAATTGCATCGGAATTAAATACAAAAGGCACAAAGCAGAATTAAGGTCAAGAAGACTGACTCTTCTTACCGTCTATGCTGTGAACCATTCCTGTGACACTAGTTATAGATTCCGATGCTTCACTCCAGGTTTACTGTATCCCTTGGACCTTCTTATTGACGATGAAACACAGAAATTGCATCGGAAATAATTACAAAAGGCACAATGCCGACATAAGGACAAGAAGACTGACTCTTCTTACTGACTAAGTTTTGAAGCATTCCTGTGGCACTAGCTATAGATTCCGAAGCTTCATTTCAGGTTTACTGTATCCCTTGGACCATCATATTGACGAAGAAACACAGAAATTGCATTGGAATTAAATTCAAAAGGCACAATGCCGACTTAAGGACAAGAAGACTGACTCTTCTTACTGACTTTGTTTTGAACCATTGCTGTGACACTAGTTATAGTTTCCGATGCTTCACTTCAAGTTTATTGTATCCCTCTGACCTTCATATTGACGATGAAACACAGAAATTGCATCGGAATTAAATAGAAAAGGCACAATGTCGACGTACGTACAAGAAGACTGACTCTTCTTACTGTCTATGTTTTGAACCATTCCTGTGACACTAGTTATAGATTTCGATGCTTCACTCCAGGTTTACTACATCCCTTGGACCTTCTTATTGACGATGAAACACAGAAACTGCATCGGAATTAAATAGAAAAGGCACAATGCCGACTTAAGTACAAGAAGACTGACTCTCCTTACTGACTATGTTTTAAACCACTCCATTGACACTAGTTACAGATTCCGATGCTTCACTCCAGGTTTACTGTATCCGATGGACCTTCTTATTGACGATGAAACACAGGAATTGCATCGGAATTAAATACAAAACGCACAATGCCGGCTTAAGGACAAGAAGCTGACTCTTCTTACTGACTTTTCTTTGAACCATTCCTGTGACACTAGTTATAGATTCCGATGCTTCACTTCAGGTTTATAGTATCCCTCTGTTCTTCTTATTGACGATGAAACACAGAAATTGCATCGGAATTAAATAGAAAAGCACAATGCCGACTTAAGTACAAGAAGACTGACTCTTCTTACTGACTATGTTTTGAACCATTCCTGTGACACTAGTTATAGATTCCGATGCTTCACTCCAGGTTTACTGCATCCCTTGGACCTTCTTATTGACGATGAACTACAGAAATTGCATCGGAATTAAATACAAAAGGCACAATGCCGACTTAATTACAAGAAGACTAACTCTTCTTACTGACTATGTTTTGAACCATTCCTGTGACACTAGTTATGGATTCCGATGCTTCACTTCAGGTTTACTGTATCCCTCTGACCTTCTTATTGACGATGAAACACAGAAATCGCATCAGAATTAAATAGAAAAGGCACAATGCCGACTTAAGTACAAGAAGACTGACTCTTCTTACTGTCTATGTTTTGAACCATCCCTGTGACACTACTTATAGATTCCGATGCTTCACTCCAAGTTTACTGTATCCCTTGGTCCTTCTTATTGATGATGAAACACAGAAATTGCATCGGAATTAAATTCAAAAGGCACAATGCCGACTTAAGTACAAGAAGACTGACTCTCCTTACTGACTATGCTTTGAACCATTCCTGTGACACTAGTTATAAATTCCGATGCTTCACTTCAGGTTTACTGTATCCCTTGGACCTTCTTATTGACGATGAAACACAGAAATTGCATCGGAATTAAATACAAAAGGCACAATGCCGACTTAAGTACAAGAAGACTAACTCTTCTTACTGACTATGTTTTGAACAATTCCTGTGACACAAGTTATGGATTCCGATGCTTCACTTCAGGTTTACTTTATCACTCTGACCTTCTTATTGACGATGAAACACAGAAATTGCATCAGAATTAAATAGAAAAGGCACAAAGCCGACTTAAGGACAAGAAGACTGAGTCTTCTTAATGACCTTGTTTTGAACCGTTCCTGTGACACTAGTTATAGTTTCCGATGCTCCACTTCAGGATTACTGTATCCCTCTGACCTTCTTATTGACGATGAAACACAGAAATTGCATCAGAATTAAATAGAAAAGGCACAATGCCGACTTAAGTACAACAAGGCTGACTCTTCTTACTGTCTATGTTTTGAACCATCCCTGTGACACTAGTTATAGATTCCGATGCTTCACTCCAGGTTTACTGTATCCCTTAGTCCTTCTTATTGACGATGAAACACAGCAATTGCATCGGAATTAAATACAAAAGGCACAATGCCGACTAAAGTACAAGAAGACTGACTCTCCTTACTGACTATGTTTTGAACCCTTCCTGTGACACTAGTTATAAATTACGATGTTTCACTTCAGGTTTACTGTATCCCTTGGACCTTCTTATTGACGATGAAACACAGAAATTGCATCGGAATTAATTACAAAAGGCACAATGCCGACTTAAGTACAAGAAGACTGACTCTTCTTACTGACTATGTTTTGAACCATTCCTGTGACACTAGGTATAGATTCCGATGCTTCAGTCGAGGTTTACTGTATCCCTTGGACCTTCGTATTGACGATGAAACACAGAAATTGCATCGGAATTAATTACAAAAGGCTCAATGCCGACTTAAGGACTAGAAGACTGACTCTTCTTACTGACTATGTTTTGAACCATTCCTGTGACGCTAGCTATAGATTCAGAAGCTTCACTTGAGGTTCATTGTATCCCTCTGACCTTCTTATTGACGATGAAACACAGAAATTGCATCGGAATTAAATAGAAAAGGCACAATGTCGACGTAAGTACAAGAAGTCTGACTCTTCTTACTGTCTATGTTTTGAACCATTCCTGTGACACTAGTTATAGATTCCGATGCTTCACTCCAGTTTTACTATATCCCTTGGACCTTCTTATTGACGATGAAACACAGAAATTGCATCGGAATTTAAAAGAAAAGGCACAATGCCGACTTAAGTACAAGAAGACTGACTCCTCTTTCTGACTATGTCTTGAACCATTCCATTTACACTAGTTATAGATTCCGATGCTTCACTCCAGGTTTACTGTATCCCTTGGACCTTCTTATTGACGATGAAACACAGAAATTGCATCGGAATTAAATAGAAAAGGCACAATGCCGACTTAAGTACAAACCCTGCTCTTCTTACAGACTATGTTTTGAACCATTCCTGTGACACTATTTATAGATCCGATGCTTGACTTCAGGCTTACTGTATACCTTGGACCTTCTTATTGACGATGAACCACAGAAATTGCATCGGAATTAAATACAAAAGGCACAAAGCAGAATTAAGGTCAAGAAGACTGACTCTTCTTACTGTCTATGTTTTGAACCACTCCTGTGACACTAGTTATAGATTCCGATGCTTCACTCCAGGTTTACTGTATCCCTTGGACCTTCTTATTGACGATGAAACACAGAAATTGCATCGGAATTAATTACAAAAGGCAGAATGCCGACATAAGGACAAGAAGACTGACTCTTATTACTGACTATGTTTTGAAGCAATCCTGTGACAACAGCTATAGATTCCGAAGCTTCACTTCAGGTTTACTGTATCCCTTGGACCTTCTTATTGACGATGAAACACAGAAATTGCATCGGAATTAAATACAAAATGTACAATGCCTACTTAAGGACAAGAAGACTGACTCTTCTTACTTACTTTGCTTTTGAACCATTCCTGTGACACTAGTTATAGATTCCGATGCTTCACTTCAGGTTTGTTGTATCCCTCTGACCTTCTTATTGACGATGAAACACAGAAATTGCATCGGAATTAAATAGAAAATGCACAATGTCGACGTAAGTACAAGAAGACTGACTCTTCTTACTGTCTATGTTTTGAACCATTCCTGTGACACTAGTTATAGATTCCGATGCTTCACTCCAGGCTTACTATATCCCTTGGCCCTTCTTATTGACGATGAAACACAGAAATTGCATCGGAATTAAATAGAAAAAGCACAATGCCGACTTAAGTACAAGAAGACTGACTCTTCTTACTGACTATGTTTAGAACCATTCCATTGACACTAGTTATAGATTCCGATGCTTCACTCCATGTTTACTGTATCCCTTGGACCTTCTTATTGACGATGAAACACAGAAATTGCATCGGAATTAAATACAAAAGGCACAATGCCGACTTAAGTACAAGAAGACTGACTCTTCTTACTGACCATGTTTTGAGCCATTCCTGGGACACTAGTTATAAATTCCGATGCTTCACTCCAGGTTTACTGTATCCCTTGCACCTTCTTATTGACGATGAAACACAGGAATTGCATCGGAATTAAATAGAAAAGGCACAATGACGACTTAAGGACAAAAACCTGACTCTTCTTACTGACTATGTTTTGAACCATTGCTGTGACACTAGTTATAGATCCGATGCTTCACTTCATTTTTACTGTATACCTTGGACCTTCTTATTGACGATGAAACACAGAAACTGCATCGGAATTAAATAGAAAAGGCACAATGCCGACTTAAGTACAAGAAGACTGACTCTCCTTACTGACTATGTTTTAAACCATTCCATTGACACTAGTTACAGATTCCGATGCTTCACTCCAGGTTTACTGTATCCCTTGGACCTTCTTATTGACGATGAAACACAGGAATTGCATCGGAATTAAATACAAAACGCACAATGCCGACTTAAGGGCAAGAAGATGACTCTTCTTACTGACTTTTCTTTGAACCATTCCTGTGACACTAGTTATAGATTAAGATGCTTCACTTTAGGTTGATAGTATCCCTCTGTTCTTCTTATTGACGATGAAACACAGAAACTGCATCGGAATTAAATAGAAAAGGCACAATGCCGACTTAAGTACAAGAAGACTGACTCTTCTTACTGACTATGATTTGAACCATTCCTGTGACACTAGTTATAGATTCCGATGCTTCACTCCAGGTTTACTGCATCCCTTGGACCTTCTTATTGACGATGAACTACAGAAATTGCATCGGAATTAAATACAAAAGGCACAATGCCGACTTAAGTACATCTCTTCTTACTGACTATGTTTTGAACCATTCCTGTGACACTATTTATGGATTCCGATGCTTCACTTCAGGTTTACTGTATCCCTCTGACCTTCTTATTGACGATGAAACACAGAAATCGCATCAGAATTAAATAGAAAAGGCACAATGCCGACTTAAGTACAAGAAGACTGACTCTTCTTACTGTCTATGTTTTGAACCGTCCCTGTGACACTAGTTATAGATTCCGATGCTTCACTCCAAGTTTACTGTATCCCTTGGTCCTTCTTATTGACGATGAAACACAGAAATTGCATCGGAATTAAATTCAAAAGGCACAATGCCGACTTAAGTACAAGAAGACTGACTCTTCTTACTGACTATGCTTTGAACCATTCCTGTGACACTAGTTATAAATTCCGATGCTTCACTTCAGGTTTACTGTATCCCCTGGACCTTCTTATTGACGATGAAACACAGAAATTGCATCGGAATTAAATACAAAAGGCACAATGCCGACTTAAGTACAAGAAGACTAACTCTTCTTACTGACTATGTTTTGAACAATTCCTGTGACACTAGTTATGGATTCCGATGCTTCACTTCAGGTTTACTTTATCCCTCTGACCTTCTTATTGACGATGAAACACAGAAATTGCATCAGAATTAAATAGAAAAGGCACAAAGCCGACTTAAGGACAAGAGGACTGAGTCTTCTTAATGACCTTGTTTTGAACCGTTCCTGTGACACTAGTCATAGTTTCCGATTCTCCACTTCAGGTTTACTGTATCCCTCTGACCTTCTTATTGACGATGAAACACAGAAATTGCATCAGAATTAAATAGAAAAGGCACAATGCCGACTTAAGTACAACAAAGCTGACTCTTCTTACTGTCTATGTTTTGAACCATCCCTGTGACACTAGTTATAGATTCCGATGCTTCACTCCAGGTTTACTGTATCCCTTAGTCCTTCTTATTGACGATGAAACACAGCAATTGCATCGGAATTAAATACAAAAGGCACAATGCCGACTAAAGTACAAGAAGAATGACTCTCCTTACTGACTATGTTTTGTCCCCTTCCTGTGACACTAGTTATAAATTATGATGCTTCACTTCAGGTTTACTGTATCCCTTGGACCTTCTTATTGACGATGAAACACAGAAATTGCATCGGAATTAATTACAAAAGGCACAATGCCGACTTAAGTACAAGAAGACTGACTCTTCTTACTGACTATGTTTTGAACCATTCCTGTGACACTAGTTATAGATTCCGATGCTTCAGTCGAGGTTTACTGTATCCCTTGGACCTTCTTATTGACGATGAAACACAGAAATTGCATCGGAATTAATTACAAAAGGCTCAATGTTACTTAAGGACAAGAAGACTGACACATCTTACTGACTATGTTTTGAACCATTCCTGTGACACTAGCTATAGATTCAGATGCTTCACTTCAGGTTTATTGTATCCCTCTGACCTTCTTATTGACGATGAAACACAAAAATTGCATCGGAATTAAATAGAAAAGGCACAATGCCGACTTAAGTACAAGAAGACTGACTCCTCTTTCTGACTTTGTCTTGAACCATTCCTTTGACACTAGTTATAGATTCCGATGCTTCACTCCAGGTTTACTGTATCCCTTGGACCTTCTTATTGACGATGAAACACAGAAATTGCATCTTAATTAAATAGGAAAGGCACAATGCCGACTTAAGTACAAACCCTGACTCTTCTTACAGACTATGTTTTGAACCATTCCTGTGACACCAGCAATAGATTCCGAAGCTTCACTTCAGGTTTACTGTATCCCTTGGACCTTCTTACTGACGATGAAACACAGAAATTGCATCGGAATTAAATACAAAAGGCACAATGCCGACTTAAGGACAAGAAGACTGACTCATCTTACTTACTTTGTTTTGAACCATTCCTGTGACACTAGTTATAAATTCCGATGCTTCACTTCAGGTTTATTGTATCCCTCTGACCTTCTTATTGACGATGAAACACAGAAATTGCATCGGAATTAAATAGAAAAGGCACAATGTCGACGTAAGTACAAGAAGACTGACTCTTCTTACTGTCTATGTTTTGAACCATTCCTGTGACACTAGTTATAGATTCCGTTGCTTCACTCCAGGCTTACTATATCCCTTGGCCCTTCTTATTGACGATGAAACACAGAAATTGCATCGGAATTAAATAGAAAAAGCACAATGCCGACTTAAGTACAAGAAGACTGACTCTTCTTACTGACTATGTTTTGAACCATTCCATTGACACTAGTTATAGATTCCGATGCTTCACTCCATGTTTACTGTATCCCTTGGACCTTCTTATTGACGATGAAACACAGAAATTGCATCGGAATTAAATACAAAAGGCACAATGCCGACTTAAGTACAATAAGACTGACTCTTCTTACTGACCATGTTTTGAGCCATTCCTGGGACACTAGTTATAAATTCCGATGCTTCACTCCAGGTTTACTGTATCCCTTGCACCTTCTTATTGACGATGAAACACAGGAATTGCATCGGAATTAAATAGAAAAGGCACAATGCCGACTTAAGGACAAAAACCTGACTCTTCTCACTGACTATGTTTTGAACCATTGCTGTGACACTAGTTATAGATCCGATGCTTCACTTCATTTTTACTGTATACCTTGGACCTTCTTATTGACGATGAAACACAGAAACTGCATCGGAATTAAATAGAAAAGGCACAATGCCGACTTAAGTACAAGAAGACTGACTCTCCTTACTGACTATGTCTTAAACCATTCCATTGACACTAGTTACAGATTCCGATGCTTCACTCCAGGTTTACTGTATCCCTTGGACCTTCTTATTGACGATGAAACACAGGAATTGCATCGGAATTAAATACAAAACGCACAATGCCGACTTAAGGGCAAGAAGATGACTCTTCTTACTGACTTTTCTTTGAACCATTCCTGTGACACTAGTTATAGATTAAGATGCTTCACTTTAGGTTGATAGTATCCCTCTGTTCTTCTTATTGACGATGAAACACAGAAACTGCATCGGAATTAAATAGAAAAGGCACAATGCCGACTTAAGTACAAGAAGACTGACTCTTCTTACTGACTATGATTTGAACCATTCCTGTGACACTAGTTATAGATTCCGATGCTTCACTCCAGGTTTACTGCATCCCTTGGACCTTCTTATTGACGATGAACTACAGAAATTGCATCGGAATTAAATACAAAAGGCACAATGCCGACTTAAGTACAAGAAGACTATCTCTTCTTACTGACTATGTTTTGAACCATTCCTGTGACACTATTTATGGATTCCGATGCTTCACTTCAGGTTTACTGTATCCCTCTGACCTTCTTATTGACGATGAAACACAGAAATCGCATCAGAATTAAATAGAAAAGGCACAATGCCGACTTAAGTACAAGAAGACTGACTCTTCTTACTGTCTATGTTTTGAACCGTCCCTGTGACACTAGTTATAGATTCCGATGCTTCACTCCAAGTTTACTGTATCCCTTGGTCCTTCTTATTGACGATGAAACACAGAAATTGCATCGGAATTAAATTCAAAAGGCACAATGCCGACTTAAGTACAAGAAGACTGACTCTTCTTACTGACTATGCTTTGAACCATTCCTGTGACACTAGTTATAAATTCCGATGCTTCACTTCAGGTTTACTGTATCCCCTGGACCTTCTTATTGACGATGAAACACAGAAATTGCATCGGAATTAAATACAAAAGGCACAATGCCGACTTAAGTACAAGAAGACTAACTCTTCTTACTGACTATGTTTTGAACAATTCCTGTGACACTAGTTATGGATTCCGATGCTTCACTTCAGGTTTACTTTATCCCTCTGACCTTCTTATTGACGATGAAACACAGAAATTGCATCAGAATTAAATAGAAAAGGCACAAAGCCGACTTAAGGACAAGAGGACTGAGTCTTCTTAATGACCTTGTTTTGAACCGTTCCTGTGACACTAGTCATAGTTTCCGATGCTCCACTTCAGGATTACTGTATCCCTCTGACCTTCTTATTGACGATGAAACACAGAAATTGCATCAGAATTAAATAGAAAAGGCACAATGCCGACTTAAGTACAACAAAGCTGACTCTTCTTACTGTCTATGTTTTGAACCATCCCTGTGACACTAGTTATAGATTCCGATGCTTCACTCCAGGTTTACTGTATCCCTTAGTCCTTCTTATTGACGATGAAACACAGCAATTGCATCGGAATTAAATACAAAAGGCACAATGCCGACTAAAGTACAAGAAGAATGACTCTCCTTACTGACTATGTTTTGTCCCCTTCCTGTGACACTAGTTATAAATTATGATGCTTCACTTCAGGTTTACTGTATCCCTTGGACCTTCTTATTGACGATGAAACACAGAAATTGCATCGGAATTAATTACAAAAGGCACAATGCCGACTTAAGTACAAGAAGACTGACTCTTCTTACTGACTATGTTTTGAACCATTCCTGTGACACTAGTTATAGATTCCGATGCTTCAGTCGAGGTTTACTGTATCCCTTGGACCTTCTTATTGACGATGAAACACAGAAATTGCATCGGAATTAATTACAAAAGGCTCAATGTTACTTAAGGACAAGAAGACTGACACATCTTACTGACTATGTTTTGAACCATTCCTGTGACACTAGCTATAGATTCAGATGCTTCACTTCAGGTTTATTGTATCCCTCTGACCTTCTTATTGACGATGAAACACAAAAATTGCATCGGAATTAAATAGAAAAGGCACAATGCCGACTTAAGTACAAGAAGACTGACTCCTCTTTCTGACTTTGTCTTGAACCATTCCTTTGACACTAGTTATAGATTCCGATGCTTCACTCCAGGTTTACTGTATCCCTTGGACCTTCTTATTGACGATGAAACACAGAAATTGCATCTTAATTAAATAGGAAAGGCACAATGCCGACTTAAGTACAAACCCTGACTCTTCTTACAGACTATGTTTTGAACCATTCCTGTGACACCAGCAATAGATTCCGAAGCTTCACTTCAGGTTTACTGTATCCCTTGGACCTTCTTACTGACGATGAAACACAGAAATTGCATCGGAATTAAATACAAAAGGCACAATGCCGACTTAAGGACAAGAAGACTGACTCATCTTACTTACTTTGTTTTGAACCATTCCTGTGACACTAGTTATAAATTCCGATGCTTCACTTCAGGTTTATTGTATCCCTCTGACCTTCTTATTGACGATGAAACACAGAAATTGCATCGGAATTAAATAGAAAAGGCACAATGTCGACGTAAGTACAAGAAGACTGACTCTTCTTACTGTCTATGTTTTGAACCATTCCTGTGACACTAGTTATAGATTCCGTTGCTTCACTCCAGGCTTACTATATCCCTTGGCCCTTCTTATTGACGATGAAACACAGAAATTGCATCGGAATTAAATAGAAAAAGCACAATGCCGACTTAAGTACAAGAAGACTGACTCTTCTTACTGACTATGTTTTGAACCATTCCATTGACACTAGTTATAGATTCCGATGCTTCACTCCATGTTTACTGTATCCCTTGGACCTTCTTATTGACGATGAAACACAGAAATTGCATCGGAATTAAATACAAAAGGCACAATGCCGACTTAAGTACAAGAAGACTGACTCTTCTTACTGACCATGTTTTGAGCCATTCCTGGGACACTAGTTATAAATTCCGATGCTTCACTCCAGGTTTACTGTATCCCTTGCACCTTCTTATTGACGATGAAACACAGGAATTGCATCGGAATTAAATAGAAAAGGCACAATGCCGACTTAAGGACAAAAACCTGACTCTTCTCACTGACTATGTTTTGAACCATTCCTGTGACACTAGTTATAGATCCGATGCTTCACTTCATTTTTACTGTATACCTTGGACCTTCTTATTGGCGATGAAACACAGATATTGCATCGGAATTAAATACAAAAGGCACAAAGCAGAATTAAGGTCAAGAAGACTGACTCTTCTTACTGCCTATGCTTTGAACCATTCCTGTGACACTAGTTATAGATTCCGATGCTTCACTCCGGGTTTACTGTATCCCTTGGACCTTCTTATTGACGATGAAACACAGAAATTGCATCGGAATTAATTACAAAAGGCACAATGCCGACATAAGGACAAGAAGACTGACTCTTCTTACTGACTATGTTTTGAAGCATTCCTGTGACACTAGCTATAGATTCCGAAGCTTCACTTCAGGTTTACTGTATCCCTTGGACCATCTTATTGACGATGTAACACAGAAATTGCATCGGAATTAAATACAAAAGGCACAATGCCGACTTAAGGACAAGAAGACTGATTCATCTTACTGACTTTGTTTTGAACCATTCCTGTGACACTAGTTATAGATTCCGATGCTTCACTTCAGGTTTATTGTATCCCTCTGACCTTCTTATTGACGATGAAACACAGAAATTGCATCGGAATTAAATAGAAAAGGCACAATGTCGACGTAAGTACAAGAAGACTGACTCTTCTTACTGTCTTTGTTTTGAACCATTCCTGTGACACTAGTTATAGATTCCGATGCTTCACTCCAGGTTTACTATATCCCTTGGACCTTCTTATTGACGATGAAACACAGAAATTGCATCGGAATTAAATAGAAAAGGCACAATGCCGACTTAAGTACAAGAAGACTGACTCTCCTTACTGACTATGTTTTGAACCATTCCATTGACACTAGTTACAGATTCCGATGCTTCACTCCAGGTTTACTGTATCCCTTGGACCTTCTTATTGACGATGAAACACAGGAATTGCATCGGAATTAAATACAAAACGCACAATGCCGAGTTAAGGACAAGAAGCTGACTCTTCTTACTGACTTTCCTTTGAACCATTCCTGTGACACTAGTTATAGATTCCGATGCTTCACTTCAGGTTTATTGTATCCCTCTGACCTTCTTATTGACGATGAAACACAGAAATTGCATCGGAATTAAATAGAAAAGGCACAATGCCGACTTAAGTACAAGAAGACTGACTCTTCTTACTGACTATGTTTTGAAACATACCTGTGACACTAGTTATATATTCCGATACTTCACTCCAGGTTTACTGCATCCCTTGGACCTTCTTATTGACGATGAACTACAGAAATTGCATCGGAATTAAATACAAAAGGCACAATGCAGAATTAAGTTCAAGAAGACTGACTCATTTTACTGTCTATTTTTGAACCAGTCCTGTGACACTAGTTATAGACTCCGATGCTTCACTTCAGGTTTACTGTATCCCTTGCACCTTCTTATTGACGATGAAACACAGAAACTGCATCGAAATTAAATACAAAAGGCACAAAGCCGAATTAAGTACAAGAAGACTGACTCTTCTTACTGTCTATGTTTTGAACCATTCCTGTGACACTAGTTATAGAATCCGATGCTTCACTCCAGGTTTACTATATCCCTTGGACCTTCTTATTGACGATGAAACACAGGAATTGCATCGAAATTAAACAGAAAAGGCACAATGCCGACTTAAGTACAAGAAGATTGACTCTTCTTACTCACTATGCTTTGAACCATTCCATTGACACTAGTTATAGATTCCGATGCTTCACTCCACGTTTACTGTATCCCTTGCACCTTCTTATTGACGATGAAACACAGAAATTGCATCGGAATTAAATACAAACGGCACAATGCTGACTTAAGTACAAGAAGACTGACTCTTCCTACTGTCTATGTTTTGAACCATTCCTGAGACACTAGTTATAGATTCCGATGCTTCACTTCAGGTTTTGCTGTATCCCTTGGACCTTCTTATTGATGATGAAACACAGAAAATGCAGCGGAATTAAATGCAAAAGGCACAATGCCGACTTAAGTACATGAAGACCGACTCTTCCTACTGTCTATGCTTTTAACCATTCCTGTGACACTAGTTATAAATTCCGATGCTTCACTTCAGGTTTACTGTATCCCTTGGACCTTCTTATTGACGATGAAACACAGAAATTGCATCGGAATTAAATACAAAATGCACAAAGCAGAATTAAGTACAAGAAGTCTGACTCTTCTTACTGTCTATGTTTTGAACCATTCCTGTGACACTAGTCATAGATTCCGATGCTTCACTCCAGGTTTACTGTATCCCTTGGACCTTCTTATTGACGATGAAACACAGAAATTGCATCGGAATTAAATGCAAAAGGCACAATGCCGACTTAAGGACAAGAAGACTGAGTCTTCTTACTGACCTTGTTTTGAACCATTCCTGTGACACTAGTTATAGATTCTGACGCTCCACTTCAGTATTACTGTATCCCTCTGACCTTCTTATTGACGATGAAACACAGAAATTGCATCGGAATTAATTGGAAAAAGCACAATGTCGACGTAAGTACAGGAAGTCTGTCTCATCTTACTGTCTATGTTTTGAACCATTCCTGTGACGCTAGTTATAGATTCAGATGCTTCACTTCAGGTTTATTGTATCCCTCTAACCTTCTTATTGACGATGAAACACAGAAATTGCATCGGAATTAAATAGAAAAGGCACAATGTCGACGTAAGTACAAGAAGACTGACTCATCTTACTGTCTATGCTTTGAACCATTCCTGTGACACTAGTTATAGATTCCTATGCTTCACTCCAGGGTTACTATATCCCTTGGACCTTCTTATTGACGATGAAACACAGAAATTGCATCGGAATTCAATTGAAAAAGCACAATGCCGACTTAAGTACAAGAAGACTGACTCTTCTTACTGACTAGTTTTAAACCATTCCATTGACACTAGTTATAGATTCCGATGCTTCACTCCATGTTTACTGAATCCCTTGGACCTTCTTATTGACGATGAAACACAGAAATCGCATCGGAATTAAATACAAAAGGCACAATGCCGACTTAAGGACAAGAAGACTGACTCTTCTTACTGACTTTGCTTTGAACCACTCCTGTGACACTAGTTATAGATTCCGATGCTTCACTTCAGGTTTATTGTATCCCTCTGACCTTCTTATTGACGATGAAACACAGAAATTGCATCGGAATTAAATAAAAAGGCACAATGCCGACTTAAGTACAAGAAGACTGACTCTTCTTACTGACTATGTTTTAAACCATTCCTGTGACACTAGTTATAAATTCCGATGCTTCACTCCAGGTTTACTGTATCCCTTGCACCTTCTTATTGACGATGAAACACAGAAATTGCATCGGAATTAAATAGAAAAAGCACAATGCCGACTTAAGGACAAAAACCTGACTCTTCTTACTGACTATGTTTTGAACCATTCCTGTGACACTAGTTATAGATCCGATGCTTCACTTCATTTTTACTGTATACCTTGGACCTTCTTATTGACGATGAAACTCAGAAATTGCATCGGAATTAAATACAAAAGGCACAAAGCAGAATTAAGGTCAATAAGACTGACTCTTCTTACTGCCTATGTTTTGAACCACTCCTGTGACACCTGCTATAGATTCCGAGGCTTCACTTCAGGTTTACTGTATCCCTTGGACATTCTTATTGACGATGAAACATAGAAATTGCATCGGAATTAAATACAAAAGGCACAATGCCGACTTAAGGACAAGAAGACTGACTCTTCTTACTTGCTTTGTTTTGAACCATTCCTGTGACACTAGTTATAGATTCCGATGCTTCACTTCAGGTTTATTGTATCCCTCTGACCTTCTTATTGACGATGAAACACAGAAATTGCATCGGAATTAAATAGAAAAGGCACAATGTCGACGTAAGTACAAGAAGACTGACTCTTCTTACTGTCTATGTTTTGAACCATTCCTGTGACACTAGTTATAGATTCCGATGCTTCACTCCAGGCTTACTATATCCCTTGGACCTTCTTATTGACGACGAAACACAGAAATTGCATCGGAATTGAATAGAAAAAGCACAATGCCGACTTAAGTACAAGAAGACTGACTCTTCTTACTGACTATGTTTTGAACCATTCCATTGACACTAGTTATAGATTCCGATGCTTCACTCCATGTTTACTGTATCCCTTGGACCTTCTTATTGACGATGAAACACAGGAATTGCATCGGAATTAAATACAAAAAGCACAATGCCGACTTAAGGACAAGAAGACTGACTCTTCTTACTGACTTTCCTTTGAACCATTCCTGTGACACTAGTTATAGATTCCGATGCTTCACTTCAGGTTTATTGTATCCCTCTGACCTTCTTATTGACGATGAAACACAGAAATTGCATCGGAATTAAATAAAAAGGCACAATGCCGACTTAAGTACAAGAAGACTGACTCTTCTTACTGACTATGTTTTGAACCATTCCTGTGACACTAGTTATAAATTCCGATGCTTCACTCCAAGTTTACTGTATCCCTTGCACCTTCTTATTGACGATGAAACACAGAAATTGCATCGGAATTAAATAGAAAAGGCACAATGCCGACTTAAGGACAAAAACCTGACTCTTCTTACTGACTATGTTTTGAACCATTCCTGTGACACTAGTTATAGATCCGATGCTTCACTTCATTTTTACTGTATACCTTGGACCTTCTTATTGACGATGAAACACAGAAATTGCATCGGAATGAAATACAAAAGGCACAAAGCAGAATTAAGGTCAAGAAGACTGACTCTTCTTACTGTCTATGCTTTGAACCATTCCTGTGACACTAGTTATAGATTCCGATGCTTCACTCCAGGATTGCTGTATCCCTTGGACCTTCTTATTGACGATGAAACACAGAAATTGCATCGGAATTAATTACAAAAGGCACAATGCCGACATAAGGACAAGAAGACTGACTCTTCTTACAGACTATGTTTTGAAGCATTCCTGTGACACTAGCTATTGATTCCGGAGCTTCACTTCAGGTTTACTGTATCCCTTGGACCATCTTATTGACGATGAAACACAGATATTGCATCGGAATTAAATACAAAAGGCACAATGCCGACATAAGGACAAGAAGACTGAAGCTTCTTACTGACTTTGTTTTGAACCATTCCTGTGACACTAGTTATAGATTCCGATGCTTCACTTCAGGTTTATTGTATCCATCTGACCTTCTTATTGACGATGAAACACAGAAATTGCATCGGAATTAAATAGAAAAGGCACAATGTCGACGTAAGTACAAGAAGACTGACTCTTCTTACTGTCTATGTTTTGAACCATTCCTGTGACACTAGTTATAGATTCCGATGCTTCACTCCAGGTTTACTATATCCCTTGGACCTTCTTATTGACGATGAAACACAGAAATTGCATCGGAATTAAATAGAAAAGGCACAATGCCGACTTAAGTACAAGAAGATTGACTCTCCTTACTGACTATTTTTTGAACCATTCCATTGACACTAGTTACAGATTCCGATGCTTCACTCTAGGTTTACTGTATCCCTTGGACCTTCTTATTGACGATGAAACACAGGAATTGCATCGGAAATAAATACAAAACGCACAATGCCGACTTAAGGACAAGAAGCTGACTCTTCTTACTGACTTTGCTTTGAACCATTCCTGTGACACTAGTTATAGATTCCGATGCTTCACTTCAGGTTTATTGTATCCCTCTGACCTTCTTATTGACGATGAAACACAGAAATTGCATCGGAATTAAATACAAAATGCACAAAGCAGTATTAAGTACAAGAAGTCTGACTCTTCTTACTGTCTATGTTTTGAACCATTCCTGTGACACTAGTTATAGATTCCGATGCTTCACTCCAGGTTTACTGTAACCCTTGGATCTTCCTATTGACGATGAAACACAGAAATTGCACCGGAATTAAATACAAAAGGCACAATGCCGACTTAAGAAGGCTGAGTCTTCTTACTGACCTTGCTTTGAACCATTCCTGTGACACTAGTTATAGATTCCGATGCTCCACTTCATGATTACTGTATCCCTCTGAACTTCTTATTGACGATGAAACACAGAAATTGCATCGGAATCAAATAGAAAAGGAATGCCGACTTAAGTACAACAAGACTGACTCTTCTTACTGTCTATGTTTTGAACCAACCCTGTGACACTAGTTATAGATTCCGATGCTTCACTCCAGGTTTACTGTATCCCTTGGTCCTTCTTATTGACGATGAAACACAGCAATTGCATCGGAATTTTATACAAAAGGCACAATGCCGACTAAAGTACAAGAAGACTGACTCTCCTTACTGACTATGTTTTGAACCCTTCCTGTGACACTAGTTATAAATTACGATGCTTCCCTTCAGGTTTACTGTATCCCTTGGACCATCTTATTGACGATGAAACACAGAAAATGCATCGGAAATAAATACAAAAGGCACAATGCCGACTTAAGTACAAGAAGACTGACTCTCCTTACTGACTATGCTTTGAACCATTCCAGTGACACTAGTTATAGATTCCGATGCTTCACTTCAGGTTTACTGTATCCCTTGGACCATCTTATTGACGATGAAACACAGAAATTGCATCGGAATTAAATACAAAAGGCACAATGCAGAATTAAGTTCAAGAAGACTGACTCATCTTACTGTCTATCTTTTGAACCAGTCCTGTGACACTAGTTATAGACTCCGATACTTCACTTCAGGTTTACTGTATACCTTGGACCTTCTTATTGACGATGAAACACAGAAATTGCATCGGAATTAAATACAAAAGGTACAAAGCCGAATTAAGTACAAGAAGACTGACTCTTCTTACTGTCTATGTTTTGAACCATTCCTGTGACACTAGTTATAGAATCCGATGTTTCACTCCAGGTTTACTATATCCCTTGGACCTTTTTATTGACGATGAAACACAGGAATTGCATCGAAATTTAATAGAAAAGGCACAATGCCGACTTAAGTACAAGAAGACTGATTCTTCTTACTCACTATGCTTTGAACCATTCCATTGACACTAGTTATAGATTCCGATGCTTCACTCCACGTTTACTGTATCCCTTGGACCTTCTTATTGACGATGAAACACAGAAATTGCATCGGAATTAAATAGAAAAGGCACAATGCCGGCTTAAGTACAACAAGTTTGACTCTTCTTGCTGACTATGTTTTGAACTATTCCTGTGACACTAGTTATAGATCAGATGCTTCACTTCAGGTTTACTGTATACCTTGGACCTTCTTATTGACGATGAAACACAGAAATTGCATCGGAATTAAATAGAAAAGGCACAATGCCGACTTAAGTACAAGAAGACTAACTCTTCTTACTGTCTGTGTTTTGAACCATCCCTGTGACACTAGTTATAGATTCCGATGCTTGACTCCAGGTTTACTGTATCCCTTGGCCCTTCTTATTGACGATGAAACACAGCAATTGCATCGGAATTAAATACAAAAGGCACAATGCCGACTAAAGTACAAGAAGAGTGACTCTCCTTACTGACTATGTTTTGAACCCTTCCTGTGACACTAGTTATAAATTCCAATGCTTCACTTCAGGTTTACTGTATCCCTTGGACCTTCTTATTGGCGATGAAACACAGAAAATGCATCGGAATTAAATACAAAAGGCACAATGCCGACTTAAGTACAAGAAGACTGACTCTCCTTACTGACTATGCTTTGAACCATTCCTGTGACACTAGTTATAGATTCCGATGCTTCACTTCAGGTTTACTGTATCCCTTGGACCTTCTTATTGATGATGAAACACAGAAATTGCATCGGAATTAATTACAAAAGGCAAAATGCCGACATAAGGACAAGAAGACTGACTCTTCTTACTGACTATGTTTTGAAGCATTCCTGTGACACTAGCTATAGATTCCGAAGCTTCACTTCAGGTTTACTGTATCCCTTGGACCATCTTATTGACGATGAAACACAGATATTGCATCGGAATTAAATACAAAAGGCACAATGCCGACTTAAGGACAAGAAGACTGAAGCTTCTTACTGACTTTGTTTTGAACCATTCCTGTGACACTAGTTATTGATTCCGATGCTTCACTTCAGGTTTATTGTATCCATCTGACCTTCTTATTGACGATGAAACACAGAAATTGCATGGGAATTAAATAGAAAAGGCACAATGTCGACGTAAGTACAAGAAGACTGACTCTTCTTACTGTCTATGTTTTGAACCATTCCTGTGACACTAGTTATAGATTCCGATGCTTCACTCCAGGTTTACTATATCCCTTGGACCTTCTTATTGACGATGAAACACAGAAATTGCATCGGAATTAAATAGAAAAGGCACAATGCCGACTTAAGTACAAGAAGATTGACTCTCCTTACTGACTATTTTTTGAACCATTCCATTGACACTAGTTACAGATTCCGATGCTTCACTCTAGGTTTACTGTATCCCTTGCACCTTCTTATTGACGATGAAACACAGGAATTGCATCGGAATTAAATACAAAACGCACAATGCCGACTTAAGGACAAGAAGCTGACTCTTCTTACTGACTTTGCTTTGAACCATTCCTGTGACACTAGTTATAGATTCCGATGCTTCACTTCAGGTTTATTGTATCCCTCTGACCTTCTTATTGACGATGAAACACAGAAATTCCATCGGAATTAAATAGAAAAGGCACAATGCCGACTTAAGTACAAGAAGACTGACTCTTCTTACTGACTATGATTTGAACCATTCCTGTGACACTAGTTATAGATTCCGATGCTTCACTCCAGGTTTACTGCATCCCTTGGACCTTCTTATTGACGATGAACTACAGAAATTGCATCGGAATTAAATTCAAAAGGCTCAATGCCGACTTAAGTACAAGAAGACTGACTCTTCTTACTGACTATGCTTTGAACCATTCCTGTGACACTAGTTATAAATTCCGATGCTTCACTTCAGGTTTACTGTATCCCTTGGACCTTCTTATTGACGATGATACACAGAAATTGCATCGGAATTAAATACCAAATGCACAAAGCAGTATTAAGTACAAGAAGTCTGACTCTTCTTACTGTCTATGTTTTGAACCATTCCTGTGACACTAGTTATAGATTCCGATGCTCCACTTCTGGATTACTGTATCCCTCTGACCTTCTTATTGACGATGAAACACAGAAATTGCATCGGAATCAAATAGAAAAGGAATGCCGACTTAAGTACAACAAGACTGACTCTTCTTACTGTCTATGTTTTGAACCATCCCTGTGACACTAGTTATAGATTCCGATGCTTCACTCCAGGTTTACTGTATCCCTTGGTCCTTCCTATTGACGATGAAACACAGCAATTGCACCGGAATTATATACAAAAGGCACAATGCAGACTAAAGTACAAGAAGACTGACTCTCCTTACTGACTATGTTTTGAACCCTTCCTGTGACACTAGTTATAAATTACGATGCTTCACTTCAGGTTTACTGTATCCCTTGGACCTTCTTATTGACGATGAAACACAGAAAATGCATCGGAATTAAATACAAAAGGCACAATGCCGACTTAAGTACAAGAAGACTGACTCTCCTTACTCACTATGCTTTGAACCACTCCAGTGACACTAGTTATAGATTCCGATGCTTCACTTCAGGTTTACTGTATCCCTTGGACCTTCTTATTGACGATGAAACACAGAAATTGCATCGGAATTAAATACAAAAGGCACAATGCAGAATTAAGTTCAAGAAGACTGACTCATCTTGCTGCCTATCTTTTGAACCAGTCCTGTGACACTAGTTATAGAATCCGATGCTTCACTCCAGGTTTACTATATCCCTTGGACCTTTTTATTGACGATGAAACACAGGAATTGCATCGAAATTAAATAGTAAAGGCACAATGAAGACTTAAGTACAAGAAGACTGACTCTTCTTACTCACTATGTTTTGAACCATTCCATTGACACTAGTTATAGATTCCGATGCTTCACTCCACGTTTACTGTATCCCTTGGACCTTCTTATTGACGATGAAACACAGAAATTGCATCGGAATTAAATAGAAAAGGCACAATGCCGACTTAAGTACAACAAGTTTGACTCTTCTTGCTGACTATGTTTTGAACCATTCCTGTGACACTAGTTATAGATCAGATGCTTCACTTCAGGTTTACTGTATACCTTGGACCTTCTTATTGACGATGAAACACAGAAATTGCATCGGAACTAAGTAGAAAAGGCACAATGCCGACTTAAGTACAAGAAGACTGACTCTTCTTACTGTCTATGTTTTGAACCATCCCTGTGACACTAGTTATAGATTCCGATGCTTCACTCCAGGTTTACTGTATCCCTTGGCCCTTCTTATTGACGATGAAACACAGCAATTGCATCGGAATTAAATACAAAAGGCACAATGCCGACTAAAGTACAAGAACACTGACTCTCCTTACTGACTATGTTTTGAACCCTTCCTGTGACACTAGTTATAAATTCCAATGCTTCACTTCAGGTTTACTGTATCCCTTGGACCTTCTTATTGGCGATGAAACACAGAAAATGCATCGGAATTAAATACAAAAGGCACAATGCCGACTTAAGTACAAGAAGACTGACTCTCCTTACTGACTATGTTTTGAACCATTCCTGTGACACTAGTTATAGATTCCGATGCTTCACTTCAGGTTTACTGTATCCCTTGGACCTTCTTATTGACGATGAAACACAGAAATTGCATCGGAATTAAATACAAAAGGCACAATGCAGAATTAAGTTCAAGAAGACTGACTCATCTTACTGTCTATGTTTTGAACCATTCCTGTGACACTAGTTATAGAATCCGATGCTTCACTCCAGGTTTACTATATCCCTTGGACCTTCTGATTGACGATGAAACACAGGAATTGCATCGAAATTAAATAGAAAAGGCACAATGCCGACTTAAGTACAAGAAGACTGACTCTTCTTACTGACTATGTTTTGAACCATTCCTTTGACACTAGTTACAGATTCCGATGCTTCACTTCAGGATTACTGTATCCCTCTGACCTTCTTATTGACGATGAAACACAGAAATTGCATCGGAATTAAATAGAAAAGGCACAATGCGGACTTAAATACAAGATGACTGACTCTTCTTACTGTCTATGTTTTGAACCTTTCCTGTGACACTAGTTATAGATTCCGATGCTTCACTCCAGGTTTACCGTATCCCTTGGACGTTCTTATTGACGATGAAATACAGAAATTGCATCCGAATTAAATACAAAAGGCACAATGCCGACTTAAGGACAAGAAGACTGACTCTTCTTACTGTCTATTTTTTGAACCATACCATTGAGACTAGTTATAGATTCCGATGCTTCACTCTAGGTTTACTGTATCCCTTGGACCTTCTTATTGACGATGAAACACAGGAATTGCATCGGAATTAAATACGAAACGCACAATGCCGACTTAAGGACAAGAAGCTGACTCTTCTTACTGACTTTGCTTTGAACCATTCCTGTGACACTAGTTATAGATTCCGATGCTTCACTTCAGGTTTATTGTATCCCTCTGACCTTCTTATTGACGATGAAACACAGAAATTGCATCGGAATTAAATAGAAAAGGCACAATGCCGACTTAAGTACAAGAAGACTGACTCTTCTTACTGACTATGTTTTGAACCATTCCTGTGACACTAGTTATAGATTCCGATGCTTCACTCCAGGTTTACTGCATCCCTTGGCCCTTCTTATTGACGATGAACTACAGAAATTGCATCGGAATTAAATTCAAAAGGCACAATGCCGACTTAAGTACAAGAAGACTGACTCTTCTTACTGAGTATGCTTTGAACCTTTCCTGTGACACTAGTTATAAATTCCGATGCTTCACTTCAGTTTTACTGTATCCCTTGGCCCTTCTTATTGACGATGAAACACAGCAATTGAGTCGGAATTAAATACAAAAGGCACAATGCCGACTAAAGTACAAGAACACTGACTCTCCTTACTGACTATGATTTGAACCCTTCCTGTGACACTAGTTATAAATTCCAATGCTTCACTTCAGGTTTACTGTATCCCTTGGACCTTCTTATTAGCGATGAAACACAGAAAATGCATCGGAATTAAATACAAAAGGCACAATGCCGACTTAAGTACAAGAAGACTGACTCTCCTTACTGACTATGTTTTGAACCATTCCTGTGACACTAGTTATAGATTCCGATGCTTCACCTCAGGTTTACAGTATCCCTTGGACCTTCTTATTGACGATGAAACACAGAAATTGCATCGGAATTAAATACAAAAGGCACAATGCAGAATTAAGTTCAAGAAGACTGACTCATCTTACTGTCTATATTTTGAACCATTCCTGTGACACTAGTTATAGAATCCGATGCTTCACTCCAGGTTTTACTATATCCCTTGGACCTTCTGACTGACGATGAAACACAGGAATTGCATCGAAATTAAATAGAAAAGGCACAATGCCGACTTAAGTACAAGAAGACTGACTCTTCTTACTGACTATGTTTTGAACCATTCCTTTGACACTAGTTACAGATTCCGATGCTTCACTTCAGGATTACTGTATCCCTCTGACCTTCTTATTGACGATGAAACACAGAAATTGCATCGGAATTAAATAGAAAAGGCACAATGCGGACTTAAATACAAGATGACTGACTCTTCTTACTGACTATGCTTTGAACCTTTCCTGTGACACTAGTTATAAATTCCGATGCTTCACTTCAGTTTTACTGTATCCCTTGGACCTTCTTATTGACGATGAAACACAGAAATCGCATCGGAATTAAATACTAAATGCACAAAGCAGTATTAAGTACAAGAAGTCTGACTCTTCTTACTGTCTATGTTTTGAACCATTCCTGTGACACTAGTTATAGATTCCGATGCTTCACTCCAGGTTTACTGTAACCCTTGGATCTTCTTATTGACGATGAAACACAGAAATTGCACCGGAATTAAATACAAAAGGCACAATGCCGACTTAAGAACAAGAAGACTGAGTCTTCTTACTGACCTTGCTTTGAACCATTCCTGTGACACTAGTTATAGATTCCGATGCTCCACTTCAGGATTACTGTATCCCTCTGACCTTCTTATTGACGATGAAACACAGAAATTGCATCGGAATCAAATAGAAAAGGACTGCCGACTTAAGTACAACAAGACTGACTCTTCTTACTCACTATGTTTTGAACCATTCCATTGACACTAGTTATAGATTCCGATGCTTCACTCCACGTTTACTGTATCCCTTGGACCTTCTTAATGACGATGAAACACAGAAATTGCATCGGAATTAAATAGAAAAGGCACAATGCCGACTTAAGTACAACAAGTTTGACTCTTCTTACTGTCTATGCTTTGAACCATCCCTGTGACACTAGTTATAGATTCCGATGCTTCACTCCAGGTTTACTGTATCCCTTGGCCCTTCTTATTGACGATGAAACACAGCAATTGCATCGGAATTAAATACAAAAGGCACAATGCCGACTAAAGTACAAGAAGACTGACTCTCCTTACTGACTATGTTTTGAACCCTTCCTGTGACACTAGTTATAAATTCCAATGCTTCACTTCAGGTTTACTGTATCCCTTGGACCTTCTTATTGGCGATGAAACACAGAAAATGCATCGGAATTAAATACAAAAGGCACAATGCCGACTTAAGTACAAGAAAACTGACTCTCCTTACTGACTATGTTTTGAACCATTCCTGTGACACTAGTTATAGATTCCGATGCTTCACTTCAGGTTTACTGTATCCCTTGGACCTTCTTATTGACGATGAAACGCAGAAATTGCATCGGAATTAAATACAAGAGGCACAATGCAGAATTAAGTTGAAGAAGGTTGACTCATCTTACTGTCTATGTTTTGAACCATTCCTGTGACACTAGTTATAGAATCCGATGCTTCACTCCAGGTTTACTATATCCCTTGGACCTTCTGATTGACGATGAAACACAGGAATTGCATCGAAATTAAATAGAAAAGGCACAATGCCGACTTAAGTACAAGAAGACTGACTCTCCTTACTGACTATGTTTGAACCAGTCCCGTGACACTAGTTATAAATTCCGATGGTCCACTTCAGGTTTACTATATCCCTTGGACCCTCATATTGACGATGAAACAAAGAAATTGCATCGGAATTAATGACAAAAGGCTCAGTGCAGAATTAAGTGCAGGGAGACTGACTCTTTTTACTGTCTATGATTTGAACCATTCCTGTGACACTAGTTGTAGATTCCGATGCTTCACTTCAGGTTTACTGTACCCCTCTGACCTTCTTATTGACGATGAAACACAGAAATTGCATCGGAATTAAATACAAAAGGCACAATGCCAACTTAAGTACATGATGACTGACTCTACTTACTGTCTATGTTTTGAACCATTCCATTGACACTAGTTATAGATACCGATGCTTCACTTCAGGTTTACTGTATCCCTTGGACCTTGTTATTGACGATGAAACACAGAAATTGCATCGGAATTAAATAGGAAAGGTACAATGCCGTCTTAAGTACAAGAAGACTGACTCTTCTCACTGACTATGATTTGAACCATTCCTGTGACTCTAGTTATAGATTCCGATGCTTCACCTCAGGTTTACTGTATCCCTTGGACCTTCTTATTGACGATGAAGCACAGAAATTGCATCGGAATTAAATACAAAAGGCAAAATGCCGACTTAAGTACACGAAGACTGACTCTTCTTACTGACTATGTTTTGAACCATTCCTTTGACACTAGTTACAGATTCCGATGCTTCACTTCAGTATTACTGTCTCCCTCTGACCTTCTTATTGACGATGAAACACAGAAATTGCATCGGAATTAAATAGAAAGGGCACAATGCGGACTTAAATACAAGATGACTGACTCTTCTTACTGTCTATGTTTTGAACCATTCCTGTGACACTAGTTATAGATTCCGATGCTTCACTCCAGGTTTACCGTGTCCCTTGGACGTTCTTATTGACGATGAAATACAGAAATTGCATCCGAATTAAATACAAAAGGCACAATGCCGACTTAAGGACAAGAAGACTGACTCTTCTTACTGTCTATTTTTTGAACCATACCATTGAGACTAGTTATAGATTCCGATGCTTCACTCCAGGTTTGCTGTATCACTTGGACCTTCTTATTGACGATGAAGCACAGAAATTGCATCGGAATTAAACAGAAAAGGCACTATGACGACTTTAGTACAAGAAGACTGACTCTTCTTAGTGACTATGTTTTGAACGATTCCTGTGACACTAGTTATAGATCCCGATGCTTCACTACAGGTTTACTGTATGCCTTGGACATTCTCATTGACGATGAAACACAAAAATTGCATCGGAACTAAATACAATAGGCAAAATGCCGACTGAAGTACACGAAGACTGACTCTTCTTACTGTCTATGATTTGAACCATTCCTGTGAATCTAGTTACAGATGCCGATGCTTCACTCCAGGTTTACTGTATCCCTTGGACCTTCTTAATGACGATGAAACACAGAAATTGCTTCGGAATAAAATACAAATGGCACAACGCCGACTTAAGTACAAGAAGACTAACTCTTCTTACTGACTATGCTTTGAACCATTCCTGTGACACTAGTTATGGATTCCGATGCTTCACTTCAGGTTTACTGTATCCCTCTCACCTTCTTATTGACGGTGAAACACAGAAATTGCATCGGAATTAAATTCAAAAGGCACAATGCCGAATTAAGTTCAAGAAGGTTGACTCTTCTTACTGTCTATTTCTGAACCACTCCTGTGACACTAGTTATAGACTCCGATGCTTCACTCCAGGTTTACTGTATCTCTTGGACCTTCTTATTGACGATGAAACACAGAAATTGCACCGGAATTAAATACAGAAGGCAGAATGCCGACTTAACTAAATGAAGTCTGACTCTTCTTACTGTCTATGATTTGAACTATTCCTGGGACACTAGTTATAGATTCCGATGCTTAACTCCTGGTTTACTGTATTCCTTGGACCTTCATATTGACGATGAAACACAGAAATTGCATCAAAATTAAATAGAAAATGCACAATGATGACTTAAGTACAATAAGACTGACTCTCCTTACTGACTATGTTTTGAACCATTCCTGTGAGACTAGTTATAAATTCCGATGCTTCACTTCAGGTTTACTGTATACCTTGGAGCTTCTTATTGACTATGAACCACAGAAATTGCATCGGAATTAAATACAAAAGGCACAAAGCAGAATTAAGTACAAGAGGACTGACTCTTCTTACTGTCTATGTTTTGAACCATTCCTGTGACACTAGTTATAGATTCCGATGCTTCACTCCAGGTTTACTGTATCCCTTGGACCTTCGTATTGAGGATGAAACACAGAAATTGCTACGGAATTAATTACAAAAGGCACAATGCCGACTTAAGGACAAGAAGACTGACACTTCTTACTGTCTATGTTTTGAACGATTCCTGTGACACTAGCTATAGATTCCGAAGCTTCACTTCAGGTTTACTGTATCCCTTGGACCTTCATATTGACGATTAAACACAGAAATTGCATCGGATTTAAATAGAAAGGGCACAATGTGGACGTAAGTACAAGAAGACTGACTCTTCTTACTGTCTATGCTTTGAACCATTCCTGTGACACTAGAAATAGATTCCGATGCTTCACTCCAGGTTTACTATATCCCATGGACCTTTTTATTGACGACGAAACACAGAAATTGCATCGGAAATAAATAGAAAAGGCACAATGCCGACTTAAGTACAAGAAGACTGACTCTTCTTACTGACAATGTTTTGAACCATTCCATTGACACTAGTTATAAATTCCGATGCTTCTCTTCATGTTTACTGTATCCCTTGGACTTTCTTATTGACGATGAAACACAGAAATTGCATCGGAATTAAATAGAAAAGGCACAATGCCGACTTAAGTACAAGAAGACTGACTCTTCTTACTGACTATATTTTGAACCATTTCTGTGACACTAGTTGTAGATTCCGATGCTTCACTCCTGTTTTACTGCATCCCTTGGACCTTCTTACTGACGATGAAACACAGAAATTGCATCGGAATTAAATACAAAAGGCACAATGCCGACTTAAGGACAACAAGATTGACTCTTATTACTGCCTATGTTTTGAACCAGTCCTGTGACACTAGCTATAGATTCCGATGCTTCACTTCAGGTTTACTGTATCCCTCTGACCTTCTTAATGACAATGAAACACAGACATTGCATCGTAATTAAATCCAAAAGGCACAATGCCGACTTAAATACAAGAAGACTGACTCTTCCTACCGTCCATGTTTTGAACCATACCATTGACACTAGTTATAGATTCCGATGCTTCATTCCAGGTTTACTGTATCCCTTGGACTTTCTTATTGACGATGAAACACACAAATTGCATCGGAATTAAATAGAAAAGGCACTATGCCGACTTAAGTACAAGAAGACTGACTCTTCTTACTGTCAATGTTTTGAACCATCCCTGTGACACTAGTTATAGATTCCGATGCTTCACTTCAGGTTTACTGTATCCCTTGGTCCTTCTTATTGACGATGAAACACAGCAATTGCATCGGAATTAAATACAAAAGGCACAATGCCGACTAAGGTACAAGAAGACTGACTCTCCTTACTGACTATGTTTTGAACCCTTCCTGTGACACTAGTTATAAATTACGATGCTTCACTTCAGGTTTACTGTATCCCTTGGACCTTCTTATTGACGATGAAACACAGAAAATGCATCGGAATTAAATACAAAAGGCACAATGCCGACTTAAGTACAAGAAGACTGACTCTCCTTACTGACTATGTTTTGAACCATTCCTGTGACACTAGTGATAGATTCCGATGCTTCACTTCAGGTTTACTGTATCCCTTGGACCTTCTTATTGACGATGAAACACAGAAATTGCATCGGATTTAAATACAAAAGGCACAATGCAGAATTAAGTTCAAGAAGACTGACTCATCTTACTGTCTATTTTTGAACCAGTCCTGTGACACTAGTTATAGACTCCGATGCTTCACTTCAGGTTTACTGTATCCCTTGGACCTTCTTATTGACGATGAAACACAGAAATTGCATCGGAATTAAATACAAAAGGCACAAAGCCGAATTAAGTACAAGAAGACTGACTCTCCTTACTGTCTATGTTTTGAACCATTCCTGTGACACTAGTTATAGAATCCGATGCTTCACTCCAGGTTTACTATATCCCTTGGACCTTCTTATTGACAATGAAACACAGGAATTGCATCGAAATTAAATAGAAAAGGCACAATGCCGACTTAAGTACAAGAAGACTGACTCTTCTTACTCACTATGTTTTGAACCATTCCTGTGACACTAGTTATAGATCAGATGCTTCACTTCAGGATTACTGTATACCTTGGACCTTCTTATTGACGATGAAACCCAGAAATTGCATCGGAATTAAATACAAAAGGCACAATGCCGACTTAAGGACAAGAAGACTGAGTTTTCTTACTGATCTTGTTTTCAACCATTCCTGTGACACTAGTTATAGATCCGATGCTTAACTTCAGGCTTACTGTATACCTTGGACCTTCCTATTGACGATGAAACACAGAAATTGCATCGGAATAAAATACAAAAGGCACAAAGCAGAATTAAGGTCAAGAAGACTGACTCTTCTTACTGTCTATGATTTGAACCACTCCTGTGACACTAGTTATAGATTCCGATGCTTCACTCCAGGTTTACTGTATCCCTTGGACCTTCTTATTGACGATGAAAGACAGAAATTGCTTCGGAATTAATTACAAAAGCACAATGCCGACATAAGGACAAGAAAACTGACTCTTATTACTGACTTTGTTTTGAAGCATTCCTGTGACACCAGCTATAGATTCCGAAGCTTCACTTCAGGTTTACTGTATCCCTTGGACCTTCTTATTGACGATGAAACACAGAAATTGCATCGGAATTAAATACAAAAGGCACAATGCCGACTTAAGGACAAGAAGACTGACTCTTCTTACTTACTTTGTTTTGAACCATTCCTGTGACACTAGTTATAGATTCCGGTGCTTCACTTCAGGTTTATTGTATCCCTCTGACCTTCTTATTGACGATGAAACACAGAAATTGCATCGCAATTAAATACAAAAGGCACAATGTCGACGTAAGTAAAAGAAGACTGACTCTTCTTACTGTCTATGATTTGAACCATTCCTGTGACACTAGTTATAGATTCCGATGCTTCACTCCAGGCTTACTGTATCCCTTGGACCTTCTTATTGACGACGAAACACAGAAATTGCATCGGAATTAAATAGAAAAAGCACAATGCCGACTTAAGTACAAGAAGACTGACTCTTCTTACTGACTATGTTTTGAACCATTCCATTGACACCAGTTAGAGATTCCGATGCTTCACTCCATGTTTACTGTATCCCTTGGACCTTCTTATTGACGATGAAACACAGAAATTGCATCGGAATTAAATAGAAAAGGCACAATGCCGACCTAAGGACAAGAAGACTGACTCTTCTTACTGACTTTGCTTTGAACCAATCCTGTGACATTAGTTATAGATTCCGATGCTTCACTTCAGGTTTATTGTACCCCTCTGACCTTCTTATTGACGATGAAACACAGAAATTGCATCGGAATTAAATAAAAAGGCACAATGCCGACTTAAGTACAAGTAGACTGACTCTTCTTACTGACTATGTTTTGAACCATTCCTGTGACACTAGTTATAAATTCCGATGCTTCACTCCAGGTTTACTGTATCCCTTGTACCTTCTTATTGACGATGAAACACAGAAATTGCATCGGAATTAAATAGAAAAGGCACAATGCCGACTTAAGTACAAAAACCTGACTCTTCTTACTGACTATGTTTTGAACCATTCCTGTGACACTAGTTATAGATCCGATGCTTCGCTTCATTTTTACTGTATACCTTGGACCTTCTTATTGACGATGAAACACAGAAATTGCATCAGAATTAAATACAAAAGGCACAAAGCAGAATTAACGTCAAGAAGACTGACTCTTCTTACTGTCTATGCTTTGAACCATTCGTGTGACAGTAGTTATAGATTCCGATGCTTCACTCCAGGTTTACTGTATCCCTTGGACCTTCTTATTGACGATGAAACACAGGAATTGCATCGGAATTAAATACAAAACGCACAATGCCGACTTAAGGACAAGATGCTGACTCTTCTTACTGACTTTGCTTTGAACCATTCCTGTGACACTAGTCATAGATTCCGATGCTTCACTTCAGGTTTATTGTATCCCTCTGACCTTCTTATTGACGATGAAACACAGAAATTGCATCGGAATTAAATAGAAAAGGCACAATGCCGACTTAAGTACAAGAAGACTGACTCTTCTTACTGACTATGTTTTGTAAAATTCCTGTGACACTAGTTATAGATTCCGATGCTTCACTCCAGGTTTACTGCATCCCTTGGACCTGCTTATTGACGATGAACTACAGAAATTGCATCGGAATTAAATACAAAAGGCACAATGCCGACTTAAGTACAAGAAGACTAACTCTTCTTACTGACTATGTTTTGAACCATTCCTGTGACACTAGTTATGGATTCCGATTCTTCACTTCAGGTTTACTGTATCCCTCTGACCTTCTTATCGACGATGAAACACAGAAATTGCATCGGAATTAAATAGAAAAGGCACAATGCCGACTTAAGTACAAGAAGACTGACTCTTCTTACTGTCTATGTTTTGAACCATCCCTGTGACACTAGTTATAGATTCCGATGCTTCACTCCAAGTTTACTGTATCCCTTGGTCCTTCTTATTGACGATGAAACACAGATATTGCATCGGAATTAAATTCAAAAGGCACAATGCCGACTTAAGTACAAGAAGACTGACTCTTCTTACTGACTATGCTTTGAACCATTCCTGTGACACTAGTTATAAATTCCGATGCTTCACTTCAGGTTTACTGTATCCCTTGGACCTTCTTATTGACGATGAAACACAGAAATTGCATCGGAATTAAACACAAAATGCACAAAGCAGAATTAAGTACAAGAAGTCTGACTCTTCTTACTGTCTATGTTTTGAACCATTCCTGTGGCACTAGTTATAGATTCCGATGCTTCACTCCAGGTTTACTGTAACCCTTGGATCTTCTTATTGACGATGAAACACAGAAATTGCACCGGAATTAAATACAAAAAGCACAATGCCGACTTAAGGACAAGAAGACTGAGTTTTCTTTCTGACCTTGTTTTGAACCATTCCTGAGACACTACTTATAGATTCCGATGCTCCACTTCAGGATTACTGTATCCCTCTGACCTTCTTATTGCCGATGAAACACAGAAATTGCATCGGAATTAAATAGAAAAGGCACAATGCCGACTTAAGTACAACAAGACTGACTCTTCTTACTGTCTATGTTTTGAACCATCCCTGTGACACTAGTTATAGATTCCGATGCTTCACTCCAGGTTTACTGTACTCCCTTGGTCCTTCTTATTGACGATGAAACACAGCAATTGCATCGGAATTAAATACAAAAGGCACAATGCCGACTAAAGTACAAGAAGACTGACTCTCCTTACTTACTATGTTTTGAACCCTTCCTGTGACACTAGTTATAAATTACGATGCTTCACTTCAGGATTACTGTATCCCTTGGACCTTCTTATTGACGATGAAGCACAGAAATTGCATCGGAATTAAATACAAAATGCACAAAGCAGAGTTAAGTCCAAGAAGTCTGACTCTTCTTACTGTCTATGCTTTGAACCATTCCTGTGACACTAATTATAGATTCCGATGCTTCACTCCAGGTTTACTCTATCCCTTGGACCTTCTTATTGACGATGAAACACAGAAATTGCATCGGAATTAAATACAAAAGGCACAATGCCGACTTAAGGACAAGAAGACTGAGTCTTCTTACTGACCTTGTTTTGAACCATTCCTGTGACACTAGTTATAGATCCGATGCTTAACTTCAGGCTTACTGTATACATTGGACCTTCTTGTTGACGATGAAACACAGAAATTGCATCGGAATTAAATACAAAGGCACAATGTCGACGTAAGTAAAAGAAGACTGACTCCTCTCACTGTCTATGTTTTGAACCATTCCTGTGACACTAGTTATAGATTCCGATGCTTCACTCCAGGCTTACTATATCCCTTGGACCTTCTTATTGACGATGAAATACAGAAATTGCATCGGAATTAAATAGAAAAAGCACAATGCCGACTTAAGTACAAGAAGACTGACTCTTCTTACTGACTATGTTTTGAACCATTCCATTGACACCAGTTATAGATTCCGATGCTTCACTCCATGTTTACTGTATCCCTTGGACCTTCTTATTGACGATGAAACACAGAAATTGCAACGGAATTAAATAGAAAAGGCACAATGCCGACCTAAGGACAAGAAGACTGACTCTTCTTACTGACTTTGCTTTGAACCAATCCTGTGACACTAGTTATAGATTCCGATGCTTCACTTCAGGTTTATTGTACCCCTCTGACCTTCTTATTGACGATGAAACACAGAAATTGCATCGGAATTAAATAAAAAGGCACAATGCCGACTTAAGTACAAGAAGACTGACTCTTCTTACTGACTATGTTTTGAACCATTCCTGTGACACTAGTTATAAATTCCGATGCTTCACTCCAGGTTTACTGTATCCCTTGTACCTTCTTATTGACGATGAAAGACAGAAATTGCATCGGAATTAAATAGAAAAGGCACAATGCCGACTTAAGTTTAAAAACCTGACTCTTCTTACTGACTATGTTTTGAACCATTCCTGTGACACTAGTTATAGATCCGATGCTTCACTTCATTTTTACTGTATACCTTGGACCTTCTTATTGACGATGAAACACAGAAATTGCATCGGAATTAAATACAAAAGGCACAAAGCAGAATTAAGGTCAAGAAGACTGACTCTTCTTACTGTCTATGCTTTGAACCATTCCTGTGACAGTAGTTATAGATTCCGATGCTTCACTCCAGGTTTACTGTATCCCTTGGACCTTCTTATTGACGATGAAACACAGAAATTGCATCGGAATTAATTACAAAAGGCACAATGCCGACATAAGGCCAAGAAGACTGACACTTCTTACTGACTATGTTTTGAAGCATTCCTCTGACACTAGCTATAGATTCCGAAGCTTCACTTCAGGTTTACTGTATCCCTTGGACCACCTTATTGACGATGAAACACAGAAATTGCATCGGAATTAAATACAAAAGGCACAATGCCGACTTAAGGACAAGAAGGCTGACTCTTCTTACTGACTTTGTTTGAACCATTCCTGTGACACTAGTTATAGATTCCGATGCCTCACTTCAGGTTTATTGTATCCCTCTGACCTTCTTATTGACGATGAAACACAAAAATTGCATCGGAATTAAATAGAAAAGGCACAATGTCGACGTAAGTACAAGAAGACTGACTCTTCTTACTGTCAATGTTTTGAACTATTCCTGTAACACTAGTTATAGATTCCGATGCTTCACTTCAGGTTTACTATATCCCTTGGACCTTCTTATTGACGATGAAACACAGAAATTGCATCGGAATTAAATAGAAAAGGCACAATGCCGACTTAAGTAAAAGAAGACTGACTCTTCTTACTGTCTATGTTTTGAACCATCCCTGTGACACTAGTTATAGATTCCGATGCTTCACTCCAAGTATACTGTATCCCTCGGTCCTTCTTATTGACGATGAAGCACAGAAATTGCATCGGAATTAAGTTCAAAAGGCACAATGCCGACTTAAGTACAAGAAGACTGACTCTTCTTACTGACTATGCTTTGAACCATTCCTGTGACACTAGTTATAAATTCCGATGCTTCACTTCAGGTTTACTGTATCCCTTGGACCTTCTTATTGACGATGAAACACAGAAATTGCATCGGAAATAAACACAAAATGCACAAAGCAGAATTAAGTACAAGAAGTCTGACTCTTCTTACTGTCTATGTTTTGAACCATTCCTGTGACACTAGTTATAGATTCCGATGCTTCACTCCAGGTTTACTGTAACCCTTGGATCTTCTTATTGACGATGAAACACAGAAATTGCACCGGAAATAAATACAAAAGGCACAATGCCGACTTAAGGACAAGAAGACTGAGTTTTCTTACTGACCTTGTTTTGAACCATTCCTGTGACACTACTTATAGATTCCGATGCTCCACTTCAGGATTACTGTATCCCTCTGACCTTCTTATTGACGATGAAACACAGAAATTGCATCGGAATTAAATAGAAAAGGCACAATGCCGACTTAAGTACAAGAAGACTGACTCTCCTTACTGACTATGTTTGAAACATTCCTGTGACACTAGTTATAGAATTCGATGCTTCACTCCACGTTTACTATATCCCTTGGACCTTCTTATTGACGATGAAACACAGGAATTGCATCGAAATTAAATAGAACAGGCACAATGCCGACTTAAGTACAAGAAGACTGACTCTTCTTACTCACTATGTTTTGAAGCATTCCATTGACACTAGTTATAGATTCCGATGCTTTACTCCACGTTTACTGTATTCCTTGGACCTTCTTATTGACGATGAAACACAGAAATTGCATCGGAATCAAATAGAAAAGGCACAATGCCGACTTAAGTACAAGAAGTTTGACTCTTCTTACTTACTATGTTTTGAACCATTCCTGTGACACTAGTTATAGATCAGATGCTTCACTTCAGGTTAACTGTATACCTTGGACCTTCTTATTGACGATGAAACACAGAAATTGCATCGGAATTAAATACAAACGGCACAATGCCGACTTAAGTACAAGAAGACTGACTCTTCCTACTGTCTATGTTTGAACCATTCCTGTGACACTAGTTATAGATTCCGATGCTTCACTTCAGGTTTACTGTATCCCTTGGACCTTCTTATTGACGATGAAACACAGAAATTGCATCGGAATTAAATGCAAAAGGCACAATGCCGACTTAAGTACATGAAGACCGACTCTTCCTACTGTCTATGTTTTGAACCATTCCTGTGACACTAGTTATAAATTCCGATGCTTCACTTCAAATTTACTGTATCCCCTGGACCTTCTTATTGACGATGAAGCACAGAAATTGCATCGGAATTATATACAAAATGCACAAAACCGAATTAAGTACAAGAAGTCTGACTCTTCTTACTGACTATGTTTTGAACCATTCCTGTGACACTAGTTATAGATCAGATGCTTCACTTCAGGTTTACTGTATACCTTGGACCTTCTTATTGACGATGAAGCACAGAAATTGCATCGGAATTAAATACAAAAGGCACAATGCCGACTTAAGGACAAGAAGACTGAGTCTTCTTACTGACCTTGTTTTGAACCATTCCTGTGACACTAGTTATTGATTCCGACGCTCCACTTCAGGATTACTGTATCCCTCTGACCTTCTTATTGACGATGAAACACAGAAATTGTATCGGAATTAAATAGAAAAGGCACAATGCCGACTTAAGGACAAGAAGACTGACTCTTCTTACTGTCTATGTTTTGAACCATCCCTGTGACACTAGTTATAGATTCCGATGCTTCACTCCAATTTTACTGTATCCCTTGGTCCTCCTTATTGACGATGAAACACAGCAATTGCATCGGAATTAAACACAAAAGGCACAATGCCGACTAAAGTACAAGAAGACTGACTCTCCTTACTGACTATGTTTGAACCCTTCCTGTGACACCAGTTATAAATTACGATGCTTCACTTCAGGTTTACTGTATCCCTTGGACCTTCTTATTGGCGATGAAACACAGAAAATGCATCGGAATTAAATACAAAAGGTACAATGCCGACTTAAGTACAAGAAGACTGACTCTCCTTACTGACTATGTTTTGAACCATTCCTGTGACACTAGTTATAGATTCCGATGCTTCACTTCAGGTTTACTGTATCCCTTGGACCTTCTTATTGACGATGAAACACAGAAATTGCATCGGAATTAAATAGAAAAGGCACAATGCCGACTTAAGTACAAGATGTTTAACTCTTCTTACTGACTATGTTTTGAACCATTCCTGTGACACTAGTTATCAGATGCTTCACTTCAGGTTTACTGTATACCTTGGACCATCTTATTGACGATGAAACACAGAAATTGCATCGGAATTAAATACAAACGGCACAATGCCGACTTAAGTACAAGAAGACTGACTCTTCCTACTGTCAATGTTTTGAACCATTACTGTGACACTAGTTATAGATTCCGATGCTTCACTTCAGGTTTACTGTATCCCTTGCACCTTCTTATTGACGATGAAACACAGAAAATGCATCGGAATTAAATGCAAAAGGCACAATGCCGACTTAAGTACATGAAGACCGTCTCTTCCTACTGTCTATGTTTTGAACCATTGCTGTGACACTAGTTACAGATTACGATGCTTCACTCCGGGTTTACTGTATCCCTTGGTCCTTCTTATTGACGATGAAACACAGCAATTGCATCGGAATTAGATACAAAAGACACAATGCTGACTTAAGTACAAGAAGACTAACTCTTCTTACTGACTATGTTTTGAACCATTCCTGTGACACTAGTTATGGATTCCCATGCTTCACTTCAAGTTTACTGTATCCCTCTGACCTTCTTATTGACGATGAAACACAGAAATTGCATCGGAATTAAATACAAAATACACAATGCCGATTTCGGTTCAAGAAGACTGACTCTTCTTACTGTCTATTTTTGAACCAGTACTGTGACACTAGTTATAGACTCCAATGCTTCACTCCAGGTTTACTGTATCCCTTTGTCCTTCTTATTGACGATGAAACACAGAAATTGCATCGGAATTAAATAGAAAAGGCACAATGCCGACTTAAGTACAAGAAGACTGACTCTTCTTACTGACTATGTTTGAACCATTCCCGTGACACTAGTTATAAATTCCGATGGTTCACTTCAGGTTTACTATATCCCTTGGTCCTTCATATTGACGATGAAACAAAGAAATTGCATCGGAATTAATTACAAAACGCACAGTGCAGAATTAAGTACAAGGAGACTGACTCTTCTTACTGTCTATGTTTTGAACCATTCCTGTGACACTAGTTGCAGATTCCGATGCTTCACTTCAGGTTTACTGTACCCCTCTGACCTTCTTATTGACGATGAAACACAGAAATTGCATCGGAATTAAATACAAAAGCACAATGCCGAATTAAGTTCAAGAAGGTTGACTCTTCTTACTGTCTATTTCTGAACCACTCCTGTGACATTAGTTATAGACTCCGATGCTTCACTCCAGGTTTACTGTATCTCTTGGACCTTCTTATTGACGATGAAACACAGAAATTGCACCGGAATTAAATACAAAAGGCACAATGCCGACTTAAGTACAAGAAGACTGACTCTTCTTACTGACTATGTTTTGAACCATTCCTGTGACACTAGTTATAAATTCCGATGCTTCACTTCAGGTTTACTGTATACCTTGGACCTTCTTATTGACTATGAAACACAGAAATTGCATCGGAATTAAATACAAAAGGCACAAAGCAGAATTAAGTACAAGAACACTGACTCTTCTTACTGTCTATGTTTTGAACCATTCCTGTGACGCTAGTTATAGATTCCGATGCTTCACTCCAGTTTTACTGTATCCCTTGGACCTTCTTATTGAGGATGAAACGCAGATATTGCTTCGGAATTAATTACAATAGTCACAATGCCGACTTAAGTACAAGAAGACTGACACTTCTTACTGTCTATGATTTGAACCATTCCTGTGACACTAGCTATAGATTCCGAAGCTTCACTTCAGGTTTACTGTATCCCTTGGACCTTCATATTGACGATGATACACAGTAATTGCATCGGATTTAAATAGAAAGGGCACAATGTCTACGTAAGTACAAGATGACTGACTCTTCTTACTGTCTATGTTTTGAACCATTCCTGTGACACTAGTAATAGCTTCCGATGCTTCACTCCAGGTTTACTATATCCCATGGACCTTCTTATTGACGATGAAACACAGAAATTGCATCGGAAATAAATAGAAAAGGCACAATGCCGACTTAAGTACAAGAAGACTGACTCTTCTTACTGACAATGTTTTGAACCATTACATTGACACAAGTTATAAATTCCGATGCTTCACTTCATGTTTACTGTATCCCTTGGACTTTCTTATTGACGATGAAACACAGAAATTGCATCGGAATTAAATAGAAAAGGCACAATGCCGACTTAAGTACAAGAAGACTGACTCTTCTTACTGACTATGTTTTGAACCATTCCTGTGACACTAGTCATAGATCCGATGCATCACTACAGATTTACTGTATACCTTGGACCTTCTTGTTGACGATGAAACACAGAAATTGCATCGGAATTAAATACAAAGGGCACAATGCCGACTTAAGTACAATAAGACTGACTCTTCTTACTGTCTCTGTTTTGAACCATTCCTGTGACACTAGTTATAGATTTCGATGCTTCACTTCAGGGTTACTGTATTCCTTGGGCCTTCTTATTGACGATGAAACACAGAAAATGCATCGGAATTAAATACAAAATGCACAATGCCGACTTAAGTACATGAAGACCGACTCTTCCTACTGACTATGTTTGAACCATTCCTGTGACACCCGTTATAAATTCCGATGCTTCACTTGAGGTTTACTGTATCCCTTGGACCTTGTTATTGACGATGAAACACAGAAATTGCATCGGAATTAAATACAAAAGGCACAATGCCGAATTAAGTACAAGAAGACTGACTCTTCTTCCTGTCTATGTTTTGAACCATTTCTGTGACACTAGTTATAGATTCCGATGCTTCACTCCAGTTTTACTGCATCCCTTGGACCTTCTTATTGACGATGAAACACAGAAATTGCATCGGAATCAAATACAAAAGGCAAAATGCCGACTGAAGTGCACGATGACTGACTCTTCTTACAGTCTATGATTTGAACCATTCCTGTAACACTAGTTACAGACTCCGATGCTTCACTCCAGGTTTACTGTATCCCTTGGTCCTTCTTATTGACGATTAAACACAGAAATTGCATCGGAATTAAATAGAAAAGGCACAATGCCGACTTAAGTACAAGAAGACTGACTCTTCTTACTGACTATGTTTTGAACCATTCCTGTGACACTAGTTATAAATTCCGATGCTACACTTCAGGTTTACTGTATCCCGTGGACGTTCTTATTGACGATGAAACACAGAAATTGCATCGGAATTAAATACAAAAGGCACAGGGCAGAATTAAGTACAAGGAGACTGACTCTTCTTACTGTCTATGTTTTGAAATATTCCATTGACACTAGTTATAGATTTCGATGCTTCACTCCAGGTTTACTGTATCCCTTGGACCTTATTATTGACGATGAAACACAGAAATTGCATCGGAATTAAATAGAAAAGGCACTATGCCGACGTAAGTACAAGAAGACTGACTCTTCTTACTGTCTATGTTTGGAACCATTCCTGTGACACTAGTTATAGATTTCGATGCTTCACTTCAGGTTTACTGTATTCCTTGGGCCTTCTTATTGACGATGAAACACAGAAAATGCATCGGAATTAAATACAAAATGCACAATGCCGATTTCAGTTCAAGAAGACTGACTCTTCTTACTGTCTATTTTTGAACCAGTACTGTGACACTAGTTATAGACTCCGATGCTTCACTCCAGGTTTACTGTATCCCTTGGTCCTTCTTATTGACGATGAAACACAGAAATTGCATCGGATTTAAATAGAAAAGGCACAATGCCGACTTAAGTACAAGAAGACTGACTCTTCTTACTGACTATGTTTGAACCATTCCCGTGACACTAGTTATAAATTCCGATGGTTCACTTCAGGTTTACTATATCCCTTGGACCTTCATATTGACGATGAAACAAAGATATTGCATCGGAATTAAATACAAAAGCACAATGCCGACTTAAGTACATGAAGACTGACCCTACTTACTGTCTATGTTTTGAACCATTCCATTGACACTAGTTATAGATTCCGATGCTTCACTTCAGGTTTACTGTATCCCTTGGACCTTGTTATTGACGATGAAACACAGAAATTGCATCGGAATTAAATAGGAAAGGTACAATGCCGTCATAAGTACAAGAAGACTGACTCTTCTTACTGACTATGATTTGAACCATTCCTGTGATACTAGTTACAGATTCCGATGCTTCACCTCAGGTTTACTGTATCCCTTGGACCTTCTTATTGACGATGAAACACAGAAATTGCATCGGAATTAAATACAAAAGGCAAAATGCCGACTTAAGTAAAAGAAGACTGACTCTTCTTACTGTCTATGATTTGAACCATTCCTGTGACACTACTTATAGATTCCGAAGCTTCACTCCTGGTTTACTGTATCCCTTGAACCCTACTTATTGACGATGAAACACAGAAATTGCATCGGAATTAAACAGAAAAGGCACAATGCCGACTTAAGTACAAGAAGACTGACTCTTCTTACTGACTATGTTTTGAACCATTCCTTTGACACTAGTTATAGATTCCGATGCTTCACTTCAGGATTACTGTATCCCTCTGACCTTCTTATTGACGATGAAACACAGAAATTGCATCGGAATTAAATAGAAAAGGCACAATGCGGACTTAAGTACAAGAAGACTGACTCTTCTTACTGTCTATGCTTTGAACCATTCCTGTGACACTAGTTACAGATTCCGATGCTTCACTCATGGTTTACTGTATCCCTTGGACGTTCTTATTGACGATGAAACACAGAAATTGCATCCGAATTAAATACAAAAGGCACAATGCCGACTTAAGGACAAGATGACTGACTCTTCTTACTGTCTATTTTTTGAACCATACTATTGAGACTAGTTACAGATTCCGATGCTTCACTCCAGGTTTACTGTATCACCTGGACCTTCTTATTGACGATGAAACACAGAAATTGCATCGGAATTAAATAGAAAAGGCACTATGCATTCTTTAGTACAAGAAGACTGACTCTTCTTACTGACTATGTTTTGAACGATTCCTGTGACACTAGTTATGGATTCCGATGCTTCACTTCAGGTTTACTGTATAGCTCTGACCTTCTTATTGACGATGAAACACAGAAATTGCATCGGAATTAAATTCAAAAGGCACAATGCCGAATTAAGTTCAAGAAGGTTGACTCTTCTTACTGTCTATTTCTGAACCACTCCTGTGACACTAGTTATAGACTCCGATGCTTCACTCCAGGTTTACTGTATCCCTTGGTCCTTCTTATTGACGATTAAACGCAGAAATTGCATCGGAATTAAATAGAAAATGCACTATGCCTTCTTTAGTACAAGAAGACTGACTAATCTTACTGACTATGTTTTGAACTATTCCTGTGACACTAGTTATAGACTCCGATGCTTCACTTCAGAATTACTGTATCGCTCTGACCTTCTTATTGACGATGAAACACAGAAAATGCATTGGAATTAAATACAATAGGCACAAAGCAGAATTAAGTACAAGAAGACTGACCCTTCTTACTGTCTATGTTTTGAAACATTCCTGTGACACTAGCTATAGATTACGATGCTTCACTTCAGGTTTCAGGTTTACTGTACCCCCCTGACCTTCTTATTGACGATGAAACACAGAAATTGCATCGGAATTAAATACAAAAGGCACCATGCCGACTTAAGTACAAGAAGACTGACTCTCCTTACTGACTATGTTTTGAACCATTCCTGTGACACTAGTTATAAATTCCGATGCTTCACTTCAGGTTTACTGTATACCTTGGACCTTCTTATTGACTATGATACACAGAAATTGCATCGGAATTAAATACAAAAGGCACAAAGCAGAATTAAGTACAAGTAGACTGACTCTTCTTACTGTCTATGTTTTGAACCATTCCTGTGACACTAGTTATAGATTCCGATGCTTCACTCCAGGTTTACTGTATCCCTTGGACCTTCTTATTGAGGATGAAACACAGATATTGCTTCGGAATTAATTACAAAGGGCACAATGCCGACTTAAGGACAAGAAGACTGACACTTCTTACTGTCTATGTTTTGAACCATTCCTGTGACACTAGCTATAGATTCCGAAGCTTCACTTCAGGTTTACTGTATCCCTTGGACCTTCATATTGACGATGATACACAGAAATTGCATCGGATTTAAATAGAAAGGGCACAATGTCGACGTAAGTACAAGAAGACTGACTCTTCTTACTGTCTATGTTTTGAACCATTCCTGTGACACTAGGAATAGCTTCCGATGCTTCACTCCAGGTTTACTATATCCCATGGACCTTCTTATTGACGATGAAACACAGAAATTGCATCGGAAATAAATAGAAAAGGCACAATGCCGACTTAAGTACAAGAAGACTGACTCATCTTACTGACAATGTTTTGAACCATTACATTGACACTAGTTATAAATTCCGATGCTTCACTTCATGTTTACTGTATCCCTTGGACTTTCTTATTGACGATGAAACACAGAAATTGCATTGGAATTAAATAGAAAAGGCACAATGCCGACTTAAGTACAAGAAAGCTAACTCTTCCTACTGACTATGTTTTGAACCATTCCTGTGACACTAGTCATAGATCCGATGCATCACTACAGATTTACTGTATCCCTTGGACCTTCATATTGACGATGATACACAGAAATTGCATCGGATTTAAATAGAAGGGGCACAATGTCGACGTAAGTACAAGAAGACTGACTCTTCTTACTGTCTATGTTTTGAACCATTCCTGTGACACTAGGAATAGCTTCCGATGCTTCACTCCAGGTTTACTATATCCCATGGACTTCTTATTGACGATGAAACACAGAAATTGCATCGGAAATAAATAGAAAAGGCACAATGCCGACTTAAGTACAAGAAGACTGACTCTTCTTACTGACAATGTTTTGAACCATTACATTGACACTAGTTATAAATTCCGATGCTACACTTCAGGTTTACTGTATCCCGTGGACATTCTTATTGACGATGAAACACAGAAATTGCATCGGAATTAAATACAAAAGGCACAGTGCAGAATTAAGTTCAAGGAGACTGACTCTTCTTACTGTCTATGTTTTGAAATATTCCATTGACACTAGTTATAGATTTCGATGCTTCACTCCAGGTTTACTGTATCCCTTGGACTTTGTTATTGACGATGAAACACAGAAATTGCAACGGAATTAAATAGAAACGTACAATGCCGACTTCAGTACAAGAAGACTGACTCTTCTTACTGTCTATGTTTTGAACCATTCCTGTGACACTACTTATAGATTCCGATGCTTCACCTCAGGTTTACTGTATGCCTTGGACCTTCTTATTGACGATAAAACACAGAAATTGCATCGGAATTAAATACAAAAGGCAAAATGCCGACTTAAGTACACGAAGACTGACTCTTCTTACTGTCTATGTTTTGAACCATTCCTGTGACACTAGTTATAGATTCCGATGCTACACTCCAGGTTTACTGTATCCCTTGGACCTTCTTTTTGACGTTGAAACACACAAATTCCATCGGAATTAAATAGAAAAGGCACTATGGCGACGTAAGTACAAGAAGACTGACTCTTCTTACTGTCTATGTTTTGAACCATTCCGGTGACACTAATTATAGTTTCCGATGCTTCATTCCAGGTTTACTGTATCCCTTGGACCTTCTTATTAACGATGAAACACAGAAATTGCATCGGAATTAATAGAAAAGGCACAATGCCGACTTAACTACAAGAAGACTGTCTCTTCTTACTGACTATGTTTTGAACCATTCCTGTGACACTAGTTATAGATTCCGATGCTTCACTCCTGGTTTACTGCATCCCTTGGACGTTCTTATTGACGATGAAACACAGAAATTGCATCCGAATTAAATACAAAAGGCACAATGCCGACTTAAGGACAAGAAGACTGACTCTTCTTACTGTCTATTTTTTGAACCATACCATTGTGACTAGTTATAGATTCCGATGCTTCACTCCAGGTCTACTGTATCACTTGGACCTTCTTATTGACGATGAAACACAGAAATTGCATCGGAATTAAATAGAAAAGGCACTATGCCTTCTTTAGTACAAGAAGACTGACTCTTCTTACTGACTATGTTTTGAACGATTCCTGTGACACTAGTTATAGATCCCGATGCTTCACTACAGGTTTACTGTATGCCTTGGACATTCTCATTGACGATGAAACACAAAAATTGCATCGGAACTAAATACAAAAGGCAAAATGCCGACTGAAGTACACGAAGACTGACTCTTCTTACTGTCTATGATTTGAACCATTCCTGTGACACTATTTACAGATTCCGATGCTTCACTCCCGGTTTACTGTATCCCTTGGACCATCTTATTGACGATGAAACACAGAAATTGCATCGGAATTAAATACAAAAGGCACAACGCCGACTTAAGTACAAGAAGACTAACTCTTCTTACTGACTATGTTTTGAACCATTCCTGTGACACTAGTTATGGATTCCGATGCTTCACTTCAGGTTTACTGTATCCCTCTGACCTTCTTATTGTCGATGAAACTCAGAAATTGCATCGGAAATAAATTCAAAAGGCACAATCCTGAATTTAGTTCAAGAAGGTTGACTCTTCTTACTGCCTATTTCTGAACCACTCCTGTGACACTAGTTATAGACTCCGATGCTTCACTCCAGGTTTACTGTATCTCTTGGACCTTCTTATTGACGATGAAACACAGAAATTGCACCGGAATTAAATACAAATGGCACAATGCCGACTTAAGTAAAAGAAGTCTGACTCTTCTTACTGTCTATGATTTGAACCATTCCTGTGACACTAGTTATAGATTCCGATGCTTAACTCCTGGTTTACTGTATCCCTTGGACATTCATATTGACGATGAAACACAGAAATTGCATCACAATTAAATAGAAAATGCACAATGATGACCTAAGTACTATAAGACTGACTATTCTTACTGACTATTTTTAAACTATTCCTGTGACACTAGTTATAGACTCCGATGCTTCACTTCAGAATTACTGTATCGCTCTGACCTTCTTATTGACGATGAAACACAGAAAATGCATCGGAATTATATACAATAGGCACAAAGCAGAATTAAGTACAAGAAGACTGACTCTTCTTACTGTCTATGTTTTGAACCATTCCTGTGACACTAGCTATAGATTACGATGCTTCACTTCAGGTTTCAGGTTTACTGTACCCCTCTGACCCTCTTATTGACGATGAAACACAGAAATTGCATCGGAATTAAATACAAAAGGCACCATGCCGACTTAAGTACAAGAAGACTGACTCTCCTTACTGACTATGTTTTGAACCATTCCTGTGACACTAGTTATAAATTCCGATGCTTCACTTCAGGTTTACTGTATACCTTGGACCTTCTTATTGACTATGAAACACAGAAATTGCATCGGAATTAAATACAAAATGCACAAAGCAGAATTAAGTACAAGAAGACTGACTCTTCTTACTGTCTATGTTTTGAACCATTCCTGTGACACTAGTTATAGATTCCGATGCTTCACTCTAGGTTTACTGTATCCCTTGGACCTTCTTATTGAGGATGAAACACAGATATTGCTTCGGAATTAATTACAAAACGCACAATGCCGACTTAAGGACAAGAAGACTGACACTTCTTACTGTCTATGTTTTTAACCATTCCTGTGACACTAGCTATAGATTCCGAAGCTTCACTTCAGGTTTACTGTATCCCTTGGACCTTCATATTGACGATGATACACAGAAATTGCATCGGATTTAAATAGAAAGGGTACAATGTCGACGTAAGTACAAGAAGACTGACTCTTCTTACTGTCTATGTTTTGAACCATTCCTGTGACACTAGTAATAGCTTCCGATGCTTCACTCCAGGTTTACTATATCCCATGGACCTTCTTATTGACGATGAAACACAGAAATTGCATCGGAAATAAATAGAAAAGGCACAATGCGGACTTAAGTACAAGAAGACTGACTCTTCTTACTGACAAGGCTTTGAACCATTACATTGACACTAGTTATAAATTCCGATGCTTCACTTCATATTTACTGTATCCCTTGGACTTACTTATTGACGATGAAACACAGAAATTGCATCGGAATTAAATAGAAAAGGCCCAATGCCGACTTAAGTACAAGAAGACTGACTCTTCTTACTGACTATGTTTTGAACCATTCCTGTGACACTAGTCATAGATCCGATGCATCACTACAGATTTACTGTATGCCTTGGACCTTCTTGTTGACGATGAAACACAGAAATTGCATCGGAATTAAATACAAACGGCACAATGCCGACTTAAGTACAATAAGACTGACTCTTCTTACTGTCTATGTTTTGAACCATTCCTGTGACACTAGTTATAGATTTCGATGCTTCATTTCAGGTTTACTGTATTCCTTGGCCCTTCTTATTGACGATGAAACACAGAAAATGCATCGGAATTAAATACAAAAGTCACAATGCCGACTTAAGTACATGAAGACCGACTCTTCCTACTGACTATGTTTGAACCATTCCTGTGACACCCGTTATAAATTCCGATGCTTCACTTGAGGTTTACTGTATCCCTTGGACCTTGTTATTGACGATGAAACACAGAAATTGCATCGGAATTAAATACAAAAGGCACAATGCCGAATTAAGTACAAGAAGACTGACTCTTCTTACTGTCTATGTTTTGAACCATTTCTGTGACACTAGTTATAGATTCCGATGCTTCACTCCAGTTTTACTGCATCTCTTGGACCTTCTTATTGACGATGAAACACAGAAATTGCATCGGAATTAAATACAAAAGGCAAAATGCCGACTGAAGTGCACGATGACTGACTCTTCTTACAGTCTATGATATGAACCATTCCTGTGAAACTAGTTACAGACTCCGATGCTTCACTCCAGGTTTACTGTATCCCTTGGTCCTTCTTATTGACGATTAAACACAGAAATTGCATCGGAATTAAATAGAAATGGCACAATGCCGACTTAAGTACAAGAAGACTGACTCTTCTTACTGACTATGTTTTGAACCATTCCTGTGACACTAGTTATAAATTCCGATGCTACACTTCAGGTTTACTGTATCCCGTGGACATTCTTATTGACGATGAAACACAGAAATTGCATCGGAATTAAATACAAAAGGCACAGTGCAGAATTAAGTACAAGGAGACTGACTCTTCTTACTGTCTATGCTTTGAAATATTCCATTGACACTAGTTATAGATTTCGATGCTTCACTCCAGGTTTACTGTATCCCTTGGACCTTGTTAGTGACGATGAAACACAGAAATTGCATCGGAATTAAATAGAAACGTACAATGGCGACTTAAGTACAAGAAGACTGACTCTTCTTACTGACTATGTTTTGAACCATTCCTGTGACACTACTTATAGATTCCGATGCTTCACCTCAGGTTTACTGTATGCCTTGGACCTTCTTATTGACGATAAAACACAGAAATTGCATCGGAATTAAATACAAAAGGCAAAATGCCGACTTAAGTACACGAAGACTGACTCTTCTTACTGTCTATGTTTGAACCATTCCTGTGACACTAGTTATAGATTCCGATGCTACACTCCAGGTTTACTGTATCCCTTGGACCTTCTTATTGACGTTGAATCACACAAATTGCATCGGAATTAAATAGAAAAGGCACTATGCCGACGTAAGTACAAGAAGACTGACTCTTCTTACTGTCTATGTTTTGAACCATTCCTGTGACACTAGTTATGGTTTCCGATGCTTCACTCCAGGTTTACTGTATCCCTTGGACCTTCTTATTGACGATGAAACGCAGAAATTGCATCGGAATTAAATAGAAAAGGCACAATGCCGTCTTAACTACAAGACGACTGACTCTTCTTGCTGACAATGTTTTGAACCATTCCTGTGATACTACTTATAGATTCCGATGCTTCACTCCTGGTTTACTGTATCCCTTGGACGTTCTTATTGACGATGAAACACAGAAATTGCATCCGAATTACATACAAAAGGCACAATGCCGACTTAAGGACAAGAAGACTGACTCTTCTTACTGTCTATTTTTTGAACCATACCATTGAGACTAGTTATAGATTCCGATGCTTCACTCCAGGTTTACTGTATCACTTGGACCTTCTTATTGACGATGAAACACAGAAATTGCATCGGAATTAAATTGAAAAGGCACTAAGCCTTCTTTGGTAGAAGAAGACTGACTCTTCTTACTGACTATGTTTTGAACGATTCCTGTGGCACTAGTTATAGATCCCTATGCTTCACTACAGGTTTACGGTATGCCTTGGACATTCTCATTGACGATGAAACACAAAAATTGCAACGGAACTAAATACAAAAGGCAAAATGCCGACTGAAGTACACGAAAACTGACTCTTCTTACTGTCTATGATTTGAACCATTCCTGTGACACTATTTACAGATTCCGATGCTTCACTCCAGGTTTACTGTATCCCATGGACCTTCTTATTGACGATGAAACACAGAAATTGCATCGGAATTAAATACAAAAGGCACAACGCCGAATTAAGTACAAGAAGACTAACTCTTCTTACTGACTACGTTTTGAACCATTCCTGTGACACTAGTTATGGATTCGGATGCTTCACTTCAGGTTTACTGTATCCCTTGGATCTTCTTATTGAGGATGAAACACAGATATTGCTTCGGAATTAATTACAAAAGGCACAATGCCGACTTAAGGACAAGAACGACTGACACTTCTTACTGTCTATGTTTTGAACCATTCCTGTGACACTAGCTATAGATTCCGAAGTTTCAGTTCAGGTTTACTGTATCCCTTGGACCTTCATATTGACGATGATACACAGAAATTGCATCGGATTTAAATAGAAAGTGCACAATGTCGACGTAAATACAAGAAGACTGACTCTTCTTACTGTCTACGTTTTGAACCATTCCTGTGACACTAGTAATAGCTTCCGATGCTTCACTCCAGGTTTACTATATCCCATGGACCTTCGTATTGACGATGATACACAGAAATTGCATCGGAAATAAATAGAAAAGGCACAATGCCGACTTAAGTACAAGATGACTGTCTCTTCTTACTGACAATGTTTTGAATTATTACATTGACACTAGTTATAAACTCCGATGCTTCACTTCATGTTTACTGTATCCCTTGGACTCTCTTATTGACGATGAAACACAGAAATTGCATCCGAATTAAATAGAAAAGGCACAATGCCGACTTAAGTACAAGAAGACTGACTCTTCTTACTGACTATGTTTTGAACCATTCCTGTGACACTAGTCATAGATCCGATGCATCACTACAGATTTATTGTGTACCTTGGACCTTCTTGTTGACGATGAAACACAGAAATTGCATCGGAATTAAATACAAACGGCACAATGCCGACTTAAGTACAATAAGACTGACTCTTCTTACTGTCTATGTTTTGAACCATTCCTGTGACACTAGTTATAGATTTCGATGCTTCACTTCACGTTAACTGTATTCCTTGGACCTTCTTATTGACGATGAAACACAGAAAATGCATCGGAATTAAATACAAAAGGCACAATGCCGACTTAAGTACATGAAGACCGACTCTTCCTACTGACTATGTTTGAACCATTCCTGTGACACCCGTTATAAATTCCGATGCTTCACTTGAGGTTTACTGTATCCCTTGGACCTTGTTATTGACGATGAAACACAGAAATTGCATCGGAATTAAATACAAAAGGCACAATGCCGAATTAAGTACAAGAAGACTGACTCTTCTTAATGTCTATGTTTTGAACCATTTCTGAGACACTAGTTATAGATTCCGATGCTTCACTCCATTTTACTGCATCCCTTGGACCTTCTTATTGACGATGAAACACAGAAATTGCATCGGAATTAAATACGAAAGGCACAATGCCGACTTAAGGACAACAAGATTGACTCTTCTTACTGACTATGTTTTGAACCATTCCTGTGAACCTAGTTATAGATTCCGATGCTTCACTTCAGGTTTACTGTGTCCTCTGACCTTCTTAATGACAATTAAACACAGACATTGCATCGTAATTAACTCCAAAAGGCACAATGCCGACTTAAGTACAAGAAGACTGACTCTTCTTACTGACTATGTTTTGAACCATTCCTGTGACACTACTTATAGATTCCGATGCTTCACCTCAGGTTTACTGTATGCCTTGGAACTTCTTATTGACGATGAAACACACAAATTGCATCGGAATTAAATAGAAAAGGCACTATGCCAACTTAAGTACAAGAAGACTGACTCTTCTTACTGACTATGCTTTGAACGATTCCTGTGACACTAGTTATAGATCCCGATGCTTCACTTCAGGTTTACAGTATCCCTTGTACCTTCTTATTGACTATGAAACACAAAAATTGCATCGGAATTAAATACAAAAGGCAAAATGCCGACTGAAGTGCATGATGACTGACTCTTCTTACAGTCTATGATTTGAACCATTCCTGTGAAACTAGTTACAGACTCCGATGCTTCACTCCAGGTTTACCGAATCCCTTGGTCCTTCTTATTGACGATTAAACACAGAAATTGCATCGGAATTAAATAGAAAAGGCACAATGCCGACTTAAGTACAAGAAGACTGACTCTTCTTACTGACTATGTTTTGAACCATTCCTGTGACACTAGTTATAAATTCCGATGCTGCACTTCAGGTTTACTGTATCCCGTGGACATTCTTACTGACGATGAAACACAGAAATTGCATCGGAATTAAATACAAAAGGCACAGTGCAGAATTAAGTGCAAGGAGACTGACTCTTCTTACTGTCTATGTTTTGAAATATTCCATTGACACTAGTTATAGATTTCGATGCTTCACTCCAGGTTTACTGTATCCCTTGGACCTTGTTATTGACGATGAAACAGAGAAATTGCATCGGAATTAAATAGAAACGTACAGTGCCGACTTAAGTACAGAAAGTCTGACTCTTCTTACTGACTATGTTTTGAACCATTCCTGTGACACTACTTAGAGATTCCGATGCTTCACCTCAGGTTCACTGTATGCCTTGGACCTTCTTATTGACGATAAAACACAGAAATTGCATCGGAATTAAATACAGAAGGCAAAATACCGACTTAAGTACACGAAGACTGACTCTTTCTACTGTCTATGTTTTGAACTATTCCTGTGACACTAGTTATAGATTCCGATGCTACACTCCAGGTTTACTGTATCCCTTGGACCTTCTTATTGACGTTGAAACACACAAATTGCATCGGAATTAAATAGAAAAGGCACTATGCCGACGTAAGTACAAGAAGACTGACTCTTCTTACTGTCTATGATTTGAACCATTCCTGTGACACTAGTTATAGTTTCCGATGCTTCACTCCAGGTTTACTGTATCCCTTGGACCTTCTTATTGACGATGAAACACAGAAATTGCATCGGAATTAAATAGAAAAGGCACAATGCCGTCTTAACTACAAGAAGACTGACTCTTCTTACTGACTATGTTTTGAACCATTCCTGTGACACTAGTTATAGATTCCGATGCTTCACTCCTGGTTTACTGTATCCCTTGGACGTTCTTATTGACGATGAAACACAGTAATTGCACCCCAATTAAATACAAAAGGCACAATGCCGACTTAAGGACAAGAAGACTGACTCTTCTTACTGTCTATTTTTTGAACCATACCGTTGAGACTAGTTATAGATTCCGATGCTTCACTCCAGGTTTACTGTATCACTTGGACCTTCTTATTGACGATGAAACACAGAAATTGCATCGGAATTAAATAGAAAAGGCACTATGCCTTCTCTAGTACAAGAAGACTGACTCTTCTTACTGACTATGTTTTGAACGATTCCTGTGACACTAGTTATAGATCCCGATGCTTCACTACAGGTTTACTGTATGCCTTGGACATTCTCATTGACGATGAAACACAAAAATTGCATCGGAACTAAATACAAAAGGCAAAATGCCGACTGAAGTACACGAAGACTGACTCTTCTTAGTGTCTATGATTTGAACCATTCCTGTGACACTATTTACAGATTCCGATGCTTCACTCCAGATTTACTGTATCCCTTGGACCTTCTTATTGACGATGAAACACAGAAATTGCATCGGAATTAAATACAAAAGGCACAACGCCGACTTAAGTACAAGAAGACTAACTCTTCTTACTGACTATGTTTTGAACCATTCCTGTGACACTAGTTATGGATTACGATGCTTCACTTCAGGTTTACTGTATCCCTCTGACCTTCTTATTGACGATGAAACACAGAAATTGCATCGGAATTAAATTCAAAAGGCACAATGCCGAATTAAGTTCAAGAAGGTTGACTCTTCTTACTGTCTATTTCTGAACCACTCCTGTGACACTAGTTATATACTCCGATGCTTCACTCCAGGTTTACTGTATCTCTTGGACTTTCTTATTGACGACGAAACACAGAAATTGCACCGGAATTAAATATAAAAGGCACAATGCCGACTTAAGTAAAAGAAGTCTGACTCTTCTTACTGTCTATGATTTGAACCATTCCTGTGACACTAGTTATAGATTCCGATGCTTAACTCCTGGTTTACTGTATCCCTTGGACATTTATTTTGACGATGAAACACAGAAATTGCATCACAATTAAATAGAAAATGCACAATGATGACCTAAGTACAATAAGACTGACTATTCTTACTGACTGTGTTTTGAACTATTCCTGTGACACTAGTTATAGATTCCGATGCTTCACTTCAGAATTACTGTATCGCTCTGACCTTCTTATTGACGATGAAACACAGAAAATGCATCGGAATTAAATACAATAGGCGAAAAGCAGAATTAAGTACAAGAAGACTGACTCTTCTTACTGTCTATGTTTTGAACCATTCCTGTGACACTAGCTATAGATTACGATGCTTCACTTCAGGTTTCAGGTTTACTGTACCCCTCTGACCTTCTTATTGACGATGAAACACAGAAATTGCATCGGAATTAAATACAAAAGGCACCATGCCGACTTAATTACAAGAAGACTGACTCTCCTTACTGACTATGTTTTGAAACATTCCTGTGACACTAGTTATAAATTCCGATGCTTCACTTCAGGTTTTCTGTATACCTTGGACCTTCATATTGACGATGAACACAGATATTGCTTCGGAATTAATTACAAAAGCACAATACCGACTTAAGGACAAGAAGACTGACACTTCTTACTGTCTATGTTTTGAACCATTCCTGTGACACTAGCTATAGATTCCGAAGCTTCACTTCAGGTTTACTGTATCCCTTGGACCTTCATATTGACGATGATACACAGAAATTGCATCGGATTTAAATAGAAAGCTAACAATGTCGACGTAAGTACAAGAAGACTGACTCTTCTTACTGTCTATGTATTGAACCATTCCTGTGACACTAGTAATAGCTTCCCATGCTTCACTCCAGGTTTACTATATCCCATGGACCTTCTTATTGACGATGAAACACAGAATTTGCATCGGAAATAAATAGAAAAGGCACAATGCGGACTTAAGTACAAGAAGACTGACTCTTCTTACTAACAATGTTTTGAACCATTACATTGACACTAGTTATAAATTCCGATGCTTCACTTCATGTTTACTGTATCCCTTGGACTTTCTTATTGACGATGAAACACAGATATTGCATCGAAATTAAATAGAAAAGGCACAATGCCGACTTAAGTACAAGAAGACTGACTCTTCTTACTGACTATGTTTTGAACCATTCCTGTGACACTAGTCATAGATCCGAAGCATCACTACAGATTTACTGTATACCTTGGACCTTCTTGTTGACGATGAAACACAGAAATTGCATCGGTATTAAATACAAAAGGCACAATGCCGACTTAAGTACAATAAGACTGACTCTTATTACTGTCTATGTTTTGAACCAATACTGTGACACTAGTTATAGATTCCGATGCTACACTCCAGGTTTACTGTATCCCTTGGACCTTCTTATTGTCGTTGAAACACACAAATTGCATCGGAATTAAATAGAAAAGGCACTATGCCGACGTAAGTACAAGAAGACTGACTCTTCTTACTGTCTATGATTTGAACCATTCCTGTGACACTAGTTATAGTTTCCGATGCTTCACTCCAGGTTTACTGTATCCCTTGGACTTTCTTATTGACGATGAAACACAGATATTGCATCGAAATTAAATAGAAAAGGCACAATGCCGACTTAAGTACAAGAAGTCTGACTCTTCTTACTGACTATGTTTTGAACCATTTCTGTGACACTACTTAGAGATTCCGATGCTTCACCTCAGGTTTACTGTATGCCTTGGACCTTCTTATTGACGATAAAACACAGAAATTGCATCGGAATTAAATACAAAAAGCAAAATGCCGACTTAAGTACACGAAGACTGACTCTTTCTACTGTCTATGTTTTGAACCATTCCTGTGACACTAGTTATAGATTCCGATGCTACACTCCAGGTTTACTGTATCCCTTGGACCTTCTTATTGTCGTTGAAACACACAAATTGCATCGGAATTAAATAGAAAAGGCACTATGCCGACGTAAGTACAAGAAGACTGACTCTTCTTACTGTCTATGATTTGAACCATTCCTGTGACACTAGTTATAGTTTCCGATGCTTCACTCCAGGTTTACTGTATCCCTTGGACCTTCTTATTGACGATGAAACACAGAAATTGCATCGGAATTAAATAGAAAAGGCACAATGCCGTCTTAACTACAAGAAGACTGACTCTTCTTACTGACTATGTTTTGAACCATTCCTGTGACACTAGTTATAGATTCCGATGCTTCACTCCTGGTTTACTGTATCCCTTGGACGTTCTTATTGACGATGAAACACAGAAATTGCACCCGAATTAAATACAAAAGGCACAATGCCGACTTAAGGACAAGAAGACTGACTCTTCTTACTGTCTATTTTTTGAACCATACCGTTGAGACTAGTTATAGATTCCGATGCTTCACTCCAGGTTTACTGTATCACTTGGACCTTCTTATTGACGATGAAACACAGAAATTGCATCGGAATTAAATAGAAAAGGCCACTATGCCTTCTCTAGTACAAGAAGACTGACTCTTCTTACTGACTATGTTTTGAACGATTCCTGTGACACTAGTTATAGATCCCGATGCTTCACTACAGGTTTACTGTATGCCTTGGACATTCTCATTGACGATGAAACACAAAAATTGCATCGGAACTAAATACAAAAGGCAAAATGCCGACTGAAGTACACGAAGACTGACTCTTCTTAGTGTCTATGATTTGAACCATTCCTGTGACACTATTTACAGATTCCGATGCTTCACTCCAGATTTACTGTATCCCTTGGACCTTCTTATTGACGATGAAACACAGAAATTGCATCGGAATTAAATACAAAAGGCACAACGCCGACTTAAGTACAAGAAGACTAACTCTTCTTACTGACTATGTTTTGAACCATTCCTGTGACACTAGTTATGGATTACGATGCTTCACTTCAGGTTTACTGTATCCCTCTGACCTTCTTATTGACGATGAAACACAGAAATTGCATCGGAATTAAATTCAAAAGGCACAATGCCGAATTAAGTTCAAGAAGGTTGACTCTTCTTACTGTCTATTTCTGAACCACTCCTGTGACACTAGTTATATACTCCGATGCTTCACTCCAGGTTTACTGTATCTCTTGGACTTTCTTATTGACGACGAAACACAGAAATTGCACCGGAATTAAATATAAAAGGCACAATGCCGACTTAAGTAAAAGAAGTCTGACTCTTCTTACTGTCTATGATTTGAACCATTCCTGTGAAACTAGTTATAGATTCCGATGCTTAACTCCTGGTTTACTGTATCCCTTGGACATTTATATTGACGATGAAACACAGAAATTGCATCACAATTAAATAGAAAATGCACAATGATGACCTAAGTACAATAAGACTGACTATTCTTACTGACTGTGTTTTGAACTATTCCTGTGACACTAGTTATAGATTCCGATGCTTCACTTCAGAATTACTGTATCGCTCTGACCTTCTTATTGACGATGAAACACAGAAAATGCATCGGAATTAAATACAATAGGCGAAAAGCAGAATTAAGTACAAGAAGACTGACTCTTCTTACTGTCTATGTTTTGAACCATTCCTGTGACACTAGCTATAGATTACGATGCTTCACTTCAGGTTTCAGGTTTACTGTACCCCTCTGACCTTCTTATTGACGATGAAACACAGAAATTGCATCGGAATTAAATACAAAAGGCACCATGCCGACTTAAGTACAAGAAGACTGACTCTCCTTACTGACTATGTTTTGAAACATTCCTGTGACACTAGTTATAAATTCCGATGCTTCACTTCAGGTTTTCTGTATACCTTGGACCTTCATATTGACGATGAAACACAGATATTGCTTCGGAATTAATTACAAAAGCACAATACCGACTTAAGGACAAGAAGACTGACACTTCTTACTGTCTATGTTTTGAACCATTCCTGTGACACTAGCTATAGATTCCGAAGCTTCACTTCAGGTTTACTGTATCCCTTGGACCTTCATATTGACGATGATACACAGAAATTGCATCGGATTTAAATAGAAAGCTCACAATGTCGACGTAAGTACAAGAAGTCTGACTCTTCTTACTGTCTATGTTTTGAACCATTCCTGTGACACTAGTAATAGCTTCCCATGCTTCACTCCAGGTTTACTATATCCCATGGACCTTCTTATTGACGATGAAACACAGAATTTGCATCGGAAATAAATAGAAAAGGCACAATGCGGACTTAAGTACAAGAAGACTGACTCTTCTTACTAACAATGTTTTGAACCATTACATTGACACTAGTTATAAATTCCGATGCTTCACTTCATGTTTACTGTATCCCTTGGACTTTCGTATTGACGATGAAACACAGATATTGCATCGAAATTAAATAGAAAAGGCACAATGCCGACTTAAGTACAAGAAGACTGACTCTTCTTACTGACTATGTTTTGAACCATTCCTGTGACACTAGTCATAGATCCGAAGCATCACTACAGATTTACTGTATACCTTGGACCTTCTTGTTGACGATGAAACACAGAAATTGCATCGGTATTAAATACAAAAGGCACAATGCCGACTTAAGTACAATAAGACTGACTCTTATTACTGTCTATGTTTTGAACCATTACTGTGACACTAGTTACAGATTTCGATGCTTCACTTCAGGTTTACTGTATTCCTTGGACCTTCTTATTGACGATGAAACACAGAAAATGCATCGGAATTAATTGCAAAAGGCACAATGCCGACTTAAGTACATGAAGACCGACCTTTCCTACTGACTATGTTTGAACCATTCCTGTGACACCCGTTATAAATTCCGATGCTTCACTTGAGGTTTACTGTATCCCTTGGACCTTGTTATTGACGATGAAACACAGAAATTGCATCGGAATTAAATACAAAAGGCACAATGCCGAATTAAGTACAAGAAGACTGACTCTTCTTACTGTCTATGTTTTGAACCATTTCTGTGACACTAGTTATAGATTCCGATGCTTCACTCCAGTTTTACTGCATCCCTTGGACCTTCTTATTGACGATGAAACACAGAAATTGCATCGGAATTAAATACAAAAGGCACAATGCCGACTTAAGGACAACAAGATTGACTCTTCTTACTGACTCTGTTTTGAACCATTCCTGTGACACTAGCTATAGATTCCGATGCTTCACTTCAGGTTTACTGTATTCCTCTGACCTTCTTAATGACAATGAAACACAGTCATTGCATCGTAATTAATTCCAAAAGGCACATTGCCGACTTAAGTACAAGAAGACTGACTCTTCTTACCGTCCATGTTTTGAACCATACCATTGACACTAGTTATAGATTCCGATGCTTCACTCCAGGTTTACTGTATCCCTTAGAACTTCTTATTGCCGATGAAACACACAAATTGCATCGGAATTAAATAGAAAAGGCACTATGCCAACTTAAGTACAAGAAGACTGACTCTTCTTACTGACTATGCTTTGAACGATTCCTGTGACACTAGTTATAGATCCCGATGCATCACTTCAGGTTTACTGTATCCCTTGGACCTTCTTATTGACTATGAAACACAAAAATTGCATCGGAATTAAATACAAAAGGCAAAATGCCGACTGAAGTGCACGATGACTGACTCTTCTTGCAGTCTATGATTTGAACCATTCCTGTGACACTAGTTACAGACTCCGATGCTTCACTCCAGGTTTACTGTATCCCTTGGTCCTTCTTATTGACGATTAAACACAGAAATTGCATCGGAATTAAATAGAAAAGGCACAATTCCGACTTAAGTACAAGAAGACTGACTCTTCTTACTGACTATGTTTTGAACCATTCCTGTGACACTAGTTATAAATTCCGATGCTACACTTCAGGTTTACTGTATCCCGTGGACATTCTTATTGACGATGAAACACAGAAATTGCATCGGAATTAAATACAAAAGGCACAGTGCAGAATTAAGTTCAAGGAGACTGACTCTTCTTACTGTCTATGTTTTGAAATATTCCATTGACACTAGTTATAGATTTCGATGCTTCACTCCAGGTTTACTGTATCCCTTGGACCTTGTTATTGACGATGAAACACAGAAATTGCATCGGAATTAAATAGAAACGTACAATGCCGACTTAAGTACAAGAAGACTGACTCTTCTTACTGACTATGTTTTGAACCATTCCTGTGACACTACTTATAGATTCCGATGCTTCACCTCAGGTTTATTGTATGCCTTGGACCTTCTTATTGACGATAAAACACAGAAATTGCATCGGAATTAAATACAAAAGGCAAAATGCCGACTTAAGTACACGAAGACTGACTCTTGTTACTGTCTATGTTTTGAACCATTCCTCTGACACTAGTTATAGATTCCGATGCTACACTCCAGGTTTACTGTATCCCATGGACCTTCTTATTGACGTTGAAACACACAAATTGCATCGGAATTAAATAGAAAAGGCACTATGCCGACGTAAGTACAAGAAGACTGACTCTTCTTACTGTCTATGTTTTGTACCATTCCTGTGACACTAGTTATAGTTTCCGATGCTTCACTCCAGGTTTACTGTATCCCTTGGACCTTCTTATTGACGATGAAACACAGAAATTGCATCGGAATTAAATAGAAAAGGCACAATGCCAACTTCAGTACAAGAAGACTGACTCTTCTTACTGACTATGATTTGAACTATTCCTGTGAAACTACTTATAGATTCCGATGCTTCACCTCAGGTTTACTGTATCCCTTGGACATTCCTATTTACGACGAAACACAGAAATTGCATCGGAATTAAATACAAAAGACACAATGCCGACTTAAGTACAAGAAGACTGACTCTCCTTTCTGACTATGCTTTGAACCATTCCTGTGACACTAGTTATGAATTCCGATGCTTCACTTCAGGTTTAGTGTATCCCTCTGACCCTCTTATTGACGATGATACACAGAAATTGCATCGGAAATAAATACAAAAGGCACAATGCCGACTTAAGTACAAGAAGACTGACTCTTCTTACTGTCTATGTTTTGAACCATACCATTGACACTAGTTATAGATCACGATGCTTGACTCCAGGTTTACTGTATCCCTTGGACCTTCTTGTTGACGATGAAACACAGAAATTGCATCGGAATTAAATAGATAAGGCACTATGCCGACTTAAGTACAAGAAGACTGACTCTTCTTACTGACTATGTTTTGAACGATTCCTGTGACACTAGTTACAGATCCCGATGCTTCACTTCAGGTTTACTGTATCCCTTGGACCTTCTTATTGACGATGAAACACAGAAATTGCATCGGAATTAAATACAAAAGGCAAAATGCCGACTGAAGTACACGAAGACTGACTCTTCTTACTGTCTATGATTTGAACCATTCCTGTGACACTAGTTACGGATTCCGATGTTTTCCTCCAGGTTTACTGTATCCCTTGGACCTTCTTATTGACGATAAAACACAGAAATTGCATCGAAATTAAATACAAAAGGCACAATGCCGACTTAAGTACAAGAAGACTAACTCTTCTTACTGACTATGCTTTGAACCATTCCTGTGACACTAGTTATGGATTCCGATGCTTCACTTCAGGTTTACTGTATCCCTCTGTCCTTCTTATTGACGATGACACACAGAAATTGCATCGGAATTAAATACAGAAGGCACAATGCCGAATTAAGTTCAAGAAGACTGACTCTTCTTACTGTCTATTTTTTATCCAGTCCTTTGACACTAGTTATAGACTCCGATGCTTCACTCCACGTTTACTGTATCCCTTGGTCCTTCTTATTGACGATGAAACACTGAAATTGCATCGGAATTAAATACAAAAGGCACAGTGCAGAACTAAGTACAAGGAGACTGACTCTTCTTACTGTCTATGTTTTGAACCATTCCTGTGACACTAGTTATAGATTCCGATGCTTCACTCCAAGTTTACTCTATCCCTTGGACATTCTTATTGATGATGAAACACAGGAATTGATTCATAATTAAATACAAAAGGCAAAATGACGACTTAAGGACAAGAAGACTGACTCTTCTTACTGACTATGTTTTGAACCATTCCTGTGACACTAGCTATAGATTCCGATGCTTCACTTCAGGTTTACTGTATCCCTCTGACCTTCTTATTAACGATGAAACACAGAAATTGCATCAGAATTAAATACAGAAGGCACAATGCCGAATTAAGTACAAGAAGACTGACTCTTCTTACTGACTATGTTTTGAACGATTCCTGTGACACTAGTTACAGATCCCGATGCTTCACTTCAGGTTTACTGTATCCCTTGGACCTTCTTATTGACGATGAAACACAGAAATTGCACCGGAATGAAATACAATAGGCACAATGCCGACTTAAGTAAAAGAAGTCTGACTCTTCTTACTGTCTATGATTTGAACCATTCCTGTGACACTAGTTATAGATTCCGATGCTTAACTCCTGGTTTACTGTATCCCTTGGACATAAATATTGACGATGAAACACAGAAATTGCATCACAATTAAATAGAAAATGCACAATGATGACTTAAGTACAATAAGACAGACTATTCTTACTGACTATGTTTTGAACCATTCCTGTGACACTAGCTATACATTACGATGCTTCACTTCAGGTTCAGGTTTACTGTACCCCTCTGACCTTCTAATTGACGATGAAACACAGAAATTGCATCGGAATTAAATACAAAAGGCACCATGCCGACTTAAGTACAAGAAGACTGACTCTCCTTACTGACTATGATTTGAACCATTCCTGTGACACTAGTTATAAATTCCGATGCTTCACTTCAAGTTTACTGTATACCTTGGACCTTCTTATTGACGATGAAACACAGAAATTGCATCGGAATTAAATACAAATGGCACAAAGCAGAATTAAGTACAAGAAGACTGACTCTTCTTACTGTCTATGTTTTGAACCATTCCTGTGACACTAGTTATAGATTCCGATGCTTCACTCCAGGTTTACTGTATCCCTTGGACCTTCTTACTGAGGATGAAACACATTAATTGCTTCGGAAATAATTACAAAAGGCACAATGCCGACTTAAGGACTAGAAGACTGACACTTCTTACTGTCTATGTTTTGAACCATTCCTGTGACACTAGCTATAGATTCCGATGCTTCACTTCAGGTTTACTGTACCCCTCTCACCTTCTTATTGACGATGAAACACAGAATCTGCATCGGATTTAAATACAAAAGGCACAATGCCGACTTAAGGACAAGAAGACTGACTCTTCTTACTGTCTATTTTTTGAACCATACCATTGAGACTAGTTATAGATTCCGATGCTTCACTCCAGGTTTACTGTATCACTTGGACCTTCTTATTGACGATGAAACACAGAAATTGCATCGGAATTAAATAGAAAAGGCACTATGCCGACTTTAGTACGACAAGTCTGACTCTTCTTACTGACTATGTTTTGAACGATTCCTGTGACACTAGTTATAGATCCCGATGCTTCACTACAGGTTTACTGTTTGCCTTGGACATTTTCATTGACGATGAAACACAAAAATTGCATCGGAACTAAATACAAAAGGCAAAATGCCGACTGAAGTACACGAAGACTGACTCTTCTTACTGTCTATGATTTGAACCATTCCTGTGACACTAGTTACAGATTCCGATGCTTGACTCCAGGTTTACTGTATCCCTTTGACCTTCTTATTGACGATGAAACACAGAAATTGCATCGGAATTAAATACAAAAGGCACAACGCCGACTTAAGCACAAGAAGACTAACTCTTCTTACTGACTATGTTTTGAACCATTCCTGTGACACTAGTTATGGATTCCGATGCTTCACTTCAGGTTTACTGTATCCCTCTGACCTTCTTATTGACGATGAAACACAGAAATCGCATCGGAATTAAATTCAAAAGGCACAGTGCAGAATTAAGTACAAGGTGACTGACTCTTCTTACTGTCTATGTTTTGAACCATCCTGTGACACTTGTTATAGTTTCCGATGCTTCACTCCAAGTTTACTGTATACCTTGGACCTTCTTATTGATGATGAAACACAGAAACTGCATCGGAATTAAATACAATAGGCACAATGACGACGTAAGGACAAGAAGACTGACTCTTCTTACTGACTATGCTTTGAACCATTCCTGTGACACTAGCTATAGATTCCGATGCTTCACTTCAGGTTTACTGTACCCCTCTGACCTTCTTATTGACGATGAAACACAGAAACTGCATCGGAAATAAATACAAAAGGCACAATGCCGACTTAAGTACAAGAAGACTGACTCTTCTTACTGTCTATGTTTTGAACTATTCCATTGACACTAGTTATATATTCCGATGCTTCACTCCAGGTTTACTGTATCCCTTGGAACTTGTTATTGACGATGAAACACAGAAATTGCATCGGAATTAAATACATAAGGCACTATGCCGACTTAAGTACAAGAAGACTGACTCTTCTTACTGACTATGTTTTGAACGATTCCTGTGACACTAGTTACAGATCCCGATGCTTCACTTCAGGTTTACTGTATCCCTTGGACCTTCTCATTGACGATGAAACACAGAAATTGCATCGGAATTAAGTGCAAAAGGCAAAATGCCAACTGAAGTACACGAAGACTGACTCTTCTTACTGTCTATGATTTGAACCATTCCTGTGACACTAGTTACAGGTTTACTGTATCCCTTGGACCTTCTTATTGACGATGAAACACAGAAATTGCATCGGAATTAAATTCAAAAGGTACAATGCCGACTTAAGTACAAGAAGACTAACTCTTCTTACTGACTATGTTTTGAACCATTCCTGTGACACTAGTTATGGATTCCGATGCTTCACTTCAGGTTTACTGTATCCCTCTGACCTTCTTATTGACGATGAAACACAGTAATTGCATTGGAATTAAATACAGAATGCACAATGCCGAATTAAGTTCAAGAAAACTGACTCTTCTTACTGTCTACGTTTGAACCAGTCCTTTGACACTAGTTATAGACTCCGATGCTTCACTCCACGTTTACTGTATCCCTTGGTCCTTCTTATTGACGATGAAACACAGAAATTGCATCGGAATTAAATACAAAAGGCACAGTGCAGAATTAAGTACAAGGAGACTGACTCTTCTTACTGTCTATGTTTTGAACCATTCCTGTGACACTACTTATAGATTCCGATGCTTCACCTCAGGTTTACTGTATGCCTTGGAAATTCTTATTGACGATAAAACACAGAAATTGCATCGGAATTAAATACAAAAGGCAAAATGCCGACTTAAGTAGACGAAGACTGACTCTTCTTACTGTCTATGATTTGAACCATTCCTGTGACACTAGTTATAGATTCCGATGCTACACTCCAGGTTTACTGTATGCCTTGGACCTTCTTACTGACGTTGAAACACACAAATTGCATCGGAATTAAATAGAAAAGGCACTATGCCGACGTAAGTACAAGAAGACTGACTCTTCTTACTGTCTATGTTTTGAACCATTCCTGTGACACTAGTTACGGATTTCGATGTTTCCCTCCAGGTTTACTGTATCCCTTGGACCTTCTTATTGACGATAAAACACAGAAATTGCATCGGAATTAAATACAAAAGGCGCAATGCCGACTTAAGTACAAGAAGACTAACTCTTCTTACTGACTATGTTTTGAACCATTCCTGTGACACTAGGTATGGATTCCGATGCTTCACTTCAGGTTTACTGTATCCCTCTGACCTTCTTATTGACGATGAAACACAGAAATTGCATCGGAATTAAATACAGAAGGCACAATGCCAAATTAAGTTCAAGAAGACTGACTCTTCTTACTGTCTATTTTTGAACCAGTCCTTTGACACTAGTTATAGACTCCGATGCTTCACTCCACGTTTACTGTATCCCTTGGACCTTCTTATTGACGATGAAACACAGAAATTACACCGGAATTAAATAGGTAAGGCACTATGCCGACTTAAGTACAAGAAGACTGACTCTTCTTACTGACTATGATTTGAACGATTCCTGTGACACTAGTTATAGATCCCGATGCTTCACTACAGGTTTACTGTATGCCTCGGACATTCTCATTGACGATGAAACACAAAAATTGCATCGGAACTAAATACAAAAGGCAAAATGCCGACTGAAGTACACGAAGACTGACTCTTCTTACTGTCTATTATTTGAACCATTCCTGTGACACTAGTTACAGGTTTACTGTATCCCTTGGACATCCATATTGACGATGAAACACAGAAATTGCATCACAATTAAATAGAAATTGCACAATGATGACTTAAGTACAATAAGACTGACTATTCTTACTGACAATGTTTTGAACTATTCCTGTGACACTAGTTATAGTTTCCGATTCTTCACTTCAGGATTACTGTATCGTTCTGACCTTCTTATTGACGATGAAACACAGAAATTGCATCGGAGTTAAATACAAAAGGCACAATGCCGACTTAAGTACAAGAGGACTGACCCTTCATACTGTCTATGTTTTGAACCATTCCTGTGACACTAGTTATAAATTCCGATGCTTCACTTCAGGTTTACTGTATCCCTTGGACCTTCTTATTGTCGATGAAACACAGAAAATGCATCGGAATTAAATACAATAGGCACAAAGCAGAATTAAGTACAAGAAGACTGACTCTTCTTACTGTCTATGTTTTGAACCATTCCTGTGACACTAGCTATAGCTTACGATGCTTCACGTCAGGTTTCAGGTTTACTGTAACCCTCTGACTTTCTTATTGACGATGAAACATAGAAATTGCATCGGAATTAAATACAAAAGGCACCATGCCGACTTAAGTACAAGAAGACTGACTCTCCTTACTGACTATGTTTTGTACCATTCCTGTGACACTAGTTATAAATTCCGATGCTTCACTTCAGGTTTACTGTATACCTTGGACCTTCTTATTGACGATGAAACACAGAAATTGCATCGGAATTAAATACAAAAGGCACAAAGCAGAATTAAGTACAAGAAGACTGACTCTTCTTACTGTCTATGTTTTGAACCATTCCTGTGACACTAGTTATAGATTCCGATGCTTCACTCCAGGTTTACTGTTTCCCTTGGACCTTCTTATTGACGATGAAACACAGAAATTGCATCGGATTTAAATGGAAAGGGCACAATGTCGACGTAAGTACAAGAAGACTGACTCTTCTTACTCTCTATGTTTTGTACCATTCCTGTGACACTAGTAATAGATTCCGATGCTTCACTCCAGGTTTACTATATCCCATGGACCTTCTTATTGACGATGAAACACAGAATTTGCATCGGAAATAAGTAGAAAAGGCAAAATGCCGACTTAAGTACAAGAAGACTGACTCTTCTTACTGACAATGTTTTGAACCATTCCATTGACACTAGTTATAAATTCCGATGCTTCACTTCATGTTTACTGTATCCCTTGGACTTTCTTATTGACGATGAAACACAGAAATTGCATCGGAATTAAATTGAAAAGGCACAATGCCGACTTAAGTACAAGAAGACTGACTCTTCTTACTGACTATGTTTTGAACCATTCCTGTGACACTAGTCATAGATCCGATGCATCACTACAGATTTACTGTATACCTTGGACCTTCTTGTTGACGATGAAACACAGAAATTGCATCGGAATTAAATACAAACGGCACAATGCCGACTTAAGTACAATAAGACTGACTCTTCTTACTGTCTATGTTTTGAACCATTCCTGTGACACTAGTTATAGATTTCGATGCTTCACTTCAGGTTTACTGTATTCCTTGGACCTTCTTATTGACGATGAAAGACAGAAAATGCATCGGAATGAAATACAAAAGGCACAATGCCGACTTAAGTGCATGAAGACCGAATCTTTCTACTGACTATGTTTGAACCATTCCTGTGACACCCGTTATAAATTCCGATGCTTCACTTGAGCTTTACTGAATCCCTTGGACCTTGTTATTGACGATGAAACACAGAAATTGCATCGGAATTAAATACAAAAGGCACAATGCCGAATTAAGTACAAGAAGACTGACTCTTCTTACTGTCTATGTTTTGAACCATTTCTGTGACACTAGTTATAGATTCCGATGCTTCACTCCTGGTTTACTGCATCCCTTGGACCTTCTTATTGACGATGAAACACACAAATTGCATCGGAATTAAATAGAAAAGGCACTATGCCGACTTATGTACAAGAAGACTGACTCTTCTTACTGACTATGCTTTGAACCATTCCTGTGACACTAGTTATAGATTCCGATGCTTCCCTTCAGGATTACTGTATCCCTCTGACCTTCTTATTGACGATGAAACACAGAAATCGCATCGGAATTTAATAGAAAAGGCACAATGCCAACTTAAGTACAAGAAGACTGACTCTTCTTACTGACTATGATTTGAACCATTCCTGTGAAACTAGTTATAGATTCCGATGCTTCACCTCAGGTTTACTGTATCCCTTGGACGTTCCTATTTACGATGAAACACAGAAATTGCATCGGAATTAAATACAAAAGGCACAATGCCGACTTAAGTACAAGAAGACTGACTCTCCTTTCTGACTATGCTTTGAACCACTCCTGAGACACTAGTTATGAATTCCGATGCTTCACTTCAGGTTTACTGTATCCCTTGGACCTTCTTATTGACGATGAAACACAGAAATTGCATCGGAATTAAATACAAAAGGCAAAATGCCGACTGAAGTACACGAAGACTGACTCTTCTTACTGTCTATGATTTGAACCATTCCTGAGACACTAGTTACGGATTCCGATGTTTCCCTCCAGGTTTACTGTATCCCTTGGACCTTCTTATTGACGATAAAACACAGAAATTGCATCCGAATTAAATACAAAAGGCGCAAAGCCGACTTAAGTACAAGAAGACTAATTCTTCTTACTGACTATGTTTTGAACCATTCCTGTGACACTAGTTACGGATTCCGATGCTTCACTTCAGGTTTACTGTATCCCTCTGACCTTCTTATTGACGATGAAACACAGAAATTGCATCGGAATTAAATACAGAAGGCACAATGCCGAATTAAGTTCAAGAAGACTGACTCTTCTTACTGTCTATTTTTGAACCAGTCCTTTGACACTAGTTATAGACTCCGATGCTTCACTCCACGTTTACTGTATCCCTTGGTCCTTCTTATTGACGATGAAACACAGAAATTGCATCGGAATGAAATACAAAAGGCACAGTGCAGAATTAAGTTCAAGGAGACTGTCTCTTGTTACTGTCTATGTTTTGAACCATTCCTGTGACACTAGTTATAGTTTCCGATGCTTCACTCCAAGTTTACTGTATCCCTTGGCCGTTCTTATTGATGATGAAACACAGAAACTGCATCGGAATTAAATACAATAGGCACAATGACGACTTAAGGACAAGAAGACTGACTCTTATTACTGACTATGTTTTTAACTATTCCTGTGACACTAGCTATAGATTCCGATGCTTCACTTCAGGTTTACTGTACCCCTCTGACCTACTTATTGACGATGAAACACAGAAACTGCATCGGAATTAAATACAAAAGGCACAATGCCGACTTAAGTACAAGAAGACTGACTCTTCTTACTGTCTATGTTTTGAACCATTCCATTGACACTAGTTATAGATTCCGATGCTTCACTCCAGGTTTACTGTGTCCCTTGGAACTTGTTATTGACGATGAAACACAGAAATTACATCGGAATTAAATAGGTAAGGCACTATGCCGACTTAAGTACAAGAAGACTGACTCTTCTTACTGACTATGTTTTGAACGATTCCTGTGACACTAGTTACAGATCCCGATGCTTCACTTCAGGTTTACTGTATCCCTTGGACCTTCTTATTGACGATAAAACACAGAAATTGCATCGGAATTAAATACAAAAGGCAAAATGCCGACTGAAGTACACGAAGACTGACTCTTCTTACTGTCTATGATTTGAACCATTCCTGTGACACTAGTTACAGATTCCGATGTTTCCCTCCAGGTTTACTGTATCCCTTGGACCTTCTTATTGACGATGAAACACAGAAATTGCATCGGAATGAAATAGAAAAGGCACTATGCCGACTTTAGTAGAAGAAGACTGACTCTTCTTACTGACTATGAGTTGAACGATTCCTGTGACACTAGTTATAGATCCCGATGCTTCGCTACAGGTTTACTGTATGCCTTGGACATTCTCATTGACGATGAAACACAAAAATTGCATCGGAACTAAACACAAAAGGCAAAATGCCGACTGAAGTACACGAAGACTGACTCTTTTTACTGTCTATTATTTGAACCATTCCTGTGACACTAGTTATAAATTCCGATGCTTCACTTCAGGTTTACTGTATCCCTTGGACCTTCTTATTGTCGATGAAACACAGAAAATGCATCGGAATTAAATACAATAGGCACAACGTCGACTTAAGTACAAGAAGACTAACTCTTCTTACTGACTATGTTTTGAACCATTCCTGTGACACTAGTTATGGATTCCGATGCTTCACTTCAGGTTTACTGTATCCCTCTGACCTTCTTATTGACGATGAAACACAGAAATTGCATCGGAATTAAATTCAAAAGGCACAATGCCGAATTAAGTTCAAGAAGGTTAACTCTTCTTACTGTCTATTTCTGAACGACTCCTGTGACACTAGTTATAGAATCCGGTGCTTCACTCCAGGTTTACTGTATCTCTTGGACCTTCTTATTGACGATGAAACACAGAAATTCCACCGGAATCAAATACAAAAGGCACAATGCCGACTTAAGTAAAAGAAGTCTGACTCTTCTTACTGTCTATGATTTGAACCATTCCTGTGACACTAGTTATAAATTCCGATGCTTCACTTCAGGTTTACTGTATCCCTTGGACCTTCTTATTGTCGATGAAACACAGAAAATGCATCGGAATTAAATACAATAGGCACAAAGCAGAATTAAGTACAAGAAGACTGCCTCTTCTTACTGTCTATGTTTTGAACCATTCCTGTGACACTAGCTATAGATTACGATGCTTCACTTCAGGTTTCAGTTTTACTGTACCCCTCTGACTTTCTTATTGACGATGAAACATAGAAATTGCATCGGAATTAAATACAAAAGGCACCATGCCGACTTAAGTACAAGAAGACTGACTCTTCTTACTGACTATGTTTTGAACCATTCCTGTAACACTAGTTATAAATTCCGATGCTTCACTTCAGGTTTACTGTATACCTTGGACCTTCTTATTGACGATGAAACACAGAAATTGCATCGGAATTAAATACAAAAGGCACAAAGCAGAATTAAGTACAAGAAGACTGACTCTTTTTACTGTCTATGTTTTGAACCATTCCTGTGACACTAGTTATAGATTCCGATGCTTCACTCCAGGTTTACTGTTTCCCTTGGACCTTCTTATTGAGGATGAAACACAGAAATTGCTTCGGAATTAATTACAAAAGGCACAATGCCGACTTAAGGACAAGAAGACTGACACTTCTTAATGTCTATGTTTTGAACCATTCCTGTGACACTAGCTATAGATTCCGAAGCTTCACTACAGATTTACTGTATACCTTGGACCTTCTTGTTGACGATGAAACACAGAAATTGCATCGGAATTAAATACAAACGGCACAATGCCGACTTAAGTACAATAAGACTGACTCTTCTTACTGTCTATGTTTTGAACCATTCCTGTGACACTAGTTATAGATTTCGATGCTTCACTTCAGGTTTACTGTATTCCTTGGACCTTCTTATTGACGATGAAACACAGAAAATGCATCGGAATTAAATACAAAAGGCACAATGCCGACTTAAGTACATGAAGACCGACTCTTCCTACTAACTATGTTTGAACCATTCCTGTGACACCCGTTATAAATTCCGATGCTTCACTTGAGGTTTACTGTATCCCTTGGACCTTGTTATTGACGATGAAACACAGAAATTGCATCGGAATTAAATACAAAAGGCACAATGCCGAATTAAGTACAAGAAGACTGACTCTTCTTACTGTCTATGTTTTGAACCATTTCCGTGACACTAGTTATAGATTGCGATGCTTCACTCCTGGTTTACTGCATCCCTTGGACCTTCTTATTGACGATGAAAAACACAAATTGCATCGGAATTAAATAGAAAAGGCACTATGCCGACTTAAGGACAAGAAGACTGACTCTTCTTACTGACTATGATTTGAACGATTCCTGTGACACTAGTTATAGATCCCGATGCTTCACTTCAGGTTTACTGCATCCCTTGGACCTTCTTATTGTCTATGAAACACACTGTGACACGAGTTACAGATTCCGATGCTTCACTCCAGGTTTACTGTGTCCCTTGGACCTTCTTATTGACGATGAAACACAGAAATTGCATCGGAATTAAATACAAAAGGCACATTGCCGACTTAAGTACAAGAAGACTGACTCTTCTTACTGACTATGTTTTGAACCATTCCTGTGACACTAGTTATGGATTCCGATGCTTCACTTCAGGTTTACTGTATCCCTCTGACCTTCTTATTGACGATGAAACACAGAAATTGAATACAAAAGGCACAATGCCGAATTAAGTTCTAGAAGACTGACTCTTCTTACTGTCTATCTTTGAACCAGTCCTGTGACACTAGTTATAGACTCCGATGTTTTACTCCGGGTTTACTGTATCCCTTGGACATTCTTATTGACGATGAAACACAGAAATTGCATCGGAATTAAATACAAAAGGCACAGTGCAGAATTAAGTACAAGGAGACTGACTCTTCTTACTGTCTATGTTTTGAAATATTCCATTCACACTAGTTATAGATTCCGATGCTTCACTCCAGGTTTACTGTATCCCTTGGACCTTGTTATTGACGATGAAACACAGAAATTGCATCGGAATTAAATAGAAAAGGTACAATGCCGACTTAAGTACAAGAAGACTGACTCTTCTTACAGACTATGTTTTGAACCATTCGTTTGACACTACTTATAGATTCCGATGCTTCACCTCAGGTTTACTGTATGCCTTGGATCTTCTTATTGACGATAAAACACAGAAATTGCATCGGAATTAAATAAATAGGCAAAATGCCGACTTAAGTACACGAAGACTGACTCTTCTTACTGTCTATGTTTTGAACCATTCCTGTGGCACTAGTTATAGATTCCGATGCTACACTCCAGGTTTACTGTATCCCTTGGACCTTCTTATTGACGTTGAAACACACAAATTGCATCGGAATTAAATAGAAAAGGCAGTATGCCGACGTAAGTACAAGAAGACTGACTCTTCTTACGGTCTATGTTTTGAACCATTCCTGTGACACTAGTTATAGTTTCCGATGCTTCACTCCAGTTTTACTGTATCCCTTGGACCTTCTTATTGACGATGAAACACAGAAATTGCATCGGAATTTAATAGAAAAGGCACAGTGCCGTCTTAACTACAAGAAGACTGACTCTTCTTACTGACTATGTTTTGAACCATTCCTGTGACACTAGTTATAGATTCCGATGCTTCCCTTCAGGATTACTGTATCCCTCTGACCTTCTTATTGACGATGAAACACAGAAATTGAATCGGAATTAAATAGAAAAGGCACAATGCCAACTTAAGAACAAGAAGACTGACTCTTCTTACTGACTATGATTTGAACCATTCCTGTGAAACTAGTTATAGATTCCGATGCTACCCCTCAGATTTACTGTATCCCTGGGACGTTCCTATTGACGATGATACACAGAAATTGCATCGGAATTAAATACAAAAGGCACAATGCCGAATTAAGTACAAGAAGGCTGACTCTTCTTACTGTCTATGTTTTGAACCATTTCTGTGACACTAGTTATAGATTCCGATGCTTCACTCCTGGTTTACTGCATCCCTTGGGCCTTCTTATTGACGATGAAACACAGAAATTGCATCGGAATTAAATACAAAAGGCACAATGCCGACTTAAGGACAACAAGATTGACTCTTCTTACTGACCATGTCTTGAACCATTCCTGTGACACTAGCTATAGATTCCGATGCTTCACTTCAGGTTTACTGTATCCCTCTGACCTTCTTAATGACGATGAAACACAGACATTGCATCGTAATTAAATCCAAAAGGCACAATGCCGACTTAAGTACTAGAAGACTTACTCTTCTTACCGTCCATGTTTTGAACCATACCATTGACACTAGTTATAGATTCCGATGCTTCACTCCAGGTTTACTGTATCCCTTGGACCTTCTTATTGACGATGAAACACACAAATTGCATCGGAATTAAATAGAAAAGGCACTATGCCGACTTAAGTACAAGAAGACTGACTCTTCTTACTGACTATGTTTTGAACGATTCCTGTGACACTAGTTATAGATCCCGATGCTTCACTTCAGGTTTACTGTATCCCTTGGACCTTCTTATTGACTATGAAACACAAAAATTGCATCGTAATTAAATACAAAAGGCACAATGCCGACTTAAGTACAAGAAGACTGACTCTTCTTACTGACTATGTTTTGAACCATTCCTGTGACACTAGTTATGGATACCGATGCTTCACTTCAGGTTTACTGTATCCCTCTGACCTTCTTATTGACGATGAAACACAGAAATTGCATCGGAATTGAATACAAAAGGCACAATGCCGAATTAAGTTCTAGAAGACTGACTCTTCTTACTGTCTATTTTTGAACCAGTCCTGTGACACTAGCTATAGACTCCGATGCTTCACTCCAGGTTCACTGTATCCCTTGGTCCTTCTTATTGACGATTAAACACAGAAATTGCATCGGAATTAAATAGAAAAGGCACAATGCCGACTTAAGTACAAGAAGACTGACTCTTCTTACTGACTATGTTTTGAACCATTCCTGTGACACTAGTTATAAATTCCGATGCTACACTTCAGGTCTACTGTATCCCTTGGACATTCTTATTGACGATGAAACACAGAAATTGCATCGGAATTAAATACAAAAGGCACAGTGCAGAATTAAGTACAAGGAGACTGACTCTTCTTACTGTCTATGTTTTGAAATATTCCATTGACACTAGATATAGATTCCGGTGTTTCACTCCGGGTTTACTGTATCCCTTGGACCTTCTTATTGACGATGAAACACAGAAATTGCATCGGAATTAAATACAAAAGGCACAGTGCAGAATTAAGTACAAGGAGACTGACTCTTCTTACTGTCTATGTTTTGAACCTTTCCTGTGACACTAGTTATAGTTTCCGATGCTTCACTCCTAGTTTACTGTATCCCTTGGACCTTCTTATTGACGATGAAACACAGAAACTGCATCGGAATTAAATACAAAAGGCACAATGACGACTTAAGGAAAAGAAGACTGACTCTTCTTACTGACTATGCTTTGAACCATTCCTGTGACACTAGCTATAGATTCCGATGCTTCACTTCAGGTTTACAATACCCCTCTGACCCTCTTATTGACGATGAAACACAGAAACTGCATCGGAATTAAATACAAACGGCACAATGCCGACTTAAGTACAAGAAGACTAACTCTTCTTACTGTCTATGTTTTGAACCATTCCATTGACACTAGTTATAGATTCCGATGCTTCACTCCAGGTTTACTGTATCCCTTGGAACTTGTTATTGACGATGAAACACAGAAATTGCATCGGAATTAAATAGATAAGGCACTATGCCGACTTAAGTACAAGAAGACTGACTCTTCTTACTGACTATGTTTTGAACGATTCCTGTGACACTAGTTACAGATCCCGATGCTTCACTTCAGGTTTACTGTATCCCTTGGACCTTCTTATTGACGATGAAACACAGAAAATTCATCGGAATTAAATACAAAAGGCACAATGCCGACTTAAGTACATGAAGACCGACTCTTCCTACTGACTATGTTTGAACCATTCCTGTGACACCCGTTATAAATTCCGATGCTTCACTTGAGGTTTACTGTATCCCTTGGACCTTGTATTGACGATGAAACACAGAAATTGCTTCGGAATTAAATACAAAAGGCACAATGCCGAATTAAGTACAAGAATACTGACTCTTCTTACTGTCTATGTTTTGATCCATTTCTGTGACACTAGTTATAGATTCCGATGCTTCACTCCTGGTTTACTGCATCCCATGGACCTTCTTATTGACGATGAAACACACATATTGCATCGGAATTAAATAGAAAAGGCACTATGCCGACTTAAGTACAAGAAGACTGAGTCTTCTTACTGACTATGTTTTGAACAAATCCTGTGACACTAGTTATAGATCCCGATGCTTCACTTCAGGTTTACTGTATCCCTTGGATTTTCTTATTGACTATGAAACACAAAAATTGCATCGGAATTAAATACAAAAGGCAAAATGCCGACTGAAGTGCACGAAGACTGACCCTTCTTACAGTCTATGATTTGAACCATTCCTGTGGCACTAGTTACAGATTCCGATGCTTCACTCCAGGTTTACTGTGTCCCTTGCTCCTTCTTAGTGACGATGAAACACAGAAATTGCATCGGAATTAAATACAAAAGGCACAATGCCGACTTAAGTACAAGAAGACTGACTCTTCTTACTGACTATTTTTTGAACCATTCCTGTGACACTAGTTATGGATTCCGATGCTTCACTTCAGGTTTACTGTATCCCTCTGACCTTCTTATTGACGATGAAACACAGAAATTGCATCGGAATTGAATACAAAAGGCACAATGCCGAATTAAGTTCTAGAAGACTGACTCTTCATACTGTCTATTTTTGAACCAGTCCTGTGACACTAGTTATAAACTCCGATGCTTCAGTCCAGGTTTACTGTATCCCTTGGTCCTTCTTATTGACAATTAAACACAGAAATTGCATCGGAATTAAATAGAAAGGGCACAATGCCGACTTAAGTACAAGAAGACTGACTCTTCTTACTGACTATGTTTTGAACCATTCCTGTGACACTAGTTATAAATTCCGATGCTACACTTCAGGTTTACTGTATCCCTTGGACATTCTTATTGACGATGAAACACAGAAATTGCATCGGAATTAAATAGAAAAGGCACAGTGCAGAATTAAGTACAAGGAGACTCACTCTTCTTACTGTCTATGTTTTGAAATATTCCATTCACACTAGTTATAGATTCCGATGCTTCACTCCAGGTTTACTGTATCCCTTGGACCTTGTTATTGACGATGAAACACAGAAATTGCATCGGAATTAAATAGAAAAGGTACAATGCCGACTTAAGTACAAGAAGACTGACTCTTCTTACTGACTATGTTTTGAACCATTCCTCTGACACTACTTATAGATTCCGATGCTTCACCTCAGGTTTACTGTATGCCTTGGACGTTCTTATTGACGATAAAACACAGAAATTGCATCGGAATTAAATTAAAAAGGCAAAATGCCGACTTAAGTACACGAAGACTGACTCTTCTTACTGTCTATGTTTTGAACCATTCCTGTGACACTAGTTATAGATTTCGATGTTCCCTTCAGGATTACTGTATCCCTCTGACCTTCTTATGACGATGAAACACAGAAATTGCATCGGAATTAAATAGAAAAGGCACAATGCCAACTGAAGTACAAGAAGACTGACTCTACTTACTGACTATGATTTGAACCATTCCTGTGAAACGAGTTATAGAATCCGATGCTTCACCTCAGATTTACTGTATCCCTTGGACGTTACTATTGACGATGAAACACTGAAATTGCATCGGAATGAAATACAAAAGGCACAATGCCGACTTAAGGACAACAAGATTGACTCTTCTTACTGACTATGTTTTGAACCATACCTGTGACACTAGCTATAGATTCCGATGCTTCACCTCAGATTTACTGTATCCCTTGGACGTTCCTATTGACGATGAAACACAGAAATTGCATCGGAATTAAATACAAAAGGCACAATGCCGACTTAAGTACAAGAAGACTGACTCTCCTATCTGACTATGCTTTGAACCATTCCTGTGACTCTAGTTATGAATTCCGATGCTTCACTTCAGGTTTAGTGTATCCCTCTGACCTTCTTATTGACGATGAAACACAGAAATTGCATCGGAATTAAATACAAAAGGCACAATGCCGACTTAAGTACGAGAAGACTGACTCTTCTTACTGTCTATGTTTTGAACCATACCATTGACACTAGTTATAGATTCCGATGCTTGACTCCAGGTTTACTGTATCCCTTGGACCTTATTGACGATGAAACACAGAAATTGCATCGGAATTAAATAGATAAGGCACTATGCCGACTTAAGTACAAGAAGACTGACTCTTCTTACTGACTATGTTTTGAACGATTCCTGTGACACTAGTTACAGATCCCGATGCTTCACTTTAGGTTTACTGTATCCCTTGGACCTTCTTATTGACGTTGAAACACAGAAATTGCATCGGAATTAAATACAAAAGGCAAAATGCCGACTGAAGTACACGAAGACTGACTCTTCTTACTGTCTATGATTTGACCCATTCCTGTGACACTAGTTACAGATTCCGATGTTTCCCTCCAGGTTTACTGTATCCCTTGGACCTTCTTATTGACGATAAAACACAGAAATTGCATCGGAATTAAATACAAAAGGCACAAAGCCGACTTAAGTACAAGAAGACTAACTCTTCTTACTGACTATGTTTTGAACCATTCCCTTGACACTAGTTATGGATTCCGATGCTTCACTTCAGGTTTACTGTATCCCTCTGACCTTCTTATTGACGATGAAACACAGAATTTGCATCGGAATTAAATACAGAAGGCACAATGCCGAATTAAGTTCAAGAAGGCTGACTCTTCTTACTGTCTATTTTTGAACCAGTCCTTTGTCACTAGTTATAGACTCCGATGCTTCACCCCACGTTTACTGTATCCCTTGGTCCTTCTTATTGACGATGAAACACAGAAATTGCATCGGAATTAAATACAAAAGGCACAGTGCAGAATTAAGTACAAGGAGACTGACTCTTCTTACTGTCTATGTTTTGAACCATTCCTGTGACACTAGTTATAGTTTCTGATGCTTCACTCCAAGTTTACTGTATCCCTTGGACCTTCTTATTGATGATGAAACACAGAAACTGCATCGGAATTAAATACAAAAGGCACAATGACGACATAAGGACAAGAAGACTGTCTCTTCTTACTGACTATGTTTTGAACCATTCCTGTGACACTACCTATAGATTCCGATGCTTCACTTCAGGTTTACTGTACCCCTCTGACCTTCTTATTGACGATGAAACACAGAAACTGCATCGGAATTAAATACAAACGGCACAATGCCGACTTAAGTACAAGAAGCCTGACTCTTCTTACTGTCTATGTTTTGAACCATTCCATTGACACTAGTTATAGATTCCGATGCTTCACTCCAGGTTTATTGTATCCCTTGGAACTTGTTATTGACGATGAAACACAGAAATTGCATCGGAATTAAATAGATAAGGCACTATGCCGACTTAAGTACAAGAAGACTGACTCTTCTTACCGACTATGTTTTGAACGATTCCTGTGACACTAGTTACAGATCCCGATGCTTCACTTCAGGTTTACTGTATCCCTTGCACCTTCTTATTGACGATGAAACACAGAAATTGCATCGGAATTAAATACAAAAGGCAAAATGCCGACTGAAGTACACGAAGACTGACTCTTCATACTGTCTATGATTTGAACCATTCCTGTTACACTAGTTACAGCTTCCGATGTTTCCCTCCAGGTTTACTGTATCCCTTGGACCTTCTTATTGACGATGAAACACAGAAATTGCATCGGAATTAAATACAAAATGCACAGTGCAGAATTAAGTACAAGGAGACTGACTCTTCTTACTGTCTATGCTTTGAACCAATCCTGTGACACTAGTTATAGATTCCGATGCTTCACTCCAAGTTTACTGTATCCCTTGGACCTTCTTATTGATGATGAAACACAGAAATTGCATCATAATTAAATACAAAAGGCACAATGCCGACTTAAGTACAAGAAGACTGACTTTCTTACTGTCTATGTTTTGAACCATTCCATTGACACTAGGTGTAGATTCCGATGCTTCACTCCAGGTTTACTGTATCCCTTGGAACTTGTTATTGACGATGAAACACAGAAATTGCATCGGAATTAAATAGAAAAGGTACAATGCCGACTTAAGTACAAGAAGACTGAATCTTCTTACTGACTATGTTTTGAACCATTCCTGTGACACTAGTTATAGATTCCGATGCTTCACCTCTGGTTTACTGTATCCCTTGGACCTTCTTATTGACGATGAAACACAGAAATTGCATCGGAATTAAATACAAAAGGCAAAATGCCGACTTAAGTACACGAAGACTGACTCTTCTTACTGTCTATGCTTTGAACTATTCCTGTGACTCTAGCTATAGATTCCGATGCTACACTCCAGGTTTACTGTATCCCTTGGACCTTCTTATTGACGATGAAACACAGAAATTGCATCGGAATTGAATACAAAAGGCACAATGCCGAATTAAGTTCAAGAAGACTGACTCTTCTTACAGTCTATTTTTGAACCAGTCCTGTAACACTAGTTATAGACTCCGATGCTTCACTCCAGGTTTACTGTATCCCTTGGTCCTTCTTATTGACTATTAAACACAGAAATTGCATCGGAATTAAATAGAAATGGCACAATGCCGACTTAAGTACAAGAAGACTGACTCTTCTTACTGACTATGTTTTGAACCATTCCTGTGACACTAGGTATAACTTCCGATGCTACACTTCAGGTTCACTGTATCCCTTGGACATTCGTATAGAGGATGAAACACAGAAATACCATCGGAATGAAATACAAAAGGCACAATGCCGACTTGAGTCCATGAAGACTGACTCTCCTTTCTGACTATGCTTTGATCCATTCCTGTGACACTAGTTATGAATTCCGATGCTTCATTTCAGGTTTAGTGTATCCCTCTAACCTTCTTATTGACGATGAAACACAGAAATTGCATCGGAATTAAATACAAACGGCACAATGCCGACTTAACTACAAGAACACTGACTCTTCTTACTGTCTATGTTTTGAACCATACCATTGACACTAGTTATAGATTCCGATGCTTGACTCCAGCTTTAATGTATCCCTTGGACCTTCTTAGTGACGATGAAACACACAAATTGCATCGGAATTAAATAGATAAGGCACTATGCCGACTTACGTAGAAGTAGACTGACTCTTCTTACTGACTATGTTTTGAACGATTCCTGTGACACTAGTTACCGATCCCGATGCTTCACTTCAGGTTAACTGTATCCCTTGGACCTTCTTATTGACGATGAAACACAGAAATTGCATCGGAATTAAATACAAAAGGCAAAATGCCGACTGAAGTACACGAAGACTGACTCTTCTTACTGTCTAAGATTTGAACCATTCCTGTGACACTAGTTACAGATTCCGATGTTTGCCTCCAGGTTTACTGTATCCCTTGGACCTTTCTATTGACGATGAAACACAGAAATTGCATCGGAATTAAATACAAAATGCACAATGCAGACTTAAGTACAAGAAGACTAACTCTTCTTACTGACTATGTTTTGAACCTTTCCTGTGACACTAGTTATGGATTCCGATGCTTCACTTCAGGTTTACTGTGTCCCTCTGACCTTCTTATTGAAGATGAAACACAGAAATTGCATCGGAATTAAATACAGAGGGCACAATGCCGAATTAAGTTCAAGAAGACTGCCTCTTCTTACTGTCTATTTTTGAACCAGTCCTTTGACACTAGTTATAGACTCCGATGCTTCACTCCAGGTTTACTGTATCCCTTGGTCCTTCTTATTGACGATGAGACACAGAAATTGCATCGGAATTAAATACAAAAGGCACAGTGCAGAATTAAGTACAAGGAGACTGACTCTTCTTACTGTCTATGTTTTGAACCATTCCTGTGACACTAGTTATAGATTCCGATGCTTCACTCCAGGTTTACTGTATCCCTTGGACATTCTTATTGATGATGAAACGCAGAAATTGCATCGGAATTAAATACAAAAGGCACAATGACGACTTAAGGACAAGAAGACTGAATCTTCTTACTGACTATGTTTTGAACCATTCCTGTGACACTAGCTATAGATTCCGATGCTTCACTTCAGGTTTACTGTACCCCTCTGACCTTCTTATTGACGATGAAACACAGAAACTGCATCGGAATTAAATACAAAAGGCACAATGCCGACTTAAGTACAAGAAGACTGACTCTTCTTACTGTCTATGTTTTGAACCATTCCATTGACACTAGTTATAGATTCCGATGCTTCACTCCAGGTTTGCCGTATCCCTTGGAACTTGTTATTGACGATGAAACACAGAAATTGCATCGGAATTAAATAGAAAAGGTACAATGCCGACTTAAGTACAAGAAGGCTGAATCTTCTTACTGACTATGTTTTGAACCATTCCTGTGACACTAGTTATACATTCCGATGCTTCACCTCAGGTTTACTGTATGCCTTGGACCTTCTTATTGACGATAAAACACAGAAATTGCATCGGAATTAAATACAAAAGGCAAAATGCCGACTTAAGTACACGAAGACTGACTCTTCTTACTGTCTATGCTTTGAACCATTCCTGTGACATTCCGATGCTACACTCCAGGTTTACTGTATCCCTTGGACCTCCTTATTGACGATGAAACACACAAATTGCATCGGAATTAAATAGAAAAAGCACTATGCCGACGTAAGTACAAGAAGACTGACTCTTCTTACTGTCTATGTTTCGAACCATTCCTGTGACACTAGTTATAGTTTCCGATGCTTCACTCCAGGTTTTCTGTATCCCTTGGACCTTCTTATTGACGATGAAACACAGAAATTGCCTCGAAATTAAATAGAAAAGGCACAATGCCGTCTTAACTACAAGAAGACTGACTCTTCTTACCGACTATGTTTTGAACCATTCATGTGACACTAGTTATAGATTCCGATGCTTCCCTTCAGGATTACTGTATCCCTCTGACCTTCCTATTGACGATGAAACACAGAAATTGCATCGGAATTAAACAGAAAAGGCACAATGCCAACTTAAGTACAAGAAGACTGACTCTTCTTACTGACTATGTTTTGAACCATTCCTGTGAAACTAGTTATAGATACCAATGCTTCACCTCAGGTTTACTGTATCCCTTGGACCTTCCTATTGACGATGAAACACAGAAATACCATCGGAATGAAATACAAAAGGCACAATGCCGACTTGAGTACATGAAGACTGACTCTCCTTTCTGACTATGCTTTGATCCATTCCTGTGACACTAGTTATGAATTCCGATGCTTCATTTCAGGTTTAGTGTATCCCTCTGACCTTCTTATTGACGATGAAACACAGAAATTGCATCGGAATTAAATAAAAAACGACACAATGCCGACTTAACTACAAGAACACTGACTCTTCTTACTGTCTATGTTTTGAACCATACCATTGACACTAGTTATAAATTCCGATGCTTGACTCCAGGTTTACTGTATCCCTTGGACCTTCTTATTGACGATGAAACACACAAATTGCATCGGAATTAAATAGATAAGGCACTATGCCGACTTACGTACAAGTAGACTGACTCTTCTTACTGACTATGTTTTGAACGATTCCAGTGACACTAGTTACAGATCCCGATGCTTCACTTCAGGTTTACTGTATCCCTTGGAGCTTCTTATTGACGATGAAACACAGAAATTGCATCGGAATTAAATACAAAAGGCAAAATGCCGACTGAAGTACACGAAAACTGACTCTTCTTACTGTCTATGATTTGAACCATTCCTGTGACACTAGTTACAGATTCCGATGTTTGCCTCCTGGTTTACTGTATCCCTTGGACCTTTCTATTGACGATGAAACACAGAAATTGCATCGGTATTAAATACAAAATGCACAATTCCGACTTAAGTACAAGAAGACTAACTCTTCTTACTGACTTTGTTTTGAACCTTTCTTGTGACACTAGTTATGGATTCCGATGCTTCACTTCAGGTTTACAGTATCCCTCTGACCTTCGTATTGACGATGAAACACAGAAATTGCATCGGAATTAAATACAGAGGGCACAATGCCGAATTAAGTTCAAGAAGACTGCCTCTTCTTACTGTCTATTGTTGAACCAGTCCTTTGACACTAGTTATAGACTCCGATGCTTCACTCCAGGTTTACTGTATCCCTTGGTCCTTCTTATTGACGATGAAACACAGAAATTGCATCGGAATTAAATACAAAAGGCACAGTGCAGAATTAAGTACAAGGAGACTGACTCTTATTACTGTCTATGTTTTGAACCATTCCTGTGACACTAGCTATAGATTCCGATGCTTCACTTCAGGTTTACTGTACCCCTCTGACCTTCTTATTGACGATGAAACACAGAAACTGCATCGGAATTAAATACAAAAGGCACAATGCCAACATAAGTACAAGAAGACTGACTCTTCTTACTGTCTATGTTTTGAACCATTCCATTGACACTAGTTATAGATTCCGATGCTTCACTCCAGGTTTACTGTATCCCTTGGAACTTGTTATTGACGATGAAACACAGAAATTGCATCGGAATTAAATAGAAAAGTACAATGCCGACTTAAGTACAAGAAGACTGAATCTTCTTACTGACTATGTTTTGAACCATTCCTGTGACACTAGTTATACATTCCGATGCTTCACCTCAGGTTTACTGTATGCCTTGGACCTTATTATTGACGATAAAACACAGAAATTGCATCGGAATTAAATACAAAAGGCAAAATGCCGACTTAAGTACACGAAGACTGACTCTTCTTACTGTCTATGCTTTGAACCATTCCTGTGACACTAGTTATAGATTCCGATGCTACACTCCAGGTTTACTGTATCCCTTGGACCTTCTTATTGACGATGAAACACACAAATTGCATCGGAATTAAATAGAAAAGGCACTATGCCGACGTAAGTACAAGAAGACTGACTCTTCTTACTGTCTATGTTTCGAACCATTTCTGTGACACTAGTTATAGTTTCCGATGCTTCACTCCAGGTTTACTGTATCCCTTGGACCTTCTTTTTGACGATGAAACACAGAAATTGCATCGAAATTAAATAGAAAAGGCACAATGCCGTCTTAACTGCAAGAAGACTGACTCTTCTTACTGACTATGTTTTGAACCATTCCTGTGACACTAGTTATAGATTCCGATGCTTCCCTTCAGGATTACTGTATCCCTCTGACCTTCTTATTGACGATGAAACACAGAAATTGCGTCGGAATTAACTGGAAAAGGCACAATGCCAACTTAAGTACAAGAAGACTGACACTTCTTACTGACTATGTTTTGAACCATTCCTGTGAAACTAGTTATAGATTCCGATGCTTCACCTCAGGTTTACTGTATCCCTTGGACCTTCCTATTGACGATGAAACACAGAAATTCCATCGGAAATAACTACAAAAGGCACAATGCCGACTTAAGTACAAGAAGACTGACTCTCCTTTCTGACAATGCTTTGAACCATTCCTGTGACACTAGTTATGAATTCCGATGCTTCATTTCAGGTTTAGTGTATCCCTCTGACCTTCTTATTGACGATGAAACACAGAAATTGCTTCGGAATTAAATACAAAAGGCACAATGCCGACTTAAGTACAAGAACACTGACTCTTCTTACTGTCTATGATTTGAACCATTCCTGTGACACTAGTTACAGATTCCGATGTTTCCATCCAGGTTTACTGTATCCCTTGGACCTTCCTATTGACGATGAAACACAGAAATTGCATCGGAATTAAATACAACAGGCACAATGCCAACTTAAGTACAAGAAGACTAACTCTTCTTACTGACTATGTTTTGAACCATTCCTGTGTTACTGGTTATGGATTCCGATGCTTCACTTCAGGTTTACTGTATCCCTCTGACCTTCTTATTGACGATGAAACACAGAAATTGCATCGGAATTAAATACAGAAGGCACAGTCCCGAATTAAGTTCAACAAGACTGACTCTTCTTACTGTCTATTTTTGAACCAGTCCTTTGACACTAGTTATAGACTCCGATGCTTCACTCCAGGTTTACTGTATCCCCTGGTCCTTCTTATTGACGATGAAACACAGAAATTGAATCGGAATTAAATACAAAAGGCACAATGCCGACTTAAGTACAAGAAGACTGACTCTTGTTACTGTCTGTGTTTTGAACCATTCCATTGACACTAGTTATAGATTCCGATGCTTCACTCCAGGTTTACTGTATCCCTTGGAACTTGTTATTGACGATGAAACACGGAAATTGCATCGGAATTAAATAGAAAAGGTACAATGCCGACTTAAGTACAAGAAGACTGACTCTTCTTACTGACTATGTTTTGAACCATTCCTGTGACACTACTTATGGATTCCGATGCTTCACCTCACGTTTACTGTATGCCTTGGACCTTGTTATTGACGATAAAACACAGAAATTGCATCGGAATTAAATAAAAAAGGCAAAATGCCGACTTAAGTACACGAAGACTGACTCTTCTTATTGTCTATGCTTTGAACCATTCCTGTGACACTAGTTATAGATTCCGCTGCTACACTCCAGGTTTACTGTATCCCTTGGACCTTCTTATTGACGTTGAAACACACAAATTGCATCGGAATTAAATAGAAAAGGCACTATGCCGACGTATGTACAAGAAGACTGACTCTTCTTACTGTCTATGTTTTGAACCATTCCTGTGACACTAGTTATAGTTTCCGATGCTTCACTCCAGGTTTACTGTATCCCTTGGACGTTCTTATTGACGATGAAACACAGAAATTGCATCGGAATTAAATAGAAAAGGCACAATGCCGTCTTAACTACAAGAAGACTGACTCTTCTTACTGACTATGTTTTGAATCATTCCTGTGACACTAGTTATAGATTCCGATGCTTCCCTTCAGGATTACTGTATCCCTGTGACCTTATTGACGATGAAACACAGAAATTGCATCGGAATTAAATAGAAAAAGCACAATGCCAACTTAAGTACAAGAAGACTGACTCTTCTTACTGACTATGATTTGAACCATTCCTGTGAAACTAGTTATAGATTCCGATGCTTTACCTCAGATTTACTGTATCCCTTGGACGTTCCTATTGACGATGAAACACAGAAATTGCATCGGAATTAAATACAAAAGGCACAATGCCGACTTAAGGACAACAAGATTGACTCTTCTTACTGACTATGTTTTGAACCATTCCTGTGACACTAGCTATAGATTCCGATGCTTCACTTCAGGTTTACTGTATCCCTCTGACCTTCTTAATGACGATGAAACACAGACATTGCATCGTAATTAAATCCAAAAGGCACAATGCCGACTTAAGTACAAGTAGACTGACTCTTCTTACCGTCCATGTTTTGAACCATACCATTGACACTAGTTATAGATTCCGATGCTTCGCTCCAGGTTTACTGTATCCCTTGGACCTTCTTATTGACGATGAAACACACAAATTGCATCGGAATTAAATAGAAAAGGCACTATGCCGACTTAAGTACAAGAAGACTGACTCTTCTTACTGACTATGTTTTGAACGATTCCTGTGACACTAGTTATAGATCCCGATGCTTCACTTCAGGTTTACTGTATCCCTTGGACCTTCGTATTGACTATGAAACACAAAAATTGCATCGGAATTAAATACAAAAGACAAAATGCCGACTGAAGTGCACGAAGACTGACTCTTCTTACAGTCTATGGTTTGAACCAATCCTGTGACACTAGTTACAGATTCCGATGCTTCACTCCAGGTATACTGTGTCCCTTGGGCCTTCTTATTGACGATGAAACACAGAAATTGCATCGGAATTAAATACAAAAGGCACAATGCCGACTTAAGTACAAGAAGACTGACTCTTCTTACTGACTATGTTTTGAACCATTCCTGTGACACTAGTTATGGATTCCGATGCTTCACTTCAGGTTTACTGTATCCCTCTGACCTTTTTATTGACGATGAAACACAGAAATTGCATCGAAATTGAATACAAAAGGCACAATGCCGAATTAAGTTCTAGAAGACTGACTCTTCTTACTGTCTATCTTAGAACCAGTCCTGTGACACTAGTTATAGACTCCAATGCTTCACTCCAGGTTTGCTGTATCCCTTGGTCCTTCTTATTGACGATTAAACACAGAAATTGCATCGGAATTAAATAGAAAAGGCACAATGCCGACTTAAGTACAAGAAGACTGACTCTTCTTACTGACTATGTTTTGAACCATTCCTGTGACACTAGTTATAAATTCCGATGCTACACTTCAGGTTTACTGTATCCCTTGGATATTCTTATTGACGATGAAACACAGAAATTGCATCGGAATTAAATACAAAATTCACAGTGCAGTATTAAGTACAAGGAGACTGACTCTTCTTACTGTCTATGTTTTGAAATATTCCATTGACACTAGTTATAAGATACGATGCTTCACTCCAGGTTTACTGTATCCCTTGGACCTTGTTATTGACGATGAAACACAGAAATTGCATCGGAATTAAATAGAAAAGGTACAATGCCGACTTAAGTACAAGAAGACTGACTCTTCTTACTGAGTAAGTTTTCAACCATTCCTGTGACGCTACTTATAGATTCCGATGCTTCACCTCAGGTTTACTGCATCCCTTGGACCTTGTTATTGACGATGAAACACAGAAATTGCATCGGAATTAAATAGAAAAGGTACAATGCCGACTTAAGTACAAGAAGACTGACTCTTCTTACTGACTATGTTTTGAACCATTCCTGTGACGCTACTTATAGATTCCGATGCTTCACCTCAGGTTTTTGGTATGCCTTGGACCTTCTTATTGACGATAAAACACAGAAATTGCATCGGAATTAAATAAAAAAGGCAAAATGCCGACTTAAGTACACGAAGACTGACTCTTCTTACTGTCTATGTTTTGAACCATTCCTGTGACACTAGTTATAGATTCCGATGCTACACTCCAGGTTTACTGTATCCCTTGGACCTTCTTATTGACGTTGAAACACACAAATTGCATGGAAATTAAATAGAAAAAGCACTATGCCGACGTAAGTACAAGAAGACTGACTCTTGTTACTGTCTATGATTTGAACCATTCCTGTGACACTAGTTATGGTTTCCGATGCTTCACTCCAGGTTTACTGTATCCCTTGGACCTTCTTATTGACAATGAAACACAGAAATTGCATCGGAATTAAATACAAAAGGCACAATGCCGACTTAAGTACAAGAAGACTGACTCTTCTTACTGTCTATGTTTGAACCATACCATTGACACTAGTTATAGATTCCGATGCTTGACTCCAGGTTTACTGTATCCCTTGGACCTTCTTATTGACGATGAAACACAGAAATTGCAGCGGAATTAAATACAGAAGGCACAATGCCGAATTAAGTTCAAGAAGACTGACCCTTCTTACTGTCTATTTTTGAACCAGACCTTTGACACTAGTTATAGACTCCGAAGCTTCACTCCACGTTTACTGTATCCCTTGGTCCTTCTTATTGACGATGAAACACAGAAATTACATCGGAATTAAATACAAAAGGCACAGTGCAGAATTAAGCACAAGGAGACTGACTCTTCCTACTGTCTATGTTTTGAACCATTCCTGTGACACTAGTTATAGATTCCGATGCTTCCCTTCAGGATTACTGTATCCCTCTGACCTTCTTATTGACGATGAAACACAGAAATTGCATCGGAATTAAATAGAAAAGGCACAATGCCAACTTAAGTACAAGAAGACTGACTCTTCTTACTGACTATGTTTTGAACCATTCCTGTGAAACTAGTTATAGATTCCGATGCTTCACCTCAGGTTTACTGTATCCCTTGGACCTTCCTATTGACGATGAAACACAGAAATTCCATCGGAATGAAATACAAAAGGCACAATGCCGACTTAAGTACAAGAAGACTGACTCTCCTTTCTGACAATGCTTTGAACCATTCCTGTGACACTAGTTATGAATTCCGATGCTTCATTTCAGGTTTAGTGTATCCCTCTGACCTTGTTATTGACGATGAAACACAGAAATTGCATCGGAATTAAATACAAAAGGCACAATGCCGACTTAAGTACAAGAACACTGACTCTTCTTACTGTCTATGATTTGAACCATTCCTGTGAATCTAGTTACAGATTCCGATGTTTCCATCCAGGTTTACTGTATCCGTTGGACCTTCCTATTGACGATGAAACACAGAAATTGCATCGGAATTAAATACAACAGGCACAATGCCGACTTAAGTACAAGAAGACTAACTCTTCTTACTGACTATGTTTTGAACCATTCCTGTGTTACTGGTTATGGATTCCGATGCTTCACTTCAGGTTAACTGTATCCCTCTGACCTTCTTATTGACGATGAAACACAGAAATTGCATCGGAATTAAATACAGAAGGCACAATGCCGAATTAAGTTCAAGAAGACTTACTCTTCTTACTGTCTATTTTTGAACCAGTCCTTTGACACTAGTTATAGACTCCGATGCTTCACTCCAGGTTTACTGTATCCCCTGGTCCCTCTTATTGACGATGAAACACAGAAATTGCATCGGAATTAAATACAAAAGGCACAGTGCAGAATTAAGTACAAGGAGACTGACTCTTCTTACTGTCTATGTTTTGAACCATTCCTGTGACAATAGTTATAGATTCCGATGCTTCACTCCAGGTTTACTGTATCCCTTGGACCTTCTTATTGATGATGAAACACAGAAATTGCATCGGAATTAAATACAAAAGGCACAATGACGACTTAAGGTCAAGAAGACTGACTCTTCTTACTGACTATGTTTTGATCCATTCCTGTGACACTAGCTATAGATTCCGATGCTTCACTTCAGGTTTGCTGTACCCCTCTGACCTTCTTATTGACGATGAAACACAGAAACTGCATCGGAATTAAATACAAAAGGCACAATGCCGACTTAAGTACAAGAAGACTGACTCTTGTTACTGTCTGTGTTTTGGACCATTCCATTGACACTAGTTATAGATTCCGATGCTTCACTCCAGGTTTACTGTATCCCTTGGAACTTGTTATTGACGATGAAACACAGAAATTGCATCGGAATTAAATAGAAAAGGTACAATGCCGACATAAGTACAAGCAGACTGACTCTTCTTACTGACTATGTTTTGAACTATTCCTGTGACACTACTTATAGATTCCGATGCTTCACCTCAGGTTTACTGTATGCCTTGGACCTTCTTATTGACGATAAAACACAGAAATTGCATCGGAATTATATAAAAAAGGCAAAATGAAGACTTAAGTACACGAAGGCTGACTCTTCTTATTGTCTATGCTTTGAACCATTCCTGTGACACTAGTTATAGATTCCGATGCTACACTCCAGGTTTACTGTATCCCTTGGACCTTCTTATTGACGTTGAAACACACAAATTGCATCGGAATTAAATAGAAAAGGCACTATGCCGACGTAAGTACAAGTAGACTGACTCTTCTTACTGTCTATGTTTTGCACCATTCCTGTGACACTAGTTATAGTTTCCGATGCTTCACTCCAGGTTTACTGTATCCCTTGGACCTTCTTATTGACGATGAAACACCGAAATTGCATCGGAATTAAATAGAAAAGGTACAATGCCAACTTAAGTACAAGAAGACTGACTCTTCTTACTGACTATGATTTGAACCATACCTGTGATACTAGTTATAGATTCCGATGCTTTACCTCAGATTTACTGTATCCCTTGGACGTTCCTATTGACGATGAAACACAGAAATTGCATCGGAATTAAATACAAAAGGCACAATGCCGAATTAAGTACAAGAAGACTGAATCTTCTTACTGTCTATGTTTTGAACCATTTCTGTGACACTAGTTATAGATTCCGATGCTTCACTCCTGGTTTACTGCATCCCTTGGACCTTCTTATTGACGATGAAACACAGAAATTGCATCGGAATTAAATACAAAAGGCACAATGCCGACTTAAGGACAACAAGATTGACTCTTCTTACTGACTATGTTTTGAACCATTCCTGTGACACTAGCTATAGATTCCGATGCTTCACTTCAGGTTTACTGTATCCCTCTGACCTTCTTAATGACGATGAAACACAGACATTGCATCGTAATTAAATCCAAAAGGCACAATGCCGACTTAAGTACAAGAAGACTGACACTTCTTACCGTCCATGTTTTGAACCATACCATTGACACTAGTATAGATTCCGATGCTTCACTCCAGGTTTACTGTATCCCTTGGACCTTCTTATTGACGATGAAACACACAAATTGCATCGGAATTAAATAGAAAAGGCACTATGCCGACTTAAGTACAAGAAGACTGACTCTTCTTACTGACTATGTTTTGAACGATTCCTGTGACACTAGTTACAGATCCCGATGCTTCACTCCAGGTTTACTGTGTCCCTTGGGCCTTCTTATTGACGATGAAACACAGAAATTGCATCGGAATTAAATACAAAAGGCACAATGCCGACTTAAGTACAAGAAGACTGACTCTTCTTAGTGACTATGTTTTGAACCATTCCTGTGACACTAGTTATGGATTCCGATGCTTCACTTCAGGTTTACTGTATCCCTCTGTCCTTCTTATTGACGATGAAACACAGAAATTGCATCAGAATTGAATACAAAAGGCACAATGCCGAATTAAGTTCTAGAAGACTGACTCTTCTTACTGTCTATCTTAGAACCAGTCCTGTGACACTAGTTATAGACTCCAATGCTTCACTCCAGGTTTACTGTATCCCTTGGTCCTTCTTATTGACGATTAAACACAGAAATTGCATCGGAATTAAATAGAAAAGGCACAATGCCGACTTAAGTACAAGAAGACTGACTCTTCTTACTGACTATGTTTTGAACCATTCCTGTGACGCTACTTATAGATTCCGATGCTTCACCTCAGGTTTACTGTATCCCTTGGACCTTGTTATTGACGATGAAACACAGAAATTGCATCGGAATTAAATAGAAAAGGTACAATGCCGACTTAAGTACAAGAAGACTGACTCTTCTTACTGACTATGTTTTGAACCATTCCTGTGACGCTACTTATAGATTCCGATGCTTCACCTCAGGTTTACTGTATGCCTTGGACCTTCTTATTGACGATAAAACACAGAAATTGCATCGGAATTAAATAAAAAAGGCAAAATGCCGACTTAAGTACACGAAGACTGACTCTTCTTATTGTCTATGTTTTGAACCATTCCTGTGACACTAGTTATAGATTCCGATGCTACACTCCAGGTTTACTGTATCCCTTGGACCTTCTTATTGACGTTGAAACACACAAATTGCATCGGAATTAAACAGAAAAAGCACTATGCCGACGTAAGTACAAGAAGACTGACTCTTCTTACTGTCTATGATTTGAACCATTTCTGTGACACTAGTTATGGTTTCCGATGCTTCACTCCAGGTTTACTGTATCCCTTGGACCTTCTTATTGACGATGAAACACAGAAATTGCATCGGAATTAAATACAAAAGGCACAATGCCGACTTAAGTACAAGAAGACTGACTCTTCTTACTGTCTATGTTTTGAACCATACCATTGACACTAGTTATAGATTCCGATGCTTGACTCCAGGTTTACTGTATCCCTTGGACCTTCTTATTGACGATGAAACACAGAAATTGCATCGGAATTAAATACAAAAGGCAAAATGCCGACTGAAGTACACGAAGACTGACTCTTCTTACTGTCTATGATTTGAACCATTCCTGTGACACTAGTTACAGATTCCGATGTTTCCCTCCAGGTTTACTGTATCCCTTGGACCTTCTTATTGACGATAAAACACAGAAATTGCATCGGAATTAAATACAAAAGGCACAATGCCGACTTAAGTACAAGAAGACTAACTCTTCTTACTGACTATGTTTTGAACCATTCCTGTGACACTAGTTATGGATTCCGATGCTTCACTTCAGGTTTACTGTATCCCTCTGACCTTCTTATTGACGATGAAACACAGAAATTGCATCGGAATTAAATACAGAAGGCACAATGCCGAATTAAGTTCAAGAAGACTGACCCTTCTTACTGTCTATTTTTGAACCAGACCTTTGACACTAGTTATAGACTCCGAAGCTTCACTCCACGATTACTGTATCCCTTGGTCCTTCTTATTCACGATGAAACACAGAAATTACATCGGAATTAAATACAAAAGGCACAGTGCAGAATTAAGTACAAGGAGACTGACTCTTCTTACTGACTATGTTTTGAACCATTCCTGTGACACTAGTTATAGTTTCCGATGCTTCACTCCAAGTTTACTGTATCCCTTGGACCTTCTTATTGATGATGAAACACAGAAACTGCATCGGAATTAAGTACAAAAGGCACAATGACGACTTAAGGACAAGAAGACTGACTCTTCTTACTGACTATGTTTTGAACCATTCCTGTGACACTAGCTATAGATTCCGATGCTTCACTTCAGGTTTACTGTACCCCTCTGACCTTCTTATTGACGATGAAACACAGAAACTGCATCGGAATTAAATACAAAAGGCACAATGCCGACTTAAGTACAAGAAGACTGACTCTTCTTACCGTCCATGTTTTGAACCATACCATTGACACTAGTTATAGATTCCGATGCTTCACTCCAGGTTTACTGTATCCCTTGGACCTTCTTATTGACGATGAAACACACAAATTGCATCGGAATTAAATAGAAAAGGCACTATGCCGACATAAGTACAAGAAGACTGACTCTTCTTACTGACTATGTTTTGAACGATTCCTGTGACACTAGTTACAGATTCCGATGCTTCACTCCAGGTTTACTGTGTCCCTTGGGCCTTCTTATTGACGATGAAACACAGAAATTGCATCGGAATTAAATACAAAAGGCACAATGCCGACTTAAGTACAAGAAGACTGACTCTTCTTACTGACTATGTTTTGAACCATTCCTGTGACACTAGTTATGGATTCCGATGCTTCACTTCAGGTTTACTGTATCCCTCTGACCTTCTTATTGACGATGAAACACAGAAATTGCATCAGAATTGAATACAAAAGGCACAATGCCGAATTAAGTTCTAGAAGACTGACTCGTCTTACTGTCTATCTTAGAACCAGTCCTGTGACACTAGTTATAGACTCCAATGCTTCACTCCAGGTTTACTGTATCCCTTGGTCCTTCTTATTAACGATTAAACACAGAAATTGCATCGGAATTAAATAGAAAAGGCACAATGCCGACTTAAGTACAAGAAGACTGACTCTTCTTACTGACTATGTTTTGAACCATTCCTGTGACACTAGTTATAAATTCCGATGCTACACTTCAGGTTTTCTGTATCCCTTGGACATTCTTATTGACGATGAAACACAGAAATTGCATCGGAATTAAATACAAAATTCACAGTGCAGAATTAAGTGCAAGGAGACTGACTCTTCTTACTGTCTATGTTTCTGAAATATTCCATTGACACTAGTTATAGATTCCGATGCTTCACTCCAGGTTTACTGTTTCCCTTGGACCTTGTTATTGACGATGAAACACAGAAATTGCATCGGAATTAAATAGAAAAGGTACAATGCCGACTTAAGTACAAGAAGACTGACTCTTCTTACTGACTATGTTTTGAACCATTCCTGTGACGCTACTTATAGATTCCGATGCTTCACCTCAGGTTTACTGTATCCCTTGGACCTTGTTATTGACGATGAAACACAGAAATTGCATCGGAATTAAATAGAAAAGGTACAATGCCGACTTAAGTACAAGAAGACTGACTCTTCTTACTGACTATGTTTTGAACCATTCCTGTGACGCTACTTATAGATTCCGATGCTTCACCTCAGGTTTACTGTATGCCTTGGACCTTCTTATTGACGATAAAACACAGAAATTGCATCGGAATTAAATAAAAAAGGCAAAATGCCGACTTAAGTACACGAAGACTGACTCTTCTTATTGTCTATGTTTTGAACCATTCCTGTGACACTAGTTATAGATTCCGATGCTACACTCCAGGTTTACTGTATCCCTTGGACCTACTTATTGACGTTGAAACACACAAATTGCATCGGAATTAAACAGAAAAAGCACTATGCCGACGTAAGTACAAGAAGACTGACTCTTCTTACTGTCTATGATTTGAACCATTTCTGTGACACTAGTTATGGTTTCCGATGCTTCACTCCAGGTTTACTGTATCCCTTGGACCTTCTTATTGACGATGAAACACAGAAATTGCATCGGAATTAAATACAAAAGGCACAATGCCGACTTAAGTACAAGAAGACTGACTCTTCTTACTGTCTATGTTTTGAACCATACCATTGACACTAGTTATAGATTCCGATGCTTGACTCCAGGTTTACTGTATCCCTTGGACCTTCTTATTGACGATGAAACACAGAAATTGCATCGGAATTAAATAGATAAGGCACTATGCCGACTTAAGTCCAAGAAGACTGACTCTTCTTACTGACTATGTTTTGAACGATTCCTGTGACACTAGTTACAGATCCCGATGCTTCACCTCAGGTTTACTGTATCCCTTGGACCTTCTTGTTGACGATGAAACACAGAAATTGCATCGGAATTAAATACAAAAGGCAAAATGCCGACTGAAGTACACGAAGACTGACTCTTCTTACTGTCTATGATTTGAACCATTCCTGTGACACTAGTTACAGATTCCGATGTTTCCCTCCAGGTTTACTGTATCCCTTGGACCTTCTTATTGACGATAAAACACAGAAATTGCATCGGAATTAAATACAAATGGCACAATGCCGACTTAAGTACAAGAAGACTAACTCTTCTTACTGACTATGTTTTGAACCATTCCTGTGACACTAGTTATGGATTCCGATGCTTCACTTCAGGTTTACTGTATCCCTCTGACCTTCTTATTGACGATGAAACACAGAAATTGCATCGGAATTAAATACAGAAGGCACAATGCCGAATTAAGTTCAAGAAGACTGACCCTTCTTACTGTCTATTTTTGAACCAGACCTTTGACACTAGTTATAGACTCCGAAGCTTCACTCCACGATTACTGTATCCCTTGGTCCTTCTTATTCACGATGAAACACAGAAATTACATCGGAATTAAATACAAAAGGCACAGTGCAGAATTAAGTACAAGGAGACTGACTCTTCTTACTGTCTATGTTTTGAACCATTCCTGTGACACTAGTTATAGTTTCCGATGCTTCACTCCAAGTTTACTGTATCCCTTGGACCTTCTTATTGATGATGAAACACTGAAACTGCATCGGAATTAAGTACAAAAGGCACAATGACGACTTAAGGACAAGAAGACTGACTCTTCTTACTGACTATGTTTTGAACCATTCCTGTGACACTAGCTATAGATTCCGATGCTTCACTTCAGGTTTACTGTACCCCTCTGACCTTCTTATTGACGATGAAACACAGAAACTGCATCGGAATTAAATACAAAAGGCACAATGCCGACTTAAGTACAAGAAGACTGACTCTTCTTACCGTCCATGTTTTGAACCATACCATTGACACTAGTTATAGATTCCGATGCTTCACTCCAGGTTTACTGTATCCCTTGGACCTTCTTATTCACGATGAAACACACAAATTGCATCGGAATTAAATAGAAAAGGCACTATGCCGACTTAAGTACAAGAAGACTGACTCTTCTTACTGACTATGTTTTGAACGATTCCTGTGACACTAGTTACAGATTCCGATGCTTCACTCCAGGTTTACTGTGTCCCTTGGGCCTTCTTATTGACGATGAAACACAGAAATTGCATCGGAATTCAATACAAAAGGCACAATGCCGACTTAAGTACAAGAAGACTGACTCTTCTTACTGACTATGTTTTGAACCATTCCTGTGACACTAGTTATGGATTCCGATGCTTCACTTCAGGTTTACTGTATCCCTCTGACCTTCTTATTGACGATGAAACACAGAAATTGCATCAGAATTGAATACAAAAGGCACAATGCCGAATTAAGTTCTAGAAGACTGACTCGTCTTACTGTCTATCTTAGAACCAGTCCTGTGACACTAGTTATAGACTCCAATGCTTCACTCCAGGTTTACTGTATTCCTTGGTCCTTCTTATTGACGATTAAACACAGAAATTGCATCGGAATTAAATAGAAAAGGCACAATGCCGACTTAAGTACAAGAAGACTGACTCTTCTTACTGACTATGTTTTGAACCATTCCTGTGACACTAGTTATAAATTCCGATGCTACACTTCAGGTTTTCTGTATCCCTTGGACATTCTTATTGACGATGAAACACAGAAATTGCATCGGAATTAAATACAAAATTCACAGTGCAGAATTAAGTACAAGGAGACTGACTCTTCTTACTGTCTATGTTTTGAAATATTCCATTGACACTAGTTATAGATTCCGATGCTTCACTCCTGGTTTACTGTTTCCCTTGGACCTTGTTATTGACGATGAAACACAGAAATTGCATCGGAATTAAATAGAAAAGGTACAATGCCGACTTAAGTACAAGAAGACTGACTCTTCTTACTGACTATGTTTTGAACCATTCCTGTGACGCTACTTATAGATTCCGATGCTTCACCTCAGGTTTACTGTATCGCTTGGACCTTGTTATTGACGATGAAACACAGAAATTGCATCGGAATTAAATAGAAAAGGTACAATGCCGACTTAAGTACAAGAAGACTGACTCTTCTTACTGACTATGTTTTGAACCATTCCTGTGACGCTACTTATAGATTCCGATGCTTCACCTCAGGTTTACTGTATGCCTTGGACCTTCTTATTGACGATAAAACACAGAAATTGCATCGGAATTAAATAAAAAAGGCAAAATGCCGACTTAAGTACACGAAGACTGACTCTTCTTATTGTCTATGTTTTGAACCATTCCTGTGACACTAGTTATAGATTCCGATGCTACACTCCAGGTTTACTGTATCCCTTGGACCTTCTTATTGACGTTGAAACACACAAATTGCATCGGAATTAAACAGAAAAAGCACTATGCCGACGTAAGTACAAGAAGACTGACTCTTCTTACTGTCTATGATTTGAACCATTTCTGTGACACTAGTTATGGTTTCCGATGCTTCACTCCAGGTTTACTGTATCCCTTGGACCTTCTTATTGACGATGAAACACAGAAATTGCATCGGAATTAAATACAAAAGGCACAATGCCGACTTAAGTACAAGAAGACTGACTCTTCTTACTGTCTATGTTTTGAACCATACCATTGACACTAGTTATAGATTCCGATGCTTGACTCCAGGTTTACTGCATCCCTTGGACCTTCTAATTGACGATGAAACACAGAAATTGCATCGGAATTAAATAGATAAGGCACTATGCCGACTTAAGTACAAGAAGACTGACTCTTCTTACTGACTATGTTTTGAACCATTCCTGTGACACTAGCTATAGATTCCGATGCTTCACTTCAGGTTTACTGTACCCCTCTGACCTTCTTATTGACGATGAAACACAGAAACTGCATCGGAATTAAATACAAAAGGCACAATGCCGACTTAAGTACAAGAAGACTGACTCTTCTTACTGTCTATGTTTTGAACCATTCCATTGACACTAGGTGTAGATTCCGATGCTTCACTCCAGGTTTACTGTATCCCTTGGAACTTGTTATTGACGATGAAACACAGTAATTGCATCGGAATTAAATAGAAAAGGTACAATGCCGACTTAAGTACAAGAAGACTGAATCTTCTTACTGACTATGTTTTGAACCATTCCTGTGACACTAGTGATAGATTCCGATGCTTCACCTCAGGTTTACTGCATCCCTTGGACCTTCTTATTGACGATGAAACACAGAAATTGCATCGGAATTAAATACAAAAGTCAAAATGCCGACTTAAGTACACGAAGACTGACTCTTCTAACTGCTATGTTTTGAACTATTCCTGTGACACTAGTTATGGATTCCGATGCTACACTCCAGGTTTTTCTGTATCCCTTGGACCTTCTTATTAACGACGAAACACAGAAATTGCATCGGAATTGAATACAAAAGGCACAATGCCGAATTAAGTTCAAGAAGACTGACTCTTCTTACTGTCTATTTTTGAACCAGTCCTGTAACACTAGTTATAGACTCCGATGCTTCACTCCAGGTTTACTGTATCCCTTGGTCCTTCTTATTGACGATTAAACACAGAAATTGCATCGGAATTAAATAGATTTGGCACAATGCCGACTTAAGTACAAGAAGACTGACTCTTCTTACTGACTATGTTTTGAACCATTAATGTGACACTAGTTATAAATTCCGATGCTACACTTCAGGTTTACTGTATCCCTTGGACATTGTTATTGAGGATGAAACACAGAAATTGCATCGGAATTAAATACAAAAGGCAAAATGCCGACTTAAGTACACGAAGACTGACTCTTCTTACTGTCTATGCTTTGAACCATTCCTGTGACACTAGTTATAGATTCCGATGCTAGACTCCCGGTTTACTGTATCCCTTGGACCTCCTTATTGACGATGAAACACACAAATTGCATCGGAATTAAATAGAAAAGGCACTAGGCCGACGTAAGTACAAGAAGACTGACTCTTCTTACTGTCTATGTTTCGAACCATTCCTGTGACACTAGTTATAGTTTCCGATGCTTCACTCCAGGTTTACTGTATCCCTTGGACCTTCTTATTGACGATGAAACACAGAATTTGCATCGAAATTAAATAGAAAAGGCACAATGCCGTCTTAACTACAAGAAGACTGACTCTTCTTACTGACTATGTTTTGAACCATTCCTGTGACACTAGTTATAGATTCCGATGCTTCCCTTCAGGATTGCTGTATCCCTCTGGCCTTCTTATTGACGATGAAACACAGAAATTGCATCGGAATTAAATTGAAAAGGCACAATGCCAACTTAAGTACAAGAAGACTGACTCTTCTTACTGACTATGTTTTGATCCATTCCTGTGAAACTAGTTATAGATTCCGATGCTTCACCTCAGGTTTACTGTATCCCTTGGACCTTCCTATTGACGATGAAACACAGAAATTCCATCGGAATGAAATACAAAAGGCACAATCCCGACTTAAGTACGAGAAGACTGACTCTCCTTTCTGACTATGCTTTGAACCATTCCTGTGACACTAGTTATGAATTCCGATTCTTCATTTCAGGTTTAGTGTATCCCTCTGACCTTCTTATTGACGATGAAACACAGAAATTGCACCGGAATTAAATACAAAAGGCACAATGCCGACTCAAGTACAAGAACACTGACTCTTCTTACTGTCTATGTTTTGAACCATACCATTGACACTACTTATAGATTCCGATGCTTGACTCCAGGTTTACTGTTTCCCTAGGACCTTCTTATTGACGATGAAACACACAAATTGCATCGGAATTAAATAGATAAGGCACTATGCCGACTTAAGTACAAGAAGACTGACTCTTCTTACTGACTATGTTTGAACGATTCCTGTGACACTAGTTACAGATCCCAAAGCTTCACTTCAGGTTTACTGTATACCTTGGACCTTCTTATTGACGATGAAACACAGAAATTGCATCGGAATTAAATACAAAGGGCAAAATGCCGACTGAAGTACACGAAGACTGACTCTTCTTACTGTCTATGATTTGAACCATTCCTGTGAAACTAGTTACAGATTCCGATGTTTGCCTCCAGGTTTACTGTATCCCTTGGACCTTTCTATTGACGATGAAACACAGAAATTGCATCGGAATTAAATACAAAATGCACAATGCCGACTTAAGTACATGAAGACTAACTCTTCTTACTGACTATGTTTTGAACCATTCCTGTGACACTAGTTGTGGATTCCGATGCTTCACTTCAGGTTTACTGTATCCCTCTGACCTTCTTATTGACGATGAAACACAGAAATTGCATCGGAATTAAATACAAAAGGCAAAATGCCAACTTAAGTACACGAAGACTGACTCTTCTTACTGTCTATGCTTTGAACCATTCCTGTGACACTAGTTATAGATTCCGATGCTCCACTCCCGGTTTACTGTATCCCTTGGAGCTTCTTATTGACGATGAAACACACAAATTGCATCGGAATTAAATAGAAAAGGCGCTATGCCGACGTAAGTACAATTAGACTGACTCTTCTTACTGTCTATGTTTCGAACCATTCCTGTGACACTAGTTATAGTATCCGATGCTTCCCTTCAGGATTACTGTATCCGTCTGAGCTTCTTATTGACGATGAAACACAGAAATTGCATCGGAATTAAATAGAAAAGGCACAATGCCAACTTAAGTACAAGAAGACTGACTCTTCTTACTGACTATGTTTTGTGATTGACGATGAAACACAGAAATTGCATCGGAATTAAATAGAAAAGGTACAATGCCGACTTAAGTACAAGAAGACTGAATCTTCTTACTGACTATGTTTTGAACCATTCCTGTGACACTAGTTATAGATTCCGATGCTTCACCTCAGGTTTACTGTATGCCTTGGACCTTCTTATTGACGATAAAACACAGAAATTGCATCGGAATTAAATACAAAAGGCAAATTGCCAACTTAAGTACACGAAGACTGACTCTTCTTACTGTCTATGCTTTGAACCATTCCTGTGACACTAGTTATAGATTCCGATGCTCCACTCCAGGTTTACTGTATCCCTTGGAGCATCTTATTGACGATGAAACACACAAATTGCATCGGAATTAAATAGAAAAGGCGCTATGCCGACGTAAGTAAAAGAAGACTGACTCTTCTTACTGTCTATGTTTCGAACCATTCCTGTGACACTAGTTATAGTATCCGATGCTTCACTCCAGGTTTACTGTATCCCTTGGACCTTCTTATTGACGATGAAACACAGAAATTGCATCGAAATTAAATAGAAAAGGCACAATGCCGTCTTAACTGCAAGAAGACTGACTCTTCTTACTGACTATGTTTTGAACCATTCCTGTGACACTAGTTATAGATTCCGATGCTTCCCTTCAGGATTACTGTATCCGTCGGAGCTTCTTATTGACGATGAAACACAGAAATTGCATCGGAATTAAATAGAAAAGGCACAATGCCAACTTAAGTACAAGAAGACTGACTCTTCTTACTGACTATGTTTGAACCATTCCTGTGAAACTAGTTATAGATTCCGATGCTTCATCTCAGGTTTACTGTATCCCTTGGTCTTCTTAATGACGATGAAACACAGATATTCCATCGGAATTAAATACAAAAGGCACAATGCCGACTTAAGTACAAGAAGACTGACTCTCCTTTCTGACTATGCTTTGAACCATTCCTGTGATACTAGTTATGAATTCCGATGCTTCATTTCAGGTTTAGTGTATCCCTCTGACCTTCTTATTGACGAAGAAACACAGAAATTGCATCGGAATTAAATACAAAAGGCACAATGCCGACTTAAGTACAAGAACACTGACTCTTCCTACTGTCTATGTTTTGAACCATACCATTGTCACTAGTTATAGATTCCGATGCTTGACTCCAGGTTTACTGTATCCCTTGGACCTTCTTATTGACGATGAAACACACAAATTGCATCGGAATTAAGTAGATAAGGCACTATGCCGACTTAAGTACAAGAAGACTGACTATTCTTACTGACTATGTTTGAAAGATTCCTGTGACACCAGTTACAGATCCCGATGCTTCACTTCAGGTTTACTGTATCCCTTGGACCTTCTTATTGACGATGAAACACAGAAATTGCATCAGAATTAAATACAAAAGGCAAAATGCCGACTGAAGTACACGAAGACTGACTCTTCTTACTGTCTATGATTTGAACCATTCCTGTGACACTAGTTACAGATTCCGATGTTTCCATCCAGGTTTACTATATCCCTTGGACCTTCCTATTGACGATGAAACACAGAAATTGCATCGGATTTAGATACAAAAGGCACAATGCCGACTTAAGTACAAGAAGACTAACTCTTCTTACTGACTATGATTCGAACCATTCCTGTGACACTAGTTATGGATTCCGATTCTTCACTTCAGGTTTACTGTATCCCTCTTACCTTCTTATTGACGATGAAACACAGAAATTGCATCGGAATTAAATACAGAAGGCACAATGCCGAATTAAGTTCAAGAAGACTGACTTTTCTTACTGTCTGTGTTTTGAACCATTCCATTGACACTAGTTATAGATTCCGATGCTTCACTCCAGGTTTACTGTATCCCTTGGAACTTGTTATTGACGATTAAACACAGAAATTGCATCGGAATTAAATAGAAAAGGTACAATGCCGACTTAAGTACAACAAGACTGAATCTTCTTACTGACTATGTTTTGAACCATTCCTGTGACACTAGTTATAGATTCCGATGCTTCACCTCAGGTTTACTGTATCCCTTGGACCTTCCAATTGACGATGAAACACAGAAATTGCATCGGAATTAAATACAAAAGGCAAAATGCCGACTTAAGTACACGAAGACTGACTCTTCTTACTGTCTATGTTTTGAACTATTCCTGTGACACTAGTTATAGATTCCGATGCTACACTCCAGGTTTACTGTATCCCTTGGACCTTCTTATTGACGATGTAACACAGAAATTGCATCGGAATTGAATACAAACGCACAATGCCGAATTAAGTTCAAGAAGACTGACTCTTCTTACTGTCTATTTTTGAACCAGTCCTGTGACACTAGTTATAGACTCCGATGCATCACTCCAGGTTTACTGTATCCCTTGGTCCTTCGTATTGACGATTAAACACAGAAATTGCATCGGAATTAAATAGAAATGGCACAATGCCGACTTAAGTACAAGAAGACTGACTCATCTTACTGACTATGTTTTGAACCATTCCTGTGACACTAGTTGTAAATTCCGATGCTACACTTCAGGTTTACTGTATCCCTCGGACATTCTTATTGACGATGAAACACACAAATTGCATCGGAATTAAATAGAAAGTTCACTATGCCGACGTAAGTACAAGAAGACTGACTCTTCTTACTGTCTATGTTTTGAACCATTCCTGTGACACTAGTTATAGTTTCCGATGCTTCACTCCAGGTTTACTGTATCCCTTGGACCTTCTTATTGACGATGAGACACAGAAATTGCATCGAAATTAAATAGAAAAGACACAATGCCGTCTTTACTACAAGAAGACTGACTCTTCTTACTGACTATGTTTTGAACCATTCCTGTGACACTAGTTATAGATTCCGATGCTACCCTTCAGGATTACTGTATCCCTCTGACCTTCTTATTGACGATGAAACACAGAAATTGTATCGGAATTAAATACAAAAGGCACAGTGCAGAATTAAGTACAAGGAGACTGACTCCTCTTACTGTCTATGTTTTGAACCATTCTTGTGACACTAGTTATAGATTCAGATGCTTCACCTCAGGTTTACTGTATGCCTTGGACCTTCTTATTGACGATAAAACACAGAAATTGCATCGGAATTAAATACAAAAGGCAAAATGCCGACTTAAGTACACGAAGACTGACTCTTCTTACTGTCTATGCTTTGAACCATTCCTGTGACACTAGTTATAGATTCCGATGCTACACTCCAGGTTTACTGTATCCCTTGGACCTCCTTATTGACGATGAAACACACAAATTGCATCGGAATTAAATAGAAAAGGCACTATGCCGACGTAAGTACAAGAAGACTGACTCTTCTTACTGTCTATGCTTCGAACCATTCCTGTGACACTAGTTATAGTTTCCGATGCTTCACTCCAGGTTTACTGTATCCCTTGGACGTTCTTATTGACGATGAAACACACAAATTGCATCGGAATTAAATAGATAAGGCACTATGCCGACTAAAGTACAAGAAGACTGACTCTTCTTACTGACTATGTTTGAACGATTCCTCTGACACTAGTTACAGATCCCGATGCTTCACTTCAGGTTTACTGTATACCTTGGACCTTCTTATTGACGATGAAACACAGAAATTGCATCGCAATTAAATACAAAAGGCAAAATGCCGACTGAAGTACACGAAGACTGACTCTTCTTACTGTCTATGATTTGAACCATTCCTGTGACACTAGTTACAGATTCCGATGTTTGCCTCCAGGTTTACTGTATCCCTTGGACCTTTCTATTGACGATGAAACACAGAAATTGCATCGGAATTAAATACAAAATGCACAAAGCCGACTTAAGTACAAGAAGACTAACTCTTCTTACTGACTATATTTTGAACCATTCCTGTGACACTAGTAATGGATTCCGATTAGTCACTTCAGGTTTACTGTATCCCTCTGACCTTCTTATTGACGATGAAACACAGAAATTGCATCGGAATTAAATACAGAGGGCACAATGCCGAATTAAGTTCAAGAAGACTGCCTCTTCTTACTGTCTATTTTTGAACCAGTCCTTTGACACTAGTTATAGACTCCGATGCTTCACTCCAGGTTTACTGTATCCCTTGGTCCTTCTTATTGACGATGAAACACAGAAATTGCATCGGAATTAAATACAAAAGGCACAGTGCAGAATTAAGTACAAGGAGACTGACTCTTCTTACTGTCTATGTTTTGAACCATTCCTGTGACACTAGTTATAGATTCCGATGCTTCACTCCAGGTTTACTGTATCCCTTGGACCTTCTTATTGATGATGAAAAACATAAATTGCATCGGAATTAAATACAAAAGGCACAATGACGACTTAAGGACAAGAAGACTGAATCTTCTTACTAACTATGTTTTGAACCATTCCTGTGACACTAGCTATAGATTCCGATGCTTCACTTCAGGTTTACTGTACCCCTCGGACCTTCTTATTGACGATGAAACACAGAAACTGCATCGGAATTAAATACAAAAGGCACAATGCCGACTTAAGTACAAGAAGACTGACTCTTCTTACTGTCTATGTTTTGAACCATTCCATTGACACTAGTTATAGATTCAGATGCTTCACTCCAGGTTTACTGTATCACTTGGAACTTGTTATTGACGATGAAACACAGAAATTTCATCGGAATTAAATAGAAAAGGTACAATGCCCACTTAAGTACAAGAAGACTGAATCTTCTTACTGACTATGTTTTGTTATTGACGATGAAACACAGAAATTGCATCGGAATTAAATAGAAAAGGTACAATGCCGACTTAAGTACAAGAAGACTGACTCTTCTTACTGACTATGTTTTGAACCATTCCTGTGACACTAGTTATAGATTCCGATGCTTCCCTTCAGGATTACTGTATCCGTCTGAGCTTCTTATTGACGATGAAACACAGAAATTGCATCGGAATTAAATAGAAAAGGCACAATGCCAACTTAAGTACAAGAAGACTGACTCTTCTTACTGACTATGTTTGAACCATTCCTGTGAAACTAGTTATAGATTCCGATGCTTCATCTCAGGTTTACTGTATCCCTTGGTCTTCTTAATGACGATGAAACACAGATATTCCATCGGAATTAAATACAAAAGGCACAATGCCGACTTAAGTACAAGAAGACTGACTCTCCTTTCTGACTATGCTTTGAACCATTCCTGTGACACTAGTTATGAATTCCGATGCTTCATTTCAGGTTTAGTGTATCCCTCTGACCTTCTTATTGACGAAGAAACACAGAAATTGCATCGGAATTAAATACAAAAGGCACAATGCCGACTTAAGTACAAGAACACTGACTCTTCCTACTGTCTATGTTTTGAACCATACCATTGTCACTAGTTATAGATTCCGATGCTTGACTCCAGGTTTACTGTATCCCTTGGACCTTCTTATTGACGATGAAACACACAAATTGCATCGGAATTAAGTAGATAAGGCACTATGCCGACTTAAGTACAAGAAGACTGACTATTCTTACTGACTATGTTTGAACGATTCCTGTGACACCAGTTACAGATCCCGATGCTTCACTTCAGGTTTACTGTATCCCTTGGACCTTCTTATTGACGATGAAACACAGAAATTGCATCAGAATTAAATACAAAAGGCAAAATGCCGACTGAAGTACACGAAGACTGACTCTTCTTACTGTCTATGATTTGAACCATTCCTGTGACACTAGTTACAGATTCCGATGTTTCCATCCAGGTTTACTATATCCCTTGGACCTTCCTATTGACGATGAAACACAGAAATTGCATCGGATTTAGATACAAAAGGCACAATGCCGACTTAAGTACAAGAAGACTAACTCTTCTTACTGACTATGATTCGAACCATTCCTGTGACACTAGTTATGGATTCCGATTCTTCACTTCAGGTTTACTGTATCCCTCTTACCTTCTTATTGACGATGAAACACAGAAATTGCATCGGAATTAAATACAGAAGGCACAATGCCGAATTAAGTTCAAGAAGACTGACTTTTCTTACTGTCTGTGTTTTGAACCATTCCATTGACACTAGTTATAGATTCCGATGCTTCACTCCAGGTTTACTGTATCCCTTGGAACTTGTTATTGACGATTAAACACAGAAATTGCATCGGAATTAAATAGAAAAGGTACAATGCCGACTTAAGTACAACAAGACTGAATCTTCTTACTGACTATGTTTTGAACCATTCCTGTGACACTAGTTATAGATTCCGATGCTTCACCTCAGGTTTACTGTATCCCTTGGACCTTCCAATTGACGATGAAACACAGAAATTGCATCGGAATTAAATACAAAAGGCAAAATGCCGACTTAAGTACACGAAGACTGACTCTTCTTACTGTCTATGTTTTGAACTATTCCTGTGACACTAGTTATAGATTCCGATGCTACACTCCAGGTTTACTGTATCCCTTGGACCTTCTTATTGACGATGTAACACAGAAATTGCATCGGAATTGAATACAAACGCACAATGCCGAATTAAGTTCAAGAAGACTGACTCTTCTTACTGTCTATTTTTGAACCAGTCCTGTGACACTAGTTATAGACTCCGATGCATCACTCCAGGTTTACTGTATTCCTTGGTCCTTCGTATTGACGATTAAACACAGAAATTGCATCGGAATTAAATAGAAATGGCACAATGCCGACTTAAGTACAAGAAGACTGACTCATCTTACTGACTATGTTTTGAACCATTCCTGTGACACTAGTTGTAAATTCCGATGCTACACTTCAGGTTTACTGTATCCCTCGGACATTCTTATTGACGATGAAACACACAAATTGCATCGGAATTAAATAGAAAGTTCACTATGCCGACGTAAGTACAAGAAGACTGACTCTTCTTACTGTCTATGTTTTGAACCATTCCTGTGACACTAGTTATAGTTTCCGATGCTTCACTCCAGGTTTACTGTATCCCTTGGACCTTGTTATTGACGATGAGACACAGAAATTGCATCGAAATTAAATAGAAAAGGCACAATGCCGTCTTTACTACAAGAAGACTGACTCTTCTTACTGACTATGTTTTGAACCATTCCTGTGACACTAGTTATAGATTCCGATGCTACCCTTCAGGATTACTGTATCCCTCTGACCTTCTTATTGACGATGAAACACAGAAATTGTATCGGAATTAAATACAAAAGGCACAGTGCAGAATTAAGTACAAGGAGACTGACTCCTCTTACTGTCTATGTTTTGAACCATTCTTGTGACACTAGTTATAGATTCAGATGCTTCACCTCAGGTTTACTGTATGCCTTGGACCTTCTTATTGACGATAAAACACAGAAATTGCATCGGAATTAAATACAAAAGGCAAAATGCCGACTTAAGTACACGAAGACTGACTCTTCTTACTGTCTATGCTTTGAACCATTCCTGTGACACTAGTTATAGATTCCGATGCTACACTCCAGGTTTACTGTATCCCTTGGACCTCCTTATTGACGATGAAACACACAAATTGCATCGGAATTAAATAGAAAAGGCACTATGCCGACGTAAGTACAAGAAGACTGACTCTTCTTACTGTCTATGCTTCGAACCATTCCTGTGACACTAGTTATAGTTTCCGATGCTTCACTCCAGGTTTACTGTATCCCTTGGACGTTCTTATTGACGATGAAACACACAAATTGCATCGGAATTAAATAGATAAGGCACTATGCCGACTAAAGTACAAGAAGACTGACTCTTCTTACTGACTATGTTTGAACGATTCCTCTGACACTAGTTACAGATCCCGATGCTTCACTTCAGGTTTACTGTATACCTTGGACCTTCTTATTGACGATGAAACACAGAAATTGCATCGCAATTAAATACAAAAGGCAAAATGCCGACTGAAGTACACGAAGACTGACTCTTCTTACTGTCTATGATTTGAACCATTCCTGTGACACTAGTTACAGATTCCGATGTTTGCCTCCAGGTTTACTGTATCCCTTGGACCTTTCTATTGACGATGAAACACAGAAATTGCATCGGAATTAAATACAAAATGCACAAAGCCGACTTAAGTACAAGAAGACTAACTCTTCTTACTGACTATATTTTGAACCATTCCTGTGACACTAGTTATGGATTCCGATTAGTCACTTCAGGTTTACTGTATCCCTCTGACCTTCTTATTGACGATGAAACACAGAAATTGCATCGGAATTAAATACAGAGGGCACAATGCCGAATTAAGTTCAAGAAGACTGCCTCTTCTTACTGTCTATTTTTGAACCAGTCCTTTGACACTAGTTATAGACTCCGATGCTTCACTCCAGGTTTACTGTATCCCTTGGTCCTTCTTATTGACGATGAAACACAGAAATTGCATCGGAATTAAATACAAAAGGCACAGTGCAGAATTAAGTACAAGGAGACTGACTCTTCTTACTGTCTATGTTTTGAACCATTCCTGTGACACTAGTTATAGATTCCGATGCTTCACTCCAGGTTTACTGTATCCCTTGGACCTTCTTATTGATGATGAAAAACATAAATTGCATCGGAATTAAATACAAAAGGCACAATGACGACTTAAGGACAAGAAGACTGAATCTTCTTACTGACTATGTTTTGAACCATTCCTGTGACACTAGCTATAGATTCCGATGCTTCACTTCAGGTTTACTGTACCCCTCGGACCTTCTTATTGACGATGAAACACAGAAACTGCATCGGAATTAAATACAAAAGGCACAATGCCGACTTGAGTACAAGAAGACTGACTCTTCTTACTGTCTATGTTTTGAACCATTCCATTGACACTAGTTATAGATTCTGATGCTTCACTCCAGGTTTACTGTATCACTTGGAACTTGTTATTGACGATGAAACACAGAAATTTCATCGGAATTAAATAGAAAAGGTACAATGCCCACTTAAGTACAAGAAGACTGAATCTTCTTACTGACTATGTTTTGTTATTGACGATGAAACACAGAAATTGCATCGGAATTAAATAGAAAAGGTACAATGCCGACTTAAGTACAAGAAGACTGACTCTTCTTACTGACTATGTTTTGAACCATTCCTGTGACACTAGTTATAGATTCCGATGCTTCCCTTCAGGATTACTGTATCCGTCTGACCTTCTTATTGACGATGAAACACAGAAATTGCATCTGAATTAAATACAAAAGGCACAATGCCGACTTAAGTACAAGAACACTGACTCTTCTTACTGTCTATGTTTTGAACCATACCAGTGACACTAGTTATAGATTCCGATTGTTGACTCCAGGTTTACTGTATCCCTTGGACCTTCTTATTGACGATGAAACACACAAATTGCAACGGAATTAAATAGATAAGGCACTATGCCGACTTAAGTACAAGAAGACTGACTCTTCTTACTGACTATGTTTTGAACGATTCCTGTGACACCAGTTACAGATCCCGGTGCTTCACTTCAGGTTTACTGTATCCCTTGGACCTTCTTATTGACGATGAAACACAGAAATTGCATCGGAATTAAATACAAAAGGCAAAATGCCGACTGAAGTACACGAAGACTGACTCTTCTTACTGTCTATGATTTGAACCATTCCTGTGACACTAGTTACAGATTCCGATGTTTCCATCCAGGTTTACTGTGTCCCTCTTACCTTCTTATTGACGATGAAACACAGAAATTGCATCGGAATTAAATACAGAAGGCACAATGCCGAATTAAGTTCAAGAAGACTGACTCTTCTTACTGTCTATTTTTGAACCAGTCCTTTGACACTAGTTATAGACTCCGATGCTTCACTCCCAGTTTACTGTATCCCCTGGTCCTTCTTATTGACGATGAAACACAGAAATTGCATCGGAATTAAATACAAAAGGCACAGTGCGGAATTAAGTACAAGGAGACTGACTCTTCTTACTGTCTATGTTTTGAACCATTCCTGTGACACTAGTTACAGATTCCGATGCTTCACTCCAGGTTTACTGTATCCCTTGGACCTTCTTATTGATGATGAAACACAGAAATTGCACCGGAATTAAATACAAAAGGCACAATGACGACTTAAGTTCAAGAAGACTGACTCTTCTTACTGACTATGTTTTGAACCATTCCTGTGACACTAGCTATAGATTCCGATGCTTCACTTCATGTTTACTGTACCCCTCTGACCTTCTTATTGACGATGAAACACAGAAACTGCATCGGAATTAAATACAAAGCTCACAATGCCGACTTAAGTACAAGAAGACTGACTCTTGTTACTGTCTGTGTTTTGAACCATTCCATTGACACTAGTTATAGATTCCGATGCTTCACTCCAGGTTCACTGTATCCCTTGGAACTTGTTATTGACGATTGAACACAGAAATTGCATCGGAATTAAATAGAAAAGGTACAATGCCGACTTAAGTACAACAAGACTGAATCTTCTTACTGACTATGTTTTGAACCATTCCTGTGACACTAGTTATAGATTCCGATGCTTCACTTCAGGTTTACTGTATCCCTTGGACCTTCTTATTGACGATGAAACACAGAAATTGCATCGGAATTAAATACAAAAGGCAAAATGCCGACTTATGTACACGAAGACTGACTCTTCTTACTGTCTATGTTTTGAACTATTCCTGTGACACTAGTTATAGATTCCGATGCTACACTCCTGGTTTACTGTATCCCTTGGACCTTCTTATTGACGATGAAACACAGAAATTGCATCGGAATTGAATACAAACGCACAATGCCGAATTAAGTTCAAGAAGACTGACTCTTCTTACTGTCTATTTTTGAACCAGTCCTGTGACACTAGTTATAGACTCCGATGCATCACTCCAGGTTTACTGTATCCCTTGGTCCTTCTTATTGACGATTAAACACAGAAATTGCATCGGAATTAAATAGAAACGGCACAATGCCGACTTAAGTACAAGAAGACTGACTCATCTTACTGACTATGTTTTGAACCATTCCTGTGACACTAGTTGTAAATTCCGATGCTAAACTTCAGGTTTACTGTATCCCTTGGACATTCTTATTGACGATGAAACACAGGAATTGCATCGGAATTAGATACAAAAGGCACAGTGCAGTATTAAGTACAAGGAGACTGACTCCTCTTACTGTCTATGTTTTGAACCATTCCTGTGACACTAGTTATAGATTCCGATGCTTCACCTCAGGTTTACTGTATGCCTTGGACCTTCTTATTGACGATAAAACACAGATATTGCATCGGAATTAAATACAAAAGCAAAATGCCGACTTAAGTACACGAAGACTGACTCTTCTTACTGTCTATGCTTTGAACCATTCCTGTGACACTAGTTATTGATTCCGATGCTACACTCCAGGTTTACTGTATAACTTGGACCTTCTTATTGACGATGAAACACACAAATTGCATCGGAATTAAATAGAAAAGGCACTATGCCGACGTAAGTACAAGAAGACTGACTCTTCTTACTGTCTATGTTTTGAACCATTCCTGTGACACTAGTTATAGTTTCCGATGCTTCACTCCAGGTTTACTGTATCCCTTGGACCTTCTTATTGACGATGAGACACAGAAATAGCATCGAAATTAAATAGAAAAGGCACAATGCCGTCTTAACTACAAGAAGACTGACTCTTCTTACTGTCTATGCTTTGAACCATTCCTGTGACACTAGTTATAGATTCCGATGCTACACTCCAGGTTTACTGTATCCCTTGGACCTTCTTATTGACGATGAAACACACAAATTGCATCGGAATTAAATAGAAAAGGCACTATGCCGACTTAAGTACTAGAACACTGACTCTTCTTACTGTCTACGTTTTGAACCATACCATTGACACTAGTTATAGATTCCGAAGCTTGACTCCAGGTTTACTGTATCCCTTGGACCTTCTTATTGACGATGAAACACACAAATTGCATCGGAATTAATGCCGACTTAAGTACAAGAAGACTTACTCTTCTTACTGACTATGTTTTGAACGATTCCTGTGACACTAGTTACAGATCCCGATGCTTCACTTCAGGTTTACTGTATCCCTTGGACATTCTTATTGACGATGAAACACAGAAATTGCATCGGAATTAAATACAAAAGGCAAAATGCCGACTGAAGTACACGAAGACTGACTCTTCTTACTGTCTATGATTTGAACCATTCCTCTGACACTAGTTACAGATTCCGATGTTTCCCTCCAGGTTTACTGTATCCCTTGGACCTTCTTATTGACGATGAAACACAGAAATTGCATCGGAATTAAATACAAAAGGCACAATGCCGACTTAAGTACAAGAAGACTAACTCTTCTTACTGACTATGTTTGAACCATTCCTGTGACACTAGATATGGATTCCGATGCTTCACTTCAGGTTTACTGTATCCCTCTGACCTCCTTATTGACGGTGAAACACAGAAATTGCATCGGAATTAAATACAGGGGGCACAATGCCGAATTAAGTTCAAGAAGACTGACTCTTATTACTGTCTATTTTTGAACCAGTCCTTTGACACTAGTTATAGACTCCGATGCTTCACTCCAGGTTTACTGTATCCCTTGGTCCTTCTTCTTGACGATGAAACACAGAAATTGCATCGGAATTAAATACAAAAGGCACAGTGCAGAATTAAGTACAAGGAGACTGACTCTTCTTACTGTCTATCATTTGAACCATTCCTGTGACAGTAGTTATAGATTCCAAAGCTTCACTCCAGGTTTACTGTATCCCTTGGACCTTCTTATTGATGATGAAACACAGAAATAGCATCGGAATTAAATACAAAAGGCACAATGACGACTTAAGTACAAGAAGGCTGACTCTTCTTACTGACTATGTTTTGAACCATTCCTGTGACACTAGCTATAGATTCCGATGCTTCACTTCAGGTTTACTGTACCCCTCTGACCTTCTTATTGACGATGAAACACAGAAACTGCATCGGAATTAAATACAAAAGGCACAATGCCGATTTAAGTACACGAAGACTGACTCTTCTTACTGTCTATGTTTTGAACTATACCTGTGACACTAGTTATAGATTCCGATGCTACACTCCAGGTTTACTGTATCCCTTGGACCTTCTTATTGACGATGAAACACAGAAATTGCATCGGAATTGAATACAAAAGGCACAATGACGACTTAAGGACAAGAAGACTGACTCTTCTTACTGACTATGTTTTGAACGATTCCTGTGACACTAGTTACAGATCCCGATGCTTCACTCCAGGTTTACTGTATCCCTTGGACCTTCTTATTGACGATGAAACACAGAAATTGCATCGGAATTAAATACAAAAGGCACAAGGCCGACTTAAGTACAAGAAGACTGTCTCATCTGACTGACTATGTTTTGAACCATTCCTGTGACACTAGTTATGGATTCCGATGCTTCACTTCAGGTTTATTGTATCCCTCTGACCTTCTTATTGACGATGAAACACAGAAATTGCATCGGAATTGAATATAAAAGGCAAATGCCGACTTAAGTTCTAGATGACTGACTCTTCTTACTGTCTATTTTTGAACCAGTCCTGTGACACTAGTTATAGACTCCGATGCTTCACTCCAGGTTTACTGTATCCCTTGGTCCTTCTTATTGACGATTAAACACAGAAATTGCATCGGAATTAAATAGAAAAGGCACAATGCCGACTTAGGTACAAGAAGACTGACTCTTCTTACTGACTATGTTTTGAACCACTCCTGTGACACTAGTTATAAATTCCGATGCTACACTTCAGGTTTACTGTATCCCTTGGACATTCTTATTGACGATGAAACACAGAAATTGCATCGGAATTAAATACAAAAGGCACAGTGCAGAATTAAGTACAAGGAGACTGACTCTTCTTAGTGTCTATGTTTTGAAATATTCCATTGACACTAGTTATAGATTCCGATGCTTCACTCCAGGTTTACTGTATCCCTTGGACCTTCTTATTGACGATGAAACACAGAAATTGCATCGCAATTAAATAGAAAAGGTACAATGCCGACTTAAGTACAACAAGACTGACTCTTCTTACTGACAATGTTTTGAACCATTCCTGTGACACTACTTATAGATTCCGATGCTTCACCTCAGGTTTACTGTATGCCTTGGACCTTCTTATTGACGATAAAACACAGAAATTGCATCGGAATTAAATAGAAAAGGCACTATGCCGACGTAAGTACAAGAAGACTGACTCTTCTTACTGTCTATGTTTTGAACCATTCCTGTGACACTAGTTATGGTTTCCGATGCTTCACTCCAGGTTTACTGTATCCCTTGGACCTTCTTATTGACGATGAAAAACAGAAATTGCATCGGAATTAAATAGAAAAGGCACAATGCCGTCTTAACTACAAGAAGACTGACTCTTCTTACTGACTATGTTTAGAACCATTCCTGTGACACTAGTTATAGATTCCGATGCTTCCCTTCAGGATTACTGTATCCCTCTGACATTCTTATTGACGATGAAACACAGAAATTGCATCGGAATTAAATAGAAAAGGCACAATGCCAACTTAAGTACAAGAAGACTGACTCTTCTTACTGACTATGTTTTGAACTATTCCTGTGACCCTAGCTATAGATTCCGATGCTTCACTTCAGGTTTACTGTATCCCTCTCACCTTCTTAATGACGATGAAACACAGACATTGCATCGTAATTAAATCCAAAAGGCACAATGCCGACTTAAGTACAAGAAGACTGACTCTTCTTACCGTCCATGTTTTGAACCATACCATTGACACTAGTTATAGATTCCGATGCTTCACTCCAGGTTTACTGTATCCCTTGGACCTTCATATTGACGATGAAACACACAAATTGCATAGGAATTAAATAGAGAAGGCACTATGCCGACTTAAGTACAAGAAGACTGACTCTTCGTACTGACTATGATTTGAACGATTCCTGTGACACTAGTTATATATCCCGATGCTTCACTTCAGGTTCACTGTTTCCCTTGGACGTTCTTATTGACTATGAAACACAAAAATTGCATCGGAATTAAATACAAAAGGCAAAATGCCGACTGAAGTGCACGAAGACTGACTCTTCTTACAGTCTATGATTTGAACCATTCCTGTGATACTAGTTACAGATTCCGACGCTTCACTCCATGTTTTCTGTATCCCTTGGACCTTCTTATTGACGATGAAACACAGAAATTGCATCGGAATTAAATACAAAAGGCACAATGCCGACTTAAGTACAAGAAGACTGACTCTTCATACTGACTATGTTTGAACCATTCCTGTGACACTAGTTATGGATACCGATGCTTCACTTCAGGTTTACTGTATCCCTCTGACCTTCTTATTGGCGATGAAACACAGAAATTGCATCGGAATTGTATACAAATGGCACAATGCCGAATTAAGTTCAAGAAGACTGACTCTTCTTACTGTCTAATTTTGAACCAGTCCTGTGACACTAGTTATAGACTCCGATGCTTCACTCCAGGTTTACTGTATCCCTTGGTCCTCCTTAGTGACGATTAAAAACAGAAATTGCATCGGAATTAAATAGAAAAGGCACAATGCCGAGTTAAGTACAAGAAGACTGACTCTTCTTACTGACTATGTTATGAACCATTCGTGTGACACTAGTTATATGTTCCGATGCTACACTTCAGGTTCACTGTATCCCTTGGACATTCTTATTGACGATGAAACACAGAAATTGCATCGGAATTAAATACAAAAGGCACAGTGCAGAATGAAGTACAAGGAGACTGACTCTTCTTACTGTCTATGTTTTGAAATATTCCATTGACACTAGTTATAGATTCCGATGCTTCACTCCAAGTTCACTGTATCCCTTGGACCTTCTTATTGATGATGAAACACAGAAACTGCATCGGAATTAAATACAAAAGGTACAATGCAGACTTAAGTACAAGAAGACTGAATCTTCTTACTGACTATGTTTTGAACCATTCCTGTGACACTAGTTATAGATTCCGATGCTTCACCTCAGGTTTACTGTATCCCTTGGACCTTCTTATTGACGATGAAACACAGAAAATGCATCGGAATTAAATACAAAAGGCAAAAAGCTGACTTAAGTACACGAAGACTGACTCTTCTTACTGTCTATGTTTTGACCTATTCCTGTGACACTAGTTATAGATTCCGATGCTACGCTCCAGGTTTACTGTATCCCTTGGACCTTCTTATTGACGATGAAACACAGAAATTGCATCGGAATTGAATACAAAAGGCACAATGCCGAATTAAGTTCAAGAAGACTGACTCTTCTTACGGTCTATTTTTGAACCAGTCCTGTGACACTAGTTATAGACTCCGATGCTTCACTCCAGGTTTACTGTATCCCTTGGTCCTTCTTAATGACGATTAAACACAGAAATTGCATCGGAATTAAATAGAAATGGCACAATGCCGACTTAAGTGCAAGAAGACTGACTCTTCTTACTGACTATGTTTTGAACCATTCCTGTGACACTAGCTATAGATTCCGATGCTACACTCCAGGTTTACTGTATCCCTTGGACCTTCTTATTGACGAAGAAACACAGACATTGCATCGTAATTAAATCCAAAAGGCACAATGCCGACTTAAGTACAAGAAGACTGACTCTTCTTACCGTCCATGTTTTGAACCATACCATTGACACTAGTTATAGATTCCGATGCTTCACTCCAGGTTTACTGTATCCCTTGGACCTTCTTATTGACGATGAAACACACAAATTGCATCGTAATTAAATCCAAAAGGCACAATGCCGACTTAAGTGCAAGAAGACTGACTCTTCTTACTGACTATGTTAAGAAACATTCGTGTGACACTAGTTATAAATTCCGATGCTACACTTCAGGTTCACTGTATCCCTTGGACATTCTTATTGACGATGAAACACAGAAATTGCATCGGAATTAAGTACAAAAGCAGAGTGCAGAATTAAGTACAAGGAGACTGACTCTTCTTACTGTCTATGTTTTGAAATATTCCATTGACACTAGTTATAGATTCCGATGCTTCACTCCAAGTTTACTGTATCCCTTGGACCTTCTTATTGATGATGACACACAGAAATTGCATCGGAATTAAATACAAAAGGCACAATGCCAACTTAAGTACAAGAAGACTGACTCTTCTTACTGTCTATGTTTTGAACCATTCCATTGACACTAGTTATAGATTCCGATGCTTCACTCCAGGTTTACTGTATCCCTTGGAACTTGTTATTGACGATGAAACACAGAAATTGCATCGGACTTAAATAGAAAAGGTACAATGCCGACTTAAGTACAGGAAGACTGAATCTTCTTACTGACTATGTTTTGAACCATTCCTGTGACACTAGTTATAGATTCCGATGCTTCACCTCAGGTTTACTGTATCCCTTGGACCTTCTTATTGACGATGAAACACAGAAATTGCATCGGAATTAAATACAAAAGCAAAAAGCTGACTTAAGTACACGAAGACTGACTCTTCCTACTGTCTATGTTTTGAACTATTCCTGTGACACTAGTTATAGACTCCGATGCTTCACTCCAGGTTTACTGTACCCCTTGGTCCTTCATATTGACGATTAAACACAGAAATTGCATCGGAATTAAATAGAAATGGCACAATGCCGACTTAAGTACAAGAAGACTGACTCTTCTTACTGACTATGTTTTGAACCATTCCTGTGACACTAGTTATAAATTCCGATGCTACACTTCAGGTTTACTGTATCCCTTGGACATTCTTATTGACGATGAAACACAGAAATTGCATCGGAATTAAATACAAAACGCACAGTGCAGAATTAAGTACAAGGAGACTGTCTCTTCTTACTGTCTATGTTTTGAACCATTCCTGTGACACTAGTTATAGATACCGACGCTTCACCTCAGGTTTACTGTATGCCTTGGACCTTCTTATTGCCGATAAAACACAGAAATTGCATCGGAATTAAATACAAAAGGCACAGTGCCGACTTAAGTACACGAAGACTGACTCTTCCTTCTGTCTATGCTTTTGAACCATTCCTGTGACACTAGCTATAGATTCCGATGCTACACTCCAGGTTTACTGTATCCCTTGGACCTTCTTATTGACGATGAAACACACAAATTGCATCGGAGGTAAATAGAAAAGGCACTATGCCGACGTAAGTACAAGAAGACTGACTCTTATTACAGTCTATGTTTTGAAACTTTCCTGTGACACTAGTTATAGTTTCCGATGCTTCACTCCAGGTTTACTGTATCCCTTGGACCTTCTTATTGACGATGAAACACAGAAATTGCATCGAAATTAAATAGAAAAGGCACAATGCCGTCTTAACAACAAGAAGACTGACTCTTCTTACTGACTATGTTTTGAACCATTCCTGTGACACTAGTTATAGATTCCGATGCTACACTTCAGGTTTACTGTATCCCTTGGACATTCTTATTGACGATGAAACACAGAAATTGCATCGGAATTAAATACAAAAGGCACAATGCCAACTTAAGTACAAGAAGACTGACTTTTCTTACTGACTATGTTTTGAACCATTATTGTGAAACTAGTTATAGATTCCGATGCTTCACCTCAGGTTTACTGTATCCCTTGGACCTTCCTATTGACGATGAAACACGGAAATTGCATCGGAATTAAATACAAAAGGAACACTGAAGACTTAAGTACAAGAAGACTGACTCTCCTTTATGACTATGCTTTGAACCATTCCTGTGACACTAGTTATGAATTCAGATGCTTCACTTCAGGTTTAGTGTATCCCTCTGACCCTCTTATTGACGATGAAACACAGAAATTGCATCGGAATTAAATACAAAAGGCACAATGCCGACTTAAGTACAAGAACACTGACTCTTCTTACTGACTATGTTTTGAACCATTCCTGTGACACTTGCTATAGGTTCCGATGCTTCACTTCAGCTTTACTGTACCCCTCTGACCTTCTTATTGACGATGAAACACAGAAACTGCATCGGAATTAAATACAAAAGGCACAATGCCGACTTAAGTACAAGAAGTCTGACTCTTCTTAATGTCTATGTTTTGAACCATTCCATTGACACTAGTTATAGATTCCGATGCTTCACTCCAGGTTTACTGTATTCCTTGGAACTTGTTACTGACGATGAAACACAGACATTGCATCGGAATTAAATAGAAAAGGTACAATGCCGACTTAAGTACAAGAAGACTGAATCTTCTTACTGACTATGTTTTGAACCATTCCTGTGACACTAGCTATAGATTCTATGCTTCACTTCAGGTATACTGTACCCCTCTGACCTTCTTATTGACGATGAAACACAGAAACTGCATCGGAATTAAATACAAAAGGCACAATGCCGACTTAAGTACAAGAAGACTGACTCATCTTACTGTCTATGTTTTGAAATATTCCATTGACACTAGTTATAGATTCCGATGCCTCACTCCAGGTTTACTGTATCGCTTGGACCTTGTTATTGACGATGAAACACAGAAATTGCATCGGAATTATTTAGATAAGGTACAATGCCGACTTAAGTACAAGAAGACTGACTCTTCTTACTGACTATGTTTTGAACCATTCCTGTGACACTAGTTATAGATTCCGATGCTTCACCTCAGGTTTACTGTATGCCTTGGACCTTCTTATTGACGATAAAACACAGAAATTGCATCGGAATTAAATACAAAAGGCAAAATGCCGACTTAAGTACACGAAGACTGACTCTTCTTACTGTCTATGTTTTGAACCATTCCTGTGACACTAGTTATAGATTCCGATGCTACACTCCAGGTTTACTGTATCCCTTGGACCTTCTTAATGACGATGAAACACACAAATTGCATCGGAAATATATAGAAAAGGCACTATGCCGACGTAAGTACAAGAAGACTGACTCTTCTTACTGTCTATGCTTTGAACCATTCCTGTGACACTAGTTATAGATTCCGATGCTTCACTCCAGGTTTACTGTATCCCTTGGACCTTCTTATTGACGATGAAACACAGAAATTGCATCGGAATTAAATACAAAAGGCACAGTGCAGAATTAAGTACAAGGAGACTGACTCTTCTTACTATATATGTTTAGAACCATTCCTGTGGCACTAGTTATAGATTCCGATGCTTCCCTTCAGGATTACTGTATCCCTCTGACCTTATTGTCGATGAAACACAGAAATTGCATCGGAATGAAATAGAAAAGGCACAATGCCAACTTAAGTACAAGACGACTGACTCTTCTTACTGACTATGTTTTGAACCATTCCTGTGAAACTAGTTATAGATTCCGATGCTTCACTTCAGGTTTACCGTATCCCTTGGACCTTCCTATTGACGATGAAACACAGAAATTGAATCGGAATTAAATACAAAAGGCACAATGCCGACTTAAGTACAAGAAGACTGACTCTCCTTTCTGACTATGCTTTGAACCATTCCTGTGACACTAGTTATGGATTCCGATGCTTCACTTCAGGTTTACTGTATCCCTCTGACCTTCTTATTGACGATGAAACACAGAAATTGCATCGGAATTAAATACAGAAGGCACAATGCCGAATTAAGTTCAAGAAGACTGACTCTTCTTACTGCCTAATTTTGAACCAGTCCTTTGACACTAGTTATAGACTCCGATGCTTCACTCCAAGCTTACTGTATCCGTTGGACCTTCTTATTGATGATGAAACGCAGAAATTGCATCGGAATTAAATACAAAAGGCACAATGACGACTTAAGGACAAGAAGACTGACTCTTCTTACTGACTATGTTTTGAACCATTCCTGTGACACTAGCTATAGATTCCGATGCTTCACTTCAGGTTTACTGTACCCCTCTGACCTTCTTATTGACGATGAAACACAGAAATTGCATCGGAATTAAATACAAAAGGCAAAATGCCGACTTAAGTACACGAAGACTGACTCTTCTTTCTGTCTATGTTTTGAACTATTCCTGTGACACTAGTTATAGAGTCCGATGCTACACTCCAGGTTTACTGTATCCCTTGGACCTTCTTATTGGCGATGAAACACAGAAATTGCATCGGAATTAAATAGAAAAGCCACAATGGCGACGTAAGTACAAGAAGACTGACTCTTCTTACTGTCAATGTTTTGAAACCATTCCTGTGACACTAGCTATAGTTTCCGATGCTTCACTCCAGGTTCACTGTATCCCTTGGACCTTCTTATTGACGATGAAACACAGAAATTGCATCGGAATTCAATAGAAAAGGCACAATGCCGACTTAAGTACAAGAAGACTGACTCTTCCTACTTTCTATGTTTGAACCATTCATGTGACACTAGTTATAGATTCCGATGCTTCACTTCAGGTCTACTGTATCCCTTCTACCTTCTTATTGACGATGAAACACTGAAATTGCATCGGAATTACATATTAAAAGGCACAATGCCGACTTAAGTACATGAAGACCGACTCTTACTACTGACTATGATTTGAACCATTCCTGTGACACTAATTATAGATTCTGATGCTTCACTGAGGTTTACTGTATCCCTTGGACCTTCTTATTGACGATGAAACACAGAAATTGCATCGCAAATAAATACAAAAAGCACAATGCCGACTTAAGTACAAGAATACTGACTCATCTTACTGTCTATGTTTTGTACCGTCCCTGTGACACTACTTAGAGATTCCGATGCTTCACTGCAGGTTTACTGTATCCCTTGGACCTTCTTATTGACGATGAAACAAAGAAATTGCATCAGAATTAAATACAAAAGACACAATGCCGACTTAAGTACAAGAAGACTGAATCTTCTTACTGACTATGCTTTGAATCATTCCTGTGACACTAGTTATTGTTTCTGATGCTTCACATCTGGTTTATTGTATCCCTCTGACTTTCTTATTGACGATGAAACACAGAAATTGCATCGGAATTAAATACAAAAGGCACAATGCCGACTTAAGTACAAGAAGACTGACTCTTCCTACTGTCTATGTTTGAACCATTCCTGTGACATTAGTTTTGGATTCCGATGCTTCACTTCAAATTTACTGTATCGCTCTGACCTTCTTATTGTCGATGAAACACAGAAATTGCATCGGAATTAATTACAAAAGGCACAATGCCGACTTAAGTACAAGAAGACTGATTCTTCCTACTGTCTATGTTTTGAACCATTCCTGTGACACTAGTTATCGATTCCGATGCTTCACTTCAGGTATACTGTTTCTCTTGGACCTTCTTATTGACGATGAAACACAGAAATTGCATCGGAATTAAATACAAAAGGCACAATGCCGACTTAAGTACAAGAAGACTGCCTCGTCTACTGTCTATGTTTTGAACCATTTCTGTGACACTAGTTATAGAGTCCGATGCTTCACTCCAGTTTTCTGTAACCTTTGGGCCTTCTTATTGACGATAAATCACAGAAATTGCATCGGAATTAAATATAAAAGGCACAATGCCGAGTAAAGTACAAGAAGACTGCCTCGTCTACTGACTGCTTTGAACCATTCCTGTGACACTAGTTATAGATTCCGATGCTTCACTTTAGGTTTATTCTATCCCTCTGACCTTCTTATTGACAATGAAACACAGAAATTGCATCGGAATTAAATAGAAAAGGCACAATGTCGACTTAAGTACAAGAAGTCTGACTCTTCTTACTGTCTACGTTTTGAACCATTCCTGTGACACTAGTTATAGATTTCGATGCTTCTCTCCAGGTTTACTGTGTCCCTTGGACTTTGTTATTGACGATGAAACACAGAATTAGCATCGGAATTAAATTGAAAAGGCACAATGAAGACTTAAGTACAAGAAGACTGACTCTTCTTACTGACTATGTTTTGAACCATTCCTGTGAAACTAGTTATAGATTCCGATGCTTCACTTTAGTTTTACTGTATACCTTGGACCATCTTTTTGACGATGAAACACAGAAATTGCATCGGAATTAAATACAAAAGGCACAATGCCGACTTACGTACAAGAAGACTGACTCTTTCTACTGTCTATGTTTTGAACCATTCCTGTGACACTAGTTTTGGATTCCGATGCCTCACTTCAGGTTTACTGTATCCCTCTGACCTTCTTATTGATGACGAAACACAGAAATTGCATCGGAATTAAATACAAAAGACACAATGCCGACTTAAGTACAAGAAGACTGACTCTTCTTACTGTCTATGTTTTGAACCATTCCATTGACAATAGTTACAGATTGCGATGCTTCACTCCAGGTTTACTGTATCCCTTGGACCTTGTTATTGACGATGAAACACAGAAATTGCATCAGAATTAAATAGAAAAAGTTCAATGCCGACTTAAGTACAAGAAGACTGACTCTTCTTACTGACTATGTTTTGAACCATTCCTGTGACACTAGTTATAGATCCGATGCTTCACCTCAGGTTTACTGTAAACCTTGGAATTTCTTATTGACGATGAAACACAGAAATTGCATCGGAAGTAAATACAAAAGGCTAAATGCCGACTTAAGTACACGAAGACTGACTTTTCTTACTGTCTATGTTTTGAACCATTCCTGTGACTCTAGTTATAGATTCCGATGGTACACTGCAGGTTTACTGTATCCCTTGGACCATCTTATTGACGATGAAACACAGAAATTTCATCGGAATTAAATACAAAAGGCACAATGCCGACTTAAGGACAAGAAGACTGACTCTTCTTACTGACTTTGTTTTAAACCATTCCTGTGACACTAGTTATAGATTCTGATGCTTCACTTCAGGTTTATTGTATCCCTCTGACCTTCTTATTGACGATGAAACACAGAAATTGCATCGGAATTAAATAGAAAAGGCACAAAGTCGACTTAAGTACCAGAAGGCTGACCCTTCCTACTGTCTATGATTTGAACCATTCCTGTGACACTAGTTATAGATTCCGATGCTTCACTTCAGGTATACTGTATCCCTTGGACCTTCTTATTGACGATGAAACACAGAAATTTCATCGTAATTAAATGCAAAAGGCACTATGCCGACTTAAGGGCAAGAAGACTGACTCTTCTTACTGCCTATACTTTGAACCATTCCTGTGACACTAGCTATAGATTCCGATGCTTCACCTCAGGTTTACTATATCCCTTGGACCTTCTTATTGACGATGAAACACTGAAATTGCATCGGAATTAATTAGAAAGTGTACAATGCCGACTTAAGTACAAGAGGACTGACTCTTCTTACTGACTATGTTTTGAACCATTCCTGTGACACTAGTTATAGATTCCGATGCTTCTCCTCAGGTTTACTGTATCCCTTGGAACTTCTTATTGACGATGAAACACCGAAATTGCATCGGAATTAAATACAAAAGGCAAAATGCCGACTTAAGTATACAAAGATTGACTCTTCTTACTGTCTATGTTTTGAACCATTCCTGTGACACTAGTTATAGATTCCGATGCTACACTCCAGGTTTACTGTATCCCTTGGAACTTCTTATTGACGATGAAACACAGAAATTGCATCGGAATTAAATACAAAAGACACTATGCCGATTTAAGGGCAAGAAGACTGACTCTTCTTACTGCCTATGTTATGAACCATTCCTGTGACACTAGCTATAGATTCCGATGCTGCACCTCAGGTTTACTGTATCCCTTGGACCTTCTTATCGACGAAGAAACACGGAAATTGCATCGGAATTAAATAGAAATGGCACAATGTCGACTTAAGTACAAGAAGGCTGACTCTTCTTACTGTCTATGTTTTGAACCATCCTGTGACACTAGTTAAAGATTCCGATGCATCACTCCAGTTTTACTGTATCCCTTGGACGTTCTTATTGACGATGAAACACACAAATTGCATCGGAATTAAATAGAAAAGGCACAATGCCGACTTAAGTACAAGAAGACTGACTCTTCTTCCTGGTTATGTTTTGAACCATTCCTGTGACACTGGTTATAGATTCCGATGCTTCACTTCAGGTTTACTGTATGCCTTGGACCTTCTTATTGACGATGAAACACAGAAATTGCATCGGAATTAAATAGAAAAGGCACAATGCCGACTTAAGTACAAGAAGACTGACTCTTCCTACTGTCTATGTTTGAACCATTCCTGTGACACTAGTTATAGATTCCGATGCTTCACTTCAGGTCTACTGTATCACTTCTACCTTCTTATTGACGATGAAACACTGAAATTGCATCGGAATTACATATTAAAAGGCGCAATGCCGACTTAAGTACATGAAGACCGACTCTTACTACTGACTATGATTTGAACCATTCCTGTGACACTAGTTACAGATTCCGATGCTTCACTTGAGGTTTACTATATCCCTTGGACCTTCTTATTGACGATGAAACACAGAAATTGCATCAGAATTAAATACAAAAGGCACAATGCCGACTTAAGTACAAGAAGACTGAATCTTCTTACTGACTATGTTTTGAACCATTCCTGTGACACTAGTTATCGATTCTGATGCTTCACATCTGGTTTACGGTATCCCTCTGTCTTTCTTATTGACGATGAAACACAGAAATTGCATCGGAATTAAATACAAAAGGCACAATGCCGACTTAAGTACAAGAAGACTGACTCTTCCTACTGTCTATGTTTTGAACCATTCCTGTGACATTACTTTTGGATTCCGATGCTTCACTTCAAGTTTACTGTATCCCTCTGATCTTATTGCCGATGAAACACAGAATTTGGATCGGAATTAAATACAAAAGGCACAATGCCGACTTAAGGACAAGAAGACTGACTCTTCTTACTGACTATGTTTTGAACCATTCCTGTGACACTAGTTATAGATTCCGATGCTTCACTTCAGGTATACTGTTTCTCTTGGACCTTCTTATTGACGATGAAACATAGATTTTGCATCGGAATTAAATACAACAGGCACAGTGCCGACTTAAGTACAAGAAGACTGACTCTTCTACTGTCTACGTTTTGAACCATTTCTGTGATACTAGTTATAGAGTCCGATGCTTCACTCCAGTTTTCTGTAACCCTTCGGCCTACTTATTGACGATGAATCACAGAAATTGCATCGGAATTAAATATAAAAGGCACAATGCCGAGTAAAGTACAAGAAGACTGACACTTCCTACTGACTATGTTTTAAACCATTCCTGTGACACTAGTTATAGATTCCGATGCTTCACTTCAGGTTTACTGTATCCCATGGACCTTGTTATTGACGATGAAACACAGCAATTGCATCGAAATTAAATACAAAAGGCAAAATGCCGACTTAAGTACACGAAGACTGACTCTTCTTACTGTCTATGTTTTGAACCAATCCTGTGGCACTAGTTATAGATTCCGATGCCTCACTCCAGGTTTACTGCATCCCTTGGACCTTCTTACTGACGATGAAACACAGAAATTGCATCGGAATTAAATGCAAATGGCACAATGCCGACTTAAGGACAAGAAGACTGACTCTTCTTACTGACTTTGTTTTGAACCATTCCTGTGACACTAGTTATAGATTCCGATGCTTCACTTCAGGTTTATTGTATCCCTCTGACCTTCTTATTGACAATGAAACACAGAAATTGCATCGGAATTAAATAGAAAAGGCACAATGTCGACTTAAGTACAAGAAGTCTGACTCTTCTTACTGTCTACGTTTTGAACCATTCCTGTGACACTAGTTGTAGGTTTCGATGCTTCTCTCCAGGTTTATTGTATCCCTTGGACCTTCTTATTGACGATGAAACACAGAAATTGCATCAGAATTAAATAGAAAAGGTACAATGCCGACTTAAGTACAAGAGGACTGACTCTTCTTACTGACTATGTTTTGAACCATTCCTGTGACACTGGTTATAGATTCCGATGCTTCACCTCAGGTTTACTGTAAACCTTGGAATTTCTTATTGGCGATGAAACACAGAAATTGCATCGGAAGTAAATACAAAAGGCTAAATGCCGACTTAAGTACACGAAGACTGACTTTTCTTACTGTCTATGTTTTGAACCATTCCTGTGACACTAGTTATATATTCCGATGCTTCACTCCAGGTTTACTGTATCCCTTGGACCTTCTTATTGACGATGAAACACAGAAATTGAATCGGAATTAAATACTAAAGTCACAATGCCGACTTAAGGACAAGAAGTGTGACTCTTCTTACAGACTATCTTTTGAACCATTCCTGTGACACTAGTTATAGATTCCGATGCTTCACTTCCGGTTTACTGTATACCTCTGACCTTCATATTGACGATTAAACACAGAAATTGCATCGGAATTAAATAGAAAAGGCACAATGTCGACTTAAGTACAAGAAGTCTGACTCTTCTTACTGTCTACGATTTGAACCATTCCTGTGACACTAGTTATAGATTCCGATGCTTCTCTCCAGGTTTACTGTAAACCTTGGAATTTCTTATTGACGATGAAACACAGAAATTGCATCGGAACTAAATACAAAAGGCACAATCCCGAAATAAGTACAAGATGACTGACTCTTCTTACTGTCTATGTTTTGACCACTACTGTGACTCTAATTATAGATTCCGATGCTTCACGCCAGGTTTACTGTATCCCTTGGACCTTCTTATTGACGATGAAACACAGAAATTGAATCGGAATTAAATACTAAAGTCACAATGCCGACTTAAGGACAAGAAGACTGACTCTTCTTACCGACTATGTTTTGAACCGTTACTGTGACACTAGTTATAGATTCCGATGCTTCACTTCCGGTCTACTGTATACCTCTGACCTTCATATTGACGATGAAACACAGAAATTGCATCGGAATAAAATTGAAAAGGCACAATGTCGACTTAAGTACAAGAAGTCTGACTCTTCTTACTGTCTACGTTTTGAACCATTCCTGTGACACTAGTTATAGATTCCGATTCTTCTCTCCAGGTTTACTGTATCCCTTGGACCTTTTTATTGACGATGAAACACAGAATTAGCATCGGAATTAAATGGAAAAGGCACAATGAAGACTTAAGTACAAGAAGACTGACTCCTCTTACTGACTATGTTGTGAACCATTCCTGAGTAACTAGTTATAGATTCCGACGCTTCACCTTAGTTTTACAGTATACCTTGGACCATCTTTTTGACGATGAAACACAGAAATTGCATCGGAATTAAATACAAAAGGCACATGCCGACTTACGTACAAGAAGACTGACTCTTCCTACTGTCTATGTTTTGAAACATTCCTGTGACACTAGTTTTGGATTCCGATGCCACACTTCTGGTATACTGTATCCCTCTGACATTTTTATTGATGACGAAACACAGAAATTGCATCGGAATTAAATACAAAAGACACAATGCCGACTTAAGTACAAGAAGACTGACTCTCCCTACTGTCTATGATTTGAACCATTCCTGTGACACTAGCTATAGATTCCGATGCTTCACTTCAGGTTTACTGTATCCCTCCGACCTTCTTATTGACGATGAAACACAGAAATTGCATCGAAATTAAATGCAAAAGGCACAATGTCGACTTAAGTACAAGAAGACTGACTCTTCTTACTGACTATGTTTTGAACCATTCCATTGACACTAGTTCCAGATTCCGAAGCTTCACTCCAGGTTTACTGTATCCCTTGGACCTTGTTATTGACGATGAAACACAGAAATTGCATCAGAATTAAATAGAAAAGGTACAATGCCGACTTAAGTACAAGAAGACTGACTCTTCTTACTGACTATGTTTTGAACCATTCCTGTGACACTAGTTATAGATTCCGATGCTTCACCTCAGGTTTACTGTAAACCTTGGAATTTCTTATAGACGATGAAACACAGAAATTGCATTAGAAGTAAATACAAAATGCTTAATGCCGACTTAAGTACACGAAGACTGACTTTTCTTACTGTCTATGTTTTGAACCATTCCTGTGACACTAGTTATAGATTCCGATGATACACTGCAGGTTTACTGTATCCCTTGGACCTTCTTATTGACGACGAAACACAGAAATTTCATCGGAATTAAATACAAAAGGCACAATGCCGACTTAAGGACAAGAAGACTGACTCTTCTTACTGACTTTGTTTTGAACCATTCCTGTGACACTAGTTATATATTCTGATGCTTCACTTCAGGCTTATTGTATCCCTCTGTCCTTCTTATTGACGATGAAACACAGATATTGCATCGGAATTAAATAGAAGTGGCACAAAGACGACTTAAGCACAAGAAGACTGACTCCTCTTATTGTCTATGTTTTGAACCATTCCTGTGACACTAGTTATAGATTCCGATGCTTCACTTCAGGTTTACTGTATGCCTTGGACCTTCTTATTGTCGATGAAACACAGATATTGCATCGGAATTAAATAGAAAAGGCACAATGCCGACTTAAGTAAAAGAAGACTGACTCTTCCTACTGTCTATGTTTGAACCATTCCAGTGACACTAGTTATTTATTCCGATGCTTCACTTCAGGTCTACTGTATCCCTTCTACCTTCTTATTGACGATGAAACACTGAAATTGCATCGGAATTACATATTAAAAGGCACAATGCCGACTTAAGTACATGAAGACCGACTCTTACTACTGACTATGATTTGAACCATTCCTGTGACACTAGTTATAGATTCCGATGCTTCACTTGAGGTTTACTGTATCCCTTGGACCTTCTTATTCACGATGAAACACAGAAATTGCATCGGAAATAAATACAAAAAGCACAATGCCGACTTAAGTACAAGAATACTGACTCATCTTACTGTCTATGCTTTGTACCGTCCCTGTGACACTACTTATAGATTCCGATGCTTCACTGCAGGTCTACTGTATCCCTTCTACCTTCTTATTGACGATGAAACACTGAAATTGCATCGGAATTAAATACAAAAGGCACAATGCCGACTTAAGGACAAGAAGACTCACTCTTCTTACTGACTATGTTTTGAACCATTCCTGTGACCCTAGTTATAGATTCCGATGCTTCACTTTAGGTATACTGTTTCTCTTGGACCTTCTTGTTGACGATGAAACACAGAAATAGCATCGGAATAAAATACAAAGGGCACAATGCCGACTTAAGTACAAGAAGACTGACTCTTCTACTGTCTATGTTTTGAACCATTTCTGTGCCACTAGTTATAGAGTCCGACGGTTCACTCCAGTTTTCTGTAACCTTGGGCCTTCTTATTGACGATGAATCACAGAAATTGCATCGGAATTAAATATAAAAGGCACAATGCCGAGTAAAGTACAAGAAGACTGACTGTTCTTACTGACTATGTTTTGAACCATTCCCGTGACACTAGTTATAGATTCCGATGCTTCACTTCAGATTTACTGTATCCCATGGACCTTGTTATTGACGATGAAACACAGCAATTGCATCGGAATTATATACAAAAGGCAAAATGCCGACTTAAGTACACGAAGACTGACTCTTCTTACTGTCTATGCTTTGAACCAATCCTGTGACACTAGTTATAGATTCCGATGCTTCACTCCAGGTTTACTGTATCCCTTGGACCTTCTTACTGTCGATGAAACACAGAAATTGCATCGGAATTAAATGTAAATGGCACAATGCCGACTTAAGGACATGAAGACTGACTCTTCTAACTGACTTTGTTTTGAACCATTCCAGTGACACTAGTTATAGATTCCTTTGCTTAACTTCAGGTTTATTGTATCCCCCTGACCTTCTTATTGACAATGAAACACAGAAATTGCATCGGAATTAAATAGAAAAGGCACAATGTCGACATAAGTACAAGAAGTCTGACGCTACTTACTGTCTACGTTTTGAACCATTCCTGTGACACTAGTTATAGATTTCGATGCTTCTCTCCAGGTTTATTGTATCCCTTGGACCTTCTTATTGACGATGAAACACAGAAATTGCATCAGAATTAAATAGAAAAGGTACAATGCCGACTTAAGTACAAGAAGACTGACTCTTCTTACTGACTATGCTTTGAACCATTCCTGTGACACTAGTTATAGATTCCGATGCTTCACCTCAGGTTTACTGTAAACCTTGGAATTTCTTATTGACGACGAAACACAGAAATTTCATCGGAATTAAATACAAAAGACACAATGCCGGCTTAAGGACAAGAAGACTGAATCTTCTTACTGACTATGTTTTGAACCATTCCTGTGACACTAGTTATAGATTCCGATGCTTCACCTTAGGTTTACTGTAAACCTTGGAATTTCTTATTGACGATGAAACACAGAAATTGCATCTGAAGTAAATACAAAAGGCTAAATGCCGACTTAAGTACACGAAGACTGACTTTTCTTACTGTCTATGTTTTGAACCATTCCTGTGACACTAGTTATAGATTCCGATGCTTCACTCCAGGTTTACTGTATCCCTTGGACCTTCTTATTGACGATGAAACACAGAAATTGAATCGGAATTAAATACTAAAGTCACAATGCCGACTTAAGGACAAGAAGACTGACTCTTCTTACTGACTATGTTTTGAACCATTCCTGTGACACTAGTTACAGATTCCGATGCTTCTCTCCAGGTTTACTGTATCCCTTGGACCTTCTTATTGACGATGAAACACAGAATTAGCATCGGAATTAAATGGAAAAGGCACAATGAAGACTTAAGTACAAGAAGACTGACTCCTCTTACTGACTATGTTTTGAACCATTCCTGAGAAACTAGTTATAGATTCCGACGCTTCACCTTAGTTTTGCTGTATACCTTGGACCATCTTTTTGACGATGAAACACAGAAATTGCATCGGAATTAAATACAAAAGGCACATGCCGACATACGTACAAGAAGACTGACTCTTCCTACTGTCTATGTTTTGAAACATTCCTGTGACACTAGCTATAGATTCCGATGCTTCACTTCAGGTTTACTGTATCCCTCCGACCTTCTTATTGACGATGAAACACAGAAATTGCATCGGAATTAAATACAAGAGGCACAATGCCGACTTAAGGACAAGAAGACTGACTCTTCTTACTGACTTTGTTTTGAACCATTCCTGTGACACTAGTTATAGATTCTGATGCTTCACTTCAGGCTTATTGTATCCCTCTGTCCTTCTCATTAACGATGAAACACAGAAATTGCAACGGAATTAAATAGAAGTGGCACAAAGACGACTTAAGCACAAGAAGACTGACTCCTCTTACTGTCTATGTTTTGAACCATTCCTGTGACACTAGTTATAGATTCCGATGCTTCACTTCAGGTTTACTGTATGCCTTGGACCTTCTTATTGTGGATGAAACACAGAAATTGCATCGGAACTAAATAGAAAAGGCACAATGCCGACTTAAGTAAAAGAAGACTGACTCTTCCTACTGTCTATGTTTTGAACCATTCCTGTGACACTAGTTATAAATTTCGATGCTTCACTTCAGGTCTACTGTATCCCTTCTACCTTCTTATTGACGATGAAACACTGAAATTGCATCGGAATTACATATTAAAAGGCACAATGCCGACTTAAGTACATGAAGACCGACTCTTACTACTGACTATGATTTGAACCATTCCTGTGACACTAGTTATAGATTCCGATGCTTCACTTGAGGTTTACTGTATCCCTTGGACCTTCTTATTGACGATGAAACACAGAAATTGCATCGGATATAAATACAAAAAGCACAATGCCGACTTATGTACAAGAATACTGACTCATCTTACTGTCTATGCTTTGTACCGTCCCTGTGACACTACTTATAGATTCCGATGCTTCACTGCAGGTCTACTGTATCCCTTCTACCTTCTTATTGACGATGAAACACTGAAATTGCGTCGGAATTAAATACAAAAGGCACAATGCCGAATTAAGGACAAGAAGACTGACTCTTCTTACTGACTATGTTTTGAACCATTCCTGTGACACTAGTTATAGATTCCGATGCTTCACTTTAGGTATACCGTTTCTCTTGGATCTTCTTGTTGACGATGAAACACAGAAATTGCATCGGAATTAAATACAAAGGGCACAATGCCGACTTAAGTACAAGAAGACTGACTCTTCTACTGTCTATGTTTTGAACCATTTATGTGACACTAGGTATAGAGTCCGACGGTTCACTCCAGTTTTCTGTAACCCTTGGGCCTTCTAATTGACGATGAATCACAGAAATTGCATCGGAATTAAATATAAAAGGCACAATGCCGAGTAAAGTACAAGAAGACTGACTGTTCTTACTGACTATGTTTTGAACCATTCCCGTGACACTAGTTATAGATTCCGATGCTTCACTTCAGATTTACTGTATCCCATGGACCTTGTTATTGACGATGAAACACAGCAATTGCATCGGAATTATATACAAAAGGCAAAATGCCGACTTAAGTACACGAAGACTGACTCTTCTTACTGTCTATGTTTTGAACCAATCCTGTGACACTAGTTATAGATTCCGATGCTTCACTCCAGGTTTACTGTATCCCTTGGAACTTCTCACTGTCGATGAAACACAGAAATTGCATCGGAATTAAATGTAAATGGCATAATGCCGACTTAAGGACAAGAAGACTGACTCTTCTAACTGACTTTGTTTTGAACCATTCCTGTGACACTAGTTATAGATTCTGATGCTTCACTCCAGGTTTACTGTATCCCTTGGACCTTCATATTGACATTGAAAAACAGAAATTGCATCGGAACTAAATACAAAAGGCACAATCCCGAAATAAGTACAAGATGACTGACTCTTCTTACTGTCTATATTTTGAACCACTACTGTGACTCTAATTATAGATTCCGATGCTTCACTCCAGGTTAACTGTATCCCTTGGACCTTCTTATTGACGATGAAACACAGAAATTGAATCGGAATTAAATACTAAAGGCACAATGCCAACTTAAGGACAAGAAGACTGACTCTTCTTACTGACTATGTTCTTAACCATTCCTGTGACACTAGTTATAGATTCCGATGCTTCACTTCCGGTTTACTGTATACCTCTGACCTTCATATTGACGATGAAACACAGAAATTGCAACGGAATTATATACAAAAGGCACAATGCCGACTTAGGTACATGAAGACTGACTCTTCTTACTGTCTACGTTTGAACCATTCCTGTGACACTAGTTATAGATTCCGATGCTTCACTTCAGGTATACTATATCCCTCTGACCTTCTTATTGACGGTGAAGCACATAAATTGCATCGGAATTCAATACGAAAGGCTAAATGCCGAATTAAGTACAAGAAGACTGACTCTTCTTACTGACTATGATTTGAACCATTCCTGTGACACTAGTTATAGATTCAGATGCTTCACTTCAGGTTTACTGTATCCCTCTGACCTTCTTATTGACGATGAAACACAGAAATTGCATCGGAATTTAATAGAAAAGGCACAATGCCGACTTAAGTACAAGAACACTGACTCTTCCTACTGTCTACGTTTCGAAAAATTCCTGTGACACTAGTTATGGATTCCGATGCTCCACTTCAGGTTTACTGTATCCCTTGAACCATCTTATTGACGATGAAACACAGAAATTTCATCGGATTTAAATACAAAAGGCACAATGCCGACTTAAGTACATGAAGACCGACTCATCTTATTGACAATGATTTGAAACATTCCCGTGACACTAGTTATGGATTCCGTTCCTTCACTTCAGGTTAACTCAATCCCTCTGACCTTCTTGTAGACGATGAAACACAGAAATTGCATCGGAATTAATTACAAAAGGCACAATGCCGACTTAAGTACAAGAAGACTGACTGTTCCTACTGTCTATGTTTGAACCATTCCTGTGACATTAGTTTTAGAATCCGATGCTTCACTTCAGGTTTACTGTATCCCTCTGACCTTCTTATTGACGACGAAACACAGAAATTGCATCGGAATTAAATACAAAAGGCAAAATGCCGACTTAAGTACAAGAAGACTGACTCTTCCTACTGTCAATGTTTTGAAACATTCCTGTGACACTAGTTATAGATTCCGATGCTTCACTTCAGGTTTACTGTATCCCTCTGACTTTATGCCGATGAAACACAGAAATTGCATCGTAATTAAATACAAAAGGCACAATGCCAACTTAAGGACAAGAAGACTGACTCCTCTTACTGACTATGCTTTGAACCATTCCTGTGACACTATTTATAGATTCCGATGCTTCACTCCAGGTTTACTGTATCACTTAGACCATCTTGTTGACGATGAAACACAGAAATTGCATCGGAATTAAATACAAAAGGCACAATGACGACTTAAGGACAACATGACTGACTCTTCTCACTGACTTTGTTTTGAACCATTCCTGTCACACTAGTTATAGATTCCGATGCTTCACTTCAGGTTTATTGTATCCCTCTGACCTTATTGTTGACGATCAAACACTGAAATAGCTTCGGAATTAAATAGAAAAGGCACAATGTCGACTTAAGTATAAGAAGTCTGACTCTTCTTACCGTCTATGTTTTGAACCATTCCTGTGACACTAGTTATAGATTCCGATGCTTCACTCCAATTTTACTGTATCACTTGGACCTTCTTATTGACGATGAAACACAGAAATTGCATCGGAATTATATAGAAAAGGCACAATGCCGACTTATGTACAAGAAGACTGACTCTTCTTACTGACTATGATTTGAACCATTGCTGTGAAACTAGTTTTGATTACGATGCATTACTTCAGGTTTACTGTATCCCTCTGACCTTATTATTGACGTAGAAACACAGAAATTGCATCGGAATTAAATACAAAAGGCACAATGCCGACTGAAGTACAAGAAGACTGACTCTTCCTACTGTCTATGTTTTGAACCATTGCTGTGACACTAGTTATAGATTCCGATGCTTCACTTCAGGTTTACTGTATCCCTCTGACCTTATTGCCGATGAAACGCAGAAATTGCATCGGAATTAAATAAAAAAGGCACAATGCCGACTTAAGTACAAGAAGACTGACTCTTCTTACTGTCTATGTTTGAAACATTCCTGTGACACTAGTTATAGATTCCGATGTTACACTCCAGGTTTACTGTATCCCTTGGACCTTCTTATTGACGATGAAACACAGAAATTGCATCGGAATTAAATACAAAGGTCACTATGCCGACTTAAGGGCAAGAAGACTGACTCTTCTTACTGCCTATGTTTCAACCATTCCTGTGACACTAGCTATAGATTGCGATGCTTCACCTCAGGTTTACTGTATCCCCTGGACCATCTTATTGACGATGAAACACGGAAATTGTATCGGAATTAAATAGAAATGGCACAATGTCGACTTAAGTACAAGAAGACCGACTCTTCTTACTGTCTATGTTTTGAACCATTCCTGTGACACTAGTTATAGATTCCAATGCTTCACTTCAGGTTTACTGTATGCTTTGGACCTTCTTATTGACGATGAAACACAGAAATTGCATCGGAATTAAATAGAAAAGGCACAATGCCGACTTAAGTACAAGAAGACTGACTCTTCTTACTGTCTATATTTTGAACCATTCCAGTGACACTAGTTATAGATTCCGATGCTTCACTTCAGGTTAATTGTATCCCTCTGACCTTCTTATTGACGATGCATCACAGAAATTGCATCGGAACTAAATAGAAAAGGCACAAAGTCGACTTATGTACAAGAAGTCTGACTCTTCTTACTGTCTATGTTTTGAACCATTCCTGTGACACTAGTTATAAATTCCGATGCTTCACTCCAGGTTTACTGTATCCCTTGGACCTTCTTATTGACGATGAAACACAGAAATTGCATCAGAAGTAAATACAAAATGTACAATGCCGACTTAAGTACAAGAAGACTGACTCTTCTTACTGACTATGTTTTGAACCATTCCTGTGACACTAGTTATAGATTCCGATGCTTCACTCCAGGTTTACTGTATCCCTTGGACCTTCTTATTGACGATGAAAAACAGAAATTGCATCGGAACTAAATACAAAAGTCACAATCCAGAAATAAGTACAAGATGACTGACTCTTCTTACTGTCTATGTTTTGAACCACTACTGTGACTCTAATTATAGATTCCGATGCTTCACTCCAGGTTTACTGTATCCCTTGGACCTTCTTATTGACGATGAAACACAGAAATTGAATCGGAATTAAATACTAAAGGCACAATGCCGACTTAGGGACAAGAAGACTGACTCTTCTTACTGACTATGTTTTGAACCATTCCTGTGACACTAGTTATAGATTCCGATGCTTCACTTCCGGTTTACTGTATACCTCTGACCTTCATATTGACGATGAAACACAGAAATTGCATCGGAATTATATACAAAAGGCACAATGCCGTCTTAGGTACATGAAGACTGACTCTTCTTGCTGTCTACGTTTCAACCATTCCTGTGACACTAGTTATAGATTCCGATGCTTCACTTCAGGTTTACTGTATCCCTCTGACCTTCTCATTGACGGTGAAGCACATAAATTGCATCGGAATTCAATACGAAAGGGTAAATGCCGAATTAAGTACAAGAAGACTGACTCTTCTTACTGACTATGTTTTGAACCATTCCTGTGACACTAGTTATAGATTCCGATGCTTCACTTCAGGTTTACTGTATCCCTCTGACCTTCTTATTGACGATGAAACACAGAAATTGCATCGGAATTAAATAGAAAAGGCACAATACCGATTTAAGTATAAGAAGACTGACTCTTCTTACTGTCTATGTCTTGAACCAATCCTGTGACACTAGTTGTAGATTCCGATGCTTCACTTCTGGTTTACTGTATCCCTTGGACCTTCTAATTGACGATGAAACACAGAAATTGCATCGGAATTAAATACAAAAGGCACAATGCCGACTTAAGTACAAGAACACTGACTCTTCCTACTGTCTATGTTTTGAAAAATTCCTGTGATACTAGTTATGGATTCCGATGCTTCACTTCAGAATTACTGTATCCCTTGAACCATCTTATTGGCGATGAAACACAGAAATTTCATCGGAATTAAATACAAAAGGCACAATGCCGACTTAAGTACATGAAGACCGACTCTTCTTATTGACAATGATTTGAAACATTCCCGTGACACTAGTTATGGATTCCGTTGCTTCACTTCAGGTTTACTCAATCCCTCTGACCTTCTTGTAGACGATGAAACACAGAAATTGCATCGGAATTAATTACAAAAGGCACAATGCCGACTTAAGTACAAGAAGACTGACTGTTCCTAATGTCTATGTTTTGAACCATTCCTGTGACATTAGTTTTAGAATCCGATGCTTCACTTCAGGTTTACTGTATCCCTCTGACCTTCTTACTGACGATGAAACACAGAAATTGCATCGGAATTAAATGCAAATGGCACAATGCCGACTTAAGGACAAGAAGACTGACTCTTCTTACTGACTTTGTTTTGAACCATTCCTGTGACACTAGTTATAGATTCGGATGCTTCACTTTAGGTTTATTGTATCCCTGGGACCTTCTTATTGACAATGAAACACAGAAATTGCATCGGAATTAAATAGATAAGGCACAATGTCGACTTAAGTACAAGAAGTCTGACTCTTCTTACTGTCTACGTTTTGAACCATTCCTGTGACACTAGTTATAGATTCCGATGCTTCTCTCCAGGTTTACTGTATCCCTTGGACCTTCTTATTGACGATGAAACACAGAATTAGCATCGGAATTAAATGGAAAAGGCACAATGAAGACTTAAGTACAAGAAGACTGACTCCTCTTACTGACTATGTTTTGAACCATTCCTGAGAAACTAGTTATAGATTCCGACGCTTCACCTTAGTTTTACTGTATACCTTGGACCATCTTTTTTACGATGAAACACAGAAATTGTATCGGAATTAAATACAAAAGGCACAATGCTGACTTACGTACAAGAAGACTGACTCTTATTACTGTCTATGTTTTGAACCATTCCTGTGACACTAGTTTGGGATTCCGATGCCTCACTTCAGGTTTACTGTATCCCTCTGACCTTTTTATTGATGACGAAACACAGAAATTGCATCGGAATTGAATATAAAGGACACAATGCCGACTTAAGTACAAGAAGACTGACTCTTCCTACTGTCTATGATTTGAACCATTCCTGTGACACTAGCTATAGATTCCGATGCTTCACTTCAGGTTTACTGTATCCCTCCGACCTTCTTATTGACTATGAAACACAGAAATTGCATCGAAATTAAAAACAAAAGGCACAATGCCGACTTAAGTACAAGAAGACTGACTCTTCTTACTGACTATGTTTTGAACCATTCCTGTGACACTAGTTACAGATTCCGATGCTTCACTCCAGGTTTACTGTATCCCTTGGACCTTGTTATTGACTATGAAACACAGAAATTGCATCAGAATTAAATAGAAAAGGTACAATGCCGACTTAAGTACAAGAAGACTGACTCTTCTTACTGACTATGTTTTGAACCTTTCCTGTGACACTAGTTATAGATTCCGATGCTTCACCTCAGGTTTACTGTAAACCTTGGAATTTCTTATTGACGATGAAACACAGAAATTGCATCAGAAGTAAATACAAAAAGCTAAATGCCGACTTAAGTACACGAAGACTGACTTTTCTTACTGTCTATGTTTTGAACCATTCCTTTGACACTAGTTATAGATTCCGATGATACACTGCAGGTTTACTGTATCCCTTGGACCTTCTTATTGACGACGAAACACAGAAATTTCATCGGAATTAAATACAAAAGGCACAATGCCGACTTAAGGACAAGAAGACTGACTCTTCTTACTGACTTTGTTTGAACCATTCCTGTGACACTAGTTATAGATTCTGATGCTTCACTTCAGGTTTATTGTATCCCTCTGACCTTCTTATTGACGATGAAACACAGAAATTGCATCGGAATTAAATAGAAATGGCACCAAGACGACTTAAGCACAAGAAGACAGACTCCTCTTACTGTCTATGTTTGAACCATTCCTGTGACACTAGTTATAGATTCCGATGCTTCACTCCAGGTTTGCCGAATCCCTTGGACCATCTTATTGACGATGAAACACAGAAATTGCATCGGAATTAAATACGAAAGGCACAATGCCGACTTAAGTACAAGAAGACTGACCCTTCCTACTGTCTATGATTTAAACCATTCTTGTGACACTAGTTATAGATTCTGATGCTTCACTTCAAGTTTACTGTATCGCTCTGACCTTCTTATTGTCGATGAAACACAGAAATTTCATCGTAATTAAATACAAAAGGCACAATGCCGACTTAAGTTCAAGAAGACTGACTCTTTTTACTGTGTATATTTTGAACCATTCCAGTGACACTAGTTATAGATTCCGATGCTTCACTCCAGGTTTATTGTGTCCCTCTGACCTTATTGACGATGCATCACAGAAATTGCATCTGAATTAAATAGAAAAGGCACAATGCCGACTTAAGTAAAAGAAGACTGACCCTTCCTACTGTCTATGTTTGAACCATTCCTGTGACACTAGTTATGGATTCCGATGCTTCACTTCAGGTCTACTGTATCCCTTCTACCTTGTTATTGACGATGAAACACTGAAATTGCATAGGAATTACATATTAAAAGGCACAATGCCGACTTAAGAACATGAAGACCGACTCTTACTACTGACTTTGATTTGAACCATTCCTGTGACACTAGTTATAGATTCCGATGCTTCACTTGAGGTTTACTGTATCCCCTGGACCTCCTTATTGACGATGAAACACAGAAATTGCATCGGAAATAAATACAAAAAGCACAATGCCGACTTAAGTACAAGAATACTGACTCATCTTACTGTCTATGCTTTGTACCGTCCCTGTGACACTACTTATAGATTCCGATGCTTCACTGCAGGTTTACTGTATCCCTTGGACCTTCTTATTGACGATGAAACACAGAAATTTCATCAGAATTAAATACAAAAGGCACAAAGCCGACTTAAGTACAAGAAGACTGAATCTTCTTACTGACTATGTTTTGAACCATTCCTGTGACACTAGTTATTGATTCTGATGCTTCACATCTGGTTTACTGTATCCCTCTGACTTTCTTATTGACGATGAAATACAGAAATTGCATCGGAATTAAATACAAAAGGCACAATGCCGACTTAAGTACAAGAAGGCTGACTCTTCCTACTGTCTATGTTTTGAACCATTCCTGTGACATTAGTTTTGGATTCTGATGCTTCACTTCAAGTTTACTGTATCGCTCTGACCTTCTTATTGTCGATGAAACACAGAAATTGCATCGGAATTAATTACAAAAGGCACAATGCCGACTTAAGTACAAGAAGACTGATTCTTCCTACTGTCTATGTTTTGAACCATTCCTGTGACACTAGTTATAGATTCTGAAGCTTCACTTCAGGTTTACTGTATCCCTCTGACCTTATTGCCGATGAAACACAGAAATTGGATCGGAATTAAATACAAAAGGCACAATGCCGGCTGAAGTACAAGAAGACTGACTGTTCCTACTGTCTATGTTTGAACCATTCCTGTGACATTAGTTTTAGAATCCGATGCTTCACTTCAGGTTTACTGTATCCCTCTGACCTTCTTATTGACGATGAAACACAGAAATTGCATCGGAATTAAATACAAAAGGCACAATGCCGACTCAAGTACAAGAAGACTGACTCTTCTTACTGTCTATGTTTGAACCATTCCTGTGACACTAGTTATAGATTCCGATGCTTCACTTCAGGTTTACTGTATTCCTTGGACATTCTTATTGACGATGAAACACAAAATTGCATCGGAATTAAATACAAAAGGAACAATGCCGACTTAAGAACAAGAAAACTGACTCTCCTTACTGTCTATGTTTTGAACCATTCCTAAGACACTAGTTATAGATTCCGATGCTTCACTTCCGGTTTACTGTATCCCTCTGACCTTCTTATTGACGATGAAACACAGAAATTGCATCGGGATTAAATACAAAAGGCACAATGCCGATTTAAGTACATGAAGACTGACTCTTCTTACTGTCAATGTTTGAACCATTCCTGTGACACTAGTTATAGATTACGATGCTTCACTTCAGGTTTTGTGTATCCCTCTGACCTTCTTATAGACGATGAAACACAGAAATTGCATCGGAATTAAATACGAAAGGCACAATGCCGAATTAAGTACAAGAAGACAGACTCTTCTTACTGACTATGTTTTGAACCATTCCTGTGACACTAGTTATAGATTCCGATGCTTCACTTCAGGTTTACTGTATCCCTCTGACCTTCTTATTGACGATGAAACACAGAAATTGCATCGGTATTAAATAGAAAAGGCACAATGTCGACTTAAGTACAAGAAGACTGACTCTTCTTACTGTCTATGTTTGAACCAATCCTGTGACACTAGTTGTAGATTCCGATGCTTCACTTCAGGTTTACTGTATCCCTTGGACTTTCTTATTGACGATGAAACACTGAAATTGCATCGGAATTAAATACAAAAGGCACAATGCCGACTTAAGTACAAGAACACTCACTCTTCCTACTGTCTATGTTTTGAACCTATCCTGTGACACTAGTTATAGATTCCGATGCTTCACTTCAGGTTTACTGTATCCCTTGTATTTCCTTTGTGACGATGAAACACAGAAATTGCATCGGAATTAAATACAAAAGGCACAATGCCGACTTAAGTACATGAAGACCGACTCTTCTTATTGACAATGATTTGAACCATTCCTGTGACACTAGTTATAGATTCCGATGCTTCATTTCAGGTTTACTGTATCCCTTGGACATTTTTATTGACGATGAAACACAGATATTGCATCGGAATTAAATACGAAAGGCACAATGCCGAATTAAGTACAAGAAGACAGACTCTTCTTACTGACTATGTTTTGAACCATTCCTGTGACACAAGTTATAGATTCCGATGCTTCACTTCAGGTTTACTGTATCCCCCTGACCTTCTTATTGACGATGAAACACAGAAATTGCATCGCTATTAAATAGAAAAGGCACAATGTCGACTTAAGTACAAGAAGACTGACTCTTCTTACTGTCTATGTTTTGAACCAATCCTGTGACACTAGTTATAGATTCCGATGCTTCACTCCAATTTTACTGTATCACTTGGACCTTCTTAATGACGATGAAACACAGAAATTGCATCGGAATTAAATAGAAAAGGCACAATGCCGACTTAGGTACAAGAAGACTGACTCTTCTTACTGACTATGTTTTGGACCATTCCTGTGAAACTAGTTTTGATTCCGATGCTTCACTTCAGGTTTACTGTATCCCTCTGACCTTATTATTGACGATGAAACACAGAAATTGCATCGGAATTAAATACAAAAGGCACAATGCCGACTGAAGTACAAGAAGACTGACTCTTCCTACTGTCTATATTTTGAACCATTCCTGTGACACTAGTTATAGATTCCGATGCTTCACTTCAGGTTTACTGTATCCCTGTGACCTTATTGCCGATGAAACACAGAAACTGCATCGGAATTAAATAAAAATGGCACAATGCCGACTTAAGGACAGGAAGACTGACTCTTCTTACTGACTATGTTTTGAACCATTCCTGTGACACCAGTTATAGATTCCGATGCTTCACTTCAGGTTTACTGTATCCCTCTGACCTTCTTATTGACGATGTAACACAGAAATTGCATCGGAATTAAATACAAAAGCTACAATGCCGACATATGTACATGAAGACTGACTCTTCGTACTGTCTATGCTTTGAACCATTCCTGTGACACTAGTTATAGATTCCGATGCTTCACTTCAGGTTTACTGTTTCCCTTGGACCTTCTTATTGATGATGAAACACAGAAATTGCATCGGAATTTAATACAAAAGGCACAATTCCGTCTAAAGTACAAGAAGACTGACTCTTCTTTCTGACTATGTTGATAACATTTCCTGTGAGACCAGTTTTAGATTCCGATGCTTCACTATATGTTTATTGTATCCCTTGAACCTTCATATTGACGATGAAACACAGATATTGCATCGGAATTAAATACAAAAGGCACAATGCTGATTTAAGTACAAGGAGACTGACTCTTCTTACTGTCTATGTTTGGAACCATTCCTGTGACACTAGATATAGGTTCCTTGGCTTCACTTCATGTTTACTGTATCCCTCTGACCTTCGTATTTACGATGAAACACAGAAACTCCATCGGAATTAAATACAAAAGGCACAATGCCGCCTTAAGTACAAGAAGACTGACCGTTCTTACTGCCTATGCTTTGAACCATTCCTGTGACACTAGTTATAGAATCCGATGCTTCATTTTAGGTTTACTGTATCCCTTGGACCTTCTTATTGACGACGAAACACAGAAATTGCATCGGAATTAAATAGAAATGGCATAATGCCGACGTAAGTACAAAAAGACTGACTCTTCTCACTGACTATGATTTGAACATTTCCTGCGGGACCAGTTTTAGATTCCGATGCTTCACTATGTGTTTACTGTATCCCTTATACCTTCTTATTGACGATGAAACACAGAAATTGCATCGCAATTAAATACAAAAGGCACAATGCCGACTTAAGTACAAGAAGGCTGACTCTTCTAACTGTCTATGTTTTGAACCATTCCTGTGACACTAGTTATAGATTCCGATTCTTCACTCCAGGTTCACTGTATCCCATGGACCTTCTTATTGGTGATGAAAGAGAGAAATTGCATCGGAATTAAATAGAAAAGGCACTATGCCGACTTAAGTACAAGAAGACTGACTCTTCTTACTGTCTATGTTTTGAACCATTCCTGTGACATTAGTAATAGATTCCGATGCTTCACTTCAGGTTTACTGTATCCCTCTGCCCTTCTAACTGACGATGAAACACAGAAATTGCATCGGAATTAAATACAGAAAGCACAATGCCGACTTAAGTACAAGAAGACTGACTCTGCTTTCTGTATATGTTTTGAACCATTTCTGTGATACTAGTTATAGATTTCCATGCTTCACTTCAGGTCTATTGTATCCCTTGGACCTTCTTATTGACGATGAAACACAGAAATTGCATCGGAATTAAATACAAAATGCACAATGCCCGCTTAAGTACAAGAAGACTGACTCTTCTTACGGACTATGTTTTGAACCATTCCTGTGACACTAGTTATAGATTCTGATGCTTCACTTCAGGTTTACTGTATCCCTTGGACCTTCTTATTAGCGATGAAACACAGAAATTGCTTAGGAATCAAATACTAAAGGCACAATGCCGACTTAAGTACAAGAAGACTGACTCGTCTTACTGTCTATGCTTTGAACCATTCTTGTGGCACTAGTTATAGATTCTGATGCCTCACTTCTGGTTCACTGTATCCCTTGACCCTTCTTTTTGACAATGAAACACAGAAATTGCATCGGAATTAAATAGAAAAGGCACAATGCCGACTTATGTACAATAAGACTGACTCTCACTACTCTCTATGTTTTGAACCATTCCTGTGACACTAGTTTTTTTTTCCGATGCTTCACTTGAGGTTTACTGTAACCCTCGGACCTTCTTATGGACGATGAAACACAGAAATTGCATCGGAATGAAATACAAAAGGCACAATGCCGACTTAAGTAAAAGAAGACTGACTCTTCCAACTCTCTATGTTTTGAACAATTCCTGTGACACAAGTTATAGATTCAGATGCTTCTCTTCAGGTTTACTGTATCCCTTGGACCTTCTTATTGACGATGAAACACAGTAATTGCATCGGAATTAAATAGAAAAGACACAATGCCGACTTAACTACAAGAAGACTGACTCTTCTTACTGTCTATGCTTTGAACCATTCCTGTGACACTAGTAACAGATTCCGATGCTTCACTCCAGGATTACTGTATCCCTCGAACCTTCTTATTGACGATGAAACTCAGAAATTGCATCGGAATTAAATACAAAAGGCACAATGCCGACTAAAGTACAAGAAGACTGCCTCTTCTTACTGACTATGCTTTGAACCATTCCTGTGACACTAGTTATAGATTCTGATGCTTCACTTCTGGTTCACTGTATCCCTTGGACCCTCTTATTGACGATGAAACACATAAATTGCATCGGAATTAAATAGAAAAGGCACAATGCCGACTTAGGTACAAGAAGACTGATTCTTCCTACTGTCTATGTTTTGAACCATTCCTGTGACACTAGTTATAGATTCCGATGCTTCGCTTCAGGTTTACTGTATCCCTCTGCCCTTCTTATTGACGATGAAACACAGAAATTGCATCGGAATTAAATACAAAAAGCACAATGCCGACTTAAGTACAAGAAGACTGACTCTGCTTTCTGTCTATGTTTTGAACCATTTCTGTGATACTAGTTATAGATTTCGATGCTTCACTTCAGGTTTATTGTATCCCTTGGACCTTCTTATTGACGATGAAACACAGAAATTGCATCGGAATTAAATACAAAGGGCACAATGCCCACTTAAGTACAAGAAGACTGACTCTTCTTACGGTTTATGTTTTGAACCATTCCTGTGACACTAGTTATAGATTCTGATGCTTCAGGTTTACTGTATCCCTTGGACCTTCTTATTAGCGATGAAACACAGAAATTGCATAGGAATCAAATACAAGAGGCACAATGCCGGCTTAAGTACAAGAAGCCTGACTCATCTTACTGTCTATGTTTTGAACCATTCCTGTGACACTAGTTATAGATTCCGATGCTTCCCTGCTGGTTTACTGTATCCCTTGGCCCTTCTTTTTGACGATGAAACACAGAAATTGCATCGGAATTAAATAGAAAAGGCACAATGTCGACTTAAGTACAAAAACACAGACGCTTCTTACTGACTTATTTTTGAACCATTCCTGTGACACTAGTTATAGATTCCGATGCTTCACTTCACGTTTACTGTATCCCTCTGACCATATTATTGACGATTAATCACAGACATTACATCGGAATTAAATACAAAAGGCACAATGCCGACTTAAGTACAAGAAGACTGTCTCATCTTACTGTCTATGTTTTGAACCATTCCTGTGACACTAGTTATTGAGTCCGATGCTTTCGTGCAGGTTTACTGTATCCCTTGGCCCTTCGTTTTGACGATAATACACAGAAATTGCATCGGAATTAAATAGAAAAGGCAGAATGCCGACTTAAGTACAAAAAGACAGACGCTTCTTACTGACTATGTTTTGAACCATTCCTGTGACACTAGTTGTAGATTCCGATGCTTCACTTCAGCTTTACTGTATCCCTTAGACCTTCCTATTGACGATGAGACACAGAAATCGCATCGGAATGAAATAGAAAAAGCAAAATGCCGACTTAAGTACAAGAAGACTGACTCTTCCTACTCTCTACGTTTTGATCCATTCCTGTGACACTAGTTTTTTATTCCGATGCTTCACTTGAGGTTTACTGTATCCCTCGGACCTTCTTATGGACGATGAAACACAGAAATTGCATCGGAATGAAATACAAAAGGCATAATGCCGGCTTAAGTACAAGAAGACTGACTCTTCCAACTCTCTATGTTTTGAACCATTCCTGTGACACTAGTTATAGATTCAGATGCTTCACTCCAGGTTTACTGTATCCATCTGACTTTCTTATTGACGATGAAACACAGAAATAGCATCGTAATTAAATAGAAAAGGCACAATACCGACCTAAGTACAAGAAGACTGACTCTTCCTACTGTCTATGTTTTGAACCATTCCTGTGACACTAATTATAGATTCCGATGCTTCACTTCAGGTTTACTGTATCCCTTGGACCTTCTTATTGACGATAAAACACACAAATTGCATCGGAATTAAATACAAAGTCACAATGGCGACATAAGTACATGAAGACTGACTCATCTTACTGTCTATGTTTTGAACCATTCCTGTGACACTAGTTATAGATTCCGATGCTTCACTTCAGATTTACTGTATCCCTCTGACGTTCTTATTGACGATGAAACACAGAAATTGCATCGGAATTAGATACAAAAGGCACAATGCCGACTTAAGTACAAGCAGACTGACTCTTCTTACTGTCTATGTTTCGAACCATTCCTGTGACACTAGTTACAGATACCGATGCTTCACTCCAGGTTTACAGTCTCCCTTGGACCTTCTTATTGACGATCAAACACAGAAATTGCATCGGAATTAAATACAAGAGGCACAATGCCGACTTAAGTACAAGAAGACTGGCTCTTCTTACCGACTGTACCTTGAACCGTTCCTGTGACACTAGTTATAGATTCCGATGCTTCAATTTAGGTTTACTGTATCCCTCTGCCCTTCGTATTGAAGATGAAACAAAGAAATTGCGTCGGAATTAAATACAAAAGGCACAATGACGACTTATGTACAAGAAGACTGAGTCTTCCTACTGTCTATGTTTTGAACCATTCCTGTGACACTAGTTATAGATTCCGATTCTTCACTCCAGGTTCACTGTATCCCATGGACTTCTTATTGGTGATGAAACAGAGAAATTGCATCGGAATTAAAAAGAAAAGGCACAATGCCGACTTAAGTACAAGAAGACTGACTCTTCTTACTGTCTATGTTTTGAACCATTCCTGTGACATTAGTAATAGATTCCGATGCTTCACTTCCGGTTTACTGTATCCCTCTGCCCTTCTAATTGACGATGAAACACAGAAATTGCATCGGAATTAAATACAAAAGGCACAATGCCCGCTTAAGTACAAGAAGACTGACTCTTCTTACGGACTATGTTTTGAACCATTCCTGTGACACTAGTTATAGATTCTGATGCTTCACTTCAGGTTTACTGTATCCCTTGGACCTTCTTATTAGCGATGAAACACAGAAATTGCTTAGGAATCAAATACAAAAGGCACAATGCCGACTTAAGTACAAAAAGACTGACGCTTCTTACTGACTATGTTTTGAACCATTCCTGTGACACTAGTTATAGTTTCCGATGCTTCACTTCAGGTTTACTGTATCCCTTAGACCTTCCTATTGACGATGAGACACAGATATCGCATCGGAATGAAATAGAAAAAGCACAATGATGACTTATGTACAAGAAGACTGACTCTCACTACTCTCTATGTTTTGAACCATTCCTGTGACACTAGTTTTTTATTCCGATGCTTCACTTGAGGTTTACTGTAACCCTCGGACCTTCTTATGGACGATGAAACACAGAAATTGCATCGGAATGAAATACAAAAGGCACAATGCCGACTTAAATACAAGAAGACTGACTCTTCCAACTCTCTATGTTTTGAACAATTCCTGTGACACAAGTTATAGATTCACATGCTTCCCTTCAGGTTTACTGTATCCCTCTGACTTTCTTATTGACGATGAAACACAGAAATAGCATCGGAATTAAATAGAAAAGGCACAATACCGACATAAGTACAAGAAGACAGACTCTTCCTACTGTCTATGTTTTGAACTATACCTGTGACACTAGTTATAGATTCCGATGCTTCACTTCATGTTTACTGTATCCCTTGGACCTTCTTATTGACGATGAAACACAAAAATTGCATCGGAATTAAATACAAGAGGCACAATGGTGACTCAAGTACATGGAGACTGACTCGTCTTACTGTCTATGTTTGAACCATTCCTGTGACACTAGTTATAGATTCTGATGCTTCACTACAGGTTTACTGTATCCCTTGGACCTTCATATTGACGATGAAACACAGAAATTGCATCGGAATTAGATACAAAAGGCACAATGCTGACTTAAGTACAAGAAGACTGTGACTCTCCTTACTGACTATGATTTGAACCATTCCTGTGACACTAGCTATAGTTTCCGATGCTTCACTTCACGTTTACTGTATCCCTCTGACCTTCTTATTGACGATAAAACACAGAAATTACATCGGAATTGGGTACAAAAGGCACAATGCCCACTTAAGTACAAGAAGTCTCACTCTTCTTACTGTCTATGTTTTGAACCATTCCTGTGACACTAGTTATAGATTCCGGTGCTTCACTTCAGATTTACTGTATCCCTCTGACGTTCTTATAGACGATGAAACACTGAAATTGCGTCGGATGTAATAAAAAAGGCACAATGCCGAATTAAGTACAAGAAGACTGACTCTTCTTACTGTCTATGCTTTCAACCATTCCTGCGACACTAGTTATAGATTCCGACGCTTCGCTCTAGGTTTACTGTGTCCCTTGGACCTTCTTATTGACGATGAAACACAGTAATTGCATCGGAATTAAATAGAAATGGCACAATGCCGATTTAACTACAAGAAGACTGACTCTTCTTACTGGTTACGTTTTGAACCATTCCTGTGACACTAGTAACAGATTCCGATGCATCACTCCAGGTTTACTGCATCCCTCGAACCTTCTTATTGACGATGAAACTCAGAAATTGCATCGGAATTAAATACAAAAGGCACAATGCCGACTAAAGTACAAGAAGACTGCCTCTTCTTACTGACTATGCTTTATAACCATTCCTGTGACACTAGTTATAGATTCCGATGCTTCACTTCAGGTTTACTGTATCCCTCTGCCCTTCCTATTGACGATGAAACACAGAAATTGCATCGGAATTAAATACAAAAAGCACAATGCCGACTTAAGTACAAGAAGACTGACTCTGCTTTCAGTCTATGTTTTGAACCATTTCTGTGATACTAGTTATAGATTTCGACGCTTCACTTCAGGTTTATTGTATCCCTTGGACCTTCTTATTGACGATGAAAGACAGAAATTGCATCGGAATTAAATACAAAGGGCACAATGCCCACTTAAGTACAAGATGACTTACTCTTCTTACGGTTTATGTTTTGAACCATTCCTGTGACACTAGTTATGGATTCTGATGCTTCAGGTTTACTGTATCCCTTGGACCTTCTTATTAGCGATAAAACACAGAAATTGCATAGGAATCAAATACAAAAGGCACAATGCCGACATAAGTACAAGAAGCCTGACTCATCTTACTGTCTATGTTTTGAACCATTCCTGTGACACTCGTTATAGATTCCGATGCTTCCCTGCAGGTTTACTGTATCCCTTGGCCCTTCTTTTTGACGATGAAACACAGAAATTGCATCGGAATTAAATATAAAAGGCACAATGCCGACTTAAGTACAAAAACACTGACGCTTCTTACTGACTTATTTTTGAACCATTCCTGTGACACTAGTTATAGATTCCGATGCTTCACTTCTGGTTTACTGTATCCCTTAGACCTTCCTATTGACGATGAGACACAGAAATCGCATCGGAATGAAATGGAAAAAGCACAATGCCGACTAAAGTACAAGAAGACTGGCTCTTCCTACTCTCTACGTTTTGAACCATTCCTGTGACACTAGTTTTTTTTCCGATGCTTCACTTGAGGATTACTGTATCCCTCGGACCTTCTTATGGACGATGAAACACAGAAATTGCATCGGAATGAAATACAAAAGGTATAATGCCGGCTTAAGTACAAGAAGACTGACTCTTCCAATTCTCTATGTTTTGAACCATTCCTGTGACACTAGTTATAGATTCAGATGCTTCACTCCAGGTTTACTGTATCCCTCTGACTTTCTTATTGACGATGAAACACACAATTAACATCGGAATTAAATAGAAAAGGCACAATACCGACCTAAGTACAAGAAGACTGACTCTTCCTACTGTCTATGTTTTGAACCATTCCTGTGACACTAGTTATAGATTCCGATGCTTCACTTCAGGTTTACTGTATCCCTTGGATCTTCTTATTGACGATAAAACACACAAATTGCATCGGAATTAAATACAAAGTCACAATGGCGACATAAGTACATGAAGTCTGACTCATCTTACTGTCTATGTTTTGAACCATTCCTGTGACACTAGTTATAGATGGTGTTGCTTCACTCCAGGTTTACTGTATCCCTTGGACCTTCTTATTGGCGTTGAAACACAGAAATTACATCGAAATTAAATACAAAAGGCACGATGCCGACTTAAGTGCAAGAAGACTGACTCATCTTAGTGTCTATGTTTTAAACCATTCCTTTGACACTAGTCATAGATTCCGATGCTTCACTCCAGGTTTACAGTATCCCTCGGACCTTCATATCGACGATGAAACACAGAAATTGCATCGGAATTAAATACAAAAGGCACAATGCCGACTTAAGTACAAGAAGACTGTGACTATTCTTACTGACTGTGTTTTGAACCATTCCTGTGACACTAGTTATAGATTCCGATGCTTCACTTCACGTTTACTGTATCCCTCTGACCTTATTATTGACGATGAAACACAGAAATTACATCGGAATTAAATACAAAAGGCACAATGCCGACTTAAGGACAAGAAGACTGTCTCTTCTTCCTGTCTATACTTTGAACCATTCCTGTGACACTAGTTATTGATTACGATGCTTCACTTCAGATTTACTGTATCACTCTGACGTTCTTATTGACGATGAAACACAGAAATTGCGTCGGGATTAAATACAAAAGGCACAATGCCGACTTAAGTACAAGCAGACTGACTCTTCTTACTGTCTATGTTTTGAACCATTCCTGTGACACTAGTTACAGATACCGATGCTTCATTCCAGGATTACAGTGTCCCTTGGACCTTCTTATTGACGATCAAACACAGAAATTGCATCGAAATTAAATACAAGAGGCACAATGCCGACATAAGTACAAGAAGACTGGCTATTCTTACTGACTGTGCTTTGAACCGTTCCTGTGACCCTAGTTATAGATTCCGAAGCTTCACTTTAGGTTTACTGTATCCCTCTGCCCTTCTTTTTGACGATGAAACAAAGAAATTGCTTCGGAATTAAATACCAAAGGCACAATGCCGACTTATGTACAAGAAGACTGACTCTTCCTACTGTCTAATTTTTGAACCATTCCTGTGACACTAGTTATAGATTCCGATTCTTCACTCCAGGTTTACTGTATCCCATGGACCTTCTTATTGACGATGAAACAGAGAAATTGCATCGGAATTAAATAGAAATGACACAATGCCGACTTAAGTACAAAAAGACTGACGCTTCTTACTGACTATGTTTTGAACCATTCCTGTGACACTAGTTATAGTTTCCGATGCTTCACTTCAGGTTTACTGTATCCCTTAGACCTTCCTATTGACGATGAGACTCAGAAATCGCATCGGAATGAAATAGAAAAAGCACAATGCCGACTTACGTACAAGAAGACTGACTCTTCCTACTCTCTATGTTTGAACCATTCCTGTGACACTAGTTTTTTATTCCGATGCTTCACTTGAGGTTTACTGTAACCCTCGGACCTTCTTATGGACGATGAAACACAGAAATTGCATCGGAATGAAATACAAAAGGCACAATGCCGACTTAAGTACAAGAAGACTGACTCTTCCAACTTTCTATGCTTTGAACAATTCCTGTGACACAAGTAATAGATTCAGATGCTTCACTTCAGGTTTACTGTATCCCTCTGACTTTCTTATTGAATATGAAACACAGAAATAGCATCGGAATTAAATAGAAAAGGCACAATACCGACCTAAGTACAAGAAGACAGACTCTTCCTACTGTCTATGTTTTGAACTATACCTGTGACACTAGTTATAGATTCCGATGCTTCACTTCATGTTTACTGTATCCCTTGGACCTTCTTATTGACGATGAAACACACAAATTGCACCGGAATTAAATACAAGAGGCAAAACGGCGACTTAAGTACATGAAGAAGGACTCATCTTACTGTCTATGTTTGAACCATTCCTGTGACACTAGTTATAGATTCTGATGCTTCACTTCAGGTTTACTGTATCCCTTGGACCTTCATATTGACGATGAAACACAGAAATTGCATCGGAATTAGATACAAAAGGCACAATGCCGACTTAAGTACAAGAAGACTGTGACTCTCCTTACTGACAATGTTTTGAACCATTCCTGTGACACTAGTTATAGATTCCGATGCTTCACTTCACGTTTACTGTATCCCTCTGACGTTCTTATAGACGATGAAACACAGAAATTGCGTCGGATGTAATAAAAAAGGCACAATGCCGAATTAAGTACAAGAAGACTGACTCTTCTTACTGTCTATGTTTTGAACCATTCCTGCGACACTAGTTATAGATTCCGATGCTTCGCTCTAGGTTTACTGTATCCCTTGGACCTTCTTATTGACGATGAAACACCTAAATTGCATCGGAATTAAATAAAAAAGCACAATGCCTACTTAAATACAAAAAGGCTGACGCTTCTTACTGACTATATTTTGAACCATTCCTGTGACACTAGTTATAGATTCCGATGCTTCACTTCAGGTTTACTGTATCCCTTAGACCTTCCTATTGACGATGGGACACAGAAATTGCATCGGAATTAAATAGAAGAGGCACAATGCCGACTTAAGTACAAAAACACTGACGCTTCTTACTGACTTATTTTTGAACCATTCCTGTGACACTAGTTATAGATTCCGAAGCTTAACTTCTGGTTTACTGTATCCCTTAGACCTTCCTATTGACGATGAGACACAGAAATCGCATCGGAATAAAATGGAAAAAGCACAATGCCGACTAAAGTACAAGAAGACAGGCTCTTCCTACTCTCTACGTTTTGAACCATTCCTGTGACACTAGTTTTTTTTTCCGATGCTTCACTTGAGGATTACTGTATCCCTCGGACATTCTTATGGACGATGAAACACAGAAATTGCATCGGAATGAAATACAAAAGGTATAATGCCGGCTTAAGTACAAGAAGACTGACTCTTCCAACTCTCTATGTTTTGAAACATTCCTGTGACACTAGTTACAGATTCACATGCTTCACTCCAGGTTTACTGTATCCCTCTGACTTTCTTATTGACGATGAAACACACAAATAGCATCGGAATTAAATAGAAAAGGCACAATACCGACCTAAGTACAAGAAGACTGACTCTTCCTACTGTCTATGTTTTGAACCATTCCTGTGACACTAGTTATAGATTCCGATGCTTCACTTCAGGTTTACTGTATCCCTTGGACTTTCTTATTGACGATAAAACACACAAATTGCATCGGAATTAAATACAAAGTCACAATGGCGACATAAGTACATGAAGACTGACTCATCTTACTGTCTATGTTTTGAACCATTCCTGTGACACTAGTTATAGATGGTGATGCTTCACTCCAGGTTTACTGTATCCCTTGGACCTTCTTATTGGCGTTGAAACACAGAAATTGCATCGAAATTAAATACAAAAGGCACAATGCCGACTTAAGTGCAAGAAGACTGACTCATCTTAGTGTCAATGCTTTAAACCATTCCTTTGACACTAGTCATAGATTCCGATGCTTCACTCCAGGTTTACAGTATCCCTCGGACCTTCATATCGACGATGAAACACAGAAATTGCATCGGAATTAAATACAAAAGGCACAATGCCTACTTAAGTACAAGAAGACTGTGACTATTCTTACTGACTGTGTTTTGAACCATTCCTGTGACACTAGTTATAGATTCCGATGCTTCACTTCACGTTTGCTGTATCCATCTGACCTTATTATTGACGATGAAACACAGAAATTACATCGGAATTAAATACAAAAGGCACAATGCCGACTTAAGGACAAGAAGACTGTCTCTTCTTACTGTCTATGCTTTGAACCATTCCTGTGACACTAGTTATTGATTACGATGCTTCACTTCAGATTTACTGTATCACTCTGACGTTCTTATTGACGATGAAACACAGAAATTACATCGGAATTAAATACAAAAGGCACAATGCCGACTTAAGGACAAGAAGACTGTCTCTTCTTACTGTCTATGTTTGAACCATTCCTGTGACACTAGTTATAGATTCTGATGCTCACTTCAGGTTTACTGTATCCCTTGGACCTTCATATTGACGATGAAACACAGAAATTGCATCGGAATTAGATACAAAAGGCACAATGCCGACTTAAGTACAAGAAGACTGTGACTCTCCTTACTGACAATGTCTTGAACCATTCCTGTGACACTAGTTATAGATTCCGATGCTTCACTTCACGTTTACTGTATCCCTTTGACGTTCTTATAGACGATGAAACACAGAAATTGCGTCGGATGTAATAAAAAAGGCACAATGCCGAATTAAGTACAAGAAGACTGACTCTTCTTACTGTCTCTGTTTTGAACCAGTCTTGCGACACTAGTTATAGATTCCGATGCTTCGCTCTAGGTTTACTGTATCCCTTGGACCTTCTTATTGACGATGAAACACCGAAATTGCATCGGAATTAAATAAAAAAGCACAATGCCTACTTAAGTACAAAAAGGCTGACGCTTCTTACTGACTATATTTTGAACCATTCCTGTGACACTAGTTATAGATTCCGATGCTTCACTTCAGGTTTACTGTATCCCTCTGACTTTCTTATTGACGATGAAACACAGAAATAGCATCGGAATTAAATAGAAAAGGCACAATACCGACCTAAGTACAAGAAGACAGACTCTTCCTACTGTCTATGTTTGAACCATTCCTGTGACACTAGTTATAGATTCCGATGCTTCACTTCATGTTTACTGTATCCCTCGGACCTTCTTATTGACGATGAAACACACAAATTGCATCGGAATTAAATACAAGAGGCACAATGGCGACTTAAGTACATGAAGACTGACTCATCTTACTGTCTATGTTTGAACCATTCCTGTGACACTAGTTATAGATTCTGATGCTTCACTTCAGGTTTACTGTATCCCTTGAACCTTCATATTGACGATGAAACACAGAAATTGCATCGGAATTAAATTCAAAAGGCACAATGCGGACTTAAGTACAAGAAGACTGTGACTCTTCTTACTGACTATGTTTTGACACCATTCCTGTGACACTAGTTATAGATTCCGATGATTCACTTCACGTTTACTGTATCCCTCTGACCTTCTTATTGACGATAAAACACAGAAATTACATCGGAATTAAATACAAAAGGCACAATGCCGACTTAAGTATAAGAAGTCTGACTCTTCCTACTGTCTATGTTTTGAACCATTCCTGTGACACTAGTTATATATTCCGATGCTTCACTTCAGATTTACTGTATCCCTCTGACGTTCTTATAGACGATGAAACAAAGAAATTGCGTCGGAATTAAATAAAAAAGGCACAATGCCGAATTAAGAACAAGAAGAGTGACTCTTCTTACTGTCTATGATTTGAACCATTCCTGCGACACTAGTTATAGATTCCGATGCTTCGCTCTAGGCTTACATTATCCCTTGGACCTTCATATTGACGATAAAACACAGAAATTGCATCGGAATTAAATAAAAAAGCACAATGCCTACTTAAGTACAAGAAGACTGACTCTTCTTGCTGTCTATGTTTTGAACCATTCCTGTGACACTACTTACAGATTCCGATGCTTCACTCCAGGTTTACTGTTTCCCTTGGACCTTCTTATTGACGCTGAAACACAGAAATTGCATCGGAAGTAAATACAAAAGGCACAATGCCGACTTAAGTACAAGAAGACTGACTCTTCTTACTGACTATGCTTTGAACCATTCCTGTGACACTAGTTGTAGATTACGATGCTTCACTGCAGGTTTACTGTATCCCTTGGACCTTCCTATTGACGATGAGACACAGAAATCGCATCGGAATTAAATAGAAAAAGCACAATGCCGACTGAAGTACAAGAAGACTGACTCTTCCTACTCACTATGTTTTGAACCATTCCTGTGACACTAGTTTTTTATTCCGATGCTTCACTTGACGTTTACTGTATCCTTCGGACCTTCTTATGGACGATGAAACACAGCAATTGCATCGGAATGAAATACAAAAGCCACAATGCCGACTTAAGTACAAGAAGAATGACTCTTCTTACTGTCTATGTTTTGAACCATTCGTGTGACACTAGTTATAGATTCCGATGCTTCACTTTAGGTTTACTGTATCCCTCTGACCTTCTTATTGACAATGAAACACAGAAATTGCATCAGAATTAAATAAAAAAGGCACAATGCCGACTTAACTACAGGAAGACTGACTCTTCGTACTGACTATGTTTTTGAACCATTCCTGTTACACTAGTTACAGATTCCGATGCTTCACTTCAGATTTACTGTATCCCTCTGACGTTCGTATTGACGATGAAACACAGAAATTGCGACGGAATTAAATACAAAAGGCACAATGCCGATTTAAGTACAAGAAGACTGACTCTTCTTACTGTCAATGTTTTGAACCATTCCTGTGACACTAGTTATAGATTCCGATGCTTCACTTCAGGTTTACTGTATCCCTTGGACCTTCTCATTGACGATGAGACACAGCAATGGCCTCGGAAATAAATTGAAAATGCACAATGCTGACCTAAGTACAAGAAGACAGACTCTTCCTACTGTCTATGTTTTGAACCGTTCCTGTGAAACTAGTTATAGATTCCGATGCTTCACTTCAGGTTTACTGTATCCCTTGGACCTTCTTATTGACGATGAAACACAGCAATTGCCTCGGAATTAAATAGAAAAGGCACAATGTCGACTTAAGTTTAAGAAGACTGACTCTTCCTACTGTCTATGTTTTGAACCATTCCTCTTACACTAGTTATACATTCCGATGCTTCATTTCAGGTTTACTGTACCCTCTGCCCTTCTTATTGACGATGAAACACAGAAATTGCAACGGAATTAAATACAAATGGCACCTTGCCGACTTAAGTACAAGAAGACTGACTCTTCTTCTGTCTATGTTTTGAACCATTCCTGTGACACCAGTTATAGATTTCGCTGCTTCACTTCAGGGTTACTCTATCCCTTGGACATTTTTATTGGCGATGAAAAACAGAAATTGCATCGGAATTAATTACAAAAGGCACAACGCCGACTTTAGAACAAGAAGACTGTCTCTTCTTCCTGTCTATACTTTGAACCATTCCTGTGACACTAGTTATTGATTACGATGCTTCACTTCAGATTTACTGTATCACTCTGACGTTCTTATTGACGATGAAACACAGAAATTGCGTCGGAATTAAATACAAAAGGCACAATGCCGGCTTAAGTACAAGAAGACTGACTCTTCCAATTCTCTATGTTTTGAACCATTCCTGTGACACTAGTTATAGATTCAGATGCTTCACTCCAGGTTTACTGTATCCCTCTGACTTTCTTATTGACGATGAAACACACAATTAACATCGGAATTAAATAGAAAAGGCACAATACCGACCTAAGTACAAGAAGACTGACTCTTCCTACTGTCTATGTTTTGAACCATTCCTGTGACACTAGTTATAGATTCCGATGCTTCACTTCAGGTTTACTGTATCCCTTGGATCTTCTTATTGACGATAAAACACACAAATTGCATCGGAATTAAATACAAAGTCACAATGGCGACATAAGTACATGAAGTCTGACTCATCTTACTGTCTATGTTTTGAACCATTCCTGTGACACTAGTTATAGATGGTGTTGCTTCACTCCAGGTTTACTGTATCCCTTGGACCTTCTTATTGGCGTTGAAACACAGAAATTACATCGAAATTAAATACAAAAGGCACGATGCCGACTTAAGTGCAAGAAGACTGACTCATCTTAGTGTCTATGTTTTAAACCATTCCTTTGACACTAGTCATAGATTCCGATGCTTCACTCCAGGTTTACAGTATCCCTCGGACCTTCATATCGACGATGAAACACAGAAATTGCATCGGAATTAAATACAAAAGGCACAATGCCGACTTAAGTACAAGAAGACTGTGACTATTCTTACTGACTGTGTTTTGAACCATTCCTGTGACACTAGTTATAGATTCCGATGCTTCACTTCACGTTTACTGTATCCCTCTGACCTTATTATTGACGATGAAACACAGAAATTACATCGGAATTAAATACAAAAGGCACAATGCCGACTTAAGGACAAGAAGACTGTCTCTTCTTCCTGTCTATACTTTGAACCATTCCTGTGACACTAGTTATTGATTACGATGCTTCACTTCAGATTTACTGTATCACTCTGACGTTCTTATTGACGATGAAACACAGAAATTGCGTCGGAATTAAATACAAAAGGCACAATGCCGACTTAAGTACAAGCAGACTGACTCTTCTTACTGTCTATGTTTTGAACCATTCCTGTGACACTAGTTACAGATACCGATGCTTCATTCCAGGATTACAGTGTCCCTTGGACCTTCTTATTGACGATCAAACACAGAAATTGCATCGAAATTAAATACAAGAGGCACAATGCCGACATAAGTACAAGAAGACTGGCTATTCTTACTGACTGTGCTTTGAACCGTTCCTGTGACACTAGTTATAGATTCCGAAGCTTCACTTTAGGTTTACTGTATCCCTCTGCCCTTCTTTTTGACGATGAAACAAAGAAATTGCTTCGGAATTAAATACCAAAGGCACAATGCCGACTTATGTACAAGAAGACTGACTCTTCCTACTGTCTAATTTTTGAACCATTCCTGTGACACTAGTTATAGATTCCGATTCTTCACTCCAGGTTTACTGTATCCCATGGACCTTCTTATTGACGATGAAACAGAGAAATTGCATCGGTATTAAATAGAAATGACACAATGCCGACTTAAGTACAAAAAGACTGACGCTTCTTACTGACTATGTTTTGAACCATTCCTGTGACACTAGTTATAGTTTCCGATGCTTCACTTCAGGTTTACTGTATCCCTTAGACCTTCCTATTGACGATGAGACTCAGAAATCGCATCGGAATGAAATAGAAAAAGCACAATGCCGACTTACGTACAAGAAGACTGACTCTTCCTACTCTCTATGTTTGAACCATTCCTGTGACACTAGTTTTTTATTCCGATGCTTCACTTGAGGTTTACTGTAACCCTCGGACCTTCTTATGGACGATGAAACACAGAAATTGCATCGGAATGAAATACAAAAGGCACAATGCCGACTTAAGTACAAGAAGACTGACTCTTCCAACTCTCTATGCTTTGAACAATTCCTGTGACACAAGTAATAGATTCAGATGCTTCACTTCAGGTTTACTGTATCCCTCTGACTTTCTTATTGAATATGAAACACAGAAATAGCATCGGAATTAAATAGAAAAGGCACAATACCGACCTAAGTACAAGAAGACAGACTCTTCCTACTGTCTATGTTTTGAACTATACCTGTGACACTAGTTATAGATTCCGATGCTTCACTTCATGTTTACTGTATCCCTTGGACCTTCTTATTGACGATGAAGCACACAAATTGCACCGGAATTAAATACAAGAGGCAAAACGGCGACTTAAGTACATGAAGAAGGACTCATCTTACTGTCTATGTTTGAACCATTCCTGTGACACTAGTTATAGATTCTGATGCTTCACTTCAGGTTTACTGTATCCCTTGGACCTTCATATTGACGATGAAACACAGAAATTGCATCGGAATTAGATACAAAAGGCACAATGCCGACTTAAGTACAAGAAGACTGTGACTCTCCTTACTGACAATGTTTTGAACCATTCCTGTGACACTAGTTATAGATTCCGATGCTTCACTTCACGTTTACTGTATCCCTCTGACGTTCTTATAGACGATGAAACACAGAAATTGCGTCGGATGTAATAAAAAAGGCACAATGCCGAATTAAGTACAAGAAGACTGACTCTTCTTACTGTCTATGTTTTGAACCATTCCTGCGACACTAGTTATAGATTCCGATGCTTCGCTCTAGGTTTACTGTATCCCTTGGACCTTCTTATTGACGATGAAACACCTAAATTGCATCGGAATTAAATAAAAAAGCACAATGCCTACTTAAGTACAAAAAGGCTGACGCTTCTTACTGACTATATTTTGAACCATTCCTGTGACACTAGTTATAGATTCCGATGCTTCACTTCAGGTTTACTGTATCCCTTAGACCTTCCTATTGACGATGGGACACAGAAATTGCATCGGAATTAAATAGAAGAGGCACAATGCCGACTTAAGTACAAAAACACTGACGCTTCTTACTGACTTATTTTTGAACCATTCCTGTGACACTAGTTATAGATTCCGAAGCTTAACTTCTGGTTTACTGTATCCCTTAGACCTTCCTATTGACGATGAGACACAGAAATCGCATCGGAATAAAATGGAAAAAGCACAATGCCGACTAAAGTACAAGAAGACTGGCTCTTCCTACTCTCTACGTTTTGAACCATTCCTGTGACACTAGTTTTTTTTTCCGATGCTTCACTTGAGGATTACTGTATCCCTCGGACATTCTTATGGACGATGAAACACAGAAATTGCATCGGAATGAAATACAAAAGGTATAATGCCGGCTTAAGTACAAGAAGACTGACTCTTCCAACTCTCTATGTTTTGAACCATTCCTGTGACACTAGTTACAGATTCACATGCTTCACTCCAGGTTTACTGTATCCCTCTGACTTTCTTATTGACGATGAAACACACAAATAGCATCGGAATTAAATAGAAAAGGCACAATACCGACCTAAGTACAAGAAGACTGACTCTTCCTACTGTCTATGTTTTGAACCATTCCTGTGACACTAGTTATAGATTCCGATGCTTCACTTCAGGTTTACTGTATCCCTTGGACTTTCTTATTGACGATAAAACACACAAATTGCATCGGAATTAAATACAAAGTCACAATGGCGACATAAGTACATGAAGACTGACTCATCTTACTGTCTATGTTTTGAACCATTCCTGTGACACTAGTTATAGATGGTGATGCTTCACTCCAGGTTTACTGTATCCCTTGGACCTTCTTATTGGCGTTGAAACACAGAAATTGCATCGAAATTAAATACAAAAGGCACAATGCCGACTTAAGTGCAAGAAGACTGACTCATCTTAGTGTCAATGCTTTAAACCATTCCTTTGACACTAGTCATAGATTCCGATGCTTCACTCCAGGTTTACAGTATCCCTCGGACCTTCATATCGACGATGAAACACAGAAATTGCATCGGAATTAAATACAAAAGGCACAATGCCTACTTAAGTACAAGAAGACTGTGACTATTCTTACTGACTGTGTTTTGAACCATTCCTGTGACACTAGTTATAGATTCCGATGCTTCACTTCACGTTTGCTGTATCCATCTGACCTTATTATTGACGATGAAACACAGAAATTACATCGGAATTAAATACAAAAGGCACAATGCCGACTTAAGGACAAGAAGACTGTCTCTTCTTACTGTCTATGCTTTGAACCATTCCTGTGACACTAGTTATTGATTACGATGCTTCACTTCAGATTTACTGTATCACTCTGACGTTCTTATTGACGATGAAACACAGAAATTACATCGGAATTAAATACAAAAGGCACAATGCCGACTTAAGGACAAGAAGACTGTCTCTTCTTACTGTCTATGTTTGAACCATTCCTGTGACACTAGTTATAGATTCTGATGCTCACTTCGGGTTTACTGTATCCCTTGGACCTTCATATTGACGATGAAACACAGAAATTGCATCGGAATTAGATACAAAAGGCACAATGCCGACTTAAGTATAAGAAGACTGTGACTCTCCTTACTGACAATGTCTTGAACCATTCCTGTGACACTAGTTATAGATTCCGATGCTTCACTTCACGTTTACTGTATCCCTTTGACGTTCTTATAGACGATGAAACACAGAAATTGCGTCGGATGTAATAAAAAAGGCACAATGCCGAATTAAGTACAAGAAGACTGACTCTTCTTACTGTCTATGTTTTGAACCATTCTTGCGACACTAGTTATAGATTCCGATGCTTCGCTCTAGGTTTACTGTATCCCTTGGACCTTCTTATTGACGATGAAACACCGAAATTGCATCGGAATTAAATAAAAAAGCACAATGCCTACTTAAGTACAAAAAGGCTGACGCTTCTTACTGACTATATTTTGAACCATTCCTGTGACACTAGTTATAGATTCCGATGCTTCACTTCAGGTTTACTGTATCCCTTAGACCTTCCTATTGACGATGAGACACAGAAATCGCATCGGAATGAAATAGAAAAAGTACAATGCCGACTTATGTACAAGAAGACTGACTCTTCCTACTCTCTATGATTTGAACCATTCCTGTGACACTAGTTTTTTATTCCGATGCTTCACTTGAGGTTTACTGTAGCCCTCGGACCCTCTTATGGACGATGAAACACAGAAATTGCATCGGACTGAAATACAAATGGCACAATGCCGACTTAAGTACAAGAAAACTGACTCTTCCAACTCTCTATGTTTTGAGCAATTCCTGTGACACAAGTTATAGTATCAGATGCTTCACTTCAGGTTTACTGTATCCCTCTGACTTTCTTATTGACGATGAAACACAGAAATAGCATCGGAATTAAATAGAAAAGGCACAATACCGACCTAAGTACAAGAAGACAGACTCTTCCTACTGTCTATGTTTGAACCATTCCTGTGACACTAGTTATAGATTCCGATGCTTCACTCCAGGTTTACTGTATCCCTTGGACCTTCTTATTGACGATGAAACACAGAAATTGCATCGGAATTAAATAAAAAAGCACAATGCCTACTTAAGTACAAGAAGACTGACTCTTCTTGCTGTCTATGTTTTGAACCATTCCTGTGACACTACTTACAGATTCCGATGCTTCACTCCAGGTTTACTGTTTCCCTTGGACCTTCTTATTGACGCTGAAACACAGAAATTGCATCGGAAGTAAATACAAAAGGCACAATGCCGACTTAAGTACAAGAAGACTGACTCTTCCAACTCTCTATGTTTTGAGCAATTCCTGTGACACAAGTTATAGTATCAGATGCTTCACTTCAGGTTTATTGTATCCCTTGAACCTTCATATTGACGATGAAACACAGAAATTGCATCGGAATTAAATTCAAAAGGCACAATGCGGACTTAAGTACAAGAAGACTGTGACTCTTCTTACTGACTATGTTTTGACACCATTCCTGTGACACTAGTTATAGATTCCGATGATTCACTTCACGTTTACTGTATCCCTCTGACCTTCTTATTGACGATAAAACACAGAAATACCATCGGAATTAAATACAAAAGGCACAATGCCGACTTAAGTATAAGAAGTCTGACTCTTCCTACTGTCTATGTTTTGAACCATTCCTGTGACACTAGTTATATATTCCGATGCTTCACTTCAGATTTACTGTATCCCTCTGACGTTCTTATAGACGATGAAACAAAGAAATTGCGTCGGAATTAAATAAAAAAGGCACAATGCCGAATTAAGAACAAGAAGAGTGACTCTTCTTACTGTCTATGATTTGAACCATTCCTGCGACACTAGTTATAGATTCCGATGCTTCGCTCTAGGCTTACATTATCCCTTGGACCTTCATATTGACGATAAAACACAGAAATTGCATCGGAATTAAATAAAAAAGCACAATGCCTACTTAAGTACAAGAAGACTGACTCTTCTTGCTGTCTATGTTTTGAACCATTCCTGTGACACTACTTACAGATTCCGATGCTTCACTCCAGGTTTACTGTTTCCCTTGGACCTTCTTATTGACGCTGAAACACAGAAATTGCATCGGAAGTAAATACAAAAGGCACAATGCCGACTTAAGTACAAGAAGACTGACTCTTCTTACTGACTATGCTTTGAACCATTCCTGTGACACTAGTTGTAGATTACGATGCTTCACTGCAGGTTTACTGTATCCCTTGGACCTTCCTATTGACGATGAGACACAGAAATCGCATCGGAATTAAATAGAAAAAGCACAATGCCGACTGAAGTACAAGAAGACTGACTCTTCCTACTCACTATGTTTTGAACCATTCCTGTGACACTAGTTTTTTATTCCGATGCTTCACTTGACGTTTACTGTATCCTTCGGACCTTCTTATGGACGATGAAACACAGCAATTGCATCGGAATGAAATACAAAAGCCACAATGCCGACTTAAGTACAAGAAGAATGACTCTTCTTACTGTCTATGTTTTGAACCATTCGTGTGACACTAGTTATAGATTCCGATGCTTCACTTTAGGTTTACTGTATCCCTCTGACCTTCTTATTGACAATGAAACACAGAAATTGCATCAGAATTAAATAAAAAAGGCACAATGCCGACTTAACTACAGGAAGACTGACTCTTCGTACTGACTATGTTTTTGAACCATTCCTGTTACACTAGTTACAGATTCCGATGCTTCACTTCAGATTTACTGTATCCCTCTGACGTTCGTATTGACGATGAAACACAGAAATTGCGACGGAATTAAATACAAAAGGCACAATGCCGATTTAAGTACAAGAAGACTGACTCTTCTTACTGTCAATGTTTTGAACCATTCCTGTGACACTAGTTATAGATTCCGATGCTTCACTTCAGGTTTACTGTATCCCTTGGACCTTCTCATTGACGATGAGACACAGCAATGGCCTCGGAAATAAATTGAAAATGCACAATGCTGACCTAAGTACAAGAAGACAGACTCTTCCCTCTGTCTATGTTTTGAACCGTTCCTGTGAAACTAGTTATAGATTCCGATGCTTCACTTCAGGTTTACTGTATCCCTTGGACCTTCTTATTGACGATGAAACACAGCAATTGCCTCGGAATTAAATAGAAAAGGCACAATGTCGACTTAAGTTTAAGAAGACTGACTCTTCCTACTGTCTATGTTTTGAACCATTCCTCTTACACTAGTTATACATTCCGATGCTTCATTTCAGGTTTACTGTACCCTCTGCCCTTCTTATTGACGATGAAACACAGAAATTGCAACGGAATTAAATACAAATGGCACCTTGCCGACTTAAGTACAAGAAGACTGACTCTTCTTCTGTCTATGTTTTGAACCATTCCTGTGACACCAGTTATAGATTTCGCTGCTTCACTTCAGGGTTACTCTATCCCTTGGACCTTTTTATTGGCGATGAAAAACAGAAATTGCATCGGAATTAATTACAAAAGGCACAACGCCGACTTTAGAACAAGAAGACTGATTCTTCTTTCTGACTATGTTTTTAACCATTCCTGTGACACTAGTTATAGATTGCGATGCTTCACTTCAGGTTTATTGTATCCCTCTGACCTTCTTATTGACGACGAAACACAGAAATTGCATCGGAATTAAATCTAAAAGGCACAGTGCCGAATTAAGTAAAAGACGACTGACTCTTCTTACTGCCTATGATTTGAACCATTCCTGTGACACTAGTTATAGATTCCGTTGCATCACTCCAGGTTTACTGTATCCCTTGGACCTTCTTATTGACCATGAAACATAGAAATTGCATCGGAATTTAATTCAATATGCACATGGGGGACTTAAGTACAAGACGACTGACTCTTCTTACTGACTATGTTTTGAACCATTCCTGTGACAGTAGTTATAGATTCCGGTGCTTCACTTCAGGTTTACTGGATCCCTTGGTCCTACTTATTGACAATGAAACACAGAAATTGCTTCGGAATTAAATACAAAAGGCACATTGCCGACTTAAGTACAAGAATACTGACTCTTCTTACTGACTATGCTTTGAACCGTTCCTGTGACACTAGCTATAGACTCCGATGCTTCACTTTAGGTTTACTGTATCCCTTGGACCTTCTTATTGACGATGAAACACAGAAATTGCATCGGAATTAAATAGAAAAAGCACAATGCCGACTTAAGTATAAGAAGACTGATTCTTCCTACTGTCTATGTTTTAAACCATTCCTGTGACGCAAGTTATAGATTCCGATGCTTCACTTCAGGTTTACTGTATCCCTCTGCCCTTCTTATTGACGATGAAACACAGAAATAGCATCGGAATTAAATAGAAAAGGCACAATACCCAACTAAGTACAAGAAGACAGACTCTTCCTACTCTCTATGATTTGAACCATTCCTGTGACACTAGTTTTTTATTCCGATGCTTCACTTGAGGTTTACTGTAGCCCTCGGACCTTCTTATGGACGATGAAACACAGAAATTGCATCGGACTGAAATACAAATGGCACAATGCCGACTTAAGTACAAGAAGTCTGACTCTTCCAACTCTCTATGTTTTGAGCAATTCCTGTGACACAAGTTATAGAATCAGATGCTTCACTTCAGGTTTCCTGTATCCCTCTGACTTTCTTATTGACGATGAAACACAGAAATAGCATCGGAATTAAATAGAAAAGGCACAATACCGACCTAAGTAAAAGAAGACAGACTCTTCCTACTGTCTATGTTTGAACCATTCCTGTGACACTAGTTATAGATTCCGATGCTTCACTTCATGTTTACTGTATCCCTCGGACCTTCTTATTGACGATGAAACACACAAATTGCATCGGAATTAAATACAAGAGGCACAATGGCGACTTAAGTACATGAAGACTGACTCATCTTACTGTCTATGTTTGAACCATTCCTGTGACACTAGTTATAGATTCTGATGCTTCACTTCAGGTTTACTGTATCCCTTGAACCTTCATATTGACGATGAAACACAGAAATTGCATCGGAATTAAATTCAAAAGGCACAATGCGGACTTAAGTACAAGAAGACTGTGACTCTTCTTACTGACTATGTTTTGACACCATTCCTGTGACACTAGTTATAGATTCCGATGATTCACTTCACGTTTACTGTATCCCTCTGACCTTCTTATTGACGATAAAACACAGAAATTACATCGGAATTAAATACAAAAGGCACAATGCCGACTTAAGTATAAGAAGTCTGACTCTTCCTACTGTCTATGTTTTGAACCATTCCTGTGACACTAGTTATATATTCCGATGCTTCACTTCAGATTTACTGTATCCCTCTGACGTTCTTATAGACGATGAAACAAAGAAATTGCGTCGGAATTAAATAAAAAAGGCACAATGCCGAATTAAGAACAAGAAGAGTGACTCTTCTTACTGTCTATGATTTGAACCATTCCTGCGACACTATTTATAGATTCCGATGCTTCGCTCTAGGCTTACTGTATCCCTTGGACCTTCATATTGACGATAAAACACAGAAATTGCATCGGAATTAAATAAAAAAGCACAATGCCTACTTAAGTAGAAGAAGACTGACTCGTCTTGCTGTCTATGTTTTGAACCATTCCTGTGACACTACTTACAGATTCCGATGCTTCACTCCAGGTTTACTGTTTCCCTTGGACCTTCTTATTGACGCTGAAACACAGAAATTGCATCGGAAGTAAATACAAAAGGCACAATGCCGACTTAAGTACAAGAAGACTGACTCTTCTTACTGACTATGCTTTGAACCATTCCTGTGACACTAGTTGTAGATTACGATGCTTCACTGCAGGTTTACTGTATCCGTTGGACCTTCCTATTGACGATGAGACACAGAAATCGCATCGGAATTAAATAGAAAAAGCACAATGCCGACTGAAGTACAAGAAGACTGACTCTTCCTACTCACTATGTTTTGAACCATTCCTGTGACACTAGTTTTTTATTCCGATGCTTCACTTGACGTTTACTGTATCCTTCGGACCTTCTTATGGACGATGAAACACAGCAATTGCATCGGAATGAAATACAAAAGCCACAATGCCGACTTAAGTACAAGAAGAATGACTCTTGCAACTGTCTATGTTTTGAACCATTCGTGTGACACTAGTTATAGATTCCGATGCTTCACTTTAGGTTTACTGTATCCCTCTGACCTTCTTATTGACAATGAAACACAGAAATTGCATCAGAATTAAATAAAAAAGGCACAATGCCGACTTAACTACAGGAAGACTGACTCTTCGTACTGACTATGTTTTTGAACCATTCCTGTTACACTAGTTACAGATTCCGATGCTTCACTTCAGATTTACTGTATCCCTCTGACGTTCGTATTGACGATGAAACACAGAAATTGCGACGGAATTAAATACAAAAGGCACAATGCCGATTTAAGTACAAGAAGACTGACTCTTCTTACTGTCAATGTTTTGAACCATTCCTGTGACACTAGTTATAGATTCCAATGCTTCACTTCAGGTTTACTGTATCCCTTGGACCTTCTTATTGACGATGAGACACAGCAATGGCCTCGGAAATAAATTGAAAATGCACAATGCTGACCTAAGTACAAGAAGACAGACTCTTCCTACTGTCTATGTTTTGAACCGTTCCTGTGAAACTAGTTATAGATTCCGATGCTTCACTTCAGGTTTACTGTATCCCATGGACCTTCTTATTGACGATGAAACACAGCAATTGCCTCGGAATTAAATAGAAAAGGCACAATGTCGACTTAAGTTTAAGAAGACTGACTCTTCCTACTGTCTATGTTTTGAACCATTCCTCTTACACTAGTTATACATTCCGATGCTTCATTTCAGGTTTACTGTACCCTCTGCCCTTCTTATTGACGATGAAACACAGAAATTGCAACGGAATTAAATACAAATGGCACCTTGCCTACTTAAGTACAAGAAGACTGACTCTTCTTCTGTCTATGTTTTGAACCATTCCTGTGACACCAGTTATAGATTTCGATGCTTCACTTCAGGGTTACTCTATCCCTTGGACCTTTTTATTGGCGATGAAAGACAGAAATTGCATCGGAATTAATTACAAAAGGCACAACGCCGACTTTAGAACAAGAAGACTGATTCTTCTTTCTGACTATGTTTTTAACCATTCCTGTGACACTAGTTATAGATTGCGATGCTTCACTTCAGGTTTATTTTATCCCTCTGACCTTCTTATTGACGACGAAACACAGAAATTGCATCGGAATTAAATCTAAAAGGCACAGTGCCGAATTAAGTAAAAGACGACTGACTCTTCTTACTGCCTATGATTTGAACCATTCCTGTGACACTAGATATAGATTCCGATGCATCACTCCAGGTTTACTGTATCCCTTGGACCTTCTTATTGACCATGAAACTTAGAAATTGCATCGGAATTTAATTCAATATGCACATGGGGGACTTAAGTACAAGACGACTGACTCTTCTTACTGACTATGTTTTGAACCATTCCTGTGACAGTAGTTATAGATTCCGGTGCTTCACTTCAGGTTTACTGGATCCCTTGGTCCTACTTATTGACAATGAAACACAGAAATTGCTTCGGAATTAAATACAAAAGGCACATTGCCGACTTAAGTACAAGAATACTGACTCTTCTTACTGACTATGCTTTGAACCGTTCCTGTGACACTAGCTATAGACTCCGATGCTTCACTTTAGGTTTACTGTATCCCTTGGACCTTCTTATTGACGATGAAACACAGAAATTGCATCGGAATTAAATAGAAAAAGCACAATGCCGACTTAAGTATAAGAAGACTGATTCTTCCTACTGTCTATGTTTTAAACCATTCCTGTGACACAAGTTATAGATTCCGATGCTTCACTTCAGGTTTACTGTATCCCTCTGCCCTTCTTATTGACGATGAAACACAGAAATTGCATCAGAATTAAATACAACTGGCACAATGCCAACTTCAGTACAAGAAGACTGACTCTTCTTCTGTCTATGTTTTGAACCATTCGTGTGACACTAGTTATAGATTTCGATGCTTCACTTCAGGTTTACTGTATTCCTTTGGCCTTCCTATTGACGATGGAACACAGAAATTGCATCGGAATTAATTACAAAAGGCACAAGGCCGACTTAAGTACAAGATGACTGACTCTTCTTACTGACTATGCTTTGAACCATTCCTGTGACACAAGTTATAGATTCTGATGCTTCACTTCAGGTTTACAGTATCCCTTGGACCTTCTTATTGGCAATTAAACACAGAAATTGCATCGGAGTTAAATACAAGGGCACAATGCTGACTTAAGTAGAAGAAGACTTACTCATCTCACTGTCTATGTTTTGAACCATTCCGGAGACACTAGTTATCGATTCCGATGCTTCACTCAAGGTTTACTGTATCCCTTGGACCTTGATATTGACGATGAAACACAGAAAACGCATCGGAATTAAATTCAAAAGGCACAATGCCGACTTAAGTACAAAAAGACTGACTTTTCTTAATGACTATGATTTTAACAATTCCTGTGACACTAGTTATAGATTCCGATGCTTCACTTCAGGTTTACTGTATCCCTTTGACCTTCTTATTGACGATAAAACACAGAAATTACATCGGAATTAAATACAAAAGGCATAATGCCGATTTAAGTACAAGAAGACTGACTCTTCTTACTGTCAATGTTTTGAACCATTCCTGTGACACTAGTTATAGATTCCGATGCTTCACTTCAGGTTTACTGTATCCCTTGGACCTTCTTATTGACGATGAAACACAGCAATGGCCTCGGAAATAAATTGAAAATGCACAATGCTGACCTAAGTACAAGAAGACAGACTCTTCCTACTGTCTATGTTTTGAACCGTTCCTGTGAAACTAGTTATAGATTCCGATGCTTCACTTCAGGTTTTCTGTATCCCTTGGACCTTCTTATTGACGACGAAACACAGCAATTGCCTCGGAATTAAATAGAAAAGGCACAATGTCGACTTAAGTTTAAGAAGACTGACTCTTCCTACTGTCTATGTTTTGAACCATTCCTCTTACACTAGTTATACATTCCGATGCTTCATTTCAGGTTTACTGTACCTTCTGCCCTTCTTATTGACGTTGAAACACAGAAATTGCAACGGAATTATATACAAATGGCACCTTGCCGACTTAAGAACAAGAAGACTGACTCTTCTTCTGTCTATGTTTTGAACCTTTCCTGTGACACCAGTTATGGATTTCGATGCTTCACTTCAAGGTTACTCTATCCCTTGGACCTTTTTATTGGCGATGAAAAACAGAAATTGCATCGGAATTAAATACAAAAGGCACAATGCCGACTTTAGAACAAGAAGACTGACTCTTCTTTCTGACTATGTTTTGAACCATTCCTGTGACACTAGTTATAGATTGCGATGCTTCACTTCAGGTTTATTGTATCCCTCTGACATTCTTATTGACGACGAAACACAGAAATTGCATCGGAATTAAATCTAAAAGGCACAGTGCCGAATTAAGTAAAAGACGACTGACTCTTCTTACTGCCTATGATTTGAACCATTCCTGTGACACTAGTTATAGATTCCGATGCATCACTCCAGGTTTACTGTATCCCTTGGACCTTCTTATTGACCATGAAACATAGAAATTGCATCGGAATTTAATTCAATATGCACAATGGGGACTTAAGTACAAGAAGACTGACTCTTCTTACTGACTATGTTTTGAACCATTCCTGTGACAGTAGTTATAGATTCCGGTGCTTCACTTCAGGTTTACTGGATCCCTTGGTCCTACTTATTGACAATGAAACACAGAAATTGCTTCGGAATTAAATACAAAAGGCACATTGCCGACTTAAGTACAAGAATACTGACTCTTCTTACTGACTATGCTTTGAACCGTTCCTGTGACACTAGCTATAGACTCCGATGCTTCACTTTAGGTTTATTGTATCCCTTGGATCTTCTTATTGACGATGAAACACAGAAATTGCATCGGAATTAAATAGAAAAAGCACAATGCCGACTTAAGTATAAGAAGACTGATTCTTCCTACTGTCTATGTTTTAAACCATTCCTGTGACACAAGTTATAGATTTCGATGCTTCACTTCAGGTTTACTGTATCCCTCTGCCCTTCTTATTGACGATGAAACACAGAAATTGCATCGGATTTAAATACAACTGGCACAATGCCAACTTCAGTACAAGAAGCCTGACTCTTCTTCTGTCTATGTTTTCAACCATTCCTGTGACACTAGTTATAGATTTCGATGCTTCACTTCAGGTTTACTGTATTCCTTTGGCCTTCCCATTGACGATGAAACACAGAAATTGCATCGGAATTAAATACAAAAGGCACAAGCCCGACTTAAGTACAAGATGACTGACTCTTCTTACTGACTATGCTTTGAACCATTCCTGTGACACAAGTTATAGATTCTGATGCTTCACTTCAGGTTTACAGTATCCCTTGGACCTTCTTATTGGCAATTAAACACAGAAATTGCATCGGAGTTAAATACAAGGGCACAATGCTGACTTAAGTAGAAGAAGACTTACTCATCTCACTGTCTATGTTTTGAACCATTCCGGAGACACTAGTTATCGATTCCGATGCTTCACTCAAGGTTTACTGTATCCCTTGGACCTTGATATTGACGATGAAACACAGAAAATGCATCGGAATTAAATTCAAAAGGCACAATGCCGACTTAAGTACAAAAAGACTGACTTTTCTTAATGACTATGATTTTAACAATTCCTGTGACACTAGTTATAGATTCCGATGCTTCACTTCAGGTTTACTGTATCCCTTTGACCTTCTTATTGACGATAAAACACAGAAATTACATCGGAATTAAATACAAAAGGCATAATGCCGATTTAAGTACAAGAAGACTGACTCTTCTTACTGTCAATGTTTTGAACCATTCCTGTGACACTAGTAATAGATTCCGATGCTTTACTTCAGGTTTACTGTATCCCTTGGACCTTCTTATTGACGATGAAACACAGCAATGGCCTCGGAAATAAATTGAAAATGCACAATGCTGACCTAAGTACAAGAAGACAGACTCTTCCTACTGTCTATGTTTTGAACCGTTCCTGTGAAACTAGTTATAGATTCCGATGCTTCACTTCAGGTTTTCTGTATCCCTTGGACCTTCTTATTGACGATGAAACACAGCAATTGCCTCGGAATTAAATAGAAAAGGCACAATGTCGACTTAAGTTTAAGAAGACTGACTCTTCCTACTGTCTATGTTTTGAACCATTCCTCTTACACTAGTTATACATTCCGATGCTTCATTTCAGGTTTACTGTACCTTCTGCCCTTCTTATTGACGTTGAAACACAGAAATTGCAACGGAATTATATACAAATGGCACCTTGCCGACTTAAGAACAAGAAGACTGACTCTTCTTCTGTCTATGTTTTGAACCTTTCCTGTGACACCAGTTATAGATTTCGATGCTTCACTTCAAGGTTACTCTATCCCTTGGACCTTTTTATTGGCGATGAAAAACAGAAATTGCATCGGAATTAAATACAAAAGGCACAATGCCGACTTTAGAACAAGAAGACTGACTCTTCTTTCTGACTATGTTTTGAACCATTCCTGTGACACTAGTTATAGATTGCGATGCTTCACTTCAGGTTTATTGTATCCCTCTGACATTCTTATTGACGACGAAACACAGAAATTGCATCGGAATTAAATCTAAAAGGCACAGTGCCGAATTAAGTAAAAGACGACTGACTCTTCTTACTGCCTATGATTTGAACCATTCCTGTGACACTAGTTATAGATTCCGATGCATCACTCCAGGTTTACTGTATCCCTTGGACCTTCTTATTGACCATTAAACATAGAAATTGCATCGGAATTTAATTCAATATGCACAATGGGGACTTAAGTACAAGAAGACTGACTCTTCTTACTGACTATGTTTTGAACCATTCCTGTGACAGTAGTTATAGATTCCGGTGCTTCACTTCAGGTTTACTGGATCCCTTGGTCCTACTTATTGACAATGAAACACAGAAATTGCTTCGGAATTAAATACAAAAGGCACATTGCCGACTTAAGTACAAGAATACTGACTCTTCTTACTGACTATGCTTTGAACCGTTCCTGTGACTCTAGCTATAGACTCCGATGCTTCACTTTAGGTTTATTGTATCCCTTGGATCTTCTTATTGACGATGAAACACAGAAATTGCATCGGAATTAAATAGAAAAAGCACAATGCCGACTTAAGTATAAGAAGACTGATTCTTCCTACTGTCTATGTTTTAAACCATTCCTGTGACACAAGTTATAGATTCCGATGCTTCACTTCAGGTTTACTGTATCACTCTGCCCTTCTTATTGACGATGAAACACAGAAATTGCATCGGATTTAAATACAACTGGCACAATGCCAACTTCAGTACAAGAAGACTGACTCTTCTTCTGTCTATGTTTTCAACCATTCCTGTGACACTAGTTATAGATTTCGATGCTTCACTTCAGGTTTACTGTATTCCTTTGGCCTTCCTATTGACGATGAAACACAGAAATTGCATCGGAATTAAATACAAAAGGCACAAGGCCGACTTAAGTACAAGATGACTGACTCTTCTTACTGACTATGCTTTGAACCATTCCTGTGACACAAGTTATAGATTCTGATGCTTCACTTCAGGTTTACAGTATCCCTTGGACCTTCTTATTGGCGATGAAACACAGAAATTGCATCGGAGTTAAATACAAGGGCACAATGCTGACTTAAGTAGAAGAAGACTTACTCATCTCACTGTCTATGTTTTGAACCATTCCGGTGACATTAGTTATCGATTCCGATGCTTCACTCAAGGTTTACTGTATCCCTTGGACCTTGATATTGACGATGAAACACAGAAAATGCATCGGAATTAAATACAAAAGGCACAATGCCGACTTAAGTACAAAAAGACTGACTTTTCTTAATGACTATGATTTTAACAATTCCTGTAACACTAGTTATAGATTCCGATGCTTCACTTCAGGTTTACTATATCCCCCTGACCTTCTTATTGACGATAAAACACAGAAATTACATCGGAATTAAATACAAAAGGCATAATGCCGACTTAAGTACAAGAAGACCGACTCTTCTTACTGTCTATTTTTTGAACCATTCCTGTGAAACTAGTTATAGATTCGGACGCTTCACTTCAGATTTACTGTACCCTCTGACAATCTTATTGACGATGAAACACAGAAATTGCGGCGGAAATAAATACATAAGGCACAATGCCGCATTAAGTGCAAGAAGACTGACTCTTCTTACTGTCTATGTTTTGAACCATTCCTGTGACACTAGTTATAGATTCCGATGCTTCACTCTAGTTTTACTGTATCCCTTGGATCTTCTTATTGACGATGAAACACAGAAATTGCATCGGAATTAAATACAAAAGGAACAAGGCCGACTTAAGTACAAGAAGACTGACTCTTCTTACTATGTTTTGAATCATTCCTGTGACACTAATTATAGATACTGATGCTTCAGGTTTACTGTATCCCTTGGACCTTGTTATTCGCGATGAAACACAGAAATTGCATCGGAATTAAATACAAAAGGCACAATGCCGACTTAAGTACAAGAGGACTGACTCATTTTACTGTCTATGTTTTGAACCATTCCTGTGACACTAGATATAGATTCCGATGCTTCACTCCAGGTTTACTGTATCCCTTGGACTTTCCTATTGACGATGAGACACAGAAATCGCATCATAATTAAATAGAAAAAGCACAATGCCGACTTAAGTACAAGAAGACTGACTCTTCCTACTCTCTATGCTTTGAACCATTCCTGTGACACTAGTTACAGATTCTGATGCTTCACTCCAGGTTTACTGTATCCCTTGGACCTTCTAATTGACGATGAAACACAGAAATTGCATCGGAATTAAATACAAAAGGCACAATGCCGACTTAAGTACTAGAAGACTGGCTCTTCTAACAGACTATGCTTTGAACCATTCATGTGACACTAGTTATAGATTCCGATGCTTGACTTCAGGTTCACTGTAGCCCTTGGACCTTCTTATTAACGATCACACACAGAAATTGCATCGGAATTAAATAGAAAAGGCACAATGCCGACTTAAATACAAGAAGAGTGACTCTACACCCTGTCTAAGCTTTTGAACCATTCCTGTGACACTAGTTATAGATTCCGATGCTTCAGTTCAGGTTTACTGTATCCCTCTGCCCTTCTTATTGACGATGAAACACAGAAATTGCATCGGAATTAAATACAAAAGGCACAATGGCGACTTAAGTACAAGAAGACTGACTCTTCTTCTGTCTATGTTTTGAACCATTCCTGTGACACTACTTGTAGATTTCAATGCTTCACTTCAAGTTTACTGTATCCCTTGGACCTTCTTATTGACGATGAAACACAGAAATTGCATCGGAATTAAATACAAAAGGCACAAGGCCGACTTAAGTACAAGAAGACTGAATCTTCTTACTGACTATGTTTTGAACCTTTCCTGTGACACTAGTTATATATTCCGATGCTTCACTTTAGTTTTACTGTATCCCTCTGACCTTCTTATTGGCGATGAAACATGTAAATTGCATCGGAATTAAATACAAAAGGCACAATGCCGACTTAAGTACTAGAAGACTGGCTCTTCTAACAGACTATGCTTTGAACCATTCATGTGACACTAGTTATAGATTCCGATGCTTGACTTCAGGTTCACTGTAGCCCTTGGACCTTCTTATTAACGATCAAACACAGAAATTGCATCGGAATTAAATAGAAAAGACACAATGCCGACTTAAATACAAGAAGAGTGACTCTTCACCCTGTCTAAGCTTTTGAACCATTCCTGTGACACTAGTTATAGATTCCGATGCTTCAGTTCAGGTTTACTGTATCCCTCTGCCCTTCTTATTGACGATGAAACACAGAAATTGCATCGGAATTAAATACAAAAGGCACAATGGCGACTTAAGTACAAGAAGACTGACTCTTCTTCTGTCTATGTTTTGAACCATTCCTGTGACACTACTTATAGATTTCAATGCTTCACTTCAGGTTTACTGTATCCCTTGGACCTTCTTATTGACGATGAAACACAGAAATTGCATCGGAATTAAATACAAAAGGCACAAGGCCGACTTAAGTACAAGAAGACTGAATCTTCTTACTGACTATGTTTTGAACCATTCCTGTGACACTAGTTATAGATTCCGATGCTTCACTTTAGTTTTACTGTATCCCTCTGACCTTCTTATTGGCGATGAAACATAGAAATTGCATCGGAATTAAATACAAAAGGCACAATGCCGACTTAAGTACAAGAAAAATGACTCTTGCAACTGTCTATGTTTTGAACCATTCGTGTGACACTAGTTATAGATTCCGATGCTTCACTTTAGGTTTACTGTATCCCTCGGACCTTCTTATTGACGATGAAACACAGAAATTGCATCGGAATTAAATAGAAAAGGCACAATGCCGACTTAACTACAGGTAGACTTACTCTTCTTACTGACTATGCTTTGAACCATTCCTGTTACACTAGTTACAGATTCCGATGCTTCACTTCAGATTTACTGTATCCCTCTGACGTTCGTATTGACGATGAAACACAGATATTGCGTCGGAATTAATACAAAAGGCACAATGCCGATTTAAGTACAAGAAGACTGACTCTCCTTACTGTCTATGTTTTGAACCATTCCTGTGACACTAGTTATAGATTCCGATGCTTCACTTCAGGTTTACTGTATGCCTTGGACCTTCTTATTGACGATGAAACACAGAAATTGCAACGGAATTAAATACAAATGGCACAATGCCGACTTAAGTACAAGAAGACTGACTCTTCTTATGACTATGTTTGAACCATTCCTGTGACACTAGTTATAGATTTCGATGCTTCACTTCAGGTTTACTGTATAACTTGGACCTTCTTCTTGACTACGAAAAACAGAAATTGCATCGGAATTAAATACAAAAGGCACAATGCCGACTTAAGAACAAGAAGACTGACTCTTCTTTCTGACTATGTTTTGAACCATTCCTGTGACACTGGTTATACATTGCGATGCTTCACTTCAGGTTTACTGTATTGCTCTGACCTTATTGGCGACAAAACACAGAAAATGCATCGGAATTAAATCCAAAAGGCACAGTGCCGTATTAAGTAAAAGAAGACTGACACTTCTTACTGTCTATGATTTGAACCATTCCTGTGACACTAGTTATAGTTTCCGATGCATCACTCCAGGTTTACTGTATCCCTTGGACCTTCTTATTGACGATGAAACACAGAAATTGCATCGGAATTTAATACAAAATGCACAATGGGGTCTTAAGTACAAGAAGACTGACTCTTCTTACTCACTATGTTTTGAACCATTCCTGTGACACTAGTTATAGATTCCGGTGCTTCACTTCAGGTTTACTGGATCCCTTGGACCTACTTATTGACGATGAAACACAGAAATTGCTTCGGAATTAAATACAAAAGGCATATTGCCGACTTAAGTACAAGAATACTGACTCTTCTTACTGACTATGCTTTGAACCGTTCCTGTGACACTAGTTATAGATTCCGATGCTTCACTTTAGGTTTACTGTATCCCTTGGACCTTCTTATTGACGATGAAACACAGCAATTGCATCGGAATGAAATACAAAAAGCACAATGCCGACTTAAGTATAAGGAGACTGACTCTTCCTACTGTCTATGTTTTAATCCATTCCTGTGACACTAGTTATAGATTCTGATGCTTCACTTCAGGTTTACTGTATCCCTCTGCCCTTCTTATTGACGATGAAACACAGGAATTGCATCGGAATTAAATACAACAGGCACAATGCCAACTTCAGTACAAGAAGACTGACTCTTCTTCTGTCTATGTTTGAACCATTCCTGTGACACTAGTTATAGATTCTGATGCTTCACTTCAGGTTTACTGTATTCCTTGGACCTTCTTATTGGCGATGAAACACAGAAATTGCATCGGAGTTACATACAAAAGTAACAATGCCAACTTAGTAGAAGAAGACTGACTCATCGCACTGTCTATGTTTTGAACCATTCCGGTGACACTAGTTATAGATTCCGATGCTTCACTTCAGGTTTACTGTATCCTTCTGCCCTACTTATAGACGATGAAACACAGAAATTGCATCGGAATTAAATACAAAAGCACAATGGCAACTTAAGTACAAGAAGACTGACTCTTCCTCTGTCTATGTTTTGAACCATTCTTGTGACACTACTTATAGATTTCGATGCTTCACTTCTGGTTTACTGTATCCCTTGGACCTTCTTATTGACGATGAAACACAGAAATTGCAACGGAATTAAATACAAAAGGCACAAGGCCGACTTAAGTACAAGAAGACTGACTCTTCTTACTGACTATGCTTTGAACCTTTCCTGTGACACTTGTTATAGATTCTGATGCTTCACTTCAGGTTTACTGTATCCCTTGTACCTTCTTATTGACGATGAAACATAGAAATTGCATCGGAATTAAATACAAAAGGCACAATGCCGACTTAAGTACAAGAAGAATGACTCTTGCAACTGTCTATGTTTTGAACCATTCGTGTGACACTAGTTATAGATTCCGATGCTTCACTTTAGGTTTACTGTATACCTCTGACCTTCTTATTGACTATGAAACACAGAAATTGCATCGGAATGAAATAAAAAAGGCACAATGCCGACTTAAGTACAAGAAGACTGACTCTTCTTACTGTCTATGTCTTGAACCACTCCTGTTGCTTCGGAATGAAATACAAAAGGCACAATGCCGACTTAAGTACAAGAAGACTGACTCTGCTTACTGTCTATGTTTTGAACCATGTCTGTGATACTAGTTATAGGTTTCGATGCTTCACTTCAGGTGTACTGTATCGCTTGGACCTTCTTATTGACGATGAAACACAGAAATTGCATCGGAATTAAATACAAAAGGCACAATGCCGACTTAAGTACAAGAAGACTGACTCTTCTTACTGACTGTGTTTTGAACCATTCCTGTGACACTAGTTATAAATTCTGATGTTTCACTTCAGGTTTACTGTATCCCTTGGACCTTCTTATTGACGATGAAACACAGAAATCGCATCGGAATTAAATACAAAAGGAACAAGGCCGACTTAAGTACAAGAAGACTGACTCTTCTTACTATGTTTTGAACCATTCCTGTGACACTAGTTATAGATACTGATGCTTCAGGTTTACTGTATCCCTTGGACCTTGTTATTCGCGATGAAACACAGAAATTGCATCGGAATTAAATACAAAAAGCACAATGCCGACCTATGTACAAGAGGACTGACTCATCTTACTGTCTATGTTTTGAACCATTCCTGTGACACTAGATATAGATTCCGATGCTTCACTCCAGGTTTACTGTATCCCTTGGACCTTCATATTGACGATGAAACACAGAAATTGCATCGGATTTAAAAACAAAAGGCACAATGCCGACTTATGTACAAGAGGACTGACTCATCTTACTGTCTATGTTTTGAACCCTTCCTGTGACACTAGTTATAGATGCCGATGCTTCACTTCAGGTTTACTGTATCCCTTGGACTTTCCTATTGACGATGAGACACAGAAATCGCATCGGAATTAAATAGAAAAAGCACAATGCCGACTTAAGTACAAGAAGACTGACTCTTCCTACTCTCTATGCTTTGAACCATTCCTGTGACACTAGTTACAGATTCTGATGCTTCACTCCAGGTTTACTGTATCCCTTGGACCTTCTAATTGACGATGAAACACAGAAATTGCATCGGAATTAAATACAAAAGGCACAATGCCGACTTAAGTACTAGAAGACTGGCTCTTCTAACAGACTATGCTTTGAACCATTCCTGTGACACTAGTTATAGATTCCGATGCTTGACTTCAGGTTCACTGTAGTCCTTGGACCTTCGTATTGACGATGAAACACAGAAATTGCATCGGAATTAAATAGAAAAGGCACAATGCCGACTTAACTACAGGTAGACTGACTCTTCTTACTGACTATGTTTTGAACCATTCCTGTTACACTAGTTACAGATTCCGATGCTTCACTTCAGATTTACTGTATCCCTCTGACGTTCGTATTGACGATGAAACACAGATATTGCGTCGGAATTAATACAAAAGGCACAATGCCGATTTAAGTACAAGAAGACTTACTCTCCTTACTATCTATATTTTGAACCATTCCTGTGACACTAGTTATAGATTCCGATGCTTCACTTCAGGTTTACTGTATCCCTTGGACCTTCTTATTGACGATGAAACACAGCAATTGCCTCGGAATTAAATTGAAGGCCACAATGCTGAATTAAGTACAAGAAGACAGACGCTTCCTACTGTCTATGTTTTGAACCGTTCCTGTGACACTAGTTATACATTCCGATGCTTCACTTCAGATTTACTGTATCCCTTGGACCTTCTTATTGACGATGAAACACAGCAATTGCCTCGGAATTAAATAGAAAAGGCACAATGTCGACTTAAGTACAAGAAGACTGACTCTTCCTATAGTCTATGTTTTGAACCGTTCCTGTTACACTAGTTATACATTCCCATGCTACACTTCAGGTTTACTGTATCCCTCTGCCCTTCTTATTGACGATGAAACACAGAAATTGCAACGGAATTAAATACAAATGGCACAATGCCGACTTAAGTACAAGAAGACTGACTCTTCTTCTGACTATGTTTGAACCATTCCTGTGACACTAGTTATAGATTTCGATGCTTCCCTGCAGGTTTACTGTATCCCTTGGCCCTTCTTTTTGACGATGAAACACAGAAATTGCATCGGAATTAAATACAAAAGGCACAATGCCGACTTAAGTACTAGAAGACTGACTCTTCCAACTCTCTATGTTTTGAACCATTCCTGTGACACTAGTTATAGATTCAGATGCTTCACTTCAGGTTTACTGTATCCCTTGGACCTTCTTATTGACGATAAAACACACAAATTGCATCGGAATTAAACACAAAGTCACAATGGCGACATAAGTACATGAAGACTGACTCATCTTACTGTCTATGTTTTGAACCATTCCTGTGACACTAGTTACAGATGGTGATGCTTCACTCCAGGTTTACTGTATCCCTTGGACCTTCTTATTGGCGTTGAAACACAGAAATTGCATCGAAATTAAATACAAAAGGCACAATGCCCACTTAAGTGCAAGAAGACTGACTCATCTTAGTGTCTATGTTTTAAACCATTCCTTTGACACTAGTCATAGATTCCGATGCTTCACTCCAGGTTTACAGTATCCCTCGGACCTTCATATCGACGATGAAACACAGAAATTGCATCGGAATTATATACAAAAGGCACAATGCCGACTTAAGTACAAGAAGACTGTGACTATTCTTACTGACTGTGTTTTGAACCATTCCTGTGACACTAGTTATAGATTCCGATGCTTCACTTCACGTTTACTGTATCCCTCTGACCTTATTATTGACGATGAAACACAGAAGTTACATCGGAATTAAATACAAAAGGCACAATGCCGACTTAAGGACAAGAAGACTGTCTTTTCTTACTGTCTATGCTTTGAACCATTCCTGTGACACTAGTTACAGATACCGATGCTTCACTCCAGGATTACAGTGTCCCTTGGACCTTCTTATTGACGATCAAACACAGAAATTGCATCGAAATTAAATACAAGAGGCACAATGCCGACTTAAGTACAAGAAGACTGGCTATTCTTACTGGCTGTGCTTTGAACCGTTCCTGTGACACTAGTTATAGATTCCGAAGCTTCACATTAGATTTACTGTATCCCTCTGCCCTTCTTATTGACGATGAAACAAAGAAATTGCTTCGGAATTAAATACCAAAGGCACAATGCCGACTTATGTGCAAGAAGACTGACTCTTCCTACTGTCTAATTTTTGAACCATTCCTGTGACACTAGTTATAGATTCCGATTCTTCACTCCAGGTTTACTGTATCCCATGGACCTTCTTATTGACGATGAACAGAGAAATTGCATCGGAATTAAATAGAAAAGGCACAATGCCGACTTAAGTACAAAAAGACTGACGCTTCTTACTGACTATGTTTTGAACCATTCCTGTGACACTAGTTATAGTTTCCGATGCTTCACTTCAGGTTTACTGTATCCCTTAGACCTTCCTATTGACGATGAGACACAGAAATCGCATCGGAATGAAATAGAAAAAGCACAATGCCGACTTATGTACAAGAAGACTGACTCTTCCTACTCTCTATGTTTTGAACCATTCCTGTGACACTAGTTTTTTATTCCGATGCTTCACTTGAGGTTTACTGTAACCCACGGACCTTCATATGGACGATGAAACACAGAAATTGCATCGGAATGAAATACAAAAGGCACAATGCCGACTTAAGTACAAGAAGACTGACTCTTCCAACTCTCTATGTTTTGAACAATTCCTGTGAATCAAGTTATAGATTCAGATGCTTCACTTCAGGTTTACTGTATCCCTCTGACTTTCTTATTGACGATGAAACACAGAAATAGCATCGGAATTAAATAGAAAAGGCACAATACCGACCTAAGTACAAGAAGACAGACTCTTCCTAATGTCTATGTTTTGAACTATACCTGTGACACTAGTTATAGATTCCGATGCATCACTTCATGTTTACTGTATCCCTTGGACCTTCATATTGACGATGAAACACACAAATTGCACCGGAATTAAATACAAGAGGCACAATGGCGACTTAAGTACATGAAGAAGGACTCATCTTACTGTCTATGTTTGAACCATTCCTGTGACACTAGTTATAGATTCTGATGCTTCACTTCAGGTTTACTGTATCCCTTGGACCTTCATATTGACGATGAAACACAGAAATTGCTTCGGAATTAGATACAAAAGGCACAATGCCGACTTAAGTACAAGAAGACTGTGACTCTCCTTACTGACAATGTTTTGAACCATTCCTGTGACACTAGTTATAGATTCCGATGCTTCACTTCACGTTTACTGTATCCCTCTGACCTTCTTATTGACGATAAAACACAGAAATTACATCGGAATTAAATACAAAAGGAACAATGCCCACTTAAGTACAAGAAGTCTGACTCTTCTTACTGTCTATGTTTTGAACCATTCCTGTGACACTAGTTATAGATTCCGATGCTTCACTTCAGATTTACTGTATCCCTCTGACGTTCTTATAGACGATGAAACACAGAAATTGCGTCGGATTTAATAAAAAAGGCACAATGCCGAATTAAGTACAAGAAGACTGACTCTTCTTACTGTCTATGTTTTGAACCATTCCTGCGACACTAGTTATAGATTCCGATGCTTCGCTCTAGGTTTACTGTATCCCTTGGACCTTCTTATTGACGATGAAACACCGAAATTGCATCCGAATTAAATAAAAAAGCACAATGCCTACTTAAGTACAAAAAGGCTGACGCTTCTTACTGACTATAATTTGAACCATTCCTGTGACACTAGTTATAGATTCCGATGCTTCACTTCAGGTTTACTGTATCCCTTAGACCTTCCTATTGACGATGAGACCCACAGAAATCGCATCGGAATGAAATAGAAAAAGTACAATGCCGACTTATGTACAAGAAGACTGACTCTTCCTACTCTCTATGATTTGAACCATTCCTGTGACACTAGTTTTTTATTCCGATGCTTCACTTGAGGTTTACTGTAGCCCTCGGAACTTCTTATGGACGATGAAACACAGAAATTGCATCGGACTGAAATACAAAAGGCACAATGCCGACTTAAGTACAAGAAGACTGACTCTTCCAACTCTCTATGTTTTGAGCAATTCCTGTGACACAAGTTATAGAATCAGATGCTTCACTTCAGGTTTACTGTATCCCTCTGACTTTCTTATTGACGATGAAACACAGAAATAGCATCGGAATTAAATAGAAAAGGCACAATACCGACCTAAGTACAAGAAGACAGACTTTCCTACTGTCTATGTTTTGAACCATTCCTGTGACACTAGTTATAGATTCCGATGCTTCACTTCATGTTTACTGTATCCCTCGGACCTTCTTATTGACGATGAAACACACAAATTGCATCGGAATTAAATACAAGAGGCACAATGGCGACTTAAGTACATGAAGACTGACTCATCTTACTGTCTATGTTTGAACCATTCCTGTGACACTAGTTATAGATTCTGATGCTTCACTTCAGGTTTACTGTATCCCTTGGACCTTCATATTGACGATGAAACACAGAAATTGCATCGGAATTAAATTCAAAAGGCACAATGCCGACTTAAGTACAAGAAGACTGTGACTCTTCTTACTGACTATGTTTTGACACCATTCCTGTGACACTAGTTATAGATTCCGATGCTTCACTTCACGTTTACTGTATCCCTCTGACCTTCTTATTGACGATAAAACACAGAAATTACATCGGAATTAAATACAAAAGGCACAATGCCGACTTAAGTATAAGAAGTCTGACTCTTCCTACTGTCTACGTGTTGAACCATTCCTGTGACACTAGTTATATATTCCGATGCTTCACTTCTGATTTACTGTATCCCTCTGACGTTCTTATAGACGATGAAACAAAGAAATTGCGTCGGAATTAAATAAAAAAGGCACAATGCCGAATTAAGAACAAGAAGAGCGACTCTTCTTACTGTCTATGATTTGAACCATTCCTGCGACACTAGTTATAGATTCCGATGCTTCGCTCTAGGCTTACTGTATCCCGTGGACCTTCTTATTGACGATGAAACACAGAAATTGCATCGGAATTAAATAGAAAAAGCACAATGCCGACTGAAGTACAAGAAGACTGACTCTTCCTACCCACTATGTTTTGAACCATTCCTGTGACACTAGTTTTTTATTCCGATGCTTCACTTGACGTTTACTGTATCCCTCGGACCTTCTTATGGACGATGAAACACAGCAATTGCATCGGAATGAAATACAAAAGCCACAATGCCGACTTAAGTACAAGAAGAATGACTCTTGCAACTGTCTATGTTTTGAACCATTCGTGTGACACTAGTTATAGATTCCGATGCTTCACTTTAGGTTTACTGTATCCCTCTGACCTTCTTATTGACAATGAAACACAGAAATTGCATCAGAATTAAATAAAAAAGGCACAATGCCGACTTAACTACAGGAAGACTGACTCTTCGTACTGACTATGTTTTTGAACCATTCCTGTTACACTAGTTACAGATTCCGATGCTTCACTTCAGATTTACTGTATCCCCCTGACGTTCGTATTGACGATGAAACACAGAAATTGCGACGGAATTAAATACAAAAGGCACAATGCCGATTTAAGTACAAGAAGACTGACTCTTCTTACTGTCAATGTTTTGAACCATTCCTGTGACACTAGTTATAGATTCCGATGCTTCACTTCAGGTTTACTGTATCCCTTGGACCTTCTTATTGACGATGAAACACAGCAATTGCCTCGGAATTAAATAGAAAATGCAAAATGTCGACTTAAGTTTAAGAAGACAGACTCTTCCTACTGTCTATGTTTTGAACCATTCCTCTTACACTAGTTATACATTCCGATGCTTCATATCAGGTTTACTGTACCCTCTGCCCTTCTTATTGACGATGTAACGTAGAAATTGCAACGGAATTAAATACAAATGGCACAATGCCGACTTAAGTACAAGAAGACTGACTCTTCTTCTGTCTATGTTTTGAACCATTCCTGTGACACCAGTTATAGATTTCGATGCTTCACTACAGGGTTACTCTATCCCTTGGACCTTTTTATTGGCGATGAAAAACAGAAATTGCATCGGAATTAAATACAAAAGGCACAATGCCGACTTTAGAACAAGAAGACTGACTCTTCTTTATGACTATGATTTGAACCATTCCTGTGACACTAGTTATAGATTGCGATGCTTCACTTCAGGTTTATTGTATCCCTCTGACCTTCTTATTGACGACGAAACACAGAAGTTGCATCGGGATTAAATCCAAAAGGCACAGTGCCGAATTAAGTAAAAGACGACTGACTCTTCTTACTGCCTATGATTTGAACCATTCCTGTGACACTAGTTATAGATTCCGATGCATCACTCCAGGTTTACTGTATCCCTTGGACCTTCTTATTGACCATGAAACATAGAAATTGCATCGGAACTTAATTCAATATGCACAATGGGGACTTAAGTACAAGAAGACTGACTCTTCTTACTGACTATGTTTTGAACCATTCCTGTGACAGTAGTTATAGATTCCGGTGCTTCACTTCAGGTTTACTGGATCCCTTGGGCCTACTTATTGACAATGAAACACAGAAATTGCTTCGGAATTAAATACAAAAGGCACATTGCCGACTTAAGTACAAGAATACTGACTCTTCTTACTGACTATGCTTTGAACCGTTCCTGTGACACTAGCTATAGACTCCGATGCTTCACTTTAGGTTTACTGTATCCCTTGGACCTTCTTATTGACGATGAAACACAGAAATTGCATCGGAATTAAATAGAAAAAGCACAATGCCGACTTAAGTATAAGAAGACTGATTCTTCCTACTGTCTATGTTTTAAACCATTCCTGTGACACAAGTTATACATTCCGATGCTTCACTTCAGGTTAACTGTATCCCTCTGCCCTTCTCATTGACGATGAAACACAGAAATTGCATCGGAATTAAATACAACTGGCACAATGCCAACTTCAGTACAAGAAGACTGACTATCCTTCTGTCTATGTTTTGAACCATTCCTGTGACACTAGTTATAGATTTCGATGCTTCACTTCAGGTTTACTGTATTCCTTTGGCCTTCTTATTGACGATGAAACACAGAAATTGCATCGGAATTAAATACAAAAGGCACAAGGCCGACTTAAGTACAAGATGACTGACTCTTCTTACTGACTATGCTTTGAACCATTCCTGTGACACAAGTTATAGATTCTGATGCTTCACTTCAGGTTTACAGTATCCCTTGGACCTTCTTATTGGCGATGAAACACAGAAATTGCATCGGAGTAAAATACAAGGGCACAATGCTGACTTAAGTAGAAAAAGACTTACTCATCTCACTGTCTATGTTTTGAACCATTCCGGTGACACCAGTTATCGATTCCGATGCTTCACTCCAGGTTTACTGTATCCCTTGGACCTTGATATTGACGATGAAACACAGAAAATGCATCGGAATTAAATACAAAAGGCACAATGCCGACTTAAGTACAAAAAGACTGATTTTTCTTAATGACTATGTTTTTAACCATTCCTGTGACACTAGTTATAGATTCCGATGCTTCACTTCAGGTTTACTGTACCCCTCTGATCTTCTTATTGACGATAAAACACAGAAATTACATCGGAATTAAATACAAAAGGCATAATGCCGACTTAAGTACAAGAAGACCGACTCTTCTTACTGTCTATTTTTTGAACCATTCCTGTGAAACTAGTTATAGATTCCGATGCTTAACTTCTGATTTACTGTACCCTCTGACAATCTTATTGACGATGAAACACAGAAATTGCGGCGGAAATAAATACATAAGGCACAATGCCGAATTAAGTGCAAGAAGACTGACTCTTCTTAGTGTCTATGTTTTGAACCATTCCTGTGACACTAGTCATAGATTCCGATGCTTCACTCTAGTTTTACTGTATCCCTTGGACCTTCTTATTGACGATGAAACACAGAAATTGCATCGGAATTAAATACAAATGGAACAAGGCCGACTTAAGTAAAAGAAGACTGACTCTTCTTACTAAGTTTTGAACCATTCCTGTGACACTAATTATAGATACTGATGCTTCAGGTTTACTGTATCCCTTGGACCTTGTTATTCGCGATGAAACACAGAAATTGCATCGGAATTAAATACTAAAGGCACAATGCCGACTTAAGTACAAGAGGACTGACTCATCTTACTGTCTATGTTTTGAACCATTCGTGTGACACTAGATATAGATTCCGATGCTTCACTCCAGGTTTACTGTATCCCTTGGACCTTCATATTGACGATGAAACACAGAAATTGCATCGGATTTAAAAACAAAAGGCACAATGCCGACTTAAGTACAAGAAGACTGACCCATCTTACTGTCTATGTTTTGAACCCTTCCTGTGACACTAGTTATAGATGCCGATGCTTCACTTCAGGTTTACTGTGTCCCTTGGACTTTCCTATTGACGATGAGACACAGAAATCGCATCGGAATTAAATAGAAAAAGCACAATGCCGACTTAAGTACAAGAAGACTGACTCTTCCTACTCTCTATGCTTTGAACCATTCCTGTGACACTAGTTACAGATTCTGATGCTTCACTCCAGGTTTACTGTATCCCTTGGACCTTCTAATTGACGATGAAACACAGAAATTGCATCGGAATTAAATACAAAAGGCACAATGCCGACTTAAGTACTAGAAGACTGGCTCTTCTAACAGACTATGCTTTGAACCATTCCTGTGACACTAGTTAAGATTCCGATGCTTGACTTCAGGTTCACTGTAGCCCTTGGACCTTCTTATTGACGATGAAACTCAGAAATTGCATCGGAATTAAATACAAGAGGCACAATGCCGACTTAAGTACAAGAAGACTGACTCTTCTTACTGACTATGCTTTGAACCATTCCTGTGACACTAGTTGTAGATTACGATGCTTCACTGCAGGTTTACTGTCCCCCTTGGACCTTCCTATTGACGATGAGACACAGAAATCGCATCGGAATTAAATAGAAAAAGCACAATGCCGACTGAAGTACAAGAAGACTGACTCTTCCTACTCACTATGTTTTGAACCATTCCTGTGACACTAGTTTTTTATTCCGATGCTTCACTTGACGTTTACTGTATCCCTCGGACCTTCTTATGGACGATGAAACACAGCAATTGCATCGGAATGAAATACAAAAGCCACAATGCCGACTTAAGTACAAGAAGAATGACTCTTGCAACTGTCTATGTTTTGAACCATTCGTGTGACACTAGTTATAGATTCCGATGCTTCACTTTAGGTTTACTGTATCCCTCTGACCTTCTTATTGACAATGAAACACAGAAATTGCATCAGAATTAAATAAAAAAGGCACAATGCCGACTTAACTACAGGAAGACTGACTCTTCGTACTGACTATGTTTTTGAACCATTCCTGTTACACTAGTTACAGATTCCGATGCTTCACTTCAGATTTACTGTATCCCTCTGACGTTCGTATTGACGATGAAACACAGAAATTGCGACGGAATTAAATACAAAAGGCACAATGCCGATTTAAGTACAAGAAGACTGACTCTTCTTACTGTCAATGTTTTGAACCATTCCTGTGACAATAGTTATAGATTCCGATGCTTCACTTCAGGTTTATTGTATCCCTTGGACCTTCTTATTGACGATGAAACACAGCAATTGCCTCGGAATTAAATAGAAAAGGCACAATGTCGACTTCAGTGTAAGAAGACAGACTCTTCCTACTGTCTATGTTTTGAACCATTCCTCTTACACTAGTTATACATTCCGATGCTTCATATCAGGTTTCCGGACCCTCTGCCCTTCTTATTGACGATGAAACACAGAAATTGCAACGGATTTAAATACAAATGGCACAATGCCGACTTAAGTACAAGAAGACTGACTCTTCTTCAGTCTATGTTTTGAACCATTCCTGTGACACCAGTTATAGATTTCGATGCTTCACTTCAGGGTTACTCTATCCCTTGGACCTTTTTATTGGCGATGAAAAACAGAAATTGCATCGGAATTAAATACAAAAGGCACAATGCCGACTTTAGAACAAGAAGACTGACTCTTATTTCTGACTATGTTTTGAACCATTCCTGTGACACTAGTTATAGATTGCGATGCTTCACTTCAGGTTTATTGTATCCCTCTGACCTTCTTATTGACGACGAAACACAGCAATTGCATCGGAATTAAATCCAAAAGGCACAGTGCCGAATTAAGTAAAAGACGACTGACTCTTCTTACTGCCTATGATTTGAACCATTCCTGTGACACTAGTTATTGATTCCGATGCATCACTCCAGGTTTACTGTATCCCTTGGACCTTCTTATTGACCATGAAACATAGAAATTGCATCGGAATTTAATTCAATATGCACAATGGGGACTTAAGTACAAGAAGACTGACTCTTCTCACTGACTATGTTTTGAACCATTCCTGTGACAGTAGTTATAGATTCCGGTGCTTCACTTTAGGTTTACTGTATCCCTTGGACCTTCTTATTGACGATGAAACACAGAAATTGCATCGGAATTAAATAGAAAAAGCACAATGCCAACTTAAGTATAAGAAGACTGATTCTTCCTACTGTCTATGCTTTAAACCATTCCTGTGACACAAGTTATAGATTCCGATGCTTCACTTCAGGTTAACTGTATCCCTCTGCCCTTCTTATTGACGATGAAACACAGAAATTGCATCGGAATTAAATACAAAAGGCACAATGCCGACTTAAGGACAAAAAGACTGACTCTTCTTACTGACTATGTTTTGAACCATTCCTGTGACACTAGCTATAGATTGCGATGCTTCACTTCAGGTTTACTGTATCCCTCTGACCTTCTTATTGACGAAGAAACACAGAAATTGCATCGGAATTAAATACAAAAGGCACAATGCCGACTTAAGTACAAGAAGACTGACTCTGCTTACCGTCTATTGTTTGAACCATTTCTGTGATACTAGTTATAGTTTTCGATGATTCACTTCAGGTTTACTGTATTCCTTGGACCTTCTTATTGACGATGAGACACAGAAATCGCATCGGAATTAAATAGAAAAAGCACAATGCCGTTTTAAGTACAAGAAGACTTACTCTTCCTACTCTCTATGTTTTGAACCATTCCTGTGACACTAGTTACAGATTCCGATGCTTCACTCCAGGTTTTCTGTATCCCTTGGACCTTCTTATTGACGATGAAACACAGTAATTGCGTCGGAATTAAATACAAAAGGCACAATGCCGACTTAAGAACAAAAAGACTGACTGTTCTTACTGACTATGTTTGAACCATTCCTGTGACACTAGTTATAGGTTCCGATGCTTCACTTCAGGTTTATTGTATCCCTCTGACCTTCTTATTGACGGTGAAACACAGAAATTGCATCGGAATTAATTAGAAAAGGCACAATGTCGGCTTAAGTACAACAAGACTGACTCTTCTTACAGTCTAAGTTTGAACCATTCCTGTGACACTAGTTATAGATTCCGATGCTTCACTCCGGGTTTATTCTATCCCTTGGACCTTCTTATTTACGATGAAACACAGAAATTGCATCGGAATTAAATAGAAAAGGCACAATGCCGACTTAAGGACAAGGAGACTGACTCTTCTCACTGACTATGTTTTGAACCATTCCTGTGACACTAGTTACAGATTCCGATGCTTCACTTCAGGACTACTGTATCCCTCTGACCTTCTTATTGTCTATGAAACACAAAAATTGCATCGGAATTAAATACAAAAGGCAAAATGCCGACTGAAGTGCACGAAGACTGACTCTTCTTACAGTCTATGATTTGAACCATTCCTGTGACACTAGTTACAGATTCCGATGCTTCACTCCAGGTTTACTGTATCCCTTGGACCTTCTTATTGACGATGAAACAGAGAAATTGCATCGGAATTAAATACAAAAGGCACAATTTCGACTTAAGTACAAGAAGACTAACTCTTCTTACTGACTATGTTTTGAACCATTCCTGCGACACTAGTTAGGGATTCCGATGCTTTACTTCAGGTTTACTGTATCCCTCTGACCTTCTTATTGACGATGAAACACAGAAATTGCATCGGAATTGAATACAAAAGGCGCAATGCCGACTTAAGTACAAGAAGAATGACTCTTCTTACAGACTATGCATTGAACCTTTAATGTGAAACTAATTATACATTCCGATGCTTCACTTCAGGTGCAATGTATCCCTTGGACCTTCTTATTGACGATGGAACACAGAAATTGCATCGGAATTAATTACAAAAGGCACAATGGCGACTTAAGTACATGAAGATTGACTCATCTTACTGTCTATGTTTTGAACCATTCCTGTGACACTAGTTATAGATTCTGATGCTTCACTTCAGGTTGAATGTATCCTTTGGACCTTCATATTGTCGATGAAACACAGAAATTGCATCGGAATTAAATACAAATGGCACAATGCCGACTTAAGTACAAGAAGACTGACTCTTCTTACTGACTATGTTTTGAACCATTCCAGTGACATTAGTTATATATTCCGATGCATCACTTCAGATTTACTGTATCCCTCTGACATTCTTATTGACGATGAAACACAGAAATTGCGTCGGAATTAAATACAAAAGGCACAATGCCGACTTAAGTACAAGAAGAATGACTCTTCTTACTGACTATGGTTTGAACCATTCCTGTGACACTAGTTATAGATTCCGATGCTTCACTTCAGGTTTACTGTATCCCTTGGACCTTCCTATTGACGATGAGACACAGAAATCGCATCGGAATTAAATAGAAAAAGCACAATGCCGTTTTAAGTACAAGAAGAATTACTCTTCCTACTCTCTATGTTTTGAACCATTCCTGTGACACTAGTTACAGATTCCGATGCTTCACTCCAGGTTTTCTGTATCCCTTGGACCTTCTTATTGACGATGAAACACAGTAATTGCGTCGGAATTAAATACAAAAGGCACAATGCCGACTTAAGAACAAGAAGACTGACTGTTCTTACTGACTATGTTTGAACCTTTCCTGTGACACTAGTTATAGGTTCCGATGCTTCACATCAGGTTTATTGTATCCCTCTGACCTTCTTATTGACGGAGAAACACAGAAATTGCATCGGAATTAAATAGAAAAGGCACAATGTCGACTTAAGTACAACAAGACTGACTCTTCTTACAGTCTATGTTTGAACCATTCCTGTGACACTAGTTATAGATTCCGATGCTTCACTCCAGGTTCATTGTATCCCTTGGACCTTCTTATTTACGATGAAACACAGAAATTGCATCGGAATTAAATAGAAAAGGCACAATGCCGACTTAAGGACAAGGAGACTGACTCTTCTCACTGACTATGTTTTGAACCATTCCTGTGACACTAGTTACAGATTCCGATGCTTCACTTCAGGACTACTGTATCCCTCTGACCTTCTTATTGACTATGAAACACAAAAATTGCATCGGAATTAAATACAAAAGGCAAAATGCCGACTGAAGTGCACGAAGACTGACTCTTCTTACGGTCTATGATTTGAACCATTCCTGTGACACTAGTTACAGATTCCGATGCTTCACTCCAGGTTTACTGTATCGCTTGGACCTTCTTATTGACGATGAAACACAGAAATTGCATCGGAATTAAATATAAAAGGCACAATTTAGACTTAAGTACAAGAAGACTAACTCTTCTTACTGACTGTGTTTTGAACCATTCCTGCGACACTAGTTAGGGATTCCGATGCTTTACTTCAGGTTTACTGTATCCCTCTGACCTTCGTATTGATGATGAAACACAGAAATTGCATCGGAATTGAATACAAAAGGCACAATGTCGACTTAAGTACAAGAAGAATGACTCTTCTTACAGACTATGCTTTAAACCTTTAATGTGACACTAATTATACATTCCGATGCTTCACTTCAGGTGCAATGTATCCCTTGGACCTTCTTATTGACGATGGAACACAGAAATTGCATCGGAATTAATTACAAAAGGCACAATGGCGAGTTAAGTACATGAAGACTGACTCATCTTATTGTCTATGTTTTGAACCATTCCTGTGACACTAGTTATAGATTCTGATGCTTCACTTCAGGTTTAATGTATCCCTTGGACCTTCATATTGTCGATGAAACACAGAAATTGCATCGGAATTAAATACAAATGGCACAATGCCGACTTAAGTACAAGAAGACTGACTCTTCTTACTGACTATGTTTTGAACCATTCCAGTGACATTAGTTATAGATTCCGATGCATCACTTCAGATTTACTGTATCCCTCTGACATTCTTATTGACGATGAAACACAGAAATTGCGTCGGAATTAAATACAAAAGGCACAATGCCGACTTAAGTACAAGAAGAATGACTCTTCTTACTGACTATGGTTTGAACCATTCCTGTGACACTAGTTATAGATTCCGATGCTTCACTTCAGGTTTACTGTATCCCTTGGACCTTCCTATTGACGATGAGACACAGAAATCGCATCGGAATTAAATAGAAAAAGCACAATGCCGTTTTAAGTACAAGAAGACTTACTCTTCCTACTCTCTATGTTTTGAACCATTCCTGTGACACTAGTTACAGATTCCGATGCTTCACTCCAGGTTTTCTGTATCCCTTGGATCTTCTTATTGTCGATGAAACGCAGAAATTGCATCGGAATTAAATACAAAATCACAATGCCGACTTAAGTACATCTAGACTGACTCTTCTTCTGTCTATGTATTCAACCACTCCTGTGACACTAGTTATAGATTTCGATGCTTCACTTCAGGTTTACTGTATCCCTTGGACCTTCTTATTGACGATGAAACACAGAAATTGCATCGGAACTAAATACTAAAGGCACAAGGCCGACTTAAGTACAAGAAGACTGACTCCTCTTACTATGTTTTGAACCATTCCCGTGACACTAGTTATAGATTCGGATGCTTCACTTCTGGTATACCTTATCCCTTGGACCTTCTTATTGGCGATGAAACACAGAAATTGCATCGGAATTAAATACAAAAGGCACAATGCCGACTTAAGTACAAGAAGACTGACTCTTCTTACTGTCTATGTTTTGAACCATTCCTGTGACACTAGTTATAGATTCGGATGCATCACTTCAGATTTACTGTATCCCTCTGACATTCGTATTGACGATGAAACACAGATATTGCATCGGAATTAAATACAAATGGCACAATGCCGACTTAAGTACAAGAAGACTGACTCTTCTTATTGACTATGTTTTGAACCATTCCAGTGACACTAGTTATAGATTCCGATGCGTCACTCCAGGTTTACTGTATCCCTTGGACCTTCTTATTGACCATGAAACATAGAAATTGCATCGGAATTTAATTCAATATGCACAATGGGGACTTAAGTACAAGAAGACTGACTCTTCTCACTGACTATGTTTTGAACCATTCCTGTGACAGTAGTTATAGATTCCGGTGCTTCACTTTAGGTTTACTGTATCCCTTGGACCTTCTTATTGACGATGAAACACAGAAATTGCATCGGAATTAAATAGAAAAAGCACAATGCCAACTTAAGTATAAGAAGACTGATTCTTCCTACTGTCTATGCTTTAAACCATTCCTGTGACACAAGTTATAGATTCCGATGCTTCACTTCAGGTTAACTGTATCCCTCTGCCCTTCTTATTGACGATGAAACACAGAAATTGCATCGGAATTAAATACAAAAGGCACAATGCCGACTTAAGGACAAAAAGACTGACTCTTCTTACTGACTATGTTTTGAACCATTCCTGTGACACTAGCTATAGATTGCGATGCTTCACTTCAGGTTTACTGTATCCCTCTGACCTTCTTATTGACGAAGAAACACAGAAATTGCATCGGAATTAAATACAAAAGGCACAATGCCGACTTAAGTACAAGAAGACTGACTCTTCTTACTGTCTATGATTTGAACCACTCTTGTGACACTAGTTATAGATTCCGATGCTTCACTCCAGGTTTACTGTATCCCTTGGAAATTCTTATTGACGATGACACACAGAAATTGCATCGGAAATAAATACAAAAGGCACAATGCAGAATTAAGTACAAGAAGACTGACTCTCCTTACTGTCTATGTTTTGAACCATTCCTGGAATTCTAGTTATAGATTCCGATGCATCACTCCAGGTTTACTGTATCCCTTGGACCTTCTTATTGACGATGAAACACAGAAATTGCATCGGAATTCAATACAAAAGGCACAATGCCGACTTAAGTACTAGAACTCTGACTCTTCCTACTGTCTATGCCTTGAACCATTCCTGTGACACTAGTTATAGATTCCGATGCTTCACTTCAAGTTTACTGTATCCCTCAGCCCTTCTTATTGACGATGAAACACAGAAATTGCATCGGAATTAAATACAAAAGGCACAATGCCGACTTAAGTACAAGAAGACTGACTCTGCTTACCGTCTATTGTTTGAACCATTTCTGTGATACTAGTTATAGTTTTCGATGATTCACTTCAGGTTTACTGTATTCCTTGGACCTTCTTATTGACGATGAGACACAGAAATCGCATCGGAATTAAATAGAAAAAGCACAATGCCGTTTTAAGTACAAGAAGACTTACTCTTCCTACTCTCTATGTTTTGAACCATTCCTGTGACACTAGTTACAGATTCCGATGCTTCACTCCAGGTTTTCTGTATCCCTTGGACCTTCTTATTGACGATGAAACACAGTAATTGCGTCGGAATTAAATACAAAAGGCACAATGCCGACTTAAGAACAAGAAGACTGACTGTTCTTACTGACTATGTTTGAACCATTCCTGTGACACTAGTTATAGGTTCCGATGCTTCACTTCAGGTTTATTGTATCCCTCTGACCTTCTTATTGACGGTGAAACACAGAAATTGCATCGGAATTAATTAGAAAAGGCACAATGTCGGCTTAAGTACAACAAGACTGACTCTTCTTACAGTCTAAGTTTGAACCATTCCTGTGACACTAGTTATAGATTCCGATGCTTCACTCCGGGTTTATTCTATCCCTTGGACCTTCTTATTTACGATGAAACACAGAAATTGCATCGGAATTAAATAGAAAAGGCACAATGCCGACTTAAGGACAAGGAGACTGACTCTTCTCACTGACTATGTTTTGAACCATTCCTGTGACACTAGTTACAGATTCCGATGCTTCACTTCAGGACTACTGTATCCCTCTGACCTTCTTATTGTCTATGAAACACAAAAATTGCATCGGAATTAAATACAAAAGGCAAAATGCCGACTGAAGTGCACGAAGACTGACTCTTCTTACAGTCTATGATTTGAACCATTCCTGTGACACTAGTTACAGATTCCGATGCTTCACTCCAGGTTTACTGTATCCCTTGGACCTTCTTATTGACGATGAAACAGAGAAATTGCATCGGAATTAAATACAAAAGGCACAATTTCGACTTAAGTACAAGAAGACTAACTCTTCTTACTGACTATGTTTTGAACCATTCCTGCGACACTAGTTAGGGATTCCGATGCTTTACTTCAGGTTTACTGTATCCCTCTGACCTTCTTATTGACGATGAAACACAGAAATTGCATCGGAATTGAATACAAAAGGCGCAATGCCGACTTAAGTACAAGAAGAATGACTCTTCTTACAGACTATGCATTGAACCTTTAATGTGAAACTAATTATACATTCCGATGCTTCACTTCAGGTGCAATGTATCCCTTGGACCTTCTTATTGACGATGGAACACAGAAATTGCATCGGAATTAATTACAAAAGGCACAATGGCGACTTAAGTACATGAAGATTGACTCATCTTACTGTCTATGTTTTGAACCATTCCTGTGACACTAGTTATAGATTCTGATGCTTCACTTCAGGTTGAATGTATCCTTTGGACCTTCATATTGTCGATGAAACACAGAAATTGCATCGGAATTAAATACAAATGGCACAATGCCGACTTAAGTACAAGAAGACTGACTCTTCTTACTGACTATGTTTTGAACCATTCCAGTGACATTAGTTATATATTCCGATGCATCACTTCAGATTTACTGTATCCCTCTGACATTCTTATTGACGATGAAACACAGAAATTGCGTCGGAATTAAATACAAAAGGCACAATGCCGACTTAAGTACAAGAAGAATGACTCTTCTTACTGACTATGGTTTGAACCATTCCTGTGACACTAGTTATAGATTCCGATGCTTCACTTCAGGTTTACTGTATCCCTTGGACCTTCCTATTGACGATGAGACACAGAAATCGCATCGGAATTAAATAGAAAAAGCACAATGCCGTTTTAAGTACAAGAAGAATTACTCTTCCTACTCTCTATGTTTTGAACCATTCCTGTGACACTAGTTACAGATTCCGATGCTTCACTCCAGGTTTTCTGTATCCCTTGGACCTTCTTATTGACGATGAAACACAGTAATTGCGTCGGAATTAAATACAAAAGGCACAATGCCGACTTAAGAACAAGAAGACTGACTGTTCTTACTGACTATGTTTGAACCTTTCCTGTGACACTAGTTATAGGTTCCGATGCTTCACATCAGGTTTATTGTATCCCTCTGACCTTCTTATTGACGGAGAAACACAGAAATTGCATCGGAATTAAATAGAAAAGGCACAATGTCGACTTAAGTACAACAAGACTGACTCTTCTTACAGTCTATGTTTGAACCATTCCTGTGACACTAGTTATAGATTCCGATGCTTCACTCCAGGTTCATTGTATCCCTTGGACCTTCTTATTTACGATGAAACACAGAAATTGCATCGGAATTAAATAGAAAAGGCACAATGCCGACTTAAGGACAAGGAGACTGACTCTTCTCACTGACTATGTTTTGAACCATTCCTGTGACACTAGTTACAGATTCCGATGCTTCACTTCAGGACTACTGTATCCCTCCGACCTTCTTATTGACTATGAAACACAAAAATTGCATCGGAATTAAATACAAAAGGCAAAATGCCGACTGAAGTGCACGAAGACTGACTCTTCTTACGGTCTATGATTTGAACCATTCCTGTGACACTAGTTACAGATTCCGATGCTTCACTCCAGGTTTACTGTATCCCTTGGACCTTCTTATTGACGATGAAACACAGAAATTGCATCGGAATTAAATATAAAAGGCACAATTTAGACTTAAGTACAAGAAGACTAACTCTTCTTACTGACTGTGTTTTGAACCATTCCTGCGACACTAGTTAGGGATTCCGATGCTTTACTTCAGGTTTACTGTATCCCTCTGACCTTCGTATTGATGATGAAACACAGAAATTGCATCGGAATTGAATACAAAAGGCACAATGTCGACTTAAGTACAAGAAGAATGACTCTTCTTACAGACTATGCTTTAAACCTTTAATGTGACACTAATTATACATTCCGATGCTTCACTTCAGGTGCAATGTATCCCTTGGACCTTCTTATTGACGATGGAACACAGAAATTGCATCGGAATTAATTACAAAAGGCACAATGGCGAGTTAAGTACATGAAGACTGACTCATCTTACTGTCTATGTTTTGAACCATTCCTGTGACACTAGTTATAGATTCTGATGCTTCACTTCAGGTTTAATGTATCCCTTGGACCTTCATATTGTCGATGAAACACAGAAATTGCATCGGAATTAAATACAAATGGCACAATGCCGACTTAAGTACAAGAAGACTGACTCTTCTTACTGACTATGTTTTGAACCATTCCAGTGACATTAGTTATAGATTCCGATGCATCACTTCAGATTTACTGTATCCCTCTGACATTCTTATTGACGATGAAACACAGAAATTGCGTCGGAATTAAATACAAAAGGCACAATGCCGACTTAAGTACAAGAAGAATGACTCTTCTTACTGACTATGGTTTGAACCATTCCTGTGACACTAGTTATAGATTCCGATGCTTCACTTCAGGTTTACTGTATCCCTTGGACCTTCCTATTGACGATGAGACACAGAAATCGCATCGGAATTAAATAGAAAAAGCACAATGCCGTTTTAAGTACAAGAAGACTTACTCTTCCTACTCTCTATGTTTTGAACCATTCCTGTGACACTAGTTACAGATTCCGATGCTTCACTCCAGGTTTTCTGTATCCCTTGGATCTTCTTATTGTCGATGAAACGCAGAAATTGCATCGGAATTAAATACAAAATCACAATGCCGACTTAAGTACATCTAGACTGACTCTTCTTCTGTCTATGTATTCAACCACTCCTGTGACACTAGTTATAGATTTCGATGCTTCACTTCAGGTTTACTGTATCCCTTGGACCTTTTTATTGACGATGAAACACAGAAATTGCATCGGAACTAAATACTAAAGGCACAAGGCCGACTTAAGTACAAGAAGACTGACTCCTCTTACTATGTTTTGAACCATTCCCGTGACACTAGTTATAGATTCGGATGCTTCACTTCTGGTATACCTTATCCCTTGGACCTTCTTATTGGCGATGAAACACAGAAATTGCATCGGAATTAAATACAAAAGCACAATGCCGACTTAAGTACAAGAAGACTGACTCTTCTTACTGTCTATGTTTTGAACCATTCCTGTGACACTAGTTATAGATTCGGATGCATCACTTCAGATTTACTGTATCCCTCTGACATTCGTATTGACGATGAAACACAGATATTGCATCGGAATTAAATACAAATGGCACAATGCCGACTTAAGTACAAGAAGACTGACTCTTCTTATTGACTATGTTTTGAACCATTCCAGTGACACTAGTTATAGATTCCGATGCATCACTCCAGGTTTACTGTATCCCTTGGACCTTCTTATTGACCATGAAACATAGAAATTGCATCGGAATTTAATTCAATATGCACAATGGGGACTTAAGTACAAGAAGACTGACTCTTCTCACTGACTATGTTTTGAACCATTCCTGTGACAGTAGTTATAGATTCCGGTGCTTCACTTTAGGTTTACTGTATCCCTTGGACCTTCTTATTGACGATGAAACACAGAAATTGCATCGGAATTAAATAGAAAAAGCACAATGCCAACTTAAGTATAAGAAGACTGATTCTTCCTACTGTCTATGCTTTAAACCATTCCTGTGACACAAGTTATAGATTCCGATGCTTCACTTCAGGTTAACTGTATCCCTCTGCCCTTCTTATTGACGATGAAACACAGAAATTGCATCGGAATTAAATACAAAAGGCACAATGCCGACTTAAGGACAAAAAGACTGACTCTTCTTACTGACTATGTTTTGAACCATTCCTGTGACACTAGCTATAGATTGCGATGCTTCACTTCAGGTTTACTGTATCCCTCTGACCTTCTTATTGACGAAGAAACACAGAAATTGCATCGGAATTAAATACAAAAGGCACAATGCCGACTTAAGTACAAGAAGACTGACTCTTCTTACTGTCTATGATTTGAACCACTCTTGTGACACTAGTTATAGATTCCGATGCTTCACTCCAGGTTTACTGTATCCCTTGGAAATTCTTATTGACGATGAAACACAGAAATTGCATCGGAAATAAATACAAAAGGCACAATGCAGAATTAAGTACAAGAAGACTGACTCTTCTTACTGTCTATGTTTTGAACCATTCCTGTGATTCTAGTTATAGATTCCGATGCATCACTCCAGGTTTACTGTATCCCTTGGACCTTCTTATTGACGATGAAACACAGAAATTGCATCGGAATTCAATACAAAAGGCACAATGCCGACTTAAGTACTAGTACTCTGACTCTTCCTACTGTCTATGCCTTGAACCATTCCTGTGACACTAGTTATAGATTCCGATGCTTCACTTCAAGTTTACTGTATCCCTCTGCCCTTCTTATTGACGATGAAACACAGAAATTGCATCGGAATTAAATACAAAAGGCACAATGCCGACTTAAGTACAAGAAGACTGACTCTGCTTACCGTCTATGGTTTGAACCATTTCTGTGATACTAGTTATAGTTTTCGATGATTCACTTCAGGTTTACTGTATTCCTTGGACCTTCTTATTGACGATGAGACACAGAAATCGCATCGGAATTAAATAGAAAAAGCACAATGCCGTTTTAAGTACAAGAAGACTTACTCTTCCTACTCTCTATGTTTTGAACCATTCCTGTGACACTAGTTACAGATTCCGATGCTTCACTCCAGGTTTTCTGTATCCCTTGGACCTTCTTATTGACGATGAAACACAGTAATTGCGTCGGAATTAAATACAAAAGGCACAATGCCGACTTAAGAACAAGAAGACTGACTGTTCTTACTGACTATGTTTGAACCATTCCTGTGACACTAGTTATAGGTTCCGATGCTTCACTTCAGGTTTATTGTATCCCTCTGACCTTCTTATTGACGGTGAAACACAGAAATTGCATCGGAATTAATTAGAAAAGGCACAATGTCGGCTTAAGTACAACAAGACTGACTCTTCTTACAGTCTAAGTTTGAACCATTCCTGTGACACTAGTTATAGATTCCGATGCTTCACTCCGGGTTTATTCTATCCCTTGGACCTTCTTATTTACGATGAAACACAGAAATTGCATCGGAATTAAATAGAAAAGGCACAATGCCGACTTAAGGACAAGGAGACTGACTCTTCTCACTGACTATGTTTTGAACCATTCCTGTGACACTAGTTACAGATTCCGATGCTTCACTTCAGGACTACTGTATCCCTCTGACCTTCTTATTGTCTATGAAACACAAAAATTGCATCGGAATTAAATACAAAAGGCAAAATGCCGACTGAAGTGCACGAAGACTGACTCTTCTTACAGTCTATGATTTGAACCATTCCTGTGACACTAGTTACAGATTCCGATGCTTCACTCCAGGTTTACTGTATCCCTTGGACCTTCTTATTGACGATGAAACAGAGAAATTGCATCGGAATTAAATACAAAAGGCACAATTTCGACTTAAGTACAAGAAGACTAACTCTTCTTACTGACTATGTTTTGAACCATTCCTGCGACACTAGTTAGGGATTCCGATGCTTTACTTCAGGTTTACTGTATCCCTCTGACCTTCTTATTGACGATGAAACACAGAAATTGCATCGGAATTGAATACAAAAGGCGCAATGCCGACTTAAGTACAAGAAGAATGACTCTTCTTACAGACTATGCATTGATCCTTTAATGTGAAACTAATTATACATTCCGATGCTTCACTTCAGGTGCAATGTATCCCTTGGACCTTCTTATTGACGATGGAACACAGAAATTGCATCGGAATTAATTACAAAAGGCACAATGGCGACTTAAGTACATGAAGACTGACTCATCTTACTGTCTATGTTTTGAACCATTCCTGTGACACTAGTTATAGATTCTGATGCTTCACTTCAGGTTTAATGTATCCCTTGGACCTTCATATTGTCGATGAAACACAGAAATTGCATCGGAATTAAATACAAATGGCACAATGCCGACTTAAGTACAAGAAGACTGACTCTTCTTACTGACTATGTTTTGAACCATTCCAGTGACATTAGTTATAGATTCCGATGCATCACTTCAGATTTACTGTATCCCTCTGACATTCTTATTGACGATGAAACACAGAAATTGCGTCGGAATTAAATACAAAAGGCACAATGCCGACTTAAGTACAAGAAGAATGACTCTTCTTACTGACTATGGTTTGAACCATTCCTGTGACACTAGTTATAGATTCCGATGCTTCAATTCAGGTTTACTGTATCCCTTGGACCTTCCTATTGACGATGAGACACAGAAATCGCATCGGAATTAAATAGAAAAAGCACAATGCCGTTTTAAGTACAAGAAGACTTACTCTTCCTACTCTCTATGTTTTGAACCATTCCTGTGACACTAGTTACAGATTCCGATGCTTCACTCCAGGTTTTCTGTATCCCTTGGATCTTCTTATTGTCGATGAAACGCAGAAATTGCATCGGAATTAAATACAAAATCACAATGCCGACTTAAGTACATCTAGACTGACTCTTCTTCTGTCTATGTATTCAACCACTCCTGTGACACTAGTTATAGATTTCGATGCTTCACTTCAGGTTTACTGTATCCCTTGGACCTTCTTATTGACGATGAAACACAGAAATTGCATCGGAACTAAATACTAAAGGCACAAGGCCGACTTAAGTACAAGAAGACTGACTCCTCTTACTATGTTTTGAACCATTCCCGTGACACTAGTTATAGATTCGGATGCTTCACTTCAGGTATACCTTATCCCTTGGACCTTCTTATTGGCGATGAAACACAGAAATTGCATCGGAATTAAATACAAATGCACAATGCCGACTTAAGTACAAGAAGACTGACTCATCTTACTGGCTATGTTTTGAACCACTCCCGTGAAACTGGTTGTAGATTCCGATGCTTCACTCCAGGTTTACTGTATCCCTTGGACCATCATATTGACGATGAAACACAGAAATTACATCGGAATTAAATACAAAAGGCACAATGCCGACTTAAGTACAAGAAGACTGACTCTTCTTACTGTCTATGTTTTGAACCATTCCTGTGACACTAGTTATAGATTCGGATGCATCACTTCAGATTTACTGTATCCCTCTGACATTCGTATTGACGATGAAACACAGATATTGCATCGGAATTAAATACAAATGGCACAATGCCGACTTAAGTACAAGAAGACTGATCTTCTTATTGACTATGTTTTGAACCATTCCAGTGACACTAGTTATAGATTCCGATGCATCACCTCAGATTTACTGTATCCCTCTGGCATTCTTATTGACGATGAAACACAGAAATTGCGTCGGAATTAAATACAAAAGGCACAATCCCGGCTTAAGTACAAGAAGAATGACTCTTCTTACTGACTATGGTTTGAACCATTCCTGTGACACTAGTTATAGATTCCGATGCTTCACTTCTGGTTTACTGTATCCCTTGGACCTTCCTATTGACGATGAGACACAGAAATCGCATCGGAATTATATAGAAAAAGCACATGGCCGTTTTAAGTACAAGAAGATTGACTCTTCCTACTCTCTATGTTTTGAACCATTCCTGTGACACTAGTTACAGATTCCGATGCTTCACTCCAGGTTTTCTGTATCCCTAGGACCTTCATATTGACGATGAAACACAGAAATTGCATCGGAATTAAATACAAAAGGCACAATGCCGACTTAAGTACTAGAAGACTCTCTCTTCTTACTGACTATGCTTTCAACCATTCCTGTGACACTAGTTATACATTCCGATGCTTCACTTCAGGTGCAGAGTATCCCTTGGACCTTCTTATTGACGATGGAACACAGAAATTGCATCGGAATTAAGTGGAAAAGGCACAATGCCGACTTAAGTACAAGAAGACTGACTCTGCTTACTGTCTATGGTTTGGACCATTTCTGTGATACAAGTTATAGTTTTCGATGCTTCACTTCAGGTTTACTGTATTCCTTGGACCTTCTTATTGTCAATGAAACGCAGAAATTGCATCGGAATTAAATACAAAATCACAATGCCGACTTAAGTACAAGAAGACTGACTCCTCTTACTGACTATGTTTTGAATCATTCCTGTGACACTAGTAATAGATTCTGATGCTTCACTTCAGGTGTACTGTATACCTTGGACCTTCCTATTGGCGATGAATCACAGAAATTGCATCGGAATTAAATACAAAAGGCACAATGCCGACTTAAGTACAAGAAGACTGACTCATCTTACTGTCTATGCTTTGAACCATTCCAGTGACATTAGTTATAGATTCCGATGCATCACTTCAGATTTACTGTATCCCTCTGACATTCTTATTAACGATGAAACACAGAAATTGCATCGGAATTAAATACAAAAGGCACAATGCCGACTTAAGTACAAGAAGACTGACTCTGCTTACCGTCTATGGTTTGAACCATTTCTGTGATACTAGTTATAGTTTTCGATGATTCACTTCAGGTTTACTGTATTCCTTGGACCTTCTTATTGACGATGAGACACAGAAATCGCATCGGAATTAAATAGAAAAAGCACAATGCCGTTTTAAGTACAAGAAGACTTACTCTTCCTACTCTCTATGTTTTGAACCATTCCTGTGACACTAGTTACAGATTCCGATGCTTCACTCCAGGTTTTCTGTATCCCTTGGACCTTCTTATTGACGATGAAACACAGTAATTGCGTCGGAATTAAATACAAAAGGCACAATGCCGACTTAAGAACAAGAAGACTGACTGTTCTTACTGACTATGTTTGAACCATTCCTGTGACACTAGTTATAGGTTCCGATGCTTCACTTCAGGTTTATTGTATCCCTCTGACCTTCTTATTGACGGTGAAACACAGAAATTGCATCGGAATTAATTAGAAAAGGCACAATGTCGGCTTAAGTACAACAAGACTGACTCTTCTTACAGTCTAAGTTTGAACCATTCCTGTGACACTAGTTATAGATTCCGATGCTTCACTCCGGGTTTATTCTATCCCTTGGACCTTCTTATTTACGATGAAACACAGAAATTGCATCGGAATTAAATAGAAAAGGCACAATGCCGACTTAAGGACAAGGAGACTGACTCTTCTCACTGACTATGTTTTGAACCATTCCTGTGACACTAGTTACAGATTCCGATGCTTCACTTCAGGACTACTGTATCCCTCTGACCTTCTTATTGTCTATGAAACACAAAAATTGCATCGGAATTAAATACAAATGGCACAATGCCGACTTAAGTACAAGAAGACTGACTCTTCTTACTGACTATGTTTTGAACCATTCCAGTGACATTAGTTATATATTCCGATGCATCACTTCAGATTTACTGTATCCCTCTGACATTCTTATTGACGATGAAACACAGAAATTGCGTCGGAATTAAATACAAAAGGCACAATGCCGACTTAAGTACAAGAAGAATGACTCTTCTTACTGACTATGGTTTGAACCATTCCTGTGACACTAGTTATAGATTCCGATGCTTCACTTCAGGTTTACTGTATCCCTTGGACCTTCCTATTGACGATGAGACACAGAAATCGCATCGGAATTAAATAGAAAAAGCACAATGCCGTTTTAAGTACAAGAAGAATTACTCTTCCTACTCTCTATGTTTTGAACCATTCCTGTGACACTAGTTACAGATTCCGATGCTTCACTCCAGGTTTTCTGTATCCCTTGGACCTTCTTATTGACGATGAAACACAGTAATTGCGTCGGAATTAAATACAAAAGGCACAATGCCGACTTAAGAACAAGAAGACTGACTGTTCTTACTGACTATGTTTGAACCTTTCCTGTGACACTAGTTATAGGTTCCGATGCTTCACATCAGGTTTATTGTATCCCTCTGACCTTCTTATTGACGGAGAAACACAGAAATTGCATCGGAATTAAATAGAAAAGGCACAATGTCGACTTAAGTACAACAAGACTGACTCTTCTTACAGTCTATGTTTGAACCATTCCTGTGACACTAGTTATAGATTCCGATGCTTCACTCCAGGTTCATTGTATCCCTTGGACCTTCTTATTTACGATGAAACACAGAAATTGCATCGGAATTAAATAGAAAAGGCACAATGCCGACTTAAGGACAAGGAGACTGACTCTTCTCACTGACTATGTTTTGAACCATTCCTGTGACACTAGTTACAGATTCCGATGCTTCACTTCAGGACTACTGTATCCCTCTGACCTTCTTATTGACTATGAAACACAAAAATTGCATCGGAATTAAATACAAAAGGCAAAATGCCGACTGAAGTGCACGAAGACTGGCTCTTCTTACGGTCTATGATTTGAACCATTCCTGTGACACTAGTTACAGATTCCGATGCTTCACTCCAGGTTTACTGTATCCCTTGGACCTTCTTATTGACGATGAAACACAGAAATTGCATCGGAATTAAATATAAAAGGCACAATTTAGACTTAAGTACAAGAAGACTAACTCTTCTTACTGACTGTGTTTTGAACCATTCCTGCGACACTAGTTAGGGATTCCGATGCTTTACTTCAGGTTTACTGTATCCCTCTGACCTTCGTATTGATGATGAAACACAGAAATTGCATCGGAATTGAATACAAAAGGCACAATGTCGACTTAAGTACAAGAAGAATGACTCTTCTTACAGACTATGCTTTAAACCTTTAATGTGACACTAATTATACATTCCGATGCTTCACTTCAGGTGCAATGTATCCCTTGGACCTTCTTATTGACGATGGAACACAGAAATTGCATCGGAATTAATTACAAAAGGCACAATGGCGACTTAAGTACATGAAGACTGACTCATCTTACTGTCTATGTTTTGAACCATTCCTGTGACACTAGTTATAGATTCTGATGCTTCACTTCAGGTTTAATGTATCCCTTGGACCTTCATATTGTCGATGAAACACAGAAATTGCATCGGAATTAAATACAAAAGGCACAATGCCGACTTAAGTACAAGAAGACTGACTCTTCTTACTGACTATGTTTTGAACCATTCCAGTGACATTAGTTATAGATTCCGATGCATCACTTCAGATTTACTGTATCCCTCTGACATTCTTATTGACGATGAAACACAGAAATTGCGTCGGAATTAAATACAAAAGGCACAATGCCGACTTAAGTACAAGAAGAATGACTCTTCTTACTGACTATGGTTTGAACCATTCCTGTGACACTAGTTATAGATTCCGATGCTTCAATTCAGGTTTACTGTATCCCTTGGACCTTCCTATTGACGATGAGACACAGAAATCGCATCGGAATTAAATAGAAAAAGCACAATGCCGTTTTAAGTACAAGAAGACTTACTCTTCCTACTCTCTATGTTTTGAACCATTCCTGTGACACTAGTTACAGATTCCGATGCTTCACTCCAGGTTTTCTGTATCCCTTGGATCTTCTTATTGTCGATGAAACGCAGAAATTGCATCGGAATTAAATACAAAATCACAATGCCGACTTAAGTACATCTAGACTGACTCTTCTTCTGTCTATGTATTCAACCACTCCTGTGACACTAGTTACAGATTTCGATGCTTCACTTCAGGTTTACTGTATCCCTTGGACCTTCTTATTGACGATGAAACACAGAAATTGCATCGGAACTAAATACTAAAGGCACAAGGCCGACTTAAGTACAAGAAGACTGACTCCTCTTACTATGTTTTGAACCATTCCCGTGACACTAGTTATAGATTCGGATGCTTCACTTCAGGTATACCTTATCCCTTGGACCTTCTTATTGGCGATGAAACACAGAAATTGCATCGGAATTAAATACAAAAGGCACAATGCCGACTTAAGTACAAGAAGACTGACTCATCTTACTGGCTATGTTTTGAACCACTCCCGTGAAACTGGTTGTAGATTCCGATGCTTCACTCCAGGTTTACTGTATCCCTTGGACCATCATATTGACGATGAAACACAGAAATTACATCGGAATTAAATACAAAAGGCACAATGCCGACTTAAGTACAAGAAGACTGACTCTTCTTACTGTCTATGTTTTGAACCATTCCTGTGACACTAGTTATAGATTCGGATGCATCACTTCAGATTTACTGTATCCCTCTGACATTCGTATTGACGATGAAACACAGATATTGCATCGGAATTAAATACAAATGGCACAATGCCGACTTAAGTACAAGAAGACTGACTCTTCTTATTGACTATGTTTTGAACCATTCCAGTGACACTAGTTATAGATTCCGATGCATCACCTCAGATTTACTGTATCCCTCTGGCATTCTTATTGACGATGAAACACAGAAATTGCGTCGGAATTAAATACAAAAGGCACAATCCCGGCTTAAGTACAAGAAGAATGACTCTTCTTACTGACTATGGTTTGAACCATTCCTGTGACACTAGTTATAGATTCCGATGCTTCACTTCAGGTTTACTGTATCCCTTGGACCTTCCTATTGACGATGAGACACAGAAATCGCATCGGAATTATATAGAAAAAGCACATGGCCGTTTTAAGTACAAGAAGATTGACTCTTCCTACTCTCTATGTTTTGAACCATTCCTGTGACACTAGTTACAGATTCCGATGCTTCACTCCAGGTTTTCTGTATCCCTAGGACCTTCATATTGACGATGAAACACAGAAATTGCATCGGAATTAAATACAAAAGGCACAATGCCGACTTAAGTACTAGAAGACTCTCTCTTCTTACTGACTATGCTTTCAACCATTCCTGTGACACTAGTTATACATTCCGATGCTTCACTTCAGGTGCAGAGTATCCCTTGGACCTTCTTATTGACGATGGAACACAGAAATTGCATCGGAATTAAGTGGAAAAGGCACAATGCCGACTTAAGTACAAGAAGACTGACTCTGCTTACTGTCTATGGTTTGGACCATTTCTGTGATACAAGTTATAGTTTTCGATGCTTCACTTCAGGTTTACTGTATTCCTTGGACCTTCTTATTGTCAATGAAACGCAGAAATTGCATCGGAATTAAATACAAAATCACAATGCCGACTTAAGTACAAGAAGACTGACTCCTCTTACTGACTATGTTTTGAATCATTCCTGTGACACTAGTAATAGATTCTGATGCTTCACTTCAGGTGTACTGTATACCTTGGACCTTCCTATTGGCGATGAATCACAGAAATTGCATCGGAATTAAATACAAAATGCACAATGCCGACTTAAGTACAAGAAGACTGACTCATCTTACTGTCTATGCTTTGAACCATTCCTGTGACACAAGTTAGAGATTCGGATGCTTCACTTCAGGTCTACTGTTTCCCTCAGCCCTTCTTATTGACGATGAAACACAGAAATTGCATCGGAATTAAATACAAAAGGCACAATGCCGAATTAAGTACAAGAAGACTGAATCTTCTTCTGTCTATGTATTGAACCACTCCTGTGACACTAGTTATAGATTTCGATGCTTCACTTCAGGTTTACTGTATACCTTGCACCTTCTTATTGACGATGAAACACAGAAATTGCATCGGAATTAAATACAAAAGGCACAAGGCCGACTTAAGTACAAGAAGACTGGCTCTTCTTACTGACTATGCTTTGAATCATCCCTGTGACACTAGTTTTAGGTACCGATGCTTCACTTCAGGTTCACTGTTTCCCTTGGACCTTCTTATTGACGATGAAACACAGAAATTGCATCGGTATTAAACAGAAAAGGCACAATACCGACTTAAGTAAAGAAGACTGACTCTTCTTACTGACTATGTTTTGAACCACTCCTGTGACACTAGTTACAGATTCCGATGCTTCACTTCAGATTTACTCTATCCCTCTGACGTTCTTATTGACGATGAAACACAGAAATTGCGTCGGAATTAAATACAAAAGGAACAATGCCGAATAAAGTACAAGAAGACTGAGTCTTCTTACTGTCTATGTTTTGAACCATTCCTGTGAACTAGTTACAGATTCCGATGCTACACTCCAGGTTTACTGTATCCCTTGGACCTTCTTATTGACGATGAAACACAGAAATTGCATCGGAATTAAATGCAAAAGGCACAATGCCGACATAAGTACAAGAAGACTGGCTCTTCTTACTGACTATGCTTTGAACCATTCCTGTGACACTAGTTATAGATTCCGATGCTTCACTTTAGGTTCACTGTATCCCTTGGACCTTCTTATTGTCGATGAAACACAGAAATTGCATCGGAATTAAGTACAAAAGGCACAATGCCGACTTAAGTACAAGAAGACTGACTCTGCTTTCTGTCTATGTTTTGAACCATTTCTGTGGTACTAGTTATAGATTTCGATGCTTCCCTTCAGGTTTATTGTATCCCTTGGACCTTCTTATTGACGATGAAACACAGAAATTGCATCGGAATTAAATACAAAAGGCACAAGGCCGACTTAAGTACAAGAAGACTGACTCCTCTTACTATGTTTTCAACCATTCCCGTGACACTAGTTATAGATTCTGATGCTTCACTTCAGGTATACTGTATCCCTTGGACCTTCTTATTGGCGATGAAACACAGAAATTGCATCGGAATTAAATACAAAAGGCACAATGCCGACTTAAGTACAGGAAGACTGACTCTGCTTTCTGTCTATGTTTTGAACCATTTCTGTGGTACTAGTTATAGTTTCCGATGCTTCACTCCAGGTTTACTGTATCCCTTGGACCTTCATATTGACGATGAAACACGGAAATTACATCGGAATTAAATACAAAAGGCACAATGCCGACTTAAGTACAAGACGACTCACTCTTCTTACTGTCTATGTTTTGAACCATTCCTGTGACACTAGTTATGGATTCCGATGCTTCACTTCAGATTTTCTCTATCCCTCTGACGTTCTTATTGACAATGAAACACAGAAATTGCGTCGGAATTAAATACAAAAGGTACAATGCCAACATAAGTACAAGAAGAATGACTCTTCCTACTGACTATGGTTTGAACCACTCCTGTGACACTAGTTATAGATTCCGATGCTTCACTTCAGGTTTACTGTATCCCTTGGACCTTCCTATTGACGATGAGACACAGAAATCGCATCGGAATTAAATAAAAAAAGCACAATGCCGTTTTAAGTACAAGAAGACTGACTCTTCCTACTCTCTATGTTTGAACCATTCCTGTGACACTAGTTACAGATTCCGATGCTTCACTCCAGATTTTCTGTATCCCTTGGACCTTCTTATTGACGATGAAACACAGAAATTGCATCGGAATTAAATACAAAATTCACAATGCCGTCTTAAGTACTAGAAGACTGTCTCTTCTTACTGACTATGCTTTGAACCATTCCTGTGACACTAGTTATAGATTCCGATGCTTCATTTCAGGTTCAATGTATCCCTTGGAACTTCTTATTGCCGATGAAACACAGAAATTGCTTCGGAATTAAATAAAAACGGCACAATGCCGACTTAAGTACAAGAAGACTGACTCCTCCTACTGTCTATGTTTTGAACCATTCCAGTGACACTAGTTACAGATTCCGATGCTTCACTTCAGGTTTACTGTATCCCTCTGCCCTTCTTATTGACGATGAAACACAGAAATTGCATCGTAATTAAATACAAAAGGCTCAATGCCGACTTAAGTACAAGAAGACTGACTCTGCCTACTGTCTATGATTTCAACCATTCCTGTGACACTAGTTATAGATTCTGATGCTTCACTTCAGGTTTACTGTATCCCTTGGACCATCTTATTGGCGATGAAACACAGAAATTGCATCGGAATTAAACACAAAAGCCACAATGCCGAGCTAAGTACAAGAAGACTGACGCTTCTTACTGTCTATGTTTTGAACCATTCCTGAGACACTAGTTATAGATTCCGATGCTTCACTTCATATTTATTGTATCCCTCTGACGTTCTTATTGACGATGAAACACAGAAATTGCGTCGGAAATAAATAGTAAAGGCACAATGCCGAATTAAGTACAAGAAGACTAACTCTTCTTACTGTCTATGTTTTGAACCATTCCTGTGACACTAGTTACAGATTCCGATGCTTCACTCCAGGTTTACTGTATCCCTTGGACCTTCTTATTGACGATGAAACACAGAAATTGCATCGGAATTAAATACAAAAGACACAACGCCGACTTAAGTACAAGAAGACTGACTCTTCCAACTCTCTTTGATTGAACCATTCCTGTGACTCTAGTTATAGATTCCGATGCGTCACTTCAGGTTTACTGTATCCCTCTGACTTTCTTATTGACGATGAAACACAGAAATTGCATCAGTATTAAACAGAAAAGGCACAATAACGACTTAAGTACAACAAGGCTGACTCTTCCTACTGTCTATGTTTTGAACCATTCCTGTGACACTAGTTATAGATTCCGATGCTTCACTTCAGGTTTACTGTATCCCTTGGACCTTCTTATTGACGATGAAACACAGAAATTGCATCGGAATTAAATACAAAAAGCACAATGCTGATTTGAGAACAAGAAGACTGACTCATCTTACTGTCTATGATTTGAACCATTCCTGTGACACTAGTTTTTTATTGCGATGCTTCACTTGAGGTTTACTGTATCTCTCGGACCTTCTTATGGACAATGAAACACAGAAATTGCATCGGAATGAAATACATAAAGCACAATGCCGACTTATGTACAAGAAGACTGACTCTGCTTTCTGTCTATGTTTTGAACCATTTCTGTGATACTAGTTATAGATTTCGATGCTTCACTTCAGGTTTATTGTATCCCTTGGACCTTCTTATTGACGATGAAACACAGAAATTGCATCGGAATTAAATACAAAAGGCACAATGCCCACTTATGTGCTAGAAGACTGACTCTTCTTACGGACTATGTTTTGAACCATTCCTGTGACACTAGTTACAGAATCTGATGCTTCACTTCAGGTTTACTGTATCCCTTGGACCTTCTTATTAGCGATGAAACACAGAAATTGCATAAGAATTAAATACAACAGGCACAATGCCGACTTAAGTACAAGAAGACTGACTCATCTTACTGTCTATGTTTTGAACCATTCCTGTGACACTAGTTATAGATTCCGATGCTTCCCTGCAGGTTTAATGTATCCCTTGGCCCTTATTTTTGACGATGAAACACAGAAATTGCGTCGGAATTAAATAGAAAAGGCACAATGCCGACATAAGTACTAAAAGACTGACGCTTCTTACTGACTATGTTTTGAACCATTCCTGTGACACTAGTTATAGATTCCGATGCTTCACTTCAGGTTTACTGTATCCCTTGGACCTTCTTATTGACGTTGAAACACACAAATTGCATCGGAATTAAATACAAAGTCACAATGGCGACATAAGTACATGAAGACTGACTCATCTTACTGTCTATGATTTGAACCATTCCTGTGACACTAGTTATAGATGCTGATGCTTCACTTCAGGTTTACTGTATCCCTTGGACCTTCATGTTGACGATGAAACACAGAATTTGCATCGGAATTAAGTACAAAAGGCACAATGCCGACTTAAGTACAAGAAGACTGTGACTCTTCTTACTGACTATGTTTTGAACCATTCCTGTGACACTATTTATAGATTCCGCTGCTTCACTTCACGTTTACTGTATCCCTCTGACCTTCTTATTGACGATTAAACACAGAAATTACATCGGAGTTAAATACAAACGGCACAATGCCGACTTATGTACAAGAAGACTGACTCTTCTTACTGTCTATGTTTTGAACCATTCCTGTGACACTAGTTGCAGATTCCGATGCTTCACTCCAGGTTTACTGTATCCCTCGGACCTTCTTATTGACGATGAAACTCAGAAATTGCATCGGAATTAAATTCAAAAGGCACAATGCCGACTTAAGTACAAGAAGACTGATTCCTCCGACTGTCTATGATTTGAACCATTCCTGTGACACTAGTTATAGATTCCGATGCTTCACTTCAGGTTTACTGTATCCCTCTGCCCTTCTTATTGACGATGAAACACAGAAATTGCATCGGAATTAAATTCAAAATGCACAATGCCGACTTAAGTACAAGAAGACTGACTCTGCTTTCTGTCTATGTTTTGAACCATTTCTGTGATACTAGTTATAGATTCTGATGCTTCACTTCAGGTTTACAGTATCCCTTGGACCTTCTTATTAGCGATGAAACACAGAAATTGCATAGGAATCAAATACAAAAGGCACAATGCCGACTTAAGTACAAGAAGGCTGACTCATCTTACTGTCTATGTTTGAACCATTCCTGTGACACTAGCTATAGATTCCGATGCTTCCCTGCACGTTTACTGTATCCCTTGGCCCTTCATTTTGAAGATGAAACACAGAAATTGCATCGGAATTAAATAGAAAAGGCACAATGCCGACTTAACTACAAGAAGACTGACTCTTCCTACTCTCTACGTTTTGAACCATACCTGTGACACTAGTTTTTTATTCCGATGCTTCACATGAGGTTTACTGTATCCCTTGGACCTTCTTATGGACGATGAAACACAGATATTGCATGGGAATGAAATACAAAAGGCATAATGCCGACTTAAGTACAAGAAGACTGACTCTTCGAACTCTCTATGCTCTGAACCATTTCTGTGACACTAGTTATAGATTCAGATGCTTCACTTCAGGTTTACTGTATCCCTCTAACTTTCTTATTGACGATGAAACACAGAAATAGCATCGGAATTAAATAGAAAAGGCACAATCCCGACCTAAGTACAAGAAGACTGACTCTTCCTACTGTCTATGTTTTGAACCATTAATGTGACACTAGTTATAGATTCCGATGCTTCACTTCAGGTTCACTGTATCCCTTGGACCTTCTTATTGACGATGAAACACACAAATTGCATAGAAATTAAATACAAAGTAACAATGGCGACATGAGTACATGAAGACTGACTCATCTAACTGTCTATGTTTTGAACCATACCTGTGACACTAGTTATAGATGCTGATGCTTCACCTCAGGTTTACTGTATCCTTTGGACCTTCTTATTGACGTTGAAGCACAGAAATTGCATCGAAATTAAATTCAAAAGGCACAATGCCGACTTAAGTACAAGAAGACTGACTCATCTTACTGTCTATCTTTTGAACCATTCCTGTGACACTAGTTATAGATTCTGATGCTTCACTCCAGGTTTACTGCATCCCTTGGACCTTCATATTGACGATGAAACACAGAATTTGCAACGGAATGAAATACAAAAGTCACAATGCCGACTTAAGTACAAGAAGACTGTGACTCTTCTTACTGACAATGTTTTGAACCATTCCTGTGACACTATTTATAGATTCCGATGCTTCACTTCACGTTAACTGTATCCCTCTGACCTTCGTATTGACGATTAAACAGAGAAATTACATCGGTATTAAATACAAAAGGCACAATGCCGACTTAAGTACAAGAAGACTGACTCATCTTACTGTCTATGTTTTGAACCATTCCTGTGACACTAGTTATAGATTCTGATGCTTCACTCCAGGTTTACTGTTTCCCTTGGACCTTCTAATTGACGATGAAACACAGAAATTGCATCGGAATTAAATACAAAGGGCACAATGCCCACTTAAGTACAAGAAGACTGACTCTTCTTACGGACTGTGTTTTGAAACATTCCTGTGACACTAGTTTTAGATTCTGATGCTTCACTTCAGGTTTACAGTATCCCTTGGACCTTCTTATTAGCGCTGAAACACAGAAATTGCATAGGAATCAAATACAAAAGGCACAATGCCGACTTAAGTACAAGAAGACTGGCTCATCTTACTGTCTATGTTTTGAACCATTCCTGTGGCACTAGGTATAGATTCCGATGATTCCCTGCAGGTTTACGGTATCCCTTGGCCCTTCTTTTTGACGATGAAACACAGAAATTGCATCGGAATTAAATAGAAAAAGCACAATGCCGACTTAAGTACAAAATGACTGACGCTTCTTACTGACTATGTTTTGAACCGTTCCTGTGACACTAGTTATTGATTCCGAGCTTCACTTCAGGTTTACTGTATCCCTTAGACCTTCCTATTGACGATGAGACACAGAAATCGCATCGGAATGCCGACTTAAGTACAAGAAGACTGGCTCTTCTTACTGACTATGCTTTGAACAATTCCTGTGACACTAGTTACAGATTCCGATGCTTCACTCCAGGTTTACTGTATCCCTCTGCCCTTCTTATTGACGATGAAACACAGAAATTGCATCTGAATTAAATACAAAAAGCACAATGCCGACTTAAGTACAAGAAGACTGATTTTTCCTGTTCTCTATGTTTTGAACCATTCCTGTGACACTAGTTATAGATTCCGATGCTTCACTTCACGTTTACTGTATCCCTCTGACCTTCTTATTGACGATTAAACACAGAAATTACATCGGAGTCAAATACAAACGGCACAATGCCGACTTATGTACAAGAAGACTGACTCTTCTTGCTGTCTATGTTTTGAACCATTCATGTGACACTAGTTATAGATGACGATTCTTCATTCCAGGTTTACTGTATCCCTTGGACCTTCTTATTGACGATGAAACATTGAAATTGCATCGGAATTAAATAGAAAAGGCACAATGCCGACTTAAGTACAAGAAGACTGACTCTTCTTACTGTCTATGTTTTGAACCATTCCTGTGACACTAGTTACAGATTCCGATGCTTCACTCCAGGTTTACTGTATCCCTCGGACCTTCTTATTGACGATGAAACTCAGAAATTGCATCGGAATTAAATACAAAAAGCACAATGCCGACTTAAGTACAAGAAGACTGATTCCTCCTAATGTCTATGATTTGAACCATTCCTGTGACACTAGTTATAGATTCCGATGCTTTACTTCAGGTTTACTGTATCCCTCTGCCCTTCTTATTGATGATGAAACACAGAAATTGCATCGGAATTAAATTCAAAATGTACAATGCCGACTTAAGTACAAGAAGACTGACTCTGCTTTCTGTCTATGATTTGAACCATTTCTGTGATACTAGTTATAGATTCCGATGCTTCACTTCAGGTTTATTGTATCCCATGGACCTTCTTATTGACGATGAAACACAGAAATTGCATCGGAATTAAATACAAAGTTCACAATGCCCACATAAGTACAAGAAGGCTGACTCTTCTTACGGACTATGTTTTGAACCATTCCTGTGACACTAGTTATAGATTCTGATGCTTCACTTCAGGTTTACACTATCCCTTGGACCTTCGTATTAGCGATGAAACACAGAAATTGCATAGGAATCAAATACAAAAGGCACAATGCCGACTTAAGTACAAGAAGACTGACTCATCTTACTGTGTATGTTTTGTACCATTCCTGTGACACTAGTTATAGATTCCGATGCTTCCCTGCAGGTTTACTGTATCCCTTGGCCCTTCATTTTGACGATGAAACACAGAAATTGCATCGGAATTACATAGAAAAGGCACAATGCCGACTTAAGTACAAAAAGACTGACGCTTCTTACTGACTATGTTTTGAACAATTCCTGTGACACTACTTATTGTATCCCTTAGACCTTCCTATTGACGATGAGACACAGAAATCGCATCGGAATGAAATAGAAAAAGCACAATGCCGACTTAACTACAAGAAGACTGACTCTTCCTACTCTCTACGTTTTGAACCATACCTGTGACACCGATGCTTCACATGAGGTTTACTGTATCCCTCGGACCTTCTTATGGACGATGAAACACAGATATTGCATCGGAATGAAATACAAAAGGCATAATGCCGACTTAAGTACAAGAAGACTGACTCTATGCTCTGAACCATTCCTGTGACACTAGTTATAGATTCAGATGCTTCACTTCAGGTTTACTGTATCCCTCTGACTTTCTTATTGACGATGAAACACAGAAATAGCATCGGAATTAAATAGAAAAGGCACAATCCCGACCTAAGTACAAGAAGACTGACTCTTCCTACTGTCTATGTTTGAACCATTCATGTGACACTAGTTATAGATTCCGATGCTTCACTTCAGGTTTACTGTTTCCCTTGGACCTTCTAATTGACGATGAAACACAGAAATTGCATCGGAATTAAATACAAAGGGCACAATGCCCACTTAAGTACAAGAAGACTGACTCTTCTTACGGACTGTGTTTTGAACCATTCCTGTGACACTAGTTTTAGATTCTGATGCTTCACTTCAGGTTTACAGTATCCCTTGGACCTTCTTATTAGCGCTGAAGCACAGAAATTGCATAGGAATCAAATACAAAAGGCACAATGCCAACTTAAGTTCAAGAAGACTGGCTCATCTTACTGTCTATGTTTTGAAACATTCCTGTGGCACTAGATACAGTTTCCGATGCTTCCCTGCAGGTTTACGGTATCCATTGGCCCTTCTTTTTGACGATGAAACACAGAAATTGCATCGGAATTAAATAGAAAAAGCACAATGCCGACTTAAGTACAAAATGACTGACGCTTCTTACTGACTATGTTTTGAACCGTTCCTGTGACACTAGTTATAGATTCCGAGCTTCACTTCAGGTTTACTGTATCCCTTAGACCTTCCTATTGACGATGAGACTCAGAAATCGCATCGGAATGAAATACAAAAGGCACAATGCCGACTTAAGTACAAGAAGACTGGCTCTTCTTACTGACTATGCTTTGAACCAATCCTGTGACACTAGTTACAGATTCCGATGCTTCACTCCAGGTTTACTGTATTCCTCGGACCTTCTTATTGACGATGAAACTCAGAAATTGCATCGGAATTAAAAACAAAAGGCACAATGCCGACTTAAGTACAAGAAGACTGGCTCTTCTTACTGACTATGCTTTGAACCATTCCTGTGACACTAGTTATAGATTCCGATTCTTCACTTCTGATTCACTGTATCCCTTGGAGCTTCTTATTGACGATGAAACACAGAAATTGCATCGGAATTAAATAGAAAAGGCACAATGCCGACTTAAGTACAAGAAGACTGATTCTTCCTACTGTCTATGCTTTGAACCATTCCTGTGACACTAGTTATAGATTCCGATGCTTCACTTCAGGTTTACTGTATCCCTCTGCCCTTCTTATTGACGATGAAACACAGAAATTGCATCTGAATTAAATACAAAAAGCACAATGCCGACTTAAGTACAAGAAGACTGACTTTTCCTGCTCTCTATGTTTTGAACCATTCCTGTGACACTAGTTTTTTATTCCGATGCTTCACTTGAGGTTCACTGTATCCCTCGGGCCTTCTTATGGACGATGAAACACAGAAATTGCATCGGAATGAAATACAAAAGGCACAATGCCGACTTAAGTACAAGAAGACTGACTCTTCCAACTCTCTATGTTTTGAACCATTCCTGTGACACTAGTTATAGATTCCGATTCTTCACTTCTGATTCACTGTATCCCTTAGACCTTCTTATTGACGATGAAACACAGAAATTGCATCGGAATTAAATACAAAGGGCACAATGCCCACTTAAGTACAAGAAGACTGACTCTTCTTACGGACTGTGTTTTGAACCATTCCTGTGACACTTGTTTTAGATTCTGATGCTTCACTTCAGGTTTACAGTATCCCTTGGACCTTCTTATTAGCGCTGAAACACAGAAATTGCATAGGAATCAAATACAAAAGGCACAATGCCGACTTAAGTACAAGAAGACTGGCTCATCTTACTGTCTATGTTTTGAACCATTCCTGTGGCACTAGATATAGATTCCGATGATTCCCTGCAGGTTTACGGTATCCCTTGGCCCTTCTTTCTGACGATGAAACACAGAAATTGCATCGGAATTAAATAGAAAAAGCACAAAGCCGACTTAAGTACAAAATGACTGACGCTTCTTACTGACTATGTTTTGAACCGTTCCTGTGACACTAGTTATTGATTCCGAGCTTCACTTCAGGTTTACTGTATCCCTCTGCCCTTCGTATTGACGATGAAACACAGAAATCGCATCGGAATGAAATACAAAAGGCACAATGCCGACTTAAGTACAAGAAGACTGGCTCTTCTTACTGACTATGCTTTGAACAATTCCTGTGACACTAGTTACAGATTCCGATGCTTCACTCCAGGTTTACTGTATCCCTCGGACCTTCTTATTGACGATGAAACTCAGAAATTGCATCAGAATTATAAACAAAAGGCACATGCCGACTTAAGTACAAGAAGACTGGCTCTTCTTACTGACTATGCTTTGAACCATTCCTGTGACATTAGTTATTGATTCCGATTCTTCACTTCTGATTCACTGTATCCCTTGGAGCTTCTAATTGACGATGAAACACAGAAATTGCATCGGAATTAAATAGAAAAGGCACAATGCCGACTTAAGTACAAGAAGACTGATTCTTCCTACTGTCTATGTTTTGAACCATTTCTGTGACACTAGTTATAGATTCCGATGCTTCACTTCAGGTTTACTGTATCCCTCTGCCCTTCTTATTGACGATGAAACACAGAAATTGCATCTGAATTAAATACAAAAAGCACAATGCCGACTTAAGTACAAGAAGACTGACTTTTCCTGCTCTCTATGTTTTGAACCATTCCTGTGACACTAGTTTTTTATTCCGATGCTTCACTTGAGGTGTACTGTATCCCTCGGACCTTCTTATGGACGATGAAACACAGAAATCGCATCGGAATGAAATACAAAAGGCACAATGCTGACTTAAGTACAAGAAGACTGACTCTTCCAAATCTCTATGTTTTGAACCATTCCTGTGACACTAGTTACAGATTCCGATGCTTCATTTCAGGTTTACTGTATCCCTCTGACTTTCTTATTGACGATGGAAGACAGAAATTGCATCGGTATTAATCAGAAAAGGCACAATACCGACTTAAGTACAACAAGACTGACTCTTCCTACTGTCTATGTTTTGAACCATTCCTGTGACACTAGTTATAGATTCCGATGCTTCACTTCACGTTTACTGTATCCCTCTGACCTTCTTATTGACGATTAAACACAGAAATTACATCGGAGTCAAATACAAACGGCACAATGCCGACTTATGTACAAGAAGACTGACTCTTCTTGCTGTCTATGTTTTGAACCATTCATGTGACACTAGTTATAGATGACGATTCTTCATTCCAGGTTTACTGTATCCCTTGGACCTTCTTATTGACGATGAAACATTGAAATTGCATCGGAATTAAATAGAAAAGGCACAATGCCGACTTAAGTACAAGAAGACTGACTCTTCTTACTGTCTATGTTTTGAACCATTCCTGTGACACTAGTTACAGATTCCGATGCTTCACTCCAGGTTTACTGTATCCCTGGGACCTTCTTATTGACGATGAAACTCAGAAATTGCATCGGAATTAAATACAAAAGGCACAATGCCGACTTAAGTACAAGAAGACTGATTCCTCCTACTGTCTATGATTTGAACCATTCCTGTGACACTAGTTATAGATTCCGATGCTTTACTTCAGGTTTACTGTATCCCTCTGCCCTTCTTATTGATGATGAAACACAGAAATTGCATCGGAATTAAATTCAAAATGTACAATGCCGACTTAAGTACAAGAAGACTGACTCTGCTTTCTGTCTATGTTTTGAACCATTTCTGTGATACTAGTTATAGATTTCGATGCTTCACTTCAGGTTTATTGTATCCCATGGACCTTCTTATTGACGATGAAACACAGAAATTGCATCGGAATTAAATACAAAGTTCACAATGCCCACATAAGTACAAGAAGGCTGACTCTTCTTACGGACTATGTTTTGAACCATTCCTGTGACACTAGTTATAGATTCTGATGCTTCACTTCAGGTTTACACTATCCCTTGGACCTTCGTATTAGCGATGAAACACAGAAATTGCATAGGAATCAAATACAAAAGGCACAATGCCGACTTAAGTACAAGAAGACTGACTCATCTTACTGTGTATGTTTTGTACCATTCCTGTGACACTAGTTATAGATTCCGATGCTTCCCTGCAGGTTTACTGTATCCCTTGGCCCTTCATTTTGACGATGAAACACAGAAATTGCATCGGAATTACATAGAAAAGGCACAATGCCGACTTAAGTACAAAAAGACTGACGCTTCTTACTGACTATATTTTGAACTATTCCTGTGACACTACTTATTGTATCCCTTAGACCTTCCTATTGACGATGAGACACAGAAATCGCATCGGAATGAAATAGAAAAAGCACAATCCCGACTTAACTACAAGAAGACTGACTCTTCCTACTCTCTACGTTTTGAACCATACCTGTGACACTAGTTTTTTATTCCGATGCTTCACATGAGGTTTACTGTATCCCTCGGACCTTCTTATGGACGATGAAACACAGATATTGCATCGGAATGAAATACAAATGGCATAATGCCGACTTAAGTACAAGAAGACTGACTCTTCGAACTCTCTATGCTCTGAACCATTCCTGTGACACTAGTTATAGATTCAGATGCTTCACTTCAGGTTTACTGTATCCCTCTGACTTTCTTATTGACGATGAAACACAGAAATAGCATCGGAATTAAATAGAAAAGGCACAATCCCGACCTAAGTACAAGAAGACTGACTCTTCCTACTGTCTATGTTTGAACCATTCATGTGACACTAGTTATAGATTCCGATGCTTCACTTCAGGTTTACTGTTTCCCTTGGACCTTCTAATTGACGATGAAACACAGAAATTGCATCGGAATTAAATAGAAAAAGCACAATGCCGACTTAAGTACAAAATGACTGACGCTTCTTACTGACTATGTTTTGAACCGTTCCTGTGACACTAGTTATAGATTCCGAGCTTCACTTAAGGTTTACTGTATCCCTTAGACCTTCCTATTGACGATGAGACTCAGAAATCGCATCGGAATGAAATACAAAAGGCACAATGCCGACTTAAGTACAAGAAGACGGGCTCTTCTTACTGACTATGCTTTGAACCAATCCTGTGACACTAGTTACAGATTCCGATGCTTCACTCCAGGTTTACTGTATCCTTCGGACCTTCTTATTGACGATGAAACTCAGAAATTGCATCGGAATTAAAAACAAAAGGCACAATGCCGACTTAAGTACAAGAAGACTGGCTCTTCTTACTGACTATGCTTTGAACCATTCCTGTGACACTAGTTATAGTTTCCGATTCTTCACTTCTGATTCACTGTATCCCTTGGAGCTTCTTATTGACGATGAAACACAGAAATTGCATCGGAATTAAATAGAAAAGGCACAATGCCGACTTAAGTACAAGAAGACTGATTCTTCCTACTGTCTATGCTTTGAACCATTCCTGTGACACTAGTTATAGATTCCGATGCTTCACTTCAGGTTTACTGTATCCCTCTGCCCTTCTTATTGACGATGAAACACAGAAATTGCATCTGAATTAAATACAAAAAGCACAATGCCGACTTAAGTACAAGAAGACTGACTTTTCCTGCTCTCAATGTATTGAACCATTCCTGTGACACTAGTTTTTTATTCCGATGCTTCACTTGAGGTTCACTGTATCCCTCGGGCCTTCTTATGGACGATGAAACACAGAAATTGCATCGGAATGAAATACAAAAGGCACAATGCCGACTTAAGTACAAGAAGACTGACTCTTCCAACTCTCTATGTTTTGAACCATTCCTGTGACACTAGTTATAGATTCCGATTCTTCACTTCTGATTCACTGTATCCCTTGGACCTTCTTATTGACGATGAAACACAGAAATTGCATCGGAATTAAATACAAAAGGCACAATGCTGACTTAAGTACAAGAAGACTGACTCGTCTTACTGTCTATGTTTTGTACCATTCCTGTGACACTAGTTGCAGATTCCGATGCTTCACTTCAGATTTACTGTATCCCTCTGACGTTCTTATTGACGATGAAAACAGAAATTTCGTAGGAATTAAATACAAAAGGCACAATGCCGACTTAAGTACAAGAAGATTGACTCTTCCAACTTTCTATGTTTTGAACCATTCCTGTGACACTAGTTATAGATTCAGATGCCTCACTTCAGGTTTACTGTATCCCTCTGCCCTTCTTATTGACGATGAAACACAGAAATTGCATCGGAATTAAATACAAAAGGCACAATGCCGACTTAAGTACAAGAAGACTGATTCTTCCTACTGTCTTTGATTTGACCATTCCTGTGACACTAGTTATAGATTCCGATGCTTCACTTCAGGTTTACTGTATCCCTCTGCCCTTCGTATTGACGATGAAACACAGAAATTGCATCGGAATTAAATACAAAAGGCACAATGCCGACTTAAGTACAAGAAGACTGACTCTGCTTTCTGTCTATGTTTTGTACCATTTCTATGATACTAGTTATAGATTTCGATGCTTCACTTCAGGTTTATTGTATCCCTTGGACCTTCTTATTGACGATGAAACACAGAAATTGCATCGGAATTAAATACAAAAGGCACAATGCCCACTTAAGTACTAGAAGACTGACTCTTCTTACGGACAATGTTTTGAACCATTCCTGTGACACTATTTATAGATTCTGATGCTTCACTTCAGGTTTACTGTATCCCTTGGACCTTCTTATTAGCGATGAAACTCAGAAATTGCATAGGAATTAAATACAATAGGCACAATGCCGTCTTAAGTACAAGAAGACTGACTCATCTTACTGTCTATGTTTTGAACCATTCCTGTGACACTAGTTGTAGATGCTGATGCTTCACTTCAGGTTTACTGTATCCCTTGGACCTTCTTATTAGCGTTAAAACACAGAAATTGCATCGAAATTAAATACAAAAGGCACAATGCCGACTTAAGTACAAGAAGAGTGACTCATTTCACTGTCTATGTTTTGAACCATTCCTTTGACACTAGTTATAGATTCCGATGCTTCACTCCATGTTTACTGTATCCCTTGGACCGTCATATTAACGATGAAACACAGAATTTGCATCGGAATTAAATACAAAAGGCACAATGCCGACTTAAGTACAAGAAGACTGTGACTCTTCTTAATGACTATGTTTAGATCCATTCCTGTGACACTATTTCTAGATTCCGATGCTTCACTTCACGTTTACTGTATGCCTCTGACCTTCTTCTTGACGATTAAACACAGAAATTAACTCGGAATTAAACACAAAAGGCACAATGCCGACTTAAGTACAAGAAGACTGACTCTTCTTACTGTCTATGTTTTGAACCGTTCCTGTGACACTAGTTATAGATTCCGATGCTTCACTTCAGATTTACTGTATCCCTCTGACGTTCTTATTGACGATGAAACACAGAAATAGCATCGGAATTAAATAGAAAAGGCACAATACCGACCTAAGAACAAGAAGACTGACTCTTCCTGCTGTCTATGTTTTGAACCATTCCTGTGACACTAGTTATAGATTCCGATGCTTCACTTCTGGTTTACTGTATCCCTCTGACGTTCTTATTGACGATGAAACTCAGAAATTGCGTCGCAATTAAATACAAAAGGCACAATGTCGACTTAAGTACAAGAAGACTGGCTCTTCTTACTGACTGTGCTTTGAACCGTTCCTGTGACACTAGTTATAGATTCCGATGCTTCACTTTAGGTTCACTGTATCACTTGGACATTCTTATTGACGATGAAACACAGAAATTGAATTTGAATTAAATGGAAAAGGCACAATGCTGACTTAAGTACAAGAAGACTGATTATTCCTACTGTCTATGTTTTGAACCATTCCTGTGACACTAGTTATAGATTCCGATGCTTCACTTCAGGTTTACTGTATCCCTCTGCCCATCGTATTGACGATGAATCACAGAAATTGCATCGGAATTAAATACAAAAGGCACAATGCCGACTTAAGTACAAGAAGACTGACTCTTCTTACTGTCTATGTTTTGAACCATTCCTGTGACACTAGTTATAGATTCCGATTCTTCACTCCAGGTTTACTGTATCCCTTGGACCTTCTTATTGACGATGAAACAGAGAAATTGCATCGGAATTAAATAGAAAAGGCACAATGCCGACTTAACTACAAGAAGACTGACTCTTCTTACTATCTATGTTTTGAACCATCCTGTGACACTAGTTACAGATTCCGATGCTTCACTCCAGGTTTACTGAATCCCTCGGACCTTCTTATTGACGATGAAACTCAGAAATTGCATCGGAATTAAATACAAAAGGCACAATGCCGACTTAAGTACAAGAAGACTGGCTCTTCTTACTGACTATGCTTTGAACCATTCCTGTGACACTAGTTGTAGATTATGATGCTTCACTTCTGGTTCACTGTATCCCTTGGATCTTCTACTTGACGATGAAACACAGAAATTGCATTGGAATTAAATAGAAAAGGCACAATGCCGACTTAAGTACAAGAAGAGTGATTCCTCCTACTGTCTATGATTTGAACCATTCCTGTGACACTAGTTACAGATTCCGATGCTTCACTTCAGAGTTACTGTATCCCTCTGACGTTCTTATTGACGATGAAACACAGAAATTTTGTGGGAATTAAATACAAAAGGCACAATGACGACTTAAGTACAAGAAGACTGACTCTTCCAACTCTCTATGCTTTGAACCATTCCTGTGACACTAGTTATAGATACAGATGATTCACTTCAGGTTTACTGTATCCCTCTGCCCTTCTTATTGACGATGAAACACAGAAATTGCATCGGAATTAAATACAAAAGGCACAATGCCAACTTAAGTACAAGAAGACTGATTCTTCCTACTGTCTTTGATTTGAACCATTCCTGTGACACTAGTTATACATTCCGATGCTTCACTTCAGGTTTACTGTATCCCTCTGCCCTTCTTATTGACGATGAAACACAGAAATTGCATCGGAATTAAATACAAAAGGCACAATGCCGACTTAAGTACAAGAAGACTGACTCTACTTTCTGTCTATGTTTTGATCCATTTCTGTGATGCTAGTTATAGATTTCGATGCTTCACTTGAGGTTTATTGTATCCCTTGGACCTTCGTATTGACGATGAAACACAGAAATTGCATCGGAATTAAATTCAAAAAGCACAAGCCCGACTTAAGTACAAGGAGACTGACTCTTCTTACTGACTATGTTTGAACCATTCCTGCGGCACTAGTTATAGATTCCGGTGCTTCACTTCAGGTTTACTGTATCCCTCTGACGTTCTTAATGACGATGAAACACAGAAATTGCATCGGAATTAAATACAAAAGGCACAATGCCGACTTAAGTACAAGAAGACTGACTCTTCTTACTGACTATGTTTTGAACCATTCCTGTGACACTTCTCATAGATTCCGATGCTTCACTTCAGGCTTACTGTATCCCTTGGTCCTTCTTATTGACGATGAAACAAAGAAATTGCATCGGAATTAAATACAAAAAGCACAATGCCGACTTAAGTACAAGAAGACTGGCTCTTCTTACTGACTATGTTTTGAACCATTCCTGTGACACTTCTCATAGATTCCGATGCTTTACTTCAGGCTTACTGTATCCCTTGGTCCTTCTTATCGACGATGAAACAAAGAAATTGCATCGGAATTAAATACAAAAAGCACAATGCCGACTTAAGTACAAGAAGACTGGCTCTTCTTACTGACTATGTTTTGAACCATTCCTGTGACACTAGTTATAGATTCTGATGCTTCACTTCAGGTTTACTGTATCCCTTGGACCGTCTTATTAGCGATGAAACACAGAAATTGGATAGGAATTAAATACAATAGGCACAATGCCGACTTAAGTACAAAAAGACTGACGCTTCTTACTGACTATGTTTTGAACCATTCCTGTGACACTAGTTACAGATTCCGATGCTTCACTTCAGGTTTACTGTATCTCTTAGAACGTCCTATTGACGTTGAGGCACAGAAATCGCATCAGAATGAAATAGAAAAAGCACAATGCCGACTTAAGTACAAGAAGACTGACTCTTCCTACTCTCTATGTTTTGAACCATTCCTGTGACACTAGCTTTTTATTCCGATTCTTCACTTGTGGTTTACTGTATCCCTCGGACCTTCTTATGGACGATGAAATACAGAAATTGCATCGGAATGAAATACAAAAGGCACAATGCCGACTTAAGCATAAGAAGAATGACTCTTCCAACTCTCTATGTTTTAAACCATTCCTGTGACACTAGTTATAGATTCAGATGCTTCACTTCAGGTTTACTGTATCCCTCTGACTTTCTTATTGACGATGAAACACAGAAATAGCATCGGAATTAAATAGAAAAGGCACAGAACCGACCTAAGAACAAGAAGAATGACTCTTCCTACTGTCTATGTTTTGAACCATTCCTGTGACACTAGTTATAGATTCCGATGCTTCACTTCAGGTTTTCTGTATCCCTTGGACCATCTTATTGACGATGAAACACACAAATTGCATCGGAATTAAATACAAAGTCACAATGGCGACATAAGTACATGAAGACTGACTCATCTTACTGTCTATGTTTTGAACCATTCCTTTGACACTAGTTATAGATTCCGATGCTTCACTCCAGGTTTACTGTATCCCTTGGACCTTCATATTGACGATGAAACAAAGAATTTGCATCGGAATTAAATACAAAAGGCACAATGCCGACTTAAGTACAAGAAGACTGTGACTCTTCTTACTGACTAAGTTTTGAACCATTCCTGTGACACTATTTATAGATTCCGATGCTTCACTTCACGTTTACTGTATCCCTCTGATCTTCTTATTGACGATGAAACACAGAAATTGCATTTGAATTAAATAGAAAAGGCACGATGCCGACTTAAGTACAAGAAGACTGATTATTCCTACTGTCTATGTTTTGAACCATTCCTGTGACACTAGTTATAGATTCCGATGCTTCACTTCAGGTTTACTGTATCCCTCTGCCCTTCTTTTTGACGTTGAAACACAGATATTGCATCGGAATTAAATACAAAAGGAGCAATGCCGACTTTAGTACAAGAATACTGACTCTTCTTACTGTCTATGTTTTCAACCATTCCTGTGACACTAGTTATAGATTCCGAATCTTCACTCCAGGTTTACTATATGCCTTGGACCTTCTTATTGACGATGCAACAGAAAAATTGCATCGGAATTAAATACAGAAGGCACAATGCCGACATCAGTACAATAAGACTGACTCTGCTTTCTGTCTATGTTTTGAACCATATCTGTGATACTAGTTATAGATTTCGATGCTTCACTTCAGGTTTACTGTATCCCTTGGACCTTCTTATTGACGATGAAACACAGAAATTGCATCGGAATTAAATACAAAAGGCACAATGCCCACTTAAGTACTAGAAGACTGACTCTTCTTACGGACTATGTTTTGAACCATTCCTGTGACACTAGTTATAGATTCTGATACTTCACTTCAGGTTTGCTGTATCCCATGGACCTTCTTATTGACGATGAAACACACAAATTGCATCGGAATTAAATACAAAGTCACAATGGCGACATAAGTACATGAAGACTGACTCATCTTACTGTCTATGTTTTGAACCATTCCTGTGACACTAGTTATAGATTCAGATGCTTCACTTCAGGCTTACTGTATCCCTCTGACTCTCTTATTGACGATGAAACACAGAAATTGCATCAGATTTAAATACAAAAGGCACAATGCCGACTCAAGTACAAGAAGACTGGCTCTTCTTACTGACTATGCTTTGAACCATTCCTGTGGCACTAGTTATAGATTCCGATGCTTCACTTCTGGTTCACTGTATCCCTTGGAGTTTCTTATTGACGATGAAACACAGAAATTGCATGACAATTAAATAGAAAAAGCACAATGCCGTCTTAAGAACAAGAAGACTGATTCCTCCTACTGTCTATGATTTGAACCATTCCTGTGACACTAGTTATAGATTCCGATGCTTCACTTCAGGTTTACTGTATCCCTCTGCCCTTCTTATTGACTATGAAACACAGAAATTGCATCGGAAATAAATACAAAAAGCACAATGCCGAATTAAGTACAAGAAGACTGACTCTGCTTTCTGTCTATGTTTTGAACCATTTCTGTGATACTAGTTATGGATTTCGATGCTTCACTTCAGGTTTATTGTATCCCTAGGACCTTCTTATTGACGATGAAACACAGAAATTGCATCGGAATTAAATACAAAGGGCACAATGCCCACATAAGTACAAGAAGACTGACTCTTCTTACGGACTATGTTTTGAACCATTCGTGTGACACTAGTTATAGATTATGATGCTTCACTTCAGGTTTACAGTATCCCTTGGAAATTCTAATTAGCGATGAAACACAGAAATTGCATAGGAATAAAATACAAAAGGCACAATGCCGACTTAAGTACAAGAAGACTGACTCATCTTGCTGTCTATGTTTTGAACCATTCCTGTGACACTAGTTAAGATTCCGATGCTTCGCTGCTGGTTTACTGTATCCCTTGGCCCTTCTTTTTGACGATGAAACACAGAAATTGCATCGGAATTAAATAGAATAAGCACAATGCCGACTTAAGTACAAAAAGACTGACGCTTCTTACTGACCATGTGTTGAACCACTCCTGTGACACTAGTTTTTTATTCCGATGCTTCACTTGAGGTTTACTGCATCCCTCGGACCTTCATATGGACGATGAAACACAGAAATTGCATCGGAATGAAATACAAAAGGCATAATGCCGACTTAGGTATAAGAAGACTGACTCTTCTTACTGTCTATGTTTTGAACCATTCCTGTGACACTAGTTACAGATTCCGATGCTTCCCTCCTGGTTTACTGTATCCCTCGGACCTTCTTATTGACGATGAAACTCAGAAATTGCATCGGAATTAAATACAAAAGGCACAATGCCGACTTAAGTACAAGAAGACTGCCTCTTCTTACTGACTATGATTTGAAGCATTCCTGTGACACTAGTTATAGATTCCGATGCTTCACTTCTGGTTCTCTGTATCCCTTGGACCTTCTTATTGACGATGAAACACAGAAATTGCATCGGAATTAAATAGAAAAGGCACAATGCCGACTTAAGTACAAGAAGACTGATTCTTCCTACTGTCTATGTTTTGAACCAAACCTGTGACACTAGTTATAGATTCCGATGCTTCACTTCTGGTTCACTGTATCCCTTGGACCTTCTTATTGACGATGAAACACAGAAATTGCATCGGAATTAAATAGCAAAGGCACAATACCGACTTAAGTACAAGAAGACTGATTCTTCCTACTGCCTATGTTTTGAACCATTCCTGTGACACTAGTTATAGATTCCGATGCTTCACTTCAGGTTTACTATATCCCTCTGCCCTTCTTATTGACGATGAAACACAGAAATTGCATCGGAATTAAATACAAAAAGCACAATGGCGACTTAAGTACAAGAAGACTGACTCTGCTTTCTGTCTATGTTTTGAACCATTTCTGTGATACTAGTTATAGATTTCGATGCTTCACTTCAGGTTTATTGTATCCCTTGGACCTTCTTATTGACGATGAAACGGTTTATGTTTTGAACCATTCCTGTGACACTAGTTATAGATTCTGATGCTTCACTTCAGGTTTACTGTATCCCTTGGACCTTCTTATTAGCGATGAAACACAGATATTGCATAGGAATCAAATACAAAAGGCACAATGCCGACTTAAGTACAAGAAGCCTGACTCATCTTACTGTCTATGTTTTGAACCATTCCTGTGACACTAGTTATAGATTCCGATGCTTCCCTGCAGGTTTACTGTATCCCTTCGCCCTTCTTTTTGACGATGAAACACAGAAATTGCATCGGAATTAAATAGAAAAGGCACAATGCCGACTTAAGTACAAAAAGACTGACGCTTCTTACTGACTAATTTTTGAACCACTCCTGTGACACTAGTTATAGATTCCGATGCTTCACTTCGGGTTTTCTGTATGCCTTAGACCTTCCTATTGACGATGAGTAACAGAAATTGCATCGGAACGAAATGGAAAAAGCACAATGCCGACTTAAGTACAAGAAGACTGGCTCTTTCTACTCTCTACGCTTTGAACCATTCCTGTGACGCTAGTTTTTTATTCCGATGCTTCACTTGAGGTTTACTGTATCCCTCGGACCTTCGTATGGACGATGAAACACAGAAATTGCATCGGAATGAAATACAAAAAGCATAATGCCGGCTTAAGTACAAGAAGACTTACTCTTCCAACTCTCTATGTTTTGAACCATTCCTGTGACACTAGTTATAGATTCAGATGCTTCACTCCAGGTTTTCTGTATCCCTCTGACTTTCTTATTGACGATGAAACACAGAAATAGCATCGGAATTAAATAGAAAAGGCACAATACCGACCTAAGTACAAGAAGACTGATTCTTCCTACTGTCTATGTTTTGAACCATTCCTGTGACACTAGTTATAGATTCCGATGCTTCACTTCAGGTTTACTGTATCCCTTGGAGCTTCTTATTGACGATAAAACACACAAATTGCATCGGTATTAAATACAAAGTCACAATGGCGGCATAAGTACATGAAGACTGGCTCATCTTACTGTCGGTGTTTTAAACCATTCCTGTGACACGAGTTATAGATGCAGGATGCTTCACTTCAGGTTTACTGTATCCCTTGGACCTTCTTATTGGCGTTGAAACACAGAAATTGCATCGAAATTAAATACAAAAGGCACAATGCCGACTTAAGTGCAAGAAGTCTGACTCATCTTACTGTCTATGTTTTGAACCATTCCTTTGACACTAGTTATAGATTCCGATGCTTCACTCCAGGTGTACAGTATCCCTTGGACCTTCATATTGACGATGAAACACAGTAATTGCATCGGAATTAAATACAAAAGGCACAATGCCGTCTTAAGTACAAGAAGACTGTGACTATTCTTACTGACTATGTTTTGAACCATTCCTGTGACACTAGTTACAGATTCCGATGCTTCACTTCACGTTTACTGTATCCCACTGACCTTATTATTGACGATTAAACACAGATATTCCATCGGAATTAAATACAAAAGGCACAATGCCGACTTAAGTACAAGAAGACTGCCTCTTCTTACGTTTTATGTTTTGAACCATTCCTGTGACACTAGTTATAGTTTCTGATGCTTCACTTCAGGTTTACTGTATCCCTTGGACCTTCTAATTAGCGATGAAACACAGAAATTGCATAGGAATCAAATACAAAAGGCACAATGCCGACTTAAGTACAAGAAGCGTGACTCATCTTACTGTCTATGTTTTGAACCATTCCTGTGACACTAGTTATAGATTCCGATGCTTCCCTGCAGGTTTACTGTATCCCTCGGCCCTTCTTTTTGACGATGAAACACAGAAATTGCATCGGAATTAAATAGAAAAGGCACAATGCCGACTTAAGTACAAAAAGAGTGACGCTTCTTACTGACTAATTTTTGAACCATGCCTGTGACACTAGTTAAAGATTCCGATGCTTCACTTCAGGTTTACTGTATCCCTTAGACCTTCCTATTGACGATGAGACACAGAAATCGCATCGGAATGAAATGGAAAAATCACAATGCCGACTTAAGTACAAGAAGACTGGCTCTTCCTACTCTCTACGTTTTGAACCATTCCTGTGACACTAGTTTTTGATTCCGATGCTTTACTTGATGTTTACTGTATCCCTCGGACCTTCTTATGGACGATGAAACACAGAAATTGCATCGGAATGAAATACAAAAGGCATAATGCCGGCTTAAGTACAAGAAGACTGACTCTTCCAACTCTCTATGTTTTGAACCATTCCTGTGACACTAGTTATACATTCAGATGCTTCACTCCAGGTTTACTGTATCCCTCTGACTTTCTTATTGACGATGAAACACAGAAATAGCATCGGAATTAAATAGAAAAGGCACAATACCGACCTAAGTACAAGAAGACTGACTCTTCCTACTGTCTATGTTTTGAACCATTCCTGTGACACTAGTTATAGATTCCGATGCTTCACTTCAGGTTTACTGTTTCCCTTGGACCTTCTTATTGACGATAAAACACACAAATTGCATCGGAATTAAATACAAAGTCACAATGGCGACATAAGTACACGAAGACTGAATCATCTTACTGTCTATGTTTTGAACCATTCCTGCGACCCTAGTTATAGATGCTGATGCTTCACTTCAGGTTTACTGTATCCCTTGGACCTTCATATGGACGATGAAACACAGAAATTGCATCGGAATGAAATACAAAAGGCACAATGCCGACTTACGTACAAGAAGACTGACTCTTCTTACTCTCTATGTTTTGAACCATTCCTGTGACACTAGTTACAGACTCCGAAGCTTCACTCCAGGTTTACTGTTTCCCTTGGACCTTCTTATTGACGATGAAACACAGAAATTGCATCGGAATTAAATACAAAAGGCACAATGCCGACTTAAGTACAAGAAGATTGGCTCTTCTTATTGACTGTGCTTTGAACCGTTCCTGTGACACTAGTTATAGATTCCGATGCTTCACTTCAGGTTTACTGTATCCCTCAGCCCTTCTTATTGACGATGAAACACCGAAATTGCATCGGAATTAAATACAAAAGGCACAATGCCGACTTAAGTGCAAGAAGACTGACTCTTCTTACTGTCTATGTTTTGAACCATTCCTGTGACACTAGTTATGGATTCTGATTCTTCACTCCAGGTTTACCGTATCCCTTGGACATTCTTATTGACGATGAAACAGAGAAATTCCATCGGAATTAAATAGAAAAGGCACAATGCCGACTTAAGCACAAGAAGACTGACTCTGCTTACTGTCTATGTTTTGAACCATTCCTGTGACACTAGCTACAGATTCCGATGCTTCCCTCCAGGTTTACTGTATCCCTTGGACCTTCGTATTGACGATGAAACTCAGAAATTGCATCGGAATTAAATACAAAAGGCAGAATGCCGACTTAAGTACAAGAAGACTGCCTCTTCTTACTGACTATGCTTTGAACCATTTCTGTGACACTAGTTATAGATTCCGATGCTTCCCTCCAGGTTTACTGTATCCCTCGGACCTTCTTATTGACGATGAAACTCAGAAATTGCATCAGAATTAAATACAAAAGGCAGACTGCCGACTTAAGTACAAGAAGACTGCCTCTTCTTACTGACTATGCTCTGAACCATTCCTGTGACACTAGTTATGGATTCTGATTCTTCACTCCAGGTTTACCGTATCCCTTGGACATTCTTATTGACGATGAAACAGAGAAATTGCATCGGAATTAAATACAAAAGGCACAATGCCGACTTAAGTACAAGAAGACTGACTCTTCCTACTGTCTATGTTTTGAACCATTCCTGTGACACTAGTTATAGATTCCGATTCTTCACTCCAGGTTTACTGTATCCGATGGACCTTCTTATTGACGATGAAACAGAGAAATTGCATCGGAATTAAATAGAAAAGGCACAATGCCGACTTAAGTACAAGAAGACTGACTCTTCTTACTGTCTATGTTTTGAACCATTCCTGTGACACTAGTTATAGATTCCGATGCTTCACTTCAGGTTTACTGTATCCCTCTGCCCTTCTAATTGACGATGAAACACAGAAATTGCATCGGAATTAAATACAAAAAGCACAATGCCGACTTAAGTACAAGAAGACTGACTCTGCTTTCTGTATATGTTTTGAACCATTTCTGTGATACTAGTTATAGATTTCCATGCTTCACTTCAGGGTTATTGTATCCCTTGGACCTTGTTATTGACGATAAAACACACAAATTGCATCGGAATTAAATACAAAAGGCACAATGCCGACTTAAGTACAAGAAGACTGACTCTTCTTACTGTCTACGTTTTGAACCATTCCGGTGACACTAGTTTTTGTTTCCGATGCTTCACTCTAGGTTTACTGTATCAATTGGACCTTCTTATTGACGATGAAACACAGAAATTGCATCGGAATTAAATAAAAAAGGCAAAATGCCGTCTTAAGTACAATAAGACTGACTCTTCTTACTGTCTATGTTTTGAACCATTCCTGTAACACTAGTTACAGATTCCGATGCTTTACTCCAGGTTTACTGTATCCCTTGGACCTTCTTATTGACGATGAAACACAGAAATTGCATCGGAATTAAATACAAAAGGCACATGCCGACTTAAGTACAAGAAGACTGACTCTTCTTACTGACTATGTTTGAACCGTTCCTGTGACACTAGTTATAGGTTCCGATGCTTCACTTCAGGTTCACTGTTTCCCTTGGACCTTCTTATTGACGATGAAACACAGAAATTGCATCGGAATTAAATAGAAAATGCACAATGACGACTTAAGTACAAGAAGACTGATTTTTCCTACCGTTTATGTTTTGAACCATTCCTGTGACACTAGCTATAGATTCCGATGCTTCACTTCAGGTTTAATGTATCCCTCTGCCTCTCTTGTTGACGATGAAGCACAGAAATTGCATCGGAATTAAATACAAAAGGCACAATGCCGACTTAAGTACAAGAAGACTGATTCTGCTTACTGTCTATGTTTTGAACCATTTCTGTGATACTAGTTATAAATTTCGATGCTTCACTTCAGGTTTACTGTATCCCTTGGACCTTCTTATTGACAATGAAACACAGAAATTGCATCGGAATTAAATACAAAAGGCACAATTCCCACTTAAGTACAAGAAGGCTGACTCTTCTTACTGACTATGTTTTGAACCATTCCTGTGGCACTAGTTATAGATTCTGATGCTTCACTTCAGGTTTACTGTATCATTTGGACCTTCTTATTGGCAATGAAACACAGATATTGCATCGGAATGAATTACAAAAGGCACAATGCCGACTTAAGTACAAGAAGACAGGCTCTTCTTACTGACTATGCTTTGAACCATTCCTGTGACACTAGTTACGGATTCCGATGCTTCACTTCAGGTTCACTGTATCCCTTGGACCTTCTTACTGACGATGAAACACAGAAATTTGATCGGAATTAAATGGAAAAGGCACAATGCCGACTTAAGTACAAGAAGACTGATTCTTCCTACTGTCTTTGATTTGAACCTTTCCTGTAACACTAGTTATAGATTCCGATGCTTCACTTCAGGTTTACTGTATCCCTCTGCATTTCTTATAGACGATGAAACACAGAAATTGTATCGGAATTAAATACAAAAGGCACAATGCCGACTTAAGTACAAGAAGACTGACTCTTCCAACTCTCTATGTTTTGAACCATTCCTGTGACACTAGTTATAGATTCCGATGCTTCACTTCAGGTTTACTGTATCCCTCTGACTTTCTTATTGACGATGATACACAGAAATTGCATCGGAATTAAATAGTAAAGGCACAATACCGACTTAAGTACAAGAAGACTGACTCATCCTACTGTCTATGTTTTGAACCATCCCTGTGACACTGGTTGTAGATTCCGATGCTTCACTTCAGGTTTATTGTATCCCTTGGACCTTCATATTGACGGTGAAACACACAAATTGCATCCGAATTAATTACAAAAGGCACAATGGTGACTTAAGTACATGAAGACTGACTCATCTTACTGTCTATGTTTTGAGCCATTCCTGTGACACTAGTTATAGATTCTGATGCTTCACTTCAGGTTTACTGTATCCCTTTGACCTTCATATTGTCGATGAAACACAGAAATTGGATCGGAATTAAATACAAACGGCACAATGCCGACTTAACTACAAGAAGACTGACTCTTCTTACTGACTATGTTTTGAACCATTCGAGTGACACTAGTTATAGATTCCGATGCTTCACTTCACGTTTACTGTGTCCCTCTGACCTTCTTATTGACGATGAAACACAGAAATTGCGTCGGAATTAAATACAAAAGGCACAATGCCGACTTAAGTACTAGAAGACTGGCTCTTCTTACTGACAATGCTTTGAACCATTCCTGTGACACTAGTTATAGATTATGATGCTTCACTTCAGGTTCAATGTATCCCTTGGAACTTCTTATTGACGATAAAACACAGAAATTGCTTCGGAATTAAATAGAAATGGCACAATGCCGACTTAAGTACAAGAAGACTGACTCCTCTTACTGTCTATGCTTTAAACCATTCCAGTGACACTCGTTATAGATTCCGATGCTACCCTGCAGGTTTACTGTATCCCTTGGCCCTTCTTTTTGACGATGAAGCACAGAAATTGCATCGGAATTAAATAGAAAAGGCACAATGCCGACTTAAGTACAAAAAGACTGACGCTTCTTACTGACTATGTTTGGAACCATTCCTGTGACACTAGTTATAGATTCCGATGGTTCACTTCTGGTTTACTGTATCCCTTAGACCTTCCTATTGACGATGAGACAAAGAAATCGCATCGGAATGAAATAGAAAAAGCACAATTCCGACTTAAGTACAAGAAGAGTGACTCTTCCTACTCTCTATGTTTTGAACCATTCCTGTGACACTAATTTTTTATTCCGATGCTTCACTTGAAGATTACTGTATCCCTCGGACTTTCTTATGGACGATGAAACACAGAAATGGCATCGGAATGAAATACAAATGGCACAATGCCGACTTAAGTACAAGAAGACTGACTCTTCCAACCCTCTATGTTTTGAACCATTCCTGTGACACAAGTTATAGATTCAAATGCTTCACTTCAGGTTTACTGTGTCCCTCTGACTTTCTTATTGACGACGAAACACAGAAATAGCATCGGAATTAAATAGAATAGGCACAATACCGACCTAAGTACCAGAAGACAGACTCTTCCTACTGTCTATGATTTGAACTATTCCTGTGACACTAGTTATAGATTCCGATGCTTCACTTCAGGTTTACTGTATCCCTCTGACCTTCTTAATGACGATGAAACACGGAAATTGCATCAGAATTAAATACAAAATGCACAATGCCGACTTAAGTACACGTAGACTTACTTTTCCTACTGTCTATGTTTGAACCATTCCTGTGACACTAGTTATAGATTCCGATGTTTCATTTCAGGTTTACTGTATCCCTTGGACCTTCTTATTGACGATGAATCACTGAAATTGCATCGGAATTAAATAGAAAAGGCACAATGCCGACATAACTACAGGAAGACTGACTCTTCTTACTGACTATGTTTTGAATCATTCATGTGACACTAGTTATGGATTCCGATGTTTCACTTCAGGTTTACTGTATCACTCTGACCTTCTTGTTGACGATGAAACACAGAAATTGCATCAGAATTAAATACAAAGGGCACAATGCCGAATTAAGTACAAGAAGACTGACTCTTCTTACTGTCTATGTTTTAAACCATTCCTGTGACACTAGTTATAGACTCCGATGCTTCACTCCAGGTTTACTGTATCCCTTGGATCTTCTTATTGACGATGAAATACAGAAATTGCATCGGAATTAAATACAAAAGGCACAATGCCGACTTAAGTACAAGAAGACTGACTCTTCTTACTCTTTATGCTTTGAACCATCCCTGTGACACTAGTAATAGATTCCGATGCTTCACTCCAGGTTTACCGTATCCCTTGGACCTTCTTATTGACGATGAAACACAGAAATTGCATCGGAATTAAATACAAAATTCACAATACCGACTTAAGTACATGAAGACTGACTCATCTTACTGTCTATGTTTTGAACCATTCCTGTGACACTAGTTATAGATGCTGATGCTTCACCTCAGGTTTACTGTATCCCTTGGACCTTCTTATTAACGTTGAAACACAGAAATTGCATCGAAATTAAATACTAAAGGCACAATGCCGACTTAAGTACAAGAAGACTGACTAATCTTACTGTCTATGTTTTGAACCATTCCTTTGACACTAGTTATAGATTCCGTTGCTTCACTCCAGGTTTACTGTATCCCTTGGACCTTCATATTGACGATGAAACACAGAACTTGCATCGGAATTAAATACAAAAGGCACAATGCCGACTTAAGTACAAGAAGACTGTGACTCTTCTTACTGACTATGTTTTGAACCATTCCTGTGACACTATTTATAGATTCCGATGCTTCACTTCGCGTTTACTGTATCCCTCTGAAATTCTTATTGACGATTAAACACAGAAATTACATCGGAATTAAATACAAAAGGCACAATGCCGACTTAAGTACAAGAAGACTGACTCTTCTTACTGTCTATGTTTTGAACCATTCCTGTGACACTAGTTATAGATTCCGAGCTTCACTTCAGGTTTACTGTATCCCTTAGACCTTCCTATTGACGATGAGACACAGAAATCGCATCGGAATGAAATACAGAAGGCACAATGCCGATTTAAGTACAAGAAGACTGACTCTTCCAACTCTCTATGTTTTGAACCATTCCTGTGACACTAGTTATACATTCAGATGCTTCACTCCAGGTTTACTGTATCCCTCTGACTTTCTTATTGACGATGAAAAACAGAAATAGCATCGGAATTAAATAGAAAAGGCACAATACCGACCTAAGTACAAGAAGACTGACTCTTCCTACTGTCTATGTTTTGAACCGTTCCTGTGACACTAGTTATAGATTCCGATGCTTCACTTCAGGTTTACTGTATCCCTTGGACCTTGTTATTGACGATAAAACACTCAAATTGCATCGGAATTAAATACAAAGTCACAATGGCGACATAAGTACATGAAGACTGAATCCTCTTACTGTCTATGTTTTGAACCATTCCTGTGACTCTAGTTATAGATGCTGATGCTTCACTTCAGGTTTACTGTATCCCTTGGACCATCTTATTGGCGCTGAAACACAGAAATTGCATCGAAATTAAATACAAAAGTCACAATGCCGACCTTAGTGGAAGAAGACTGTCTCATCTTACTGTCTATGTTTTGAACCATTCCTTTGACACTAGTTATAGATTCCGATGCTTCACTCCAGGTTTACAGTATCCCTTGGCCCATCATATTGACGAAGAAACACAGAATTTGCATCGGAATTAAATACAAAAGGCACAATGCCGGCTTAAGTACAAGAAGACTGTGACTCTTCTTACTGACTATGTTTTGAACCATTCCTGTGACTCTGTTTATAGATTCCGATGCTTTACTTCACGTTTACTGTATCCCTCTGACATTCTTATTGACGATTAAACACAGAAATTACATCGGAATTAAATACAAAAGGCACAATGCCGACTCAAGTACAAGAAGACTGACTCTTCTTACTGTCTATGTTTTAAACCATTCCTGTGACACTAGTTATAGATTCCGATGCTTCACTTCAGATTTACTGTATCCCTCTGACGTTCTTATTGACGATGAAACACAGAAATTGCGTCGGAATTAAATACAAAAGGCACAATGCCGACTTAAGTACAAGAAGACTGACTCTTCTTACTGTCTATGTTTTGAACCATTCCGGTGACACTGGTTTTTGTTTCCGATGCTTCACTCTAGGTTTACTGTATCAATTGGACCTTCTTATTGACGATGAAACACAGAAATTGCATCGGAATTAAATAAAAAGTAAAATGCCGACTTAAGTACAATAAGACTGACTCCTCTTACTGTCTATGATTTGAACCATTCCTGTAACACTAGTTACAGATTCCGATGCTTTACTCCAGGTTTACTGTATCCCTTGGACCTTCTTATTGACGATGAAACATAGAAATTGCATCGGAATTAAATACAAAAGGCACATGCCGACTTAAGTCCAAGAAGACTGGCTCTTCTTACTGACTATGCTTTGAACCATTCCTGTGACACTAGTTATAGGTTCCGATGCTTCACTTCAGGTTCACTGTTTCCCTTGGACCTTCTTATTGACGATGAAACACAGAAATTGCATCGGAAATAAATAGAAAAGGCACAATGACGACTTAAGTACAAGAAGACTGATTTTTCCTACTGTTTATGTTTTGAACCATTCCTGTGACACTAGCTATAGATTCCGATGCTTCACTTCAGGTTTAATGTATCCCTCTGCCTCTCTTGTTGACGATGAAGCACAGAAATTGCATCGGAATTAAATACAAAAGGCACAATGCCGACTTAAGTACAAGAAGACTGATTCTGCTTACTGTCTATGTTTTGAACCATTTCTGTGATACTAGTTATCAATTTCGATGCTTCACTTCAGGTTTACTGTATCCCTTGGACCTTCTTATTGACGATGAAACACAGAAATTGCATCGGAATTAAATACAAAAGGCACAATTCCCACTTAAGTACAAGAAGGCTGACTCTTCTTACTGACTATGTTTTGAACCATTCCAGTGGCACAAGTTATAGATTCTGATGCTTCACTTCAGGTTTACTGTATCATTTGGACCTTCATATTGGCAATGAAACACAGAAATTGCATCGGAATGAAATACAAAAGGCACAATGCCGACTTAAGTACAAGAAGACAGGCTCTTCTTACTGACTGTGCTTTGAACCATTCCTGTGACACCAGTTACGGATTCCGATGCTTCACTTCAGGTTCACTGTATCCCTTGGACCTTCTTATTGACGATGAAACACAGAAATTTCATCGGAATTAAATGGAAAAGGCACAATGCCGACTTAAGTACAAGAAGACTGATTCTTCCTACTGTCTTTGATTTGAACCATTCCTGTAACACTAGTTATAGATTCCGATGCTTCACTTCAGGTTTACTGTATCCCTCTGCCCTTCTTATAGACGATGAAACACAGAAATTGTATCGGAATTAAATACAAAAGGCACAATGCCGACTTAAGTTCAAGAAGACTGACTCTGCTTTCCATCTATGTTTTGAACCATTTCTATGATACTAGTTATAGACTTCGATGCTTCACTTCAGGTTTATTGTATCCCTTGGACCTTCTTATTGACGATGAAACACAGAAATTGCATCGGAATGAAAAACAAAAGGCACAATGCCGACTTAAGTACAAGAAGACTGACTCTTCCAACTCTCTATGTTTTGAACCATTCCTGTGACACTAGTTATAGATTCCGATGCTTCACTTCAGGTTTACTGTATCCCTCTGACTTTCTTATTGACGATGAAACACAGAAATTGCATCGGAATTAAATAGTAAAGGCACAATACCGACTTAAGTACAAGAAGACTGACTCATCCTACTGTCTATGTTTTGAACCATCCCTGTGACACTGGTTGTAGATTCCGATGCTACCCTGCAGGTTTACTGTATCCCTTGGCCCATCTTTTTGACGATGAAGCACAGAAATTGCATCGGAATTAAATAGAAAAGGCACAATGCCGACTTAAGTACAAAAAGACTGACGCTTCTTACTGTCTATGTTTTGAACCATTCCTGTGACACTAGTTATAGACTCCGATGCTTCACTTCAGATTTACTGTATCCCTCTGACGTTCTTATAGACGATGAAACACAGAAATTGCGTCGGAATTAAATAAAAGAGGCACAATGCCGAATTAAGTACAAGAAGACTGACTCTTCTTACTGTCTATGCTTTGAACCATTCCTGTGACACTAGTTATAGATTCCGATGCTTCCCTTCAGGTTTACTGTATCCCTCGGACCTGCTTATTGACGATGAAACACAGAAATTGCATCGGAATTAAATAAAAAAGGCACAATACCGACTTAAGTACAAGAAGACTGACTCTTGCTACTGACTATGTTTTGAACCATTCCTGTGAAACTAGTTACAGATTGCGATGCTTCACTTCAGTTTTACTGTATCCCTCTGACCTTCTTATTGACGATAAAACACAGAAATTGCATCCGAATTAAATACAAAAGGCACAATGCCGACTTAAGTACACGTAGACTTACTTTTCCTACTGTCTATGTTTTGAACCATTCCTGTGACACTAGTAATAGATTCCGATGTTTCATTTCAGGTTTACTGTATCCCATGGACCTTCTTATTAACGATGAATCACTGAAATTGCATCGGAATTAAATAGAAAAGGCACAATGCCGACATAACTACAGGAAGACTGACTCTTCTTACTGACTATGTTTTGAATTATTCATGTGACACTAGTTATGGATTCCGATGTTTCACTTCAGGTTTACTGTATCCCTCTGACCTTCTTATTGACGATGAAACACAGAAATTGCATCAGAATTAAATACAAAGGGCACAATGCCGAATTAAGTACAAGAAGACTGACTCTTCTTACTGTCTATGTTTTGAACCATTCCTGTGACACTACTTATAGTCTCCGATGCTTCACTCCAGGTTTACTGTATCCCTTGGATCTTCTTATTGACGATGAAACACAGAAATTGCATCGGAATTAAAAACAAAAGGCACAATGAGGACTTAAGTGAAAGAAGTCTGACTCTTCTTACTGTCTATGTTTTGAACCTTCCTGTGACACTAGTTATAGATTCCGATGCTTCACTCCAGGTTTACTGTATCCCTTGGACCCTCTTATTGACAATGAATCACAGAAATTGCATCAGAATTAAATAGAAAAGGCACAATGATGACTTAAGTACAAGAAGACTGACTCTTCTTACTGACTATGTTTTGAACCATTCCTGTGACACTAGTCATATATTCCGATGCTTTACTTCAGGATTACTGTATCCCTCTGACCTTCTTATTGGCGATGAAACATAGAAATTGCATCGGAATTAAATACAAAAGGCACAATGCCGACTTAAGTACAAGAAGACTGACTCTTCTTACTGTTTATGCTTTGAACCATCCCTGTGACACTAGTAATAGATTCCGATGCTTCACTCCAGGTTTACTGTATCCCTTGGAATTTCTTATTGACGATGAAACACAGAAATTGCATCGGAATTAAATACAAAATTCACAATACCGACTTAAGAACATGAAGACTGACTCTTCTTACTGTCTATCTTTTGAACCATTCCTGTGACACTAGTTATAGATTCCGAGCTTCACTTCAGGTTTACTGTATCCCTTAGACCTTCCTATTGACGATGAGACACAGAAATCGCATCGGAATGAAATACAGAAGGCACAATGCCGATTTAAGTGCAAGAAGACTGACTCTTCCAACTCTCTATGTTTTGAACCATTCCTGTGACACTAGTTATACATTCAGATGCTTCACTCCAGGTTTACTGTATCCCTCTGACTTTCTTATTGACGATGAAAAACAGAAATAGCATCGGAATTAAATAGAAAAGGCACAATACCGACCTAAGTACAAGAAGACTGACTCTTCCTACTGTCTATGTTTTGAACCATTCCTGTGACACTAGTTATAGATTCCGATGCTTCACTTCAGGTTTACTGTATCCCTTGGACCTTGTTATTGACGATAAAACACACAAATTGCATCGGAATTAAATACAAAGTCACAATGGCGACATAAGTACATGAAGACTGAATCCTCTTACTGTCTATGTTTTGAACCATTCCTGTGACTCTAGTTATAGATGCTGATGCTTCACTTCAGGTTTACTGTATCCCTTGGACCATCTTATTGGCGCTGAAACACAGAAATTGCATCGAAATTAAATACAAAAGGCACAATGCCGACCTAAGTGCGAGAAGACTGATTCATCTTACTGTCTATGTTTTGAACCATTCCTTTGACACTAGTTATAGATTCCGATGCTTCACTCCAGGTTTACAGTATCCCTTGGACCTTCATATTGACGAAGAAACACAGGATTTGCATCGGAATTAAATACAAAAGGCACAATGCCGGCTTAAGTACAAGAAGACTGTGACTCTTCTTACTGACTATGTTTTGAACCATTCCTGTGACACTATTTATAGATTCCTATGCTTTACTTCACGTTTACTGTATCCCTCTGACATTCTTATTGACGATTAAACACAGAAATTACATCGGAATTAAATACAAAAGGCACAATGCCGACTCAAGTACAAGAAGACTGACTCTTCTTACTGTCTATGTTTTAAACCATTCCTGTGACACTAGTTATAGATTCCGATGCTTCACTTCAGATTTACTGTATCCCTCTGACGTTCTTATTGACGATGAAACACAGAAATTGCGTCGGGATTAAATACAAAAGGCACAATGCCGACTTAAGTACAAGAAGACTGACTCTTCTTACTGTCTATGTTTTGAACCATTCCGGTGACACTAGTTTTTGTTTCCGATGCTTCACTCTAGGTTTACTGTATCAATTGGACCTTCTTATTGACGATGAAACACAGAAATTGCATCGGAATTAAATAAAAAGTAAAATGCCGATTTAAGTACAATAAGACTGACTCTTCTTACTGTCTATGTTTTGAACCATTCCTGTAACACTAGTTACAGATTCCGATGCTTTACTCCAGGTTTACTGTATCCCTTGGACCTTCTTATTGACGATGAAACATAGAAATTGCATCGGAATTAAATACAAAAGCACATGCCGACTTAAGTACAAGAAGACTGGCTCTTCTTACTGACTATGCTTTGAACCATTCCTGTGACACTAGTTATAGGTTCCGATGCTTCACTTCAGGTTCACTGTTTCCCTTGGACCTTCTTATTGACGATGAAACACAGAAATTGCATCGGAAATAAATAGAAAAGGCACAATGACGACTTAAGTACAAGAAGACTGATTTTTCCTACTGTTTATGTTTTGAACCATTCCTGTGACACTAGCTATAGATTCCGATGCTTCACTTCAGGTTTAATGTATCCCTCTGCCTCTCGTGTTGACGATGAAGCACAGAAATTGCATCGGAATTAAATACAAAAGGCACAATGCCGACTTAAGTACAAGAAGACTGATTCTGCTTACTGTCTATGTTTTGAACCATTTCTGTGATACTAGTTATAAATTTCGATGCTTCACTTCAGGTTTACTGTATCCCTTGGACCTTCTTATTGACGATGAAACACAGAAATTGCATCGGAATTAAATACAAAAGGCACAATTCCCACTTAAGTACAAGAAGGCTGACTCTTCTTACTGACTATGTTTTGAACCATTCCAGTGGCACAAGTTATAGATTCTGATGCTTCACTTCAAGTTTACTGTATCATATGGACCTTCATATTGGCAATGAAACACAGAAATTGCATCGGAATGAAATACAAAAGGCACAATACCGACTTAAGTACAAGAAGACACGCTCTTCTTACTGACTATGCTTTGAACCATTCCTGTGACACTAGTTACGGATTCCGATGCTTCACTTCAGGTTCACTGTATCCCTTGGACCTTCTTATTGACGATGAAACACAGAAATTTCATCGGAATTAAATGGAAAAGGCACAATGCCGACTTAAGTACAAGAAGACTGATTCTTCCTACTGTCTTTGATTTGAACCATTCCTGTAACACTAGTTATAGATTCCGATGCTTCACTTCAGGTTTACTGTATCCCTCTGCCCTTCTTATAGACGATGAAACACCGAAATTGTATCGGAATTAAATACAAAAGGCACAATGCCGACTTAAGTTCAAGAAGGCTGACTCTGCTTTCCATCTATGTTTTAAACCATTTCTATGACACTAGTTATAGATTTCGATGCTTCACTTCAGGTTTATTGTATCCCTTGGACCTTCTTATTGACGATGAAACACAGAAATTGCATCGGAATGAAAAACAAAAGGCACAATGCCGACTTAAGTACAAGAAGACTGACTCTTCCAACTCTCTATGTTTTGAACCATTCCTGTGACACTAGTTATAGATTCCGATGCTTCACTTCAGGTTTACTGTATCCCTCTGACTTTCTTATTGACGATGAAACACAGAAATTGCATCGGAATTAAATAGTAAAGGCACAATACCGACTTAAGTACAAGAAGACTGACTCATCCTACTGTCTATGTTTTGAACCATCCCTGTGACACTGGTTGTAGATTCCAATGCTTCACTTCAGGTTTATTGTATCCCTTGGTCCTTCATAATGACGGTGAAACACACAAATTGCATCCGAATTAATTACAAAAGGCACAATGGCGACTTAAGTACATGAAGACTGACTCATCTTACTGTCTATGTTTTGAGCCATTCCTGTGACACTAGTTATAGATTCTGATGCTTCACTTCAGGTTTACTGTATCCCTTGGACCTTCATATTGTCGATGAAACACAGAAATTGGATCGGAATTAAATACAAACGGCACAATGCCGACTTAACTACAAGAAGACTGACTCTTCTTACTGACTATGTTTTGAACCATTCGAGTGACACTAGTTATAGATTCCGATGCTTCACTTCACGTTTACTGTGTCCCTCTGACCATCTTATTGACGATGAAACACAGAAATCGCATCGGAATGAAATACAGAAGGCACAATGCCGATTTAAGTACAAGAGGACTGACTCTTCCAACTCTCTATGTTTTGAACCATTCCTGTGACACTAGTTATACATTCAGATGCTTCACTCCAGGTTTACTGTATCCCTCTGACTTTCTTATTGACGATGAAAGACAGAAATAGCATCGGAATTAAATAGAAAAGGCACAATACCGACCTAAGTACAAGAAGACTGACTCTTCCTACTGTCTATGTTTTGAACCATTCCTGTGACACTAGTTATAGATTCCGATGCTTCACTTCAGGTTTACTGTATCCCTTGGACCTTGTTATTGACGATAAAACACACAAATTGCATCGGAATTAAATACAAAGTCACAATGGCGACATAAGTACATGAAGACTGAATCCTCTTACTGTCTATGTTTTGAACCATTCCTGTGACTCTAGTTATAGATGCTGATGCTTCACTTCAGGTTTACTGTATCCCTTGGACCATCTTATTGGCGCTGAAACACAGAAATTGCATCGAAATTAAATACAAAAGGCACAATGCCGACCTAAGTGCAAGAAGACTGACTCATCTTACTGTCTATGATTTGAACCATTCCTTTGACACTAGTTATAGATTCCGATGCTTCACTCCAGGTTTACAGTATCCCTTGGACCTTCATATTGACGAAGAAACACAGAATTTGCATCGGAATTAAATACAAAAGGCACAATGCCGGCTTAAGTACAAGAAGACTGTGACTCTTCTTACTGACTATGTTTTGAACCATTCCTGTGACACTATTTATAGATTCCGATGCTTTACTTCACGTTTACTGTATCCCTCTGACATTCTTATTGACGATTAAACACAGAAATTACATCGGAATTAAATACAAAAGGCACAATGCCGACTCAAGTACAAGAAGACTGACTCTTCTTACTGTCTATGTTTTAAACCATTCCTGTGACACTAGTTATAGATTCCGATGCTTCACTTCAGATTTACTGTATCCCTCTGACGTTCTTATTGACGATGAAACACAGAAATTGCGTCAGAATTATATACAAAAGGCACAATGCCGACTTAAGTACAAGAAGACTGACTCTTCTTACTGTCTATGTTTTGAACCATTCCGGTGACACTAGTTTTTGTTTCCGATGCTTCACTCTAGGTTTACTGTATCAATTGGACCTTCTTATTGACGATGAAACACAGAAATTGCATCGGAATTAAATAAAAAGTAAAATGCCGACTTAAGTACAATAAGACTAACTCTTCTTACTGTCTATGTTTTGAACCATTCCTGTAACACTAGTTACAGATTCCGATGCTTTACTCCAGGTTTACTGTATCCCTTGGACCTTCTTATTGACGATGAAACATAGAAATTGCATCGGAATTAAATACAAAACCACATGCCGACTTAAGTACAAGAAGACTGGCTCTTCTTACTGACTATGCTTTGAACCATTCCTGTGACACTAGTTATAGGTTCCGATGCTTCACTTCAGGTTCACTGTTTCCCTTGGACCTTCTTATTGACGATGAAACACAGAAATTGCATCGGAAATAAATAGAAAAGGCACAATGACGACTTAAGTACAAAAAGACTGATTTTTCCTACTGTTTATGTTTTGAACCATTCCTGTGACACTAGCTATAGATTCCGATGCTTCACTTCAGGTTTAATGTATCCCTCTGCCTCTCTTGTTGACGATAAAGCACAGAAATTGCATCGGAATTAAATACAAAAGGCACAATGCCGACTTAAGTACCAGAAGATTGATTCTGCTTACTGTCTATGTTTTGAACCATTTCTGTGATACTAGTTATAAATTTCGATGCTTCACTTCAGGTTTACTGTATCCCTTGGACCTTCTTATTGACGATGAAACACAGAAATTGCATCGGAATTAAATACAAAAGGCACAATTCCCACTTAAGTACAAGAAGGCTGACTCTTCTTACTGACTATGTTTTGAACCATTCCAGTGGCACAAGTTATAGATTCTGATGCTTCACTTCAAGTTTACTGTATCATTTGGACCTTCATATTGGCAATGAAACACAGAAATTGCATCGGAATGAAATACAAAAGGCACAATACCGACATAAGTACAAGAAGACACGCTCTTCTTACTGACTATGCTTTGAACCATTCCTGTGACACTAGTTACGGATTCCGATGCTTCACTTCAGGTTCACTGTATCCCTTGGACCTTCTTATTGACGATGAAACACAGAAATTTCATCGGAATTAAATGGAAAAGGCACAATGCCGACTTAAGTACAAGAAGACTGATTCTTCCTACTGTCTTTGATTTGAACCATTCCTGTAACACTAGTTATAGATTCCGATGCTTCACTTCCGGGTTTCTGTATCCCTCTGCCCTTCTTATAGACGATGAAACACCGAAATTGTATCGGAATTAAATACAAAATGCACAATGCCGACTTAAGTTCAAGAAGACTGACTCTGCTTTCCATCTATGTTTTGAACCATTTCTATGACACTAGTTATAGATTTCGATGCTTCACTTCAGTTTTATTGTATCCCTTGGACCTTGTTATTGACGATGAAACACAGAAATTGCATCGGAATGAAAAACAAAAGGCACAATGCCGACTTAAGTACAAGAAGACTGACTCTTCCAACTCTGTATGTTTTGAACCATTCCTGTGACACTAGTTATAGATTCCGATGCTTCACTTCAGGTTTACTGTATCCCTCTGACTATCTTATTGACGATGAAACACAGAAATTGCATCGGAATTAAATAGTAAAGGCACAATACCGACTTAAGTACAAGAAGACTGACTCATCCTACTGTCTATGTTTTGAACCATCCCTGTGACACTGGTTGTAGATTCCAATGCTTCACTTCAGGTTTATTGTATCCCTTGGACCTTCATATTGACGGTGAAACACACAAATTGCATCCGAATTAATTACAAAATTCACAATGGCGACTTAAGTACATGAAGACTGACTCATCTTACTGTCTATGTTTTGAGCCATTCCTGTGACACTAGTTATAGATTCTGATGCTTCACTTCAGGTTTACTGTATCCCTTGGACCTTCATATTGTCGATGAAACACAGAAATTGGATCGGAATTAAATACAAACGGCACAATGCCGACTTAACTACAAGAAGACTGACTCTTCTTACTGACTATGTTTTGAACCATTCGAGTGACACTAGTTATAGATTCCGATGCTTCACTTCACGTTTACTGTGTCCCTCTGACCATCTTATTGACGATGAAACACAGAAATTGCGTCGGAATTAAATACAAGAGGCACAATGCCGACTTAAGTACAAGAAGACTTACTCTTCTTACTGACTATGGTTTGAACCATTCCTGTGACACTAGTTATAGATTCCGATGCTTCACTTCAGGTTTACTGTATCCCTTGGACCTTCCTATTGACGATGAGACACAGAAATCGCATCGGAATTAAATAGAAAAAGCACCATGCCGTGTTAAGTACAAGAAGACTGACTCTTCCTACTCTCTATGTTTGAACCATTCCTGTGACACTAGTTACAGATTCCGATGCTTCAATCCAGGTTTTCTGTATCCCTTGGACCATCTTATTGACGATGAAACACAGAAATAGCATCGGAATTTAATACCAAAGGGACGATGCCGACTTAAGTACTAGAAGACTGGCTCTCCTTACTGACAATGCTTTGAACCATTCCTGTGACACTAGGTATAGATTATGATGCTTCACTTCAGGTTCAATGTATCCCTTGGACCTTCTTATTGACGATGAAACACAGAAATTGCTTCGGAATTAAATAGAAATGGCACAATGCCGACTTAAGTACAAGAAGACTGACTCCTCTTACTGTCTATGTTTTAAACCATTCCAGTGACACTCGTTATAGATTCCGATGCTACCCTGCAGGTTTACTGTATCCCTTGGCCCTTCCTTTTGACGATGAAGCACAGAAATTGCATCGGAATTAAATAGAAAAGGCACAATGCCGACTTAAGTACAAAAAGACTGACGCTTCTTACTGACTATGTTTTGAACCATTCCTGTGACACTAGTTATAGATTCCGATGGTTCACTTCTGGTTTACTGTATCCCTTAGACCTTCCTATTGACGATGAGACAAAGAAATCGCATCGGAATGAAATAGAAAAAGCACAATTCCGACTTAAGTACAAGAAGACTGACTCTTCCTACTCTCTATGTTTTGAACCATTCCTGTGACACTAATTTTTTATTCCGATGCTTCACTTGAGGATTACTGTATCCCTCGGACTTTCTTATGGACGATGAAACACAGAAATGGCATCGGAATGAAATACAAAGGCACAATGCCGACTTAAGAACAAGAAGACTGACTCTTCCAACTCTCTATGTTTTGAACCATTCCTGTAACACAAGTTATAGATTCAAATGCTTCACTTCAGGTTTACTGTGTCCCTCTGACTTTCTTATTGACGATGAAAACCAGAAATAGCATCGGAATTAAATAGAATAGGCTCAATACCGACCTAAGTACCAGAAGACGGACTCTTCCTACTGTCTATGATTTGAACTATTCCTGTGACACTAGTTATAGATTCCGATGCTTCACTTCCCGATTGCTGTATCCCTCTGACCTTCTTATTGACGATAAAACGCAGAAATTACATCGGAATTAAATACAAAAGCCACAATGCCGACTTAAGTACAAGAAGTCTGACTCTTCTTACTGTCTATGTTTTGAACCATTCCTGTGACACTAGTTATAGACTCCGATGCTTCACTTCAGATTTACTGTATCCCTCTGACGTTCTTATAGACGATGAAACACAGAAATTGCGTCGGAATTAAATAAAAAAAACACAATGCCGAATTAGTACAAGAAGACTGACTCTTCTTACTGTCTATGCTTTGAACCATTCCTATGACACTAGTTATAGATTCCGATGCTTCCCTTCAGGTTTACTGTATACCTCTGACCTGCTTATTGACGATGAAACACAGAAATTGCATCGGAATTAAATAAAAAAGGCACATTACCGACTTAAGTACAAGAAGACTGACTCTTGCTACTGACTATGTTTTGAACCATTCCTGTGACACTAGTTATAGATTGCGATGCTTCACTTCAGTTTTACTGTATCCCTCTGACCTTCTTATTGACGATAAAACACAGAAATTGCATCCGAATTAAATACAAAAGGCACAATGCCGACTTAAGTACACGTAGACTTACTTTGCTACTGTCTATGTTTTGAACCATTCCTGTGACACTAGTTATAGATTCCGATGTTTCATTTCAGGTTTACTGTATCCCTTGGACCTTCTTATTGACGATGAATCACAGAAATTGCATCGGAATTAAATAGAAAAGGCACAATGCCGACATAACTACAGAAGACTGACTCTTCTTACTGACTATGTTTTGAATCATTCATGTGACACTAGTTATGGATTCCGATGCTTCACTTCAGGTTTACTGTATCCCTCTGACCTTCTTATTGACGATGAAACACAGAAATTGCATCAGAATTAAATACAAAGGGCACAATGCCGAATTAAGTACAAGAAGACTGACTCTTCTTACTGTCTATGTTTTGAACCATTCCTGTGACACTAGTTATAGACTCCGATGCTTCACTCCAGGTTTACTGTATCCCTTGGATCTTCTTATTGACGATGAAACACAGAAATTGCATCGGAATTAAATACAAAAGGCACAATGCGGACTTAAGTAAAAGAAGTCTGACTCTTCTTACTGTCTATGTTTTGAACCTTCCTGTGACACTAGTTATGGATTCCGATGCTTCACTCCAGGTTTACTGTATCTCTTGGACCCTCTTATTGACGATGAATCACAGAAATTGCATCAGAATTAAATAGAAAAGGCACAATGATGACTTAAGTACAAGAAGACTGACTCTTCTTACTGACTATGTTTTGAACCATTCCTGTGACACTAGTCATAGATTCCGATGCTTTACTTCAGGATTACTGTATCCCTCTGACCTTCTTATTGGCGATGAAACACAGAAATTGCATCGGAATTAAATACAAAAGGCACAATGCCTACTTAAGTACAAGAAGACTGACTCTTCTTACTGTTTATGCTTCGAACCATCCCTGTGACACTAGTAATAGATTCCGATGCTTCACTCCAGGTTTACTGTATCCCTCGGACCTTCTTATTGACGATGAAACACAGAAATTGCATCGGAATTAAATACCATAGACACAATGCCGACTTAAGAACAAGAAGACTGACTCTTCCTACTGTGTATGTCTTGAACCATTCCTGTGACACTAGTCATAGATTCCGATGCTTCACTTCAGGTTCACTGTATCCCTTGGACCTTCTTATTGACGATGAAACACAGAAATTGCATCGGAATTAAATACAAAATTCACAAAACCGACTTAAGTACAAGAAGACGTACTCTTCTTACTGACTATGTTATGAATCATTCTTGTGACACTAGTCATAGATTCCGATACTTACATTCAGGATTGCTGTATCCCTCTGACCTTCTTATTTACGATGAAACACAGAAATTGCATCGGAATTAAATACAAAAGGCACAATGCCGACTTAAGTACAAGAAGACTGACTCTGCTTACTGTCTATGTTTGAACCATCCCTGTGACACTAGTTATAGTTTCCGATGCTTCACTCCAGGTTTTCTGTATCCCTTGGACCATCTTATTGACGATGAAACACAGAAATAGCATCGGAATTTAATACCAAAGGGACGATGCCGACTTAAGTACTAGAAGACTGGCTCTCCTTACTGACAATGCTTTGAACCATTCCTGTGACACTAGTTATAGATTATGATGCTTCACTTCAGGTTCAATGTATGCCTTGGACCTTCTTATTGACGATGAAACACAGAAATTGCTTCGGAATTAAATAGAAATGGCACAATGCCGACTTAAGTACAAGAAGACTGACTCCTCTTACTGTCTATGTTTTAAACCATTCCAGTGACACTCGTTATAGATTCCGATGCTACCCTGCAGGTTTACTGTATCCCTTGGCCCTTCTTTTTGACGATGAAGCACAGAAATTGCATCGGAATTAAATAGAAAAGGCACAATGCCGACTTACGTACAAAAAGACTGACGCTTCTTACTGACTATGTTTTGAACCATTCCTGTGACACTAGTTATAGATTCCGATGGTTCACTTCTGGTTTACTGTATCCCTTAGACCTTCCTATTGACGATGAGACAAAGAAATCGCATCGGAATGAAATAGAAAAAGCACAATTCCGACTTAAGTACAAGAAGACTGACTCTTCCTACTCTCTATGTTTTGAACCATTCCTGTGACACTAATTTTTTATTCCGATGCTTCACTTGAGGATTACTGTATCCCTCGGACTTTCTTATGGACGATGAAACACAGAAATGGCATCGGAATGAAATACAAAGGCACAATGCCGACCTAAGTACAAGAAGACTGACTCTTCCAACTCTCTATGTTTTGAACCATTCCTGTGACACAAGTTATAGATTCACATGCTTCACTTCAGGTTTACTGTGTCCCTCTGACTTTCTTATTGACGATGAAACACAGAAATAGCATCGGAATTAAATAGAATAGGCACAATACCGACCTAAGTACCAGAAGACGGACTCTTATTACTGTCTATGATTTGAACTATTCCTGTGACACTAGTTATAGATTCCGATGCTTCACTTCACGATTGCTGTATCCCTCTGACCTTGTTATTGACGATAAAACGCAGAAATTACATCGGAATTAAATACAAAAGCCACAATGCCGACTTAAGTACAAGAAGTCTGACTCTTCTTACTGTCTATGTTTTGAACCATTCCTGTGACACTAGTTATAGACTCCGATGCTTCACTTCAGATTTACTGTATCCCTCTGACGTTCTTATAGACGATGAAACACAGAAATTGCGTCGGAATTGAATAAAAAATGCACAATGCCGAATTAAGTACAAGAAGACTGACTCTTCTTACTGTCTATGCTTTGAACCATTCCTATGACACTAGTTATAGATTCCGATGTTTCATTTCAGGTTTACTGTATCCCTTGGACCTTCTTATTGACGATGAATCACAGAAATTGCATCGGAATTAAATAGAAAAGGCACAATGCCGACATAACTACAGGAAGACTGACTCTTCTTACTGACTATGTTTTGAATCATTCATGTGACACTAGTTATGGATTCCGATGCTTCACTTCAGGTTTACTGTATCCCTCTGACCTTCTTATTGACGATGAAACACAGAAATTGCATCAGAATTAATTACAAAGGGCACAATGCCGAATTAAGTACAAGAAGACTGACTCTTCTTACTGTCTATGTTTTGAACCATTCCTGTGACACTAGTTATAGACTCCGATGCTTCACTCCAGGTTTACTGTATCCCTTGGATCTTCTTATTGACGATGAAACACAGAAATTGCATCGGAATTAAATACAAAAGGCACAATGCGGACTTAAGTAAAAGAAGTCTGACTCTTCTTACTGTCTATGTTTTGAACCTTCCTGTGACACTAGTTATGGATTCCGATGCTTCACTCCAGGTTTACTGTATCTCTTGGACCCTCTTATTGACGATGAATCACAGAAATTGCATCAGAATTAAATACAAAAGGCACAATGATGACTTAAGTACAAGAAGACTGACTCTTCTTACTGACTATGTTTTGAACCATTCCTGTGACACTAGTCATAGATTCCGATGCTTTACTTCAGGATTACTGTATCCCTCTGACCTTCTTATTGGCGATGAAACACAGAAATTGCATCGGAATTAAATACAAAAGGCACAATGCCGACTTAAGTACAAGAAGACTGACTCTTCTTACTGTTTATGCTTTGAACCATCCCTGTGACACTAGTAATAGATTCCGATGCTTCACTCCAGGTTTACTGTATCCCTCGGACCTTCTTATTGACGATGAAACACAGAAATTGCATCGGAATTAAATACCATAGACACAATGCCGACTTAAGAACAAGAAGACTGACTCTTCCTACTGTGTATGTCTTGAACCATTCCTGTGACACTAGTCATGGATTCCAATGCTTCACTTCAGGTTTACTGTATCCCTTGGACCTTCTTATTGACGATGAAACACAGAAATTGCATCGGAATTAAATACAAAATTCACAAAACCGACTTAAGTACAAGAAGACGTACTCTTCTTACTGACTATGTTATGAATCATTCTTGTGACACTAGTCATAGATTCCGATACTTACATTCAGGATTGCTGTATCCCTCTGACCTTCTTATTTACGATGAAACACAGAAATTGCATCGGAATTAAATACAAAAGGCACAATGCCGACTTAAGTACAAGAAGACTGACTCTGCTTACTGTCTATGTTTTGAACCATCCCTGTGACACTAGTTATAGTTTCCGATGCTTCACTCCAGGTTTACTGTATCCCTTCGACCTTCTTATTGACGATGAAACACAGAAATTGTATCGGAATTAAATACAAAAGGCACAATGCCGACTTAAGTACAAGAAGACTGACTCTCCTTACTGACTACGTTTTGAACCATTCCTGTGACACTAGTTATAAATTCCGACGCTTCACGTCAGGTCTACTGTGTCCCTTGGACCTTCCTATTGACGATGAGACTCAGAAATCGCATCGGAATTAAATAGAAAAAGCACATTGCCGACTTAAGTACAAGAAGACTGACTCATCCCACTCCGTATGTTTTGAACCATTCCTGTGACACTAGTTTTTTATTCCGATGCTTCACTTGAGGTTTACTGTATCCCTCGGACCTTCTTATGGACGATGAAACACAGAAATTGCATCGGAATGAAATACAAAAGATACAATGCCGACTTAAGTACAAGAAGACTGACTCTTCCAACTCTCTATGTTTTGAACCATTCCTGTGACACTAGTTATAAGTTCCGATGCTTCAGTTCAGAGTTACTGTATCCCTGTGACCTTCTTATTGACGATGAAACACAGAAACTTCATCGGAATGAAATACAAAAGGCACAATGCCGACTTAAGTACGTGTAGACTGACTTATCCTACTGTCTATGTTGTGAACCATTCCTGTGACACTAGTTATAGATTCCGAAGGTTCATTTAAGGTTTACTGTAGCCCTTTTACCTTCTTATTGATGATGAAATACAGAAATTGCATCGGAATTAATACAAAAGGCACAATTCAGACTTAAGTACAAGAAGACTGACTCTTCCCACTGTCTATGTTTGGACCATTCCTGTGACACTAGTTATAGATTCCGATGCTTCACTTCAGGTTTACTGTATGGCTCTGACCTTCGTATTGACGATGAAACACAGAAATTGCATCGGAATTAAATAGAAAAGGCACACTACCGACTTAACTACAAAAAGACTGACTCTTCTTACTGACTATGTTTTGAACCATTACTGTGGCACTTGTTATAGATTCTGATGCTTAACTTCAGGATTACTGTATCCCACTGACCTTCTTAGTGACGATGAAACACAGAGATAGCATCGGAATTAAATACAAAAGGCACAATGCCGACTTAAGTACTGGAAGACTGACTCATCTTCCTGTCTATGTTTTGAACCATTCCTGTGACACTAGTTATAGATTCCGATGCTTCACTCCAGGTTTACCGTATCCCTTAGACCTTCATATTGTCGATGAAACACAGAAATTGCATCGGAACTAAATAGAAAGGGCACAATGCCGACTTAAGTACTAGAAGACTGACTCTTCTTACTGACTATGCTTTGAACCATTCCTGTGACACTAGTTACAAATTCCGATGCTTCACTTCAGGTTTACTGTATCCCTCTGACCCTCTTATTGACGATAACACACAGAAATTACATCGGAATTAAATACAAAAGGCACTATGAGGACTTAAGTACAAGAAGACTGACTCGTCTTATTGTCTATGCTTTGAAACATTCCTGTGACACTAGTTATAGATTCTGATGCTTCACTTCAGATTTACTGTATCCCTCTGACGATCTTATTGACGATGAAACATAGTAATTGCGTCGGAATGAAATACAAAAGGCACAATGCCGAATTAAGTACAAGAAGACTGACTCTTCTTACTGTCAATGATTTGAACCATTCCTGTGACCCTAGTTATAGATCCCGATGATTCACTCTAGGTTTTCTGTATCCCTTTTACCTTCTTATTGACGATGAAGCACAGAAATTGCATCGGAATTAAATAAAAGAAGCACAATGCCGACTTAAGTACAAGAAGACTGATTCTACCAACTCTCTATGTCTTAAACCATTCCTGTGACAATAGTTATAGATTCCTATGCTTCACTTCAGGTTTGCCATATCCCTCTAACCTTCTTAATGACGATAAAACACAGAAATTGCATCGGAATTAAATACAAAAGGCACAATGCCGACTTATGTACAAGAAGACGGACTCTCCTTCTTGACTATGTTTTGAACCATTCCTGTGACACTAGTTATAGATTCTGATGCTTCACTTCAGCTTTGCTATATCCCTCTGACCTTCTTAATGACGTTAAAACACAGAAATTGTATCGGAATTAAATACAAAAGGCACAATGCCGACTTAAGTACAAGAAGACTGACTCTTCTTACTGTCTATGTTTTGAACGATTCCTGTAACACTAGTTATAGATTCCGATGTTTCACCCCAGGTTTACTGTATCCCTTGGAATTTCTTACTGACGATGAAACACAGAGATTGCATCGGAATTACATAGAAAAGGCACTGTGCCGACTTAAGTACAAGAGGACTGACTCATCTTACTGACTATGTTTTGAACCTTTCCTGTGACGCTAGGTATGGATTCCGATGCTTCACTTCAGGTTTACTGTATCCCTTGGACCTTCCTATTGACGACGAGACTCAGAATTCGCATCGGAATTAAATAGAAAAAGCAAAATGCCGACTTAAGTACAAGAAGACTGACTGTTCCTAGTCTCTATGTTTTAAACCATTCCTGTGACACTAGCTTATTAATCCGATGCTACACTTGAGATTTACTGTATCCCTCGGACCTTCGTATTGACGATGAAACACAGAAGTTGCATCGGAATTAAATACAGAAGGCACAATGCCGACTTAAGTACAAGAGGAATGACTCTTCCAACTGTCTATGATTTGAAGCATTCCTGTGACACTAGTTGTAGATTCCGATGCTTCACTTCAGGTTTACTGTATCCCTCTGACCATCTTATTGACGATGAAACACAGAAATTGCATCGAAATTAAATAGAAAAGGCACAATACCGCCTTAAGTACAAGAAGACTGACTCTTCCTACTGTCTATTATTTGAACCAATCCTGTGACACTAGTTATAGATTCCGATGCTTCACTTCAGGTTTACTGTATCCCTTGGACCTTCTTGTTGACGATGAGAGACACTAATTGCATCGGAATTAAATACAAAAGGCACAATGCCGTATTAAGTACAAGGAGGCTGACTCATCTTACTGTCTACGTTTTAACCATTCCTGTGACACTAGTTATAGATTCCGATGCTTCACTTTAGGTTTACTATATCTCTCTGACCCTCTTATTGACGACAAATCACGGAAATTACATCCGAATTAAATACAAAAGGCACAATGCCGAATTAAGTACAAGAAGACTGACTCTTCTTACTGTCTATGTTTTGAACCATTCCTGTGACACTAGTTATAGGTTCCGATGCATCACTCTAGGTTTACTGTATCCCTCTGACCTTCTTATTGATGATGAAACACAGAAATTGCATCGGAATTGAACACAAAAGGCACAATGCCGGCTTAAGTACGTGTAGACTGACTTCTCCTACTGTCTATGATTTGAACCATTCCTGAGACACTAGTTATAGATTCCGATGGTTCTTTTCCGGTTTACTGTATCCCTTGGACCTTCGTATTGACGATGGAACACAGAAATTGCATCGGAATGAAATACAAAAGATACAATGCCGACTTAAGTACAAGAAGACTGACTCTTCCAACTCTCTATGTTTTGAACCATTCCTGTGACACTAGTTATAAGTTCCGATGCTTCAGTTCAGAGTTACTGTATCCCTGTGACCTTCTTATTGACGATGAAACACAGAAACTTCATCGGAATGAAATACAAAAGGCACAATGCCGACTTAAGTACGTGTAGACTGACTTATCCTACTGTCTATGTTGTGAACCATTCCTGTGACACTAGTTATAGATTCCGAAGGTTCATTTAAGGTTTACTGTAGCCCTTTTACCTTCTTATTGATGATGAAATACAGAAATTGCATCGGAATTAATACAAAAGGCACAATTCAGACTTAAGTACAAGAAGACTGACTCTTCCCACTGTCTATGTTTGGACCATTCCTGTGACACTAGTTATAGATTCCGATGCTTCACTTCAGGTTTACTGTATGGCTCTGACCTTCGTATTGACGATGAAACACAGAAATTGCATCGGAATTAAATAGAAAAGGCACACTACCGACTTAACTACAAAAAGACTGACTCTTCTTACTGACTATGTTTTGAACCATTACTGTGGCACTTGTTATAGATTCTGATGCTTAACTTCAGGATTACTGTATCCCACTGACCTTCTTAGTGACGATGAAACACAGAGATAGCATCGGAATTAAATACAAAAGGCACAATGCCGACTTAAGTACTGGAAGACTGACTCATCTTCCTGTCTATGTTTTGAACCATTCCTGTGACACTAGTTATAGATTCCGATGCTTCACTCCAGGTTTACCGTATCCCTTAGACCTTCATATTGTCGATGAAACACAGAAATTGCATCGGAACTAAATAGAAAGGGCACAATGCCGACTTAAGTACTAGAAGACTGACTCTTCTTACTGACTATGCTTTGAACCATTCCTGTGACACTAGTTACAAATTCCGATGCTTCACTTCAGGTTTACTGTATCCCTCTGACCCTCTTATTGACGATAACACACAGAAATTACATCGGAATTAAATACAAAAGGCACTATGAGGACTTAAGTACAAGAAGACTGACTCGTCTTATTGTCTATGCTTTGAAACATTCCTGTGACACTAGTTATAGATTCTGATGCTTCACTTCAGATTTACTGTATCCCTCTGACGATCTTATTGACGATGAAACATAGTAATTGCGTCGGAATGAAATACAAAAGGCACAATGCCGAATTAAGTACAAGAAGACTGACTCTTCTTACTGTCAATGATTTGAACCATTCCTGTGACCCTAGTTATAGATCCCGATGATTCACTCTAGGTTTTCTGTATCCCTTTTACCTTCTTATTGACGATGAAGCACAGAAATTGCATCGGAATTAAATAAAAGAAGCACAATGCCGACTTAAGTACAAGAAGACTGATTCTACCAACTCTCTATGTCTTAAACCATTCCTGTGACAATAGTTATAGATTCCTATGCTTCACTTCAGGTTTGCCATATCCCTCTAACCTTCTTAATGACGATAAAACACAGAAATTGCATCGGAATTAAATACAAAAGGCACAATGCCGACTTATGTACAAGAAGACGGACTCTCCTTCTTGACTATGTTTTGAACCATTCCTGTGACACTAGTTATAGATTCTGATGCTTCACTTCAGCTTTGCTATATCCCTCTGACCTTCTTAATGACGTTAAAACACAGAAATTGTATCGGAATTAAATACAAAAGGCACAATGCCGACTTAAGTACAAGAAGACTGACTCTTCTTACTGTCTATGTTTTGAACGATTCCTGTAACACTAGTTATAGATTCCGATGTTTCACCCCAGGTTTACTGTATCCCTTGGAATTTCTTACTGACGATGAAACACAGAGATTGCATCGGAATTACATAGAAAAGGCACTGTGCCGACTTAAGTACAAGAGGACTGACTCATCTTACTGACTATGTTTTGAACCTTTCCTGTGACGCTAGGTATGGATTCCGATGCTTCACTTCAGGTTTACTGTATCCCTTGGACCTTCCTATTGACGACGAGACTCAGAATTCGCATCGGAATTAAATAGAAAAAGCAAAATGCCGACTTAAGTACAAGAAGACTGACTGTTCCTAGTCTCTATGTTTTAAACCATTCCTGTGACACTAGCTTATTAATCCGATGCTACACTTGAGATTTACTGTATCCCTCGGACCTTCGTATTGACGATGAAACACAGAAGTTGCATCGGAATTAAATACAGAAGGCACAATGCCGACTTAAGTACAAGAGGAATGACTCTTCCAACTGTCTATGATTTGAAGCATTCCTGTGACACTAGTTGTAGATTCCGATGCTTCACTTCAGGTTTACTGTATCCCTCTGACCATCTTATTGACGATGAAACACAGAAATTGCATCGAAATTAAATAGAAAAGGCACAATACCGCCTTAAGTACAAGAAGACTGACTCTTCCTACTGTCTATTATTTGAACCAATCCTGTGACACTAGTTATAGATTCCGATGCTTCACTTCAGGTTTACTGTATCCCTTGGACCTTCTTGTTGACGATGAGAGACACTAATTGCATCGGAATTAAATACAAAAGGCACAATGCCGTATTAAGTACAAGGAGGCTGACTCATCTTACTGTCTACGTTTTAACCATTCCTGTGACACTAGTTATAGATTCCGATGCTTCACTTTAGGTTTACTATATCTCTCTGACCCTCTTATTGACGACAAATCACGGAAATTACATCCGAATTAAATACAAAAGGCACAATGCCGAATTAAGTACAAGAAGACTGACTCTTCTTACTGTCTATGTTTTGAACCATTCCTGTGACACTAGTTATAGGTTCCGATGCATCACTCTAGGTTTACTGTATCCCTCTGACCTTCTTATTGATGATGAAACACAGAAATTGCATCGGAATTGAACACAAAAGGCACAATGCCGGCTTAAGTACGTGTAGACTGACTTCTCCCACTGTCTATGATTTGAACCATTCCTGAGACACTAGTTATAGATTCCGATGGTTCTTTTCCGGTTTACTGTATCCCTTGGACCTTCGTATTGACGATGGAACACAGAAATTGCATCGGAATTAAATATAAAAGGCACAATGCCGACTCAAGTACAAGAAGACTGACTCTTCCAACTGTCTATGTTTTGAACCATTCCTGTGACACTAGTTATAGATTCCGATGCTTCACTTCAGGTTTACTGTATCCCTCTGACATTCTTATTGACGATGAAACACAGAAATTGCATCGGAATTAAATAGAAATGGCACAATACCGACTTGACTACAAGAAGACTGACTCTTCCAACTGTCTATGTTTGAACCTTTCCTGTGACACTAGTTATGGATTCCGATGCTTCACTTCAGTTTTACTGTATCACTCTGACGTTTTTATTGACGATGAAACACAGAAATTGTGTCGGAATGAAATACAAAAGGCACAATGCCGATTACGTACAAGAAGACTGACTCCTCTTACTGTCTATGTTTTGAACCATTCCTGTGACACTAGTTATAGATTCCGATGCTTCACTCCAGGTTTGCTGTATACCTTGGACCTTCTTATTGACGATGAAACAAAGAAATTGCACCGGAATTAAATACAAAAGGCACAATGCCGACGTAAGTAAACGAAGTGTGACTCTTTTTACTGTCTGTGTTTTGAACCATTCCTGTGACACTAGTTATAGATTCCGATTCTTCACTCCAGGTTTTTCTGTATCCCTTGGACCTTCTTATTGACGATGAAACACAGAAATTGTATCGGAATTAAATAAAAATAACACAATGCCGACTTCAGTTAAAGAAGACTGAATTTGCTTACTGTCTATGTTTTGAACCATTCCTGTGACACTAGTTATAGATTTCGATGCTTCACTTCAGGTTTACTGTACCCCTTGGACGTTCTTATTGACGATGAAACACAGAAATTGCATCGGAAGTAAATACAAAAGGCACAATGCCGATTTAAGTACAAGAAGACTGACTCTTCTTAATGTCCAGGTTTGAACCAGTCCTGTGACACTAGTTATAGATTCCGATGCTTCTCTCCAGGTTTACTGTGTCCCTTCGGACCTTCTTATTGACGATGGAACACAGAAAATGCATCGGAATTAAATAGAAAGGCACAATGCCGACTTAAGGACTAGAAGACTGACTGTTCTTACTGACTATGTTTTGTACCATTCCTGTGACACTAGTTATAGATTCCGATGCTTCACTTCAGGTTTACTGTATCCCTTGGACCTTCCTGTTGACAATGAGACATAGAAATCGCATCGCAATTATATAGAAAAAGCACAATGCCGACTTAAGTACAAGAAGACTGCCTCTTCCTTTTGACTATGCTTTGAACCATTCCTGTGACACTAGTTATAGATTCCGATGTTTCATTTCAGGTTTACTGTATACCTTGGACCTTCTTATTGACGATGAAACACAGAAATTGCACCGGAATTAAATACAAAAGGCACAATGCCGACTTAAGTAAACGAAGCCTGACTCTTTTTACTGTCTGTGTTTTGAACCATTCCTGTGACACTAGGTATAGATTCCGATTCATCACTCCAGGTTTACTGTATCCCTTGGACCTTCTTATTGACGATGAAACACAGAAATTGCATCGGAATTAAATAAAAATAGCACAATGCCGACTTCAGTTAAAGAAGACTGACTCTGCTTACTGTCTATGCTTTGAACCATTCCTGTGACACTAGTTATAGATTTCGATGCTTCACTTCAGGTTTACTGTATCCCTTGGACCTTCTTATTGACGATGAAACACAGAAATTGCATCGGAAGAAAATACAAAAGGCACAATGCTGACTTATGTACAAGAATACTGACTCATCTTACTGTCTATGTTTGAACCATTCCTGTGACACTAGTTATAGATTCCGATGCTCCACTCCAGGTTTACTGTATACCTTGGCCCTTCTTATTGACGATAAGACACAGAAATTGAATCGGAATTAAATAGAAAGGCACAATGCCGACATAAGGACAAGAAGACTGACTCTTCTTACTGACTATGTTTTGAACCATTCCTGTGACACTAGTTATAGATTCCGATGCTTCACTTCAGGTTTACTGTATCCCTTGGACCTTCCTATTGACAATGAGACATAGAAATCGCATCGCAATTATATAGAAAAAGCACAATGCCGACTTAAGTACAAGATGACTGACTCTTCCTACTCACTATGTTTTGAACCATTCCTGTGACACTAGTTTTTTATTCCGATGCTTCACTTGAGGTTTACTGTATAACTATGACCTTCTTATTGACGATGAAACACAGAAATTGCATCGGAATTAAATAGAAAAGGCACAATTCCGACTTACCTACAAGAAGACTGACTCTTCTTACTGACTATGCTTTGAACCATTCCTGTGACACTAGTTAAAGATTCCGATGCTTAACTTCAGGATTACTGTATCCCTTGGACCTTTTTATTGACGATGAGTCACAGAAATTGCATCGGAATTAAATACAAAAGGCACAATGCCGAATTAGGTACAAGAAGACTGACTCTTCTTACTGTCTATGTTTTAAACCATTCCTGTGACACTAGTTATAGACTCTGACGCTTCACTCCAGGTTTACTGTATCCCTTGGACCTTCTTATTGACGATGAAACACAGAAATTGCATCGGAATTAACTACAAAAGGAACAATGCCGACTTAGGTAAAAGATGTCTGACTCTTCTTACTGTCTGTGTCTTGAACCATTCCTGTGACACTAGTTATAGATTCCGATGCTTCACTCCAAGTATACTGTATCCCTTGGACCTTCTTATTGACGATGAAACATAGAAATTGCATCAGAATTAAATAGAAAATGCACAATGATGACTTCAGTACAAGAAGACTGACTCTTATTACTCACTATGATTTGAACCATTCCTGTGACACTATTTATAGATTCCGATGAATCACATCACGTTTACTGTATCCCTTGGACCTTCCTATTGACGATGAAACACAGAAATTGCATCGGAATTATATAGAAAAGGCACAATGCCGACCAAAGTACAAGAATACAGACCCATCTTACTGTCTATGTTTTCAACCGTCCCTGTGACACTAGTTATAGTTTTCCGATGCTTCACTCCAAGTTTACTGTATCCCTTGGACCTTCTTACGGACGATGAAACACAGATATTGCATCGGAATTAAATTCAAAAAGCACAATGCCGACTTAAGTACAAGACGAATGACTCTTCATACTGACTATGTTTTGAACCATTCCTGTGACACTAGTTATAGATTCCGATGAATCACATCAGGTTTACTGTATCCCTTGGACCTTCTTATTGACGATAAAACACAGAAATTACATTGGAATTTAATACAAAAGGCACTATGCCGACTTAAGTACAAGAAGACTGACTCGTCTTATTGTCTATGTTTTGAACCATTCCTGTGACACTAGTTATAGAATCTGATGCTTCACTTCAGATTTACTGTATCCCTCTGACGATCTTATTGACGATGAAACATAGTAATTGCGTCGGAATGAAATACAAAAGGCACAATGCCGAATTAAGTACAAGAAGACTGACTCTTCTTACTGTCTATGTTTTGAACCATTCCTGTGACAATAGTTATAGATCCCGATGCTTCACTCTAGGTTTACTGTATCCTTTGGACCTTCTTATTGACGATGAAACACAGAAATTGCATCGGAATTAAATAAAAGAAGCACAATGCCGACTTAAGTACAAGAAGACTGATTCTTCCTACTCTCTATGTTTTAAACCATTCCTGTGACACTAGTTATACATTCCGATGCTTCACTTCAGGTTTGCTATATCCCTCTGACCTTCTTAATGACGATAAAACTCAGAAATTGCATCGGAATTAAATACAAAAGGCACAATGCCGACTTAAGTACAAGAAGACTGACTCTTCTTACTGTCTATGTTTTAAACGATTCCTGTAACACAAGTTATAGATTCCGATGCTTTACCCCAGGTTTACTGTAACCCTTGGAATTTCTTACTGACGATGAAACACAGAGATTGCACGGAATTAAATAGAAGAGGCATAGTGCCGACTTAAGTACAAGAAGACTAACTCATCTTACTGACTATGTTTTGAACCTTTCCTGTGACACTAGTTATGGATTCCGATGCTTCACTTCAGGTTTACTGTATCCCTTGGACCCTCCTATTGACGACGAGACTCAGAAATCGCATCGGAATTAAATAGAAAAAGCACAATGCCGACTTAAGTACAAAAAGACTGACTCTTCCTAGTCTCTATGTTTTAAACCACTCCTGTGACACTAGCGTATTATTCCGATGCTTCACTTGAGATTTACTGTATCCCTCGGACCTTCTTATTGACGATGAAACACAGAAATTGCATCGGAATTAAATACAGAAGGCACAATGCCGACTTAAGTACAAGAGGAATGACTCTTCCAACTGTCTATGTTTTGAAGCATTCCTGTGACACTAGTTATAGATTCCGATGCTTCACTTCAGGTTTACTGTATCCCTCTGACCATCGTATTGACGATGAAAACACAAAAATTGCATCGGAATTAAATAGAAAAGGCACAATACCGACTTAAGTACAAGAAGACTGACTCTTCCTACTGTCTATTATTTGAACCAATCCTGTGACACTAGTTATAGATTCCGATGCTTCACTTTACTTTTACTGTATCCCTTGGACCTTCTTATTGACGATGAAACACACTAATTGCATCGGAATTAAATACAATAGGCACAATGCCGACTTAAGTACAAGAAGACTGACTCTTCTTACTGACTATGTTTTGAACCATTCCTGTGACACAAGTTATAGATTCCGATGCTTCACTTCAGGTTACTGTATCTCTCACACCTTCTTATTGACGATGAAACACAGAAATTGCATCGGAATTAAATAGAAAAGGCACAATTCCGACTTACCTATAAGAAGACCGACTCTTCTTACTGACTATACTTTGAACCAGTCCTGTGACACTAGTTATAGATTCCGATGCTTCACTTCAGGTTTACTGTATCCCTTGGACTGCCTATTGACAATAAGACGCAGAAATCGCATCGCAATTATATAGAAAAAGCACAATGCCGACTTAAGTACAAGAAGACTGACTCTTCCTACTCTCTATGTTTTGAACCATTCCTGTGACACTACTTTTTATTCCGATGCTTCACTTGAGGTTTACTGTATCCCTTGGACCTTCTTATTGACGATGAAACACACTAATTGCATCGGAATTAAATACAAAAGGCACAATGCCGACTTAAGTCCAAGAAGACTGACTCTTCTCACTCACTATGTTTTGAACATTCCTGTGACACTCGTTATACATTCCGATGCTTCACTTCAGGTTTACTGTATCTCTCTAAATTTCGTTTTGACGATGAAACATAGAAATTGCATCGGAATTAAATATAAAAGGCTTATGCCGACTTAAGTACATGTAGACAGACTTTTCCTACTGTCTATGTCTTGAACCATTCCTGTGACACTAGTTATTGATTCCGATGCTTCATTTCAGGTTTACTGTATCCCTTGGACCTTTTTATTGACGATGAAACACAGAAATTGCATCGGAACTAAATACAAAAGGCGCAATGCGACTTTAGTACAAGAAGACTGACTCTTCCAACTGTCTATGTTTTGAGCCCTTCCTGTGACAGTAGTTATAGATTCCGATGCTTCACTTGAGGTTTACTGTATCCCTATGACTTCTTATTGACGATGAAACACAGAAATTGCATCGGAATTAAATAGAAAAGCACAATCCCGACTTACCTACAAGAAGACTGACTCTTCTTACTGACTATGCTTTGAACCATTCCTGTGACACTAGTTACAGATTCCGATGCTTAACTACAGGATTACTGTATCCCTTGGACCTTTTTATTGACGATGAGTCACAGAAATTGCATCGGAATTAAATACAAAAGGCACAATGCGAATTAGGTACAAGAAGACTGACTCTTCTTACTGTCTGTGTTTTGAACCATTCCTGTGACACTAGTTATAGATTCCGATGCTTCACTCCATGTTTACTGTATCCCTTGGACCTTCTTATTGACGATGAAACATAGAAATATGCATTAGAATTAAATAGAAATGCACAATGATGACTTAAGTACAAGAAGACTGACTCTTATTACTGACTATGATTTGAACCATTCCTGTGACACTAGTTATAGATTCCGATGAATCACATCACGCTTTCTGTCTCCCTTGACCTTCCTATTGACGATGAAACACAGAAATTGCATCGGAATTATATAGAAAAGGCACAATGCCGAATAAAGTACAAAAATACAGACTCATCTTACTGTCTATGTTTTTGAACCGTCCCTGTGACACTAGATATAGACTCCGATGCTTCACTCCAGGTTTACTGTATCCCTTGGACCTTCTTACTGACGATGAAACACAGTTATTGCATCGGAAATAAATACATAAAGCACAATGCCAACTTAAGTACAAGACGAATGACTCTTCATACTGACTATGTTTTGAACCATTCCTGTGACACTAGTTATAGATTCTGATGCTTCACTTCAGATTTACTGTATACCTCTGACGATCTTATTGACGATGAAACATAGTAATTGCGTCGGAATGAAATACAAAAGGCACAATGCCGAATTAAGTACAAGAAGACTGACTCTTCTTACTGTCTATGTTTTGAACCATTCCTGTGATACTAGTTATAGATCCCGATGATTCACTCTAGGTTTACTGTATCCTTTGGACCTTCTTATTGACGATGAAACACAGAAATTGCATCGGAATTAAATAAAGAAACACAATGCCGACTTAAGTACAAGAAGACTGACTCTTCCTAGTCTCTATGTTTTTAAACCATTCGTGTGACAGTAGCTTATTATTCCGATGCTTCACTTGAGATTTACTGTATCCCTCGGACCTTCTTATTGACGATGAAACACAGAAATTGCATCGGAATTAAATGCAGAAGGCACAATGCCGACTTAAGTACAAGAGGAATGACTCTTCCAACTGTCTATGTTTTGAAGCATTCCTGTGGCACTAGTTATAGATTCCGATGCTTCACTTCAGGTTACTGTATCTCTCAGACCTTCTTATTGACGATGAAACACAGAAATTGCATCGAATTAAATAGAAAAGGCACAATTCCGACTTACTATAAGAAGACCGACTCTTCTTACTGACTATACTTTGAACCAGTCCTGTGACACTAGTTATAGATTCCGATGCTTCACTTCAGGTTTACTGTATCCCTTGGACCTTCCTATTGACAATGAGACGTAGAAATCGCATCGCAATTATATAGAAAAAGCACAATGCCGACTTAAGTACAAGAAGACTGACTCTTCCTACTCTCTATGTTTTGAACCATTCCTGTGACACTAGTTTTTATTCCGATGCTTCACTTGAGGTTTACTGTATCCCTTGGACCTTTTTATTTACGATGAAACACAGAAATTGCATCGGAACTAAATACAAAAGGCACAATGCCGACTTTAGTACAAGAAGACTGACTCTTCCAACTGTCTATGTTTTGAGCCTTTCCTGTGACAGTAGTTATAGATTCCGATGCTTCACTAGAGGTTTACTGTTATCCCTATGACCTTCTTATTGACGATGAAACACAGAAATTGCATCGGAATTAAATAGAAAATGCACAATTACGACTTACCCTACAAGAAGACTGACTCTTCTTACTGACTATGCTTTGAACCATTCCTGTGACACTAGTTACAGATTCCGATGCTTAACTACAGGATTACTGTATCCTTGGACCTTTTTATTGACGATGAGTCACAGAAATTGCATCGGAATTAAATACAAAAGGCACAATGCCGAATTAGGTACAAGAAGACTGACTCTTCATACTGTCTATGTTTTGAACCATTCCTGTGACACTAGTTATAGACTCTGACGCTTCACTCCCGGTTTACTGTATCCCTTGGACCTTCTTATTGACGATGAAACACAGAAATTGCATGGGAATTAAATACAAAAGGTACAATGCCGACATAGGTAAAAGAAGTCTGACTCTTTTTACTGTCTGTGTTTTGAACCATTCCTGTGACACTAGTTATAGATTCCGATGCTTCACTCCATGTTTACTGTATCCCTTGGACCTTCTTATTGACGATGAAACATAGAATTGCATTAGAATTAAATAGAAAATGCACAATGATGACTTAAGTACAAGAAGACTGACTCTTATTACTGACTATGATTTGAACCATTCCCTGTGCCACTAGTTATAGATTCCGATGAATCACATCACGTTTCTGTCTCCCTTGGACCTTCCTATTGACGATGAAACACAGAAATTGCATCGGAATTATATAGAAAAGGCACAATGCCGAATAAAGTACAAAAAATACAGACTCATCTTACTGACTATGTTTTGAACCAATCCTGTGACACTAGTTATAGGTTCCGATGCTTCACTTCAGGTTTACTGTACCTCTCTGACCTTCTTATTGACGATGAAACACAGAAATTGCATCGGAATTAAATACAAAAGGCACATTGCTCGACTTAAGTACAAGAAGACTGACTCTTCTTACTGACTATGTTTTGAACCATTCCTGTGACACTAGTTATAGATTCGGATGCTTCACTTCAGGTTTACTGTATCCCTTGGACCTTCTTATTGGCGATGAAACACAGAAATTGCATCGGAATTAAATACAAAAGGACAATGCCGTATTAAGTACTAGAAGGCTGACTCATCTTACTGTCTATGTTTTAACCATTCCTGTGACACTAGTTATGGATTGGGATGCTTCACTTCAGGTTTACTGTATGCCTCTGACCTTCTTATTGACGACAAAACACAGAAATTACATCCGAATTAAATACAAAAGGCACAATGCCGAATTAAGTACAAGATGAATGACTCTTCTTACTGTCTATGTTTTGAACCATTCCTGTGACACTAGTTATAGATTCCGATGCATCACTCTAGGTTTACTGTATCCCTCTGACCTTCTTATTGATGATGAAACACAGAAATTGCATCGGAATTAAATAGAAAAGGCACAATACCGACTTAAGAACAAGAAGACTGACTCTTCCTACTGTCAATGTTTTGAACCTTTCCTGTGACACTAGTTATAGATTCCGATGCTTCACTTCAGGGTTTGCTGTATCCCTTGGACTTTCGTATTGACGGTGAAACACAGAAATTGCATCGGAATTGAACACAAAAGGCACAATGCCGACTTAAGTACGTGTAGACTGACCTTCTCCTACTGTCTATGATTTGAACCATTCCTGTGACACTAGTTATAGATTCCGATGGTTCATTTCAGGTTTACTGTATCCCTTGGACCTTCATATTGACGATGAAACACAGAAATTGCATCGGAATTAAATATAAAAGGCACAATGCCGACTCAGGTACAAGAAGACTGACTCTTCCAACTGTCTATGTTTTGAACCATTCCTGTGACACTAGTTATAGATTCCGATGCTTCACTTCAGGTTTACAGTATCCCGCTGACCTTCTTATTGACGATAAAACACAGAAATATCATCGGAATTAAATACAAAATGCACAATGAAGACTTAAGGACAAGAAGACTGACTCTTCTTATTGTCTATGTTTTGAACCATTCCTGTGACACTAGTTATGGATTCCGATGCTTCACTTCAGATTTACTGTATCCCTCTGACGTTCTTATTGACGATGAAACACAGAAATTGCGTCGGAATGAAATACAAATGGCACAATGCCGAATTACGTACAAGATGACTGACTCCTCTTACTGTCTATGTTTTTGAACATTCCTGTGACACTAGTTATAGATTTCGATGCTTCACTTCAGGTTTACCGTATCCCTTGGACCTTCTTATTGACGATGAAACACAGAAATTGCATCGGACGTAAATACAAAAGGCACAATGCTGACTTATGTACAAGAAGACTGACTCATCTTACTGTCTATGTTTGAACCATTCCTGTGACACTTAATATAGATTTCGATGCTTCACTCCAGGTTTGCTGTATACCTTGGCCCTTCTTATTGACGATGAAACACAGAAATTGCATCGGAGTTAAATACAAAAGCACAATGACGACTTTAGTACAAGAAGACCCGACTCTTCTTACTGACTATGTTTTGAACCATTCCTCTGACACTAGTTATAGATTCAGATGCTTCACTTCAGGTTTACTGTATCCCTTAGACCTTCATATTAACGATGAAACACAGAAATTGCATCGGAATTAAATAGAAAAAGGCACAATGCCGACTTAAGTACAAGTAGACTGACTCTTCTTACTGACTATGCTTTGAACCATTCCTGTGACACTTGTTATAGATTCCGATGTTTCATTTCAGGTTTACAGTATCCCTCTGACCTTCTTATTGACGATAAATCACAGAAATTTCATCGGAATTAAATACAAAATGCACAATGAAGACTTAAGGACAAGAAGACTGACTCTTCTTATTGTCTATGTTTTGAACCATTCCTGTGACACTAGTTATGGATTCCGATGCTTCACTTCAGATTTACTGTATCCCTCTGACGTTCTTATTGACGATGAAACACAGAAATTGCGTCGGAATGAAATACAAATGGCACAATGCCGAAATTACGTACAAGATGACTGACTCTCTTACTGTCTATGTTTTGAACCATTCCTGTGACACTAGTTATAGATTTCGATGCTTCACTTCAGGTTTACTGTATCCCTTGGACCTTCTTATTGACGATGAAACACAGAAATTGCATCGGACGTAAATACAAAAGGCACAATGCTGACTTATGTACAAGAAGACTGACTCATCTTACTGTCTATGTTTGAACCATTCCTGTGACACTTAATATAGATTTCGATGCTTCACTCCAGGTTTGCTGTATACCTTGGCCCTTCTTATTGACGATGAAACACAGAAATTGCATCGGAGTTAAATACAAAAGCACAATGCCGACTTAGTACAAGAAGACCGACTCTTCTTACTGACTATGTTTTGAACCATTCCTCTGACACTAGTTATAGATTCAGATGCTTCACTTCAGGTTTACTGTATCCCTCTGACCTTTATATTGACGATAAGACACAGAAATTCCATCGGAATTAAATTCAAAAGGCACAATGCCGATTTAAGTACAAGAAGTCTGACTCTTCTTAATGTGCATGTTTGAACCAGTCCTGTGACACTAGTTACAGATTCCGATGCTTCTCTCCAGGTTTACTGGATTCCTTTGGACCATCTTATTGACGATGAAACACAGAAATTGCAACGGAATTAAATAGAAAGGCACAATGCCGACTTAAGTACAAGAAGACTGACTCTTCTTACTGACTATGTTTTGAACCATTCCTGTGACACTAGTTATAGATTCCGATGCTTCACTTCAGGTTTACTGTATCCCTTGGACCTTCCTATTGACAATGAGACACAGAAATAGCATCGCAATTATATAGAAAAAGCACAATGCCGACTGAAGTACAAGAAGACTGACTCTTCCTACTCTCTATGTTTGAACCATTCCTGTGACACTAGTTTTTTATTCCGATGCTTCACTTGAGGTTTACTGTATCCCTTGGACCTTCTTACTGACGATGAAACACAGATATTGCATCGGAATTAAATACAAAAAGCACAATGCCGACTTAAGTACAAGACGAATGACTCTTCATAGTGACTATGATTTGAACCATTCCTGTGACACTAGTTATTGATTCCGATGAATCACATCTGGTTTACTGTATCCCTTGGACCTTCTTATTGACGATGAAACACAGAAATTGCATCAGAATTAAATAGACAAGGCACAATGATGACTTAAGTACAAGAAGACTGACTCTTCTTACTGACTATGATTTGAACCATTACTGTGACACTAGTTATAGATTCCGATGATTCACTTCAGGTTTAATGTATCCCTTTGACCTTCTTATTGACGATGAAACACAGAAATTGCATCGGAATTAAATACAAAAGGCACAATGCCGACTTAAGTACAGGAAGACTGACTCTTCTTACTGACTATGTTTTGAACCAATTTCTGTGACACAGGTCATAGATTCCGATGCTTCACTTCAGGATTACTGTATCCCTCTGACCTTCTTATTGACGATGAAACACAGAAATTGCAACGGAATTAAATAGAAAAGGCACAATGCTGACTTAAGCACATGAAGACTGACTCTTCTTACTGTCTATGTTTTGAACCATCCCTCGGACACTAGTTATAGATTCCTATGCTTCACTCCAGGTATACTGTATCCCTTGGACCTTCTTATTGACGATGAAACACAGAAATTGCATCAGAATTAAATACAATAGGCACAATGCCGACTTAAGTAAAAGAAGACTGACTCTTCCTACTGTCTATGTTTTGAACCATTCCTGTGACACTAGCTTTAGATTCCGATGCTTCACTTCAGGTTTACTGTATCCCTTGGACCTTCTTATTGACGATGAGACACAGAAATTGCATCGGAATTAAATAGAAAAGGCACAATGCCGACTTAAGTACAAGAATACTGACTCATCTTACTGTCTATGTTTTTAACCGCCCTGTGACACTAGTTATAGATTCCGATGCTTCACTCCAGGTTTACTGTATCCCTTGGACCTTCTTGTTGACGATGAAACACAGAAATTGCATCGGAATTAAATACTAAAAGCACAATGCCGACTTAAATACAAGAAGACTGACTCTTCTTACTGACTATGTTTTGAACCATTCCTGTGACACTAGTTATAGATTGCGATGCTTCACTTCAGGTTTACTGTATCCCTCTGACCTTCTTATTGACGATGAAACACAGAAATTGCATCGAAAATAAATACAAAAGGCACAATACCGACTTAAGTAAAAGATGTCTGACTCTTCTTACTGTCTATGTTTTAACCATTCCTGTGACACTAGTTATAGATTCCGATGCTTCACTCCAGGTTTACTGTATCCCTTGGACCTTCTTATTGACGATGAAACACAGAAATTGCATCAGAATTAAATACAAAAAGCACAATGCCGAATTAGGTACAAGAAGACGGACTCTTCTTACTGTCTATGTTTTGAACCATTCCTGTGACACTAGTTATGGATTCCGGTCGTTCACTTCAGGTTTACTGTATCCCTTGGACCTTCTTATTGACGATGAAACACGTAAATTGCATCGGAATTAAATACAAAAGGCACAATAACGACTTAAGTACAAGTAGACTGACTCTTCTTACTGACTTTATATTGAACCATTCCTGTGACACTAGTCATAGATTCCGATCCTTCACTTCAGGATTACTGTCTCCCTCTGACCTTCTTATTGACGATTAAACACAGAAATTGCACCGGAATTAAGTACAAAAGGCACAATGCCGACTTTAGTACAAGAGGACTGACTCTTCTTACTGACTATGTTTTGATCCATTCCTGTGACACTAGTTATAGATTCCGATGCTTCACTTCAGGTTTACTGTATCCCTCTGACCTTATTATTGACGATGAAACACAGAAATTGCTTCAGAATTAAATACAAAAGGCACAATGCGGAATTATGTACAAGAAGACGGACTCATCTTACTGTCTATGTTTTGAACCATTCCTGGACACTAGTTATAGACTCCGATGATTCACTCCAGGTTTACTGTATCCCTTCGACCTTCTTATTGACGATGAAACACAGAAATTGCATCGGAATTAAATAGAAATGGCACAATACCGACTTGACTACAAGAAGACTGACTCTTCTTACTGACTATGTTTTGAACCATTCCTGTGACGCTAGTTATAGATTCCGATGCTCAACTTCAGGATTACTGTATCCCACTGACCTTCTTAGTGACGATGAAACACAGAAATTGCATCGGAATTAAATACAAAAGGCACAATGCCGACAAAAGTACAAGAAGACTGACTCTTCTTACTGACTATGTTTTGAACCATTCCTGTGACACTAGTTATAGATTCCGATGCTTCACTTCAGGTTCACTGTATCCCTTAGACCTTCATATTAACGATGAAACACAGAAATTGCATCGGAAATAAATAGAAAAGGCACAATGCCGACTTAAGTACAAGTAGACTGACTCTTCTTATCGTCTATGTTTTGAACCATTCCTGTGACACTAGTTATGGATTCCGATGCTTCACTTCAGATTTACTATATCCCTCTGACGTTCTTATTGACGATGAAACACAGAAATTGCGTCGCAATGAAATACAAAAGGCACAATGCCGAATTACGTACAAGATGACTGACTCCTCTTACTGTCTATGTGTTGAACCATTCCTGTGACACTAGTTGTAGATTCCGATGCTTCACTTGAGGTTTACTGTATCCCTATGACCTTCTTATTGACGATGAAACGCAGAAATTGCATCGGAATTAAATAGAAAAGCCACAATTCCGACTTACCTACAAGAAGACTGACTCTTCTTACTGATTATGCTTTGAGCCATTCCTGTGACACTAGTTATAGATTCCGATGCTTCACTTCAGGATTACTGTATCCCTTGGACCTTTTTATTGACGATGAGTCACAGAAATTGCATCGGAAAGAAATACAAAAGGCACAATGCCGAATTAGGTACAAGTAGACTGACTCTTCTTACTGTCTATGTTTTGAACCATTCCTGTGAAACTAGTTATAGACTCTGACGCTTCACTCCAGGTTTACTGTATTCCTTGGACCATCTTATTGACGATGCAACAGAGAAATTGCATCGGACTAAATACAAAAGGTACAATGCCGACTTAGGTAAAAGAAGTCTGACTCTTCTTACTGTCTGTGTTTTGAACCAATTTCTGTGACACAGGTCATAGATTCCGATGCTTCACTTCAGGATTACTGTATACCTCTGACCTTCTTATTGACGATGAAACACAGAAATTGCAACGGAATTAAATAGAAAAGGCACAATGCTGACTTAAGCACATGAAGACTGACTCTTCTTACTGTCTATGTTTTGAACCATCCCTCGGACACTAGTTATAGATTCCTATGCTTCACTCCAGGTATACTGTATCCCTTGGACCTTCTTATTGACGATGAAACACAGAAATTGCATCAGAATTAAATACAATAGGCACAATGCCGACTTAAGTAAAAGAAGACTGACTCTTCCTGCTGTCTATGTTTTGAACCATTCCTGTGACACTAGCTTTTGATTCCGATGCTTCACTTCAGGTTTACTGTATCCCTTGGACCTTCTCATTGACGATGAGACACAGAAATTGCATCGGAATTAAATAGAAAAGGCACAATGCCGACTTCAGTACAAGAATACTGACTCATCTTACTGTCTATGTTTTTAACCGCCCTGTGACACTAGTTATAGATTCCGATGCTTCACTCCAGGTTTACTGTATCCCTTGGACCATCTTATTGACGATGCAACAGAGAAATTGCATCGGACTAAATACAAAAGGTACAATGCCGACTTAGGTAAAAGAAGTCTGACTCTTCTTACTGTCTGTGTTTTGAACCAATTTCTGTGACACAGGTCATAGATTCCGATGCTTCACTTCAGGATTACTGTATCCCTCTGACCTTCTTATTGACGATGAAACACAGAAATTGCAACGGAATTAAATAGAAAAGGCACAATGCTGACTTAAGCACATGAAGACTGACTCTTCTTACTGTCTATGTTTTGAACCATCCCTCGGACACTAGTTATAGATTCCTATGCTTCACTCCAGGTATACTGTATCCCTTGGACCTTCTTATTGACGATGAAACACAGAAATTGCATCAGAATTAAATACAATAGGCACAATGCCGACTTAAGTAAAAGAAGACTGACTCTTCCTACTGTCTATGTTTTGAACCATTCCTGTGACACTAGCTTTAGATTCCGATGCTTCACTTCAGGTTTACTGTATCCCTTGGACCTTCTTATTGACGATGAGACACAGAAATTGCATCGGAATTAAATAGAAAAGGCACAATGCCGACTTAAGTACAAGAATACTGACTCATCTTACTGTCTATGTTTTTAACCGCCCTGTGACACTAGTTATAGATTCCGATGCTTCACTCCAGGTTTACTGTATCCCTTGGACCTTCTTGTTGACGATAAAACACAGAAATTGCATCGGAATTAAATACTAAAAGCACAATGCCGACTTAAATACAAGAAGACTGACTCTTCTTACTGACTATGTTTTGAACCATTCCTGTGACACTAGTTATAGATTGCGATGCTTCACTTCAGGTTTACTGTATCCCTCTGACCTTCTTATTGACGATGAAACACAGAAATTGCATCGAAAATAAATACAAAAGGCACAATACCGACTTAAGTAAAAGATGTCTGACTCTTCTTACTGTCTATGTTTTAACCATTCCTGTGACACTAGTTATAGATTCCGATGCTTCACTCCAGGTTTACTGTATCCCTTGGACCTTCTTATTGACGATGAAACACAGAAATTGCATCAGAATTAAACACAATAGGTACAATGCCGACTTAAGTACAAGAAGACTGACTCTTCCTACTGACTATGTTTTGAACCATTCCTGTGACACTAGCTTTAGATTCCGATGCTTCACTTCAGGTTTACTGTATCCCTTGGACCTTCTTATTGACGATGAGACACAGAAATTGCATCGGAATTAAATAGAAAAGGCACAATGCCGACTTAAGTACAAGAATACTGACTCATCTTACTGTCTATGTTTTTAACCGCCCTGTGACACTAGTTATAGATTCCGATGCTTCACTCCAGGTTTACTGTATCCCTTGGACCTTCTTGTTGACGATGAAAAACAGAAATTGCATCGGAATTAAATACTAAAAGCACAATGCCGACTTAAATACAAGAAGACTGACTCTTCTTACTAACTATGTTTTGAACCATTCCTGTGACACTAGTTATAGATTGCGATGCTTCACTTCAGGTTTACTGTATCCCTCTGACCTTCTTATTGACGATGAAACACAGAAATTGCATCGGAATTAAATACAAAAGGCACAATACCGACTTAAGTAAAAGATGTCTGACTCTTCTTACTGTCTATGTTTTAACCATTCCTGTGACACTAGTTATAGATTCCGATGCTTCACTCCAGGTTTACTGTATCCCTTGGACCTTCTTATTGACGATGAAACACAGAAATTGCATCAGAATTAAATACAAGGAGCACAATGCCGAATTAGGTCCAAGAAGACGGACTCTTCTTACTGTCTATGTTTTGAACCATTCCTGTGACACTAGTTATGGATTCCGATCGTTCACTTCAGGTTTACTGTATCCCTTGGACCTTCTTATTGACGATGAAACACGGAAATTGCATCGGAATTAAATACAAAAGGCACAATACCGACTGAAGTACAAGTAGACTGACTCTTCTTACTGACTATGTATTGAACCATTCCTGTGACACTAGTCATAGATTCCGATGCTTCACTTCAGGATTACTGTATCCCTCTGACCTTCTTATTGTCGATTAAAGACAGAAATTGCACCGGAATTAAGTACAAAAGGCACAATGCCGACTTAAGTTCAAGAAGACTGACTCTTCTTAGTGACTATGTTTTGATCCATTCCTGTGACACTAGTTATAGATTCCGATGCTTCACTTCAGGTTTACTGTATCCCTCTGACCTTATTATTGACGATGAAACACAGAAATTGCATCAGAATTAAATACAAAAGGCACAATGCGGAATTATGTACAAGAAGACGGACTCATCCTACTGTCAATGTTTTGAACCATTCCTGGACACTAGTTATAGACTCCGATGCTTCACTCCAGGTTTACTGTATCCCTTCGACCTTCTTATTGACGATGAAACACAGAAATTGCATTGGAATTAAATACAAAAGGCACAATGCCGACTTAAGTAAAAGAGGTCTGACTCTTCTTACTGTCATTGTTTTGAACCATTCCTGTGACACTAGTTATAGATTCCGATGCTTCACTCCAGGTTTACTGTATCCCTTGGACCTTCTTATTGACGATGAAACACAGAAATTGCATCAGAATTAAATAGAAAAGGCACAATGATGACTTAAGTACAAGAAGACTGACTCTTCTTACTGACTATGTTTTGAACCATTCCTGTGACACTAGTTATAGATTCCGATGAATCACATCAGGTTTACTGTATACCTTGGACCTTCCTATTGACGATGAAACACAGAAATTGCATCGGAATTATATAGATAAGGCACAATGACGACTAAAGTACAAGAATACAGACTCATCTTACTGTCTATGTTTTGAACCGTCCCTGTGACACTAGTTATAGATTCCGATGCTGCCCTCCAGGTTTACTGTATCCCTTGGACCTTCTTACTGACGATGAAACACAGATATTGCACCGGAATTAAATACAAAAAGCACCATGCCGACTTAAGTACAAGACGAATGACTCTTCATACTGACTATGATTTGAACCATTATTGTGACACTAGTTATAGATTCCGATGAATCACGTCAGGTTTACTCTATCCCTTGGACCTTCTTATTGACGATGAAACACAGATATTGCATCAGAATTGAATAGAAAAGGCACAATGATGACTTAAGTACAAGAAGACTGACTCTTCTTACTGACTACGATTTGAACCATTACTGTGACACTAGTTATAGATTCCGATGATTCACTTCAGGTTTAATGTATCCCTTGGACCTTCCTATTGACGATGAAACACAGATATTGCATCGGAATTAAATAGAAAAGGCTCAATGCCGACTTAAGCACATGAAGACTGACTCTTCTTACTGTCTATGTTTTGAACCATCCCTGGGACACTAGTAATAAATTCCTATGCTTCACTCCAGGTTTACTGTATCCCTTGGACCTTCTTCGTGAGGATGAAACACAGAAATTGCATCGGAATTAAATACAATAGGCACAATGCCGACTTAAGTACAAGAAGACTGACTCTTCCAACTGTCTATGTTTTGAACCATTCCTGTGACCCTAGTTATAGATTCCGATGCTTCACATCAGGTTCACTGTATCCCTTGGACCTTCTTATTGACGATGAAACACAGAAATTGCATATGAATTAAATAGAAAAGGCACAATTCCGACTTAAGTAAAAGAAGTCTGACTCTTCTTACTGTCTATGTTTGGAACCATTCCTGTGATACTAATTATAGATTCCGATGCTTCACTCCAGGTTTACTGTATCCCTTGGACCTTCTTATTGACGATGAAACACAGAAATTGCATCAGAATTAAATAGAAAAGGCACAATGATGACTTAAGTACAAGAAGACTGACTCTTCTTACTGACTATGTTTTGAACCATTCCTGTGACACTAGTTATAGACTCTGACGCTTCACTCCAGGTTTACTGTATCCCTTGGACCTTCTTATTGACGATGCAACACAGAAATTGCATCGGACTAAATACAAAAGGTACAATGCCGACTTAGGTAAAAGAAGTCTGACTCTTCTTACTGTCTGTGCTTTGAACCATTCCTGTGACACTAGTTATAGATTCCGATGCTTCACTCCAAGTTTACTGTATCCCTTGGACCTTCTTATTGACGATGAAACATAGAAATTGCATCAGAATTAAATAGAAAATGCACAATGATGACTTAAGTACAAGAAGACTGACTCTTCTTACTCACTATGTTTTGAACCATTCCTGTGACACTAGTTATAGATTCCGATGAATCACATAAGGTTTACTGTATCCCTTGGACCTTCCTATTGACGACGAAACACAGAAATTGCATCGGAATTATATATAAAAGGCACAATGCCGACTAAAGTACAAGAATAGAGACTCATCTTACTGTCTATGTTTTGAACCGTCCCTGTGACACTAGTTATAGATTCCGATGCTTCACTCCAGGTTTACTGTATCCCTTGGACCTTCTTACTGACGATGAAACACAGATATTGCACCGGAATTAAATACAAAAAGCACAATGCCGACTTAAGTACAAGACGAATGACTCTTCATACTGACTATGATTTTAACCATTCCTGTGACACTAGTTATAGATTCCGATGAATCACATCAGGTTTACTCTATCCCTTGGACCTTCTTATTGACGATGAAACACAGAAATTGCATCAGAATTAAATAGAAAAGGCACAATGATGACTTAAGTACAAGAAGACTGACTCTTCTTACTGACTATGATTTGAACCATTACTGTGACACTAGTTATAGATTCCGATGATTCACTTCAGGTTTAATGTATCCCTTGGACCTTCCTATTGACAATGAAACACAGAAATTGCATCGGAATGAAATAGAAAAGGCACAATGCCGACTTAAGCACATGAAGACTGACTCTTCTTACTGTCTATGCTTTGAACCATCCCTGGGACACTAGTTATAGATTCCTATGCTTCACTCCAGGTATACTGTATCCCTTGGACCTTCTTCGTGAGGATGAAACACAGAAATTGCATCGGAATTAAATACAATAGGCACAATGCCGACTTGAGTACAAGAAGACTGACTCTTCCTACCGTCTATGTTTTGAACCATTCCTGTGACACTAGTTATAGATTCCGATGCATCACTTCAGCTTCACTGTATCCCTTGGACCTTCTTATTGACGATGAAACACAGAAATTGCATATGAATTAAATAGAAAAGGCACAATGCCGACATAAGTACAAGAATACTGACTCATCTTACTGTCTATGGTTTGAACCGTCCCTGTGGCACTAGTTATAGATTCCGATGCTTCACTCCAGGTTTGCTGTATCCCTTGGACCTTCTTATTGACGATGAAACACAGAAATTGCATCAGGATTAAATACAAAAGGCACAATGCCGAATTATGTACAAGAAGACGGACTCATCTTACTGTCTATGATTTGAACCATTCCTGGACACTTGTTATAAACTCCGATGCTTCACTCCAGGTTTACTGTATCCCTTCGACCTTCTTATTGACGATGAAACACAGAAATTGCATCGGAATTAAACACAAAAGGCACAATGCCGACTTAAGTGAAAGAAGTCTGACTCTTCTTACTGTCTATGTTTGGAACCATTCCTGTGACACTAGTTATAGATTCCGATGCTTCACTCCAGGTTTACTGTATCCCTTGGACCTTCTTATTGACGATGAAACACAGAAATTGCATCAGAATTAAATAGAAAAGGCACAATGATGATTTAAGTACAAGAAGACTGACTCTTCTTACTGACTATGTTTTGAACCATTCCTGTGACACTAGTTATAGACTCTGACGCTTCACTTCAGGTTTACTGTATACCTTGGACCTTCTTATTGGCGATGCAACACAGAAATTGCATCGGACTAAATACAAAAGGTACAATGCCGACTTAGGTAAAAGAAGTCTGACTCTTCTTACTGTCTGTGCTTTGAACTATTCCTGTGACACTAGTTATAGATTCCGATGCTTCACTCCAAGTTTACTGTATCCCTTGGACCTTCTTATTGACGATGAATCATAGAAATTGCATCAGAATTAAATAGAAAATGCACAATGATGAATTAAGTACAAGAAGACTGACTCTTCTTACTGACTATGTTTTGAACCATTCCTGTGACACTAGTTATAGATTCCGATGAATCACATAAGGTTTACTGTATCCCTTGGACCTTCCTATTGACGATGAAACACAGAAATTGCATCGGAATTATATACAAAAAGCACAATGCCGACTAAAGTACAAGAATACAGACTCATCTTACTGTCTATGTTTTGAACCGTCCCTGTGACACTAGTTATAGATTCCGATGCTTCACTCCAGGTTTACTGTATCCCTTGGACCTTCTTACTGACGATGAAACACAGATATTCCACAGGAATTAAATACAAAAAGCACAATGCCGACTTAAGTACAAGACGAATGACTCTTCATACTGACTATGATTTGAACCATTCCTGTGACACTAGTTATAGATTCCGATGAATCACATCGGGTTTACTCTATCCCTTGGACCTTCTTATTGACGATGAAACACAGAAATTGCATCAGAATTAAATAGAAAAGGCACAATGATGACTTAAGTACAAGAAGACTGACTCTTCTTACTGACTATGATTTGAACCATTACTGTGACACTAGTTATAGATTCCGATGATTCACTTCAGGTTTAATGTATCCCTTGGACCTTCCTATTGACGATGAAACACAGAAATTGCATCGGAATGAAATAGAAAAGGCACAATGCCGACTTAAGCACATGAAGACTGACTCTTCTTACTGTCTATGTTTTGAACCATCCCTGGGACACTAGTTATAGATTCCTATGCTTCACTCCAGGTATACTGTATCCCTTGGACTTTCTTATTGACGATGAAACACAGAAATTGCATCAGAATTAAATACAATAGGCACAATGCCGACTTAAGTACAAGAAGACTGACTCTTCCTACTGTCTATGTTTTGAACCATTCCTGTGACACTAGCTTTAGATTCCGATGCTTCACTTCAGGTTTACTGTATCCCTTGGACCTTCTTATTGACGATGAGACACAGAAATTGCATCGGAATTAAATAGAAAAGGCACAATGCCGACTTAAGTACAACAATACTGACTCATCTTACTGTCTATGTTTTTAACCGCCCTGTGACACTAGTTATAGATTCCGATGCTTCACTCCAGGTTTGCTGTATCCCTTGGACCTTCTTGTTGACGATGAAACACAGAAATTGCATCGGAATTAAATACTAAAAGCACAATGCCGACTTAAATACAAGAAGACTGACTCTTCTTACTGACTATGTTTTGAACCATTCCTGTGACACTAGTTATAGATAGCGATGCTTCACTTCAGGTTCACTGTATCCCTCTGACCTTCTTATTGACGATGAAACACAGAAATTGCATCGGAATTAAATAGAAAAAGCACAATACCGACTAAAGTAAAAGAAGTCTGACTCTTCTTACTGTCTATGTTTTAACCATTCCTGCGACACTAGTTATAGATTCCGATGCTTCACTCCAGGTTTACTGTATCCCTTGGACCTTCTTATTGACGATGAAACACAGAAATTGCATCAGAATTAAATACAAAAAGCACAATGCCGAATTAGGTACATACAGACTGCCTCTTCTTACTGTCTATGTTTTGAACCATTCCTGTGACACTAGTTATGGATTCCGATCGTTCACTTCAGGTTTACTGTATCCCTTGGACATTCTTATTGACGATGAAACACGGAAATTGCATCGGAATTAAATACAAAAGGCACAATACCGACTTAAGTACTAGTAGACTGACTCTTCTTACTGACTATGTATTGAACCATTCCTGTGACACTAGTCATAGATTCCGATGCTTCACTTCAGGATTACTGTATCCCTCTGACCTTCTTATTGACGATTAAACACGGAAATTGCACCGGAATTAATTTCAAAAGGCACAATGCCGACTTAAGTACAAGAACACTGACTCTTCTTACTGTCTATGTTTTGAACCATCCCTGGGACACTAGTAATAAATTCCTATGCTTCACTCCAGGTTTACTGTATCCCTTGGACCTTCTTATTGACGATGAAACACAGGAATTGCATCGGAAATAAATTCAAAAGCACAATGCCGACTTAAAAACAAGAAGACTGACTCTTCTTACTGACTACGTTTTGATCCATTCCTGTGACACTAGTTATAGATTCCGATGCTTCACTTCAGGTTTACTGTATGCCTCTGACCTTATTATTGACGATGCAACACAGAAATTGCATCAGAATAAAATACAAAAGGCACAATGCCGAGTTATGTTCAAGAAGACGGACTCATCTTACTGTCTATGTTTTGAACCATTCCTGGACACTAGTTATAGACTCTGATACTTCACTCCAGGTTTACTGTATCCCTTGGACCTTCTTATTGACGATGAAACACAGAAATTGCATCGCAATTAAAAACAGAAGGCACAATGCCGACTTAAGTACAAGAAGTCTGACTCTTCTTACTGTCTGTGATTTGAACCATTCCTGTGACACTAGTTATAGATTCCGATGCTTCACTCCAGGTTTACTGTATCCCTTGGACCTTCTTATTGACGATGAAACACAGAAATTGCATCAGAATTAAATAGAAAAGGCACAATGAAGACTTAAGTACAAGAAGACCGACTCTTCCTACTGACTATGTTTTGAACCATTCCTGTGACACTAGTTATAGATTCCGACGATTCCCTTCAGGTCTACCGTATCCCTTGGACTCTCTTATTGACGATGAAACACAGAAATTGCATCGGAATTAAATACAAAAGGCACAATACCGACTTAAGTACAAGAAGACTGACTCTTCTTACTGTCTATGTTTTGAACCATTCCTTTGCCATTAGTCATAGATTCCGATGGCTCACTTCAGGATTACTGTATCCCTCTGACCTTCTTATTGACGATGAAACACAGAAATTGCACCGGAATTAAATACAAAAGGCACAATGCCGACTTAAGTACAAGAAGACTGACTCTTCTTACTGCCTATGTTTTGAACCATCCCTGTGACACTAGTTATTGATTCCGATGCTTCACTCCAGGTTTACTGTATCCCTTGGACCTTCTTATTGACGATGAATCACAGAATTTGTATCGGAATTAAATACAAAAGGCACAATGCCGACTTAAGTAAAAGAAGTCTGACTCTTCTTACTGTCTATGTTTGAACCATTCCTGTGACACTAGTTATAGATTCCGATGCTTCACTCCAGGTTTACTGAATCCCTTGGACCCTCTTATTGACGATGAAACACAGAAATTGCATCAGAATTAAATAGAAAATGCACAATGATGACTTAAGTACAAGAAGACAGACTCTTCTTACTGACTATGTTTTGAACCATTCCTGTGACACTAGTCATAGATTCCGATGGTTAACATCAGGATTACTGTATCCCTTGGATCTTCTTATTGACGATGAAAAACAGAAATTGCATCGGAATTAAATCCAAAAGGCACAATGCCGAATTAAGTACAAGAAAACTGACTCTTCTTACTGTCTATGTTTTGAACCATTCCTGTGACTCTAGTTATAGATTCCGATGCTTCACTTCAGGTTTACTGTATCCCTCTGACATTCTTATTGACGGTGAAACACAGAAATTGCATCGGAATTAAATACAAAAGGCACAATGCCGACATAAGTACAAGAAGACTGACTCTTCTTACTGTCTATGTTTTGAACCATTCCTGTGACACTAGTTATAGATTCAGATGCTTCAATTTAGGTCTACTGTATCCCTTGGACCTTCTTATTGACGATGAAACACAGAAATTGCATCGGAATTAAATACAAAAGGCACAATGCCGACTTAAGTACATGTAGACTGACTTTTCCTGCTGTCTATGTTCTGAACCTTTCCTGTGACATTAGTTACAAATTTCGATGGTACGTTTCAGGTTTACTGTATCCCTTGGACCTTCTTATTGACGATGAAACACAGAAATTGCATCGGAATTAAATAGAATAGGCACAATGCCAACTTAACTACAAGAAGACTGACCCTACTTACTGAGTATGTTTGAACCATTCCTGTGACACTAGTTATAGATTCCGATGCTTATCTTCAGGATTACTGTATCCCTTGGACCTTTCGTATTGACGATGAAACACAGAAATTCCAGCGGAATTAAATACAAAGGGCTCAATGCCGAATTAACTTCAAGAAGACTGACTCGTCTTACTGACTATGTTTTGAAACATCCCTGGGACACTAGTTATAGAATCCGATGCTTCACTCCAGGTTTACTGTATCCCTTGGACCATCGTATTGGCGATGGAACACAAAAATTGCATCGGAATTAAATACAATAGGCACAATGCCGACTTAAGTACAAGAAGACGGACTCTTCCATCTGTCTATGTTTTGAACCATTTCTGTGACACAAGTTATAGATTCTGATGCTTCACTTCAGGTTTACTGTATCCCTTGGACGTTCTTATTGACGATGAATCACAGAAATTGGATCGGAATTAAGTAGAAAAGGCACAATGCCGACTTAAGTAGAAGAATACTGACTCATCTTACTGTCTATGTTTTGAACCGTCCCTGTGACACTAGTTATAGATTTCGATGCTTCACTCCTGGTTTACTGTATCCCTTCGACTTTCTTATTGACGATGAAACACAAAAATTGCATCGCAATTAAATATAAATAGTACAATGCCCACTTAAGTACAAGAAGACTGACTCTTCTTACTGACTATGCTTTGAACCATTCCTGTGACACTAGTTATAGATTCCGATGCATCACTTCAGGTTTACTGTATCCCTCTGACCTTCGTATTGACATGGAAACACAGAAATTGCATCGGAATTAATTACAAAAGGCACAATACCGACTTAAGTACAAGAAGCCTGACTCTTCTTACTGACTATGTTTTGAACCATTCCTGTGACACTAGTCATAGATTCCGATGCTTCGCTTCAGGATAACTGTATCCCTCTGACCTTCGTATTGACGATGAAACACAGAAATAGCATCGGAATTAAATACAAAAGGCCCAATGCCGACTTAAGTAAAAGAAGTCTGACTCTTCTTACTGTCTATGGTTTGAACCAATCCTGTGACACTAGTTATAGATTCCGATGCTTCACTCCAGGTTTACTGTATCCCTTGGACCTTCTTATTGACGATGAAACACAGAAATTGCATCAGAATTAAATAGAAAAGGCACAATGATGACTTAAGCACAAGAAGACCGACTCTTCCTACTGACTATGTTTTGAACCATTCCTGTGACACTAGTTATAGATTCCGACGATTCCCTTCAGGTTTACTGTATCCCTTGGACTCTCTGATTGACGATGAAACACAGAAATTGCATCGGAATTAAATACAAAAGCACAATACCGACTTAAGTACAAGAAGACTGACTCTTCTTACTGTCTATGTTTTGAACCATTCCTGTGCCACTAGTCATAGATTCCGATGCTTCACTTCAGGATTACTGTATCCCTCTGACCTTCTTGTTGACGATGAAACACAGAAATTGCACCGGAATTAAATACAAAAGGCACAATGCCGACTTAAGTACAAGAAGACTGACTCTTCTTACTGCCTATGTTTTGAACCATCCCTGTGACACTAGTTATAGATTCCGATGCTTCACTCCAGGTTTACTGTATCCCTTGGACCTTCTTATTGACGATGAAACACAGAAATTGTATCGGAATTAAATACAAAAGGCACAATGCCGACTTAAGTACAAGAAGACTGACTCTTCTTACTGACTATGCTTTGAACCATTCCTGTGACACTACTTATAGATTCCGATGCTTCACTCCATGTTTACTGTATCCCTTGGACCTTCTTATTGACGATGAAACACAGAATTTGCATCGGAATTAAATACAAAAGGCACAATGCCGACTAAAGTACAAGAAGACTGACTCTTCCGACAGTCTATGTTTTGAACCATTCCTGTGACACTAGTTATAGATTCAGGTGCTTCACTCCAGGTTTACTGTATCCCTTGGACCTTCTTATTGACGATGAAACACAGAAATTGCATCGGAATTAAATACAAAAGGCACAATGCCGAAATAAGTACAAGAAAACTGACTCTTCTTACTGTCTATGCTTTTAACCATTCCTTTGACTCTAGTTATAGATTCCGATGCTTGACATCAGATTTACTGTATCCCTCTGACCTTCTTATTGACGGTGAAACACAGAAATTGCATCGGAAATAAATACAATAGGCACAATGCCGACATAAGTACAAGAAGACTGACTCTTCTTACTGTCTATGTTTTGAACCATTCCTGTGACACTAGGTATAGATTCAGATGCTTCAATTTAGGTCTACTGTATCCCTTGGACCTTCTTATTGACGATGAAACAAAGAAGTTCCAGCAGAATTAAATACAAAAGGCTCAATGCCGAATTAAGTACAGGATGACTGACTCTTCATACTGTCTATGTTTTGAACCACTCCTGTGACACTAGTTATAGACTCTGATACTTCACTCCAGGTATACTGTATCCCTTGGACCTTCCTATTGACGATGAAGCACAGAAATTGCATCGCAATTAAATACAGAAGGCACAATGCCGACTTAAGTACAAGAAGTCTGACTCTTCTTACTGTCTGTGATTTGAACCATTCCTGTGACACTAGTTATAGATTTCGATGCTTCACTCCAGGTTTACTGTATCCCTTGGACCTTCGTATTGACGATGAAACACAAAAATTGCATCGGAATTAAATACAAATAGCACAATGCCGACTTAAGTACAAGAAGACTGACTCTTCTTACTGACTATGCTTTGAACCATTCCTGTGACACTAGTTATAGATTCCGATGCTTCACGTCAGGTTTACTGTATCCCTCTGACCTTCTTATTGACGGTGAAACACAGAAATTGCATCTGAATTAAATACAAAAGGCACAATGCCGACATAAGTACAAGAAGACTGACTCTTCTTACTGACTATGTTTGAACCATTCCTGTGACACTAGTCATAGATTCCAATGCTTCACTTCAGGATTATTGTATCCCTCTGACCTTCTTATTGACGATGAAACACAGAAATAGCATCGGAATTAAATACAAAAGGCACAATGCCGACTTAAGTAAAAGAAGTCTGACTCCTCTTACTGTCTATGACTTGAACCAATCCTGTGACACTAGTTGTAGATTCCGATGCCTCACTCCAGGTTTATTGTATCCCTTGGACCTTCTTATTGACGATGAAACACAGAAATTGCATCACAATTAAATAGAAAAGGCACAATGATGACTTAAGTACAGGAAGACCGACTCTTCTTACAGACTATGTTTTGAACCAGTCCTGTGACACTAGTTATAGATTCCGACGATTCCCTTCAGGTTTACTGTATCCCTTGGACCTTCTTGTTGACGATGAAACACAAAAATTGCATCGGAATTAAATACAAAAAGCACTATGCCGACTTAAGTACAACAAGACTGACACTACTTACTGACTATGTTTTGACCCATTCCTGTGACACTTGTTATAGATTCCAATGCTTCACTTCAGGATTACTGTATCCCTCTGACCTTCTTATTGAAGATGAAACACAGAAATAGCACCGGAATTAAATACAAAAGGCACAATGCCGACTTAAGTACAAGAACACCTACTCTTCTTACTGTCTAAGTTTTGAACCATCCCTGGGACACTAGTTATAGATTCCGAAGCTTCACCCCAGGTTTGCTGTATCCCTTGGACCTTCTTATTGACGTTGAAACACAAAAATTGCATTGGAATTAAATACAAAATGCACAATGCCGACTTAAGTACAAGAAGACTGACTCTTCTTACTGACTATGCTTTGAACCATTCCTGTGGCACTAGTTATATTTTCCGATGCTTCACTTCAGGTTTACTGTATCCCTCTGACCTTCTTATTGACGATGAAACACAGAAATTGCATCAGAATTAAATACAAAAGGCACAATGCCGAATTAAGTACAAGAAGACTGACTCTTGTTACTGTCTATGCTTTGAACCATTCCTGTGACACTAGTTATTGACTCCGATGCTTCACTCCAGTTTTACTGTATCCCTTGGACCTTCTTATTGACGATGAAACACAGAAATGCATCGGAATTAAATACAAAAGGCACAATGACGACTTAAGTAAAAGTAGTCTGACTCTTCTTACTGTCTATGCTTTGAACCATTCCTGTAACACTAGTTATAGATTCCGATGCTTCACTCCATGTTTACTGTATCCTTTGGACCCTCTTATTGACGATGAAACACAGAAATTGCATCAGAATTAAATAGAAAAGGCACAATGATGACTTAAGTACAAGATGACTGACTCTTCTTACTGACTATGATTTGAGCCATTCCTGTGACACTAGTTATAGGTTCCGATGCTTCACTTCAGGTTTACTGTATCCCTTGGACCTTCTTATTGACATTGAAACACAGAAATTGCATCGGAATTAAATACAAAAGGCACAATACCGACTTAAGTACAAGAAGACTGACACTTCTTACTGACTATGTTTGAACCATTCCTGTGACACTAGTCATAGATTCCGATGCTTCACTACAGTATTACTGTATCCCTCTGACCTTCTTATTGACGATGCAACACAGAAATTGCATCGGAATTAAATACAAAAGGCACAATGCCGACTTAAGTACAAGAAGACTGACTCTTCTTACTGTCTATGTTTTGAACCATGCCTGGGACACTAGTTATAGATTCCGATGCTTCACTCGAGGTTTACTGTATCCCTAGGACCTTCTTATTGACCATGAAACACAGAAATTGCATCGGAATTAAATACAATCGGCAAAATGCCGACTTAAGTACAAGAAGACTGACTCTTCTTACTGTCTATGCTTTGAACCATTCCTGTGACACTAGATATAGACTCCGATGCTTCACTCAAGGTTTACTGTATCCCTTGGACCTTCTTATTGACGATGAAACACAGAAATTGCATCGGAATTAAATTCAAAAGGCACAATACCGACTTAAGTACAAGAGGGCTGACTCTTCTTACCGACTATGTTTTGAACCACTCCTGTGACACTAGTCATAGATTCCGATGCTCCACTTCAGGTTAACTGTATCCCTCTGACTGTCTTATTGACGATGAAACACAGAAATTGCATTGGAATTAAGTAGAAAAGGCACAATGCCGTCTTAAGAACAAGAAGACTGAATCTTCCAACTCTCTATGCTTTGAACCATTCCTGTGACACTAGTCATAGATTCCGATGCTTCACCTCAGGATTACTGTGTCCCTCTGACCTTCTTATTGACGATGAAACACAGAAATAGCACCGGAATTAAGTACAAAAGGCACAATGCCGACTTAGGTACAAGAAGACCTACTCTTCTTACTGTCTAAGTTTTGAACCATCCCTGGAACACTAGTTATAGATTCCGAAGCTCCACCCCAGGTTTACTGTATCCCTTGGACCTTCTTATTGACGATGAAACACAGAAATTGTATCGGAATTAAATAGAAAAGGCGCAATGCCGACTAAGGTACAAGAATACTGTTTCATCCTACTGTCTATGTTTGAACCGTCCTGTGACACGAGTTATAGATTTCGATGCTTCACTCCAGGTTTGCTGTATCCCTGGGACCTTCTTATTGACGTTGAAACACAAAAATTGCATCGGAATTAAATACAAAAAGCACAATGCCGACTTAAGTATAAGAAGACTGACTCTTCTTACTGTCTATGCTTTGAACCATTCCTGTGACACTAGATATAGACTCCGATGCTTCACTCCAGGTTTACTGTATCCCTTGGACCTTCTTATTGACGATGAAACACAGAAATTGCATCGGAATTAAATACAAAAGGCACAATGCCGACTTAAGTAAAAGAAGTCTGACTCTTGTTACTGTCTATGCTTTGAACCATTCCTGTAACACTAGTTATAGATTCCGTTGCTTCACTCTGGGTTTACTGTGTACCTTGGACCTTCTTATTGACGATGAAACACAGAAATTGCATCAGAATTAATTAGAAAAGGCAAAATGATGACTTAAGTACAAGATGACTGACTCTTCTTACTGACTATGATTCGAACCATTCCTGTGACACCAGTTATAGATTCCGATGATTCACTTCAGGTTTACTGAATCCCTTGGACCTTCTTATTGACGATGAAACACAGAAATTGCATCGGAATTAAATAGAAATGGCACAATACCGACGTATGTACATGAAGATTGACTCTTCGTACTGACTATGCTTTGAACCATTCCTGTGTCACTAGCCATAGATTCCGATGCTTCACTTCAGGGTTACTGTATCCCTCTGACCTTCTTATTGACGATGAAACACAGAAATTGCATCGGAATTAAATACAAAAAGCAAAATGCCGACTTAAGTACAAGAAGACTGACTCTTCTTACTGACTATGTTTTGAACCATTCCTGTGACACTAGTCATAGATTCCGATGCTCCACTTCAGGTTAACTGTATCCCTCTGACTGTCTTATTGACGATGAAACACAGAAATTGCATCGGAATTAAATAGAAAAGGCACAATGCCGACTTAAGAACAAGAAGACTGAATCTTCCAACTCTCATTGCTTTGAACCATTCCTGTGACACTAGTTATAGATTCCGATGCGTCACTTCAGGTTTACTGTATCCCTCTGACCTTCTTATTGACGATGAAACTCAGAAATTGCACCGGAATTAGATAGAAAATGGCACAATACCGACTTAAGTACAAGAAGACTGACTCTTCCTACTGTCTATGTTTTGAACCATTCCTGTGACACTAGTTTTTTATTCCGATGCTTCACTTCAGGTTTACTGTATCCCTTGGACCTTCTTATTGACGATGAAACACAGAAATGGCACCGGAGTTAAATAGAAAAAGGCACAATACCGACTTAAGTTCAAGACGACTGACTCTTCTTACTGACTATGTTTTGAACCATTCCTGTGACACTAGTTATAGATTCCGGTGTTTCACTTTAGGCTTACTGTATCCCTCAGACCTTCTTATTGACGATGAAACACAGAAAATGCATCAGAATTAAATAGAAAAGGCACATTGATGTCTTAAGTACAAGAAGACTGACTCTTCTTACTGTCTATGATTTGAACCATTCCTGTGACACCAGTTATAGACTCCGGTGCTTCACTTCATGTTTATTGTATCCCTTGGACCTTCGTATTGACGATGAAACACAGAAATTGCTTCGGAAATAAATAGAAAAGGCACAATGCCGACTTAAGTACAAGAATACTGACTCTTCTTACTGTCTATGTTTTGAACCGTCCCTGTGACACTAGTTATAGATTCCGATGCTTCACTTCAGGTTTACTGTATCCCTCTGACCTTCCCATTGACACTGAAACACAGAAATTGCATCGGAATTAAATACAAATGGCACAATACCGACGTAAGTACAAGAATACTGACTCTACTTACTGACTATGTTTTGAACCATTCCTGTGACACTAGTCATAGATTCCGATGCTTCACTTCAGGATTACTGTATCCCTCTGTCCTTCTTATTGATGATGAAACACAGAAATATCATCGGAATTAAATACAAAAGGCACAATGCCGACTTAAGTAAAAGAAGTCTGACTCTTCTTATTGTCTATGGTTTGAAACAATCCTGTGACACTAGTTATGGATTCCGATGCTTCACTCCAGGTTTACTGTATCCCTTGGACCTTCTTATTGACGATGAAGCACAGAAATTGCATCGGAATTAAATAGAAAAGGCACAATGATGACTTAAGTACAAGAAGACTGACTCTTCTTACTGACTATGTTTTGAACCATTCCTGTGACACTAGTTATAGATTCCGATGATTCCCTTGAGGTTTACTGCATCCCTTGGGCCTTCGTATTGACGATGAAACACAGAGATTGCATCGGAATTAAATACAAAAGGCACAATACCGACTTAAGGACAAGAAGACTTACTCTTCTTACTGACTATGTTTTGAACCTTTCCTGTGACACTAGTCATAGATTCCGATGCTTCTCTTCAGGATTACTGTATCCCTCTGACCTTCTTATTGAGGATGAAACACAGAAATTGCACCGGAATTAAATACAAAAGGCACAATGCCGACTTAAGTACAAGAAGAGTGACTCTTCTTACTGCCTATGTTTTGAACCATCCCTGGGACACTAGTTATAGATTCCGATGCATCACCCCAGGTTTACTGTATCCCTTGGACCTTCTTATTGACGAAGAAACACAGAAATTGTATCGGAATTAAATAGAAAAGGCACAATGCCGACTTAAGTACAAGAATACTGACTCATCTTACTGTCTATGCTTTGAACCGTCCCTGTGGCACTAGTTATAGATGTCGATGCTTCACTCCAGGTTTACTGTATCCCTTGAACCTTCTTATTGACGTTGAAACACAAATAATGCATCGGAATTAAATACAAAAAGCACAATGCCGACTTAAGTCCAAGAAGACTGACTCTTCTTACTGACTATGTTTTGAACCATTCCTGTGACACTAGTTATAGATTCCGATGATTCCCTTCAAGTTTACTGCATCCCCTGGGCCTTCTTATTGACGATGAAACACAGAGATTGCATCGGAATTAAATACAAAAGGCACAATACCGACTTAAGGACAAGAAGACTTACTCTTCTTACTGACTATGTTTTGAACCTTTCCTGTGACACTAGTCACAGATTCCGATGCTTCACTTCAGGATTACTGTATCCCTCTGACCTTCTTATTGAGGATGAAACACAGAAATTGCACCGGAATTAAATACAAAAGGCACAATGCCGACTTAAGTACAAGAAGAGTGACTCTTCTTACTGCCTATGTTTTGAACCATCCCTGGGACACTAGTTATAGATTCCGATGCTTCACCCCAGGTTTACTGTATCCCTTGGACCTTCTTATTGACGAAGAAACACAGAAATTGCATCGGAATTAAATAGAAAAGGCACAATGCCGACTTAAGTACAAGAATACTGACTCATCTTACTGTCTATGCTTTGAACCGTCCCTGTGGCACTAGTTATAGATGTCGATGCTTCACTCCAGGTTTACTGTATCCCTTGAACCTTCTTATTGACGTTGAAACACAAATAATGCATCGGAATTAAATACAAAAAGCACAATGCCGACTTAAGTCCAAGAAGACTGACTCTTCTTACTGACTATGTTTTGAACCATTCCTGTGACACTAGTTATAGATTCCGATGGTTCCCTTCAGGTTTACTGCATCCCTTGGGCCTTCTTATGGACGATGAAACACAGAGATTGCATCGGAATTAAATACAAAAGGCACAATACCGACTTAAGGACAAGAAGACTTACTCTTCTTACTGACTATGTTTTGAACCTTTCCTGTGACACTAGTCATAGATTCCGATGCTTCACTTCAGGATTACTGTATCCCTCTGACCTTCTTATTGAGGATGAAACACAGAAATTGCACCGGATTTAAATACAAAAGGCACAATGCCGACTTAAGTACAAGAAGAGTGACTCTTCTTACTGCCTATGTTTTGAACCATCCCTGGGACACTAGTTATAGATTCCGATGCTTCACCCCAGGTTTACTGTATCCCTTGGACCTTCTTATTGACGAAGAGACACAGAAATTGCATCGGAATTAAATAGAAAAGGCACAATGCCGACTTAAGTACAAGAATACTGACTCATCTTACTGTCTATGCTTTGACCCGTCCCTGTGGCACTAGTTATAGATGTCGATGCTTCACTCCAGGTTTACTGTATCCCTTGAACCTTCTTATTGACGTTGAAACACAAATAATGCATCGGAATTAAATACAAAAAGCACAATGCCGACTTAAGTCCAAGAAGACTGACTCTTCTTACTGTCTATGTTTTGAACAATTCCCTGTGACACTAGTTATAGATTCGATGCTTCACTTCAGGTTTACTGAATCCCTTGGACCTTCTTATTGACGATGAAACACGGAAAATGCAGCGGAAATAAATACAATAGGCACAATGCCGACCTAAGTACAAGAAGACTGACTCTTCCTTCTGTCTATGTTTGAACCATTCCTGTGACACTAGTTATAGATTCCGATGCTTCACTTCAGGTTTACTGTCTCCTCTGACCTTCTTAATGACGATGAAACACAGAAATTGCATCAGAATTAAATACAAAAGGCACAATGCCCAATTAAGTACAAGAGGACTGACTCTTCTTACTGTCTGTGCTTTGAACCATTCCTGTGACACTAGTTATAGACTCTGATGCTTCACTCCAGGTTTACTGTATCCCTTGGACCTTCTTATTGACGATGAAACACAGGAATTGCATCAGAATTAAATGGAAAAAGCACAATGATGACTTAAGTACAAGTAGACTGACTATTCTTACTGACTATGCTTTGAACCATTCCTGTGACACTAGTTATAGATTCCGATGATTCCCTTCTGGTTTACTGTATCCCTTGGACGTTCTTATTGACGATGAAACACAGAAATTGCATCTGAATTAAATACAAAAGGCACAATACCGACTTAAGTACAAGAAGACTGACTCTCTTATTGACTATGTTTTGAACCATTCCTGTGACACTAGTTACTAGATTCCGATGATTCCCTTCAGGTTTACTGTATCCCTTGGACCTTCTTATTGACGATGAAACACGGATATTGCATCGGAATTAAATACAAATAGCACAATGCCGAATTAAGTACAAGAAGACTGACTCTTCTTACTGACTATGTATTGAACCATTCCTGTGACATTAGTTATAGATTCCGATGCTTCACTTCACGTTTACTGTATCCCTCTGACCTTCTTATTGACATTGAAACACAGAAATTGCATCGGAATTAAATACAAATGGCACAATACCGACTTAAGTACAAGAATACTGACTCTACTTACTGACTATGTTTTGAACCATTCCTGTGACACTAGTCATAGATTCCGATTCTTCACTTCAGGATTACTGTATCCCTCTGTCCTTCTTATTGATGATGAAACACAGAAATAGCACCGGAATTAAATACAAAAGGCACAATGCCGACTTAAGTAAAAGAAGTCTGACTCTTCTTATTGTCTATGGTTTGAAACAATCCTGTGACACTAGTTATAGATTCCGATGCTTCACTCCAATTTTACTGTATCCCTTGGACCTTCTTATTGACGATGAAACACAGAAATTGCATCGGAATTAAATAGAAAAGGCACAATGATGACTTAAGTACAACAAGACTGACTCTTCTTACTGACTATGTTTTGAACCATTCCTGTGACACTAGTTATAGATTCCGGTGATTCCCTTCAGGTTTACTGCATCCCGTGGGCCTTCTTATTGACGATGAAACACAGAAATTGCATCGGAATTAAATACAAAAGGCACAATACCGACTTAAGGACAAGAAGACTTACTCTTCTTACTGACTATGTTTTGAACCTTTCCTGTGACACTAGTCATAGATTCCGATGCTTCACTTCAGGATTACTGCATCCCTCTGACCTTCTTATTGAGGATGAAACACAGAAATTGCACCGGAATTAAATACAAAAGGCACAATGCCGACTTAAGTACAAGAAGACTGACTCTTCTTACTGCCTATGTTTTGAACCATCCCTGGGACACTAGTTATAGATTCCGATGCTTCACCCCAGGTTTACTGTAACCGTTGGACCTTCTTATTGACGAAGAAACACAGAAATTGCATCGGAATTAAACACAATAGGCACAATGCCGACTTAAGTACAAGAAGACTGACTCTTCCTTCTGTCAATGTTTTGAACCATTCCTGTGACACTAGTTATAGATTCCAATGCTTCACTTCAGGTTTACTATATCCCTTGGACCTTCTTATTGACGATGAAACACAGAAGTTGCATCGGAATTAAATAGAAAAGGCACAATGCCGACTTAAGTACAAGAATACTGACTCATCTTACTATGTTTTGAACAATTCCTGTGACAATAGTTATAGATTCCGATGCTTCACTTCAGGTTTACTGTATCCCTCTGACCTTCTTAATGACGATGAAACACAGAAATTGCATCAGAATTAAATACAAAAGGCACAATGCCCAATTAAGTGCAAGAGGACTGACTCTTCTTACTGTCTGTGCTTTGAACCATTCCTGTGACACTAGTTATAGACTCTGATGCTTCACTCCAGGTTTACTGTATCCCTTGGACCTTCTTATTGACGATGAAAACACAGAAATTGCATCGGAATTAAATAGAAAAGGCACAATGCCGACTTAAGTACAAGAATACTGACTCATCTTACTGTCTATGCTTTGAACCGTCCCTGTGGCACTAGTTATGGATGTCGATGCTTCACTCCAGGTTTACTGTATCCCTTGGACCTTCTTATTGACGTTGAAACACAAATAATGCATCGGATATAAATACAAAAAGCACAATGCCGACTTAAGTCCAAGAAGACTGACTCTTCTTACTGACTATGTTTTGAACCATTCCTGTGACACTAGTTATAGATTCCGATGATTCCCTTCTGGTTTACTGTATCCCTTGGACCTTCTTAGTGACGATGAAACACAGATATTGCATCGGAATTAAATACAAAAGGCACAATGTCGACTTAAGTAAAAGAAGTCTGACTCTTCTTATTGTCTATGGTTTGAAACAATCCTGTGACACTAGTTATAGATTCCGATGCTTCACTCCAGGTTTACTGTATCCCTTGGACCTTCTTATTGACGATGAAACACAGAAATTGCATCAGAATTAAATAGAAAAGGCACAATGCTGACTTAAGTACAAGAAGACTGACTCTTCTTACTGACTATGTTTTGAACCATTCCTGTGACACTAGTTATAGATTCCGATGATTCCCTTTAGGTTTACTGCATCCCTTGGGCCTTCTTATTGACGATGAAACACAGAAATTGCATCGGAATTAAATACAACAGGCACAATACCGACTTAAGGACAAGAAGACTTACTCTTCTTACTGACTATGTTTTGAACCTTTCCTGTGACACTAGTCATAGATTCCGATGCTTCACTTCAGGATTACTGTATCCCTCTGACCTTCTTATTGAGGATGAAACACAGAAATTGCACCGGAATTAAATACAAAAGTCACAATGCCGACTCAAGTACAAGAAGACTGACTCTTCTTACTGCCTATGTTTTGAACCATCCCTGGGACACTAGTTATAGATTCCGATGCTTCACCCCAGGTTTACTGTATCCCTTGGACTTTCTTATTGACGAAGAAACACAGAAATTGCATCGGAATTAAACACAATAGGCACAATGCCGACTTAAGTACAAGAAGACTGACTCTTCCTTCTGTCTATGATTTGAACCATTCCTGTGACACTAGTTATAGGTTCCGATGCTTCACTTCAGGTTTACTATATCCCTTGGACCTTCTTATTGACTATGAAACACAGAAATTGCATCGGAATTAAATAGAAAAGGCACAATGCCGACTTAAGTACAAGAATACTGACTCATCTTACTGTCTATGTTTTGAACAATTCCTGTGACACTAGTTATAGATTCCGATGCTTCACTTCAGGTTTACTGTATCCCTTGGACCTTCTTATTGACGATGAAACACGGAAAATGCATCGGAAATAAATACAATAGGTACAATGCCGACTTAAGTACAAGAAGACTGACTCTTCCTTCTGTCTATGTTTTGAACCATTCCTGTGACACTAGTTATAGATTCCGATGCTTCACTTCAGGTTTACTGTATCCCTCTGACCTTCTTAATGACGATGAAACACAGAAATTGCATCAGAATTAAATACAAAAGGCACAATGCCCAATTAAGTACAAGAGGACTGACTCTTCTTACTGTCTGTGCTTTGAACCATTCCTGTGACACTAGTTATAGATTCCGATGCTTCACTTCAGGTTTACTGTATCCCTTGGACCTTCTTATTGACGATGAAACACGGAAAATGCATCGGAAATAAATACAATAGGTACAATGCCGACTTAAGTACAAGAAGACTGACTCTTCCTTCTGTCTGTGCTTTGAACCATTCCTGTGACACTAGTTATAGATTTCGATGCTTCACTCCGGGTTTACTGTATCCCTTGGACCTTCTTATTGACTATGAAACACAGAAATTGCATCAGAATTAAATACAAAAGGCACAATGCCCAATTAAGTACAAGAAGACTGACTCTTCTTTCTGTCTATGTTTTGAACCATCCCTGGGACACTAGTTATAGTTTCCGATGCTTCACCCCAGGTTTACTGTATCTCTTGGACCTTCTTATTGACGATGAAACACAGAAATTGCATCAGAATTTAAATGGAAAAAGCACAATGATAACTTAAGTACAAGAAGACTGACTCTCCTTACTGACTATGATTGAACCATTCCTGTGACACTAGTTATAGATTCCGATGCTTCACTTCAGGTTTACTGTATCCCTCTGACCTTCTTAATGACGATGAAACACGGAAATTGCATCAGAATTAAATACAAAATGCACAATGCCGAATTAAGTACAGGAAGACTGACTCTTCTTACTGTCTATGCTTTGAACCATTCCTGTGACACTAGTTATATACTCCGATGCTTCACTCCAGGTTTACTGTATCCCTTGGACCTTCTTATTGACCATGAAACACAGAAATTGCATCAGAATTAAATGGAAAAAGCACAATGATAACTTAAGTACAAGAAGACTGACTCTTCTTACTGACTATGTTTTGAATCATTCCTGTGACACTAGTTATAGATTCCGATGATTCCCTTCTGGTTTACTGTATCCCTTGGACCTTCTTATTGACGATGAAACACAGAAAATGCATCGGAATTAAATACGAAAGGCACAATACTGACTTAAGTCCAAGAAGACGGACTCTCTTACTGACTATGTTTTGAACCATTCCTGTGACACTAGTCATAGATTCAGATGCTTCACTTCAGGATTACTGTATCCCTCTGACCTTCTTATTGACGATGGAACACAGAAATTGCACCGGAATTAAATACAAAATGCACAATGCCGACTTAAGTACAAGAAGACTGACTCTTCTTTCTGTCTATGTTTTGAACCATCCCTGGGACACTACTTATAGTTACCGATGCTTCACCCCATGTTTACTGTATCCCTTGGACCGTCTTAATGACGATGAAACACAGAAATTGCATCGGAATTAAATAGAAAAGGCACAATGCTGGCTTAAGTACAAAAATACTGTCTCATCTTACTGTCTATGCTTTGAACCGTCCCTGTGACACTAGTTATAGATGTCGATGCTTCACTCCAGGTTTACTGTATCCCTTGGACCTCCTTATTGACGTTGAAACACAAATGTTGCATCGGAATTAAATACAAAAAGCACAATGCCGACTTAAGTCCAAGAAGACTTACTCTTCTTACTGACTATGCTTTGAACCATTCCTGTGACACTAGTTATAGATTCCGATGCTTCACTTCAGGATTACTGTATCCCTCTGACCTTCTTATTGACGATGAAACACAGAAATTGCATCGGAATTAAATACAAAAGGCACTATGCAGACTTAAGTACACGAAGACTGACTCTTCTTAATCTCTATGTTTTGAACCATTCCTGGGACACTAGTTATAGATTCCGATGCTTCACTCGAGGTTTACTGTATCCCTTGGACTTTCTTATTGACGATGAAACACAGAAATTGCATCGGAATTAAATACAATCGGCAAAATGCCGACTAAAGTACAAGAAGACTGACTCCTCCTACTGTCTATGTTTTGAACCATTCCTGTGACACTAGTCAAAGATTCCGATGCTTCACTTCAGGTTTACTGTAACCCTTGGTCCTTCTTATTGACGATGAAACACAGAAATAGCATCGGAATTAATTACAAAAGGCACAATGCCGACGTAAGTAAAAGAAGTCTGACTCTTCTTTATGTCTATGGTTTGAACCAATCCTGTGACACTAGTTTTAGATTCCGATGCTTCACTCCAGGTTTACTGTATCCCTTGGACCTTCTCATTGACGATGAAACACAGAAACTGCATCGGAATTAAATAGAAAAGGCATAATGATGACTTAAGTACAAGAAGACTGACTCTTCTTACTGACTATGTTTTGAACCATTCCTGTGACACTAGTTATAGATTCCGATGATTTCCTTCAGGTTTACTGTATCCCTTGGACCTTCTTATTGACGATGAAACACAGAAATTGCATCGGAATTAAATACAAAAGGCACAATACCGACTTAAGTACAAGAAGACTAACTCTTATAACTGCCTATGTTTTGAATTATCCCTGGGACACTAGTTATAGATTCCGATGCTTCACCCCAGGTTTACTGTATCCCTTGGACCTTCTTATTGACGATGAAACACAGAAATTGCATCGGAATTAAATACAATAGGCACAATGCCGTCTTAAGTACAAGGAGACTGACTCTTCCTTCTGTCTATGCTTTGAACCATTCCTGTGACACTAGTTATAGTTTCCGATGCTTCACTTCAGGTTTACTGTATCCCTTGCACCTCCTTATTGACGATGAAACACAGAAATTGCATCGGAATTAAATAGAAAAGTCACAATGCCGACTTAAGTACAAGAATACTGACTCATCTTACTGTCTATGGTTTGAACCGTCCCTGTGACACTACTTATAGATTTCGATGCTTCACTCCAGGTTTACTGTATCCCTTGGACCTTCTTATTGACGATGAAACACAAAAATTGCATCGGAATTAAATATAAAAAGCACAATGCCGACTTAAGTACAAGAAGACTGACTCTTCTTACTGACTATGCTTTGAACCATTCCTGCGACACTAGTTATAGATTCCGGTGTTTTACTTCAGGTTTACTGTATCCCTCTGACCTTCTTAATGACGATGAAACACAGACATTGCATCAGAATTAAATACAAAAGGCACAATGCCGAATTAAGTTCAAGAAGACTGACTCTTCTTACTGTCTATGCTTTGAACCATTCCTGTGACACTAGTTATAGACTCCGCTGCTTCACTCCAGGTTTACTTTATCCCTTGGACCTTCTTGTTGACGATGAAACACAGAAATTGCATCAGAATTAAATGGAAAAAGCACAATGATGACTTAAGTACAAGAAGACTGACTCTTCTTACTGACTATGCTTTGAACCATTCCTGCGACACTAGTTATAGATTCCGGTGTTTTACTTCAGGTTTACTGTATCCCTCTGACCTTCTTAATGACGATGAAACACAGACATTGCATCAGAATTAAATACAAAAGGCACAATGCCGACTTAAGTACAAGAAGACTGACACTTCTTACTGTCTATGTTTTGAACCATCCCTGGGACACTAGTTATAGATTCCAATGCTTCACTCGAGGTTTACTGTATCCCTTGGACCTTCCTATTGACGATGAGACACTGAAATTGCATCGGAATTAAATGCAATAGGCAAAATGCCGACTAAAGTACAAGAAGACTCTTCCTACTGTCTATGTTTTGAACCATTCCTGTGACACTAGTCATAGATTCCGATGCTTCACTTCAGGTTTACTGTATCCCTTGGTCCTTCCTATTGACGATGAAACACAGAAATTGCATCGGAATTAAATACAAAAAGCACAATGCCGACTTAAGTACCAGAAGACTGACTCTTCTTACTGACTATGTTTTGAACCATTCCTGTGACACTAGTTATAGACTCGAATGCTTCACTCCAGGTTTATTGTATCCCTTGGACCTTCTTATTGACGATGAAACACAGAAATTGCATCGGAATTAAATACAAAAGGCACAATGCCGACTTAAGTAAAAGAAGCCTGACTCTTCTTACTGTCTATGATTTGAACCATTCCTGTGACACTAGTTATAGATTCCGATGCTTCACTCCAGTTTTACTGTATCCCTTGGACCTTCTTATTGACGACGAAACATTGAAATTCAATCAGAATTAAATAGAAAAGGCACAATGATGTCTTAAGTACAAGAAGACTGACTCTTCTTACTGACTATGATTTGAACCATTCCTGTGACACTAGTTATAGATTCCGATTCTTCACTTCAGGTTTACTGTATCCCTTAGACCTTCTTATTGACGATGAAACACAGAAATTGCATCGGTATTAAATACAAAAGGCACAATGCCGACTTAAGTAAAAGAAGACTGACTCTCTTACTGACTATGTTTTGAACCATTCCTGTGACACTAGTCATAGATTCCGATGCTTCACTTCAGGATTACTGTATCCCTCTGACCTTCTTATTGACGATGAAACACAGAAATTGCACCGGAATTAAATACAAAAGGCACAATGCCGACTTAAGTACAAGAAGACTGACTCTTCTTACTGTCTATGTTTTGAACCATCCCTGGGACACTAGTTATAGTTTGCGATGCTTCACCCCATGTTTACTGTATCCCTTGGACTTTCTTATTGACGATGAAACACAGAAATTGCAACGGAATTAAATAGAAAAGGCACAATGCGGACTTAAGTACAAGAATACTGACTCATCTTACTGTCTATGCTTTGAACCGCCCCTGTGACACTAGTTATAGATGTCGATGCTTCACTCCAGGTTTACTGTAACCCTTAGACCTTCTTATTGACGTTGAAACACAAATGTTGCATCGGAATTAAATACAAAAAGCACAATGCCGACTTAAGTCCAAAAAGACTGACTCTTCTTACTGACTATGTTTTGAACCATTCCTGTGACACTAGTTATAGATTTCGATGCTTCACTTCAGGATTACTGTATCCCTCTGACCTTCGTATTGACGATGAAACACAGAAATTGCATCGGAATTAAATAGAAAAGGCACAATGATGACTTAAGTACAAGAAAACTGACTCTTCTTACTGCCTATGTTTTGAACCATCCCTGGGACACTAGTTATAGATTCCGATGCTTCACCCCAGGTTTACTGTATCCCTTGGACCTTCTTATGGACGATGAAACACAGAAATTGCATCGGAATTAAATACAATAGGCACAATGTCGGCTTAAGTACAAGGAGACTGACTCTTCCTTCTGTCTATGCTTTGAACCATTCCTGTAAAACTAGTTATAGATTCCGATGCTTCACTTCAGGTTTACTGTATCCTTTGGACCTTCTTACTGACGATGAAACACAGAATTTGCATCGGAATTAAATAGAAAAGGCACAATGCCGACTTAAGTACAAGAATACTGACTCACCTTACTGTCTATGTTTTGAACCGTCCCTGTGACACTAGTTATAGATTTCGATGCTTCACTCAGGTTTACAGTATCCCTCTTACCTTCTTAATGACGATGAAACACAGAAATTGCATCGGAATTAAATACAAAAGGCACAATGCCGACTTAAGTCCAAGAAGACTGACTCTTCTTACTGACTATGTTTTGAACCATTCCTGTGACACTAGTTATAGATTCCGATGCTTCACTTCAGGATTACTGTATCCCTCTGACCTTCTTATTGACGATGAAACACAGAAATTGCATCGGAATTAAATACAAAAGGCATAATGCCGACTTAAGTACAAGAAGACTGACTCTTCTTACTGTCTATGTTTTGAACCATCACTGGGACACTAGTTATAGATTCCGATGCTTCACTCGAGGTTTACTGTATCCCTTGGACCTTCTTATTGACGATGAAACACTGAAATTGCATCGGAATTAACAACAATAGGCAAAATGCCGACTAAAGTGCAAGAAGACTGACTCTTCCTACTGTCTATGATTTGAACCATTCGTGTGACACTGGTCATAGATTCCGATGCTTCACTTCAGGTTGACTGTATCCCTTGGTCCTTCCTATTGACGATGAAACACAGAAATTGCATCGGAATTAAATACAAAAAGCACAATGCCGACTTAAGTACAAGAAGACTGACTCTTCTTACTGGCTATGTTTTGAACCATCCCTGGGACACAAGTTATATCTTCCGATGCTTCACTCCAGGTTTACTGTATCCCTCGGACCTTCTTATTGACGATGAAACACAGAAATTTCATCGGAATTAAATACAAAAGGCACAATGCCGACTTAAGTACAAGAAGACTGACTCTTCTTACTCTCTATGTTTTGAACCATCCCTGGGACACTATTTATAGATTCCGATGCTTCACTCGAGGTTTACGGTATCCCTTGGACCTTCATATTGACGATGAAACACAGAAATTGCATCGGAATTAAATACAATAGGAAAAATTCCGACTAAAGTACAAGAAGACTGACTCTTCCTACTGTCTATGTTTTGAACCATTCCTGTGACACTAGTCATAGATTCCGATGCTTCACTTCAGGTTTACTGTAACCCTTGGTCCTTCTTATTGACGATGAAACACAGAAATAGCATCGGAATTAAATACAAAAGGCACAATGCCCACTTAAGTAAAAGAAGTCTGACTCTTCTTATTGTCTATGGTTTGAACCAATCCTGTGACACTAGTTATAGATTCCGTTGCTTCACTCCAGGTTTACTGTATCCCTTGGACCTTCTTATTGACGATGAAACACAGAAATTGCATCGGAATTAAATAGAAAAGGCATAATGATGACTTAAGTAAAAGAAGCCTAACTCTTCTTACTGTCTATGTTTTGAACCATTCCTGTGACACTAGTTATAGATTCCGATACTTCACTCCAGGTTTACTGTATCCCATATACCTTCTTATTGACGATGAAACACAGAAATTCCATCAGTATTAAATAGAAAAGGCACAATGATGTCTTAAGTACAAGAAGACTGACTCTTCTTACTGACTATGATTAGAACCATTCCTGTGACACTAGTCATAGATTCCGATGCTTCACTTCAGGATTACTGTATCCCTCTGACCTTCTTATTGACGATGAAACACAGAAATTGCACCGGAATTAAATACAAAAGGCACAATGCCGACTTAAGTACAAGAAGACTGACTCTTCTTACTGTCTATGTTTTGAACCATCCCTGGGACACTAGTTATAGTTTGCGATGCTTCACCCCATGTTTACTGTATCCCTTGGACTTTCTTATTGACGATGAAACACAGAAATTGCATCGGAATTAAATAGAAAAGGCACAATGCCGACTTAAGTACAAGAATACTGACTCATCTTACTGTCTATGCTTTGAACCGCCCCTGTGACACTAGTTATAGATGTCGATGCTTCACTCCAGGTTTACTGTAACCCTTAGACCTTCTTATTGACGTTGAAACACAAATGTTGCATCGGAATTAAATACAAAAAGCACAATGCCGACTTAAGTCCAAAAAGACTGACTCTTCTTACTGACTATGTTTTGAACCATTCCTGTGACACTAGTTATAGATTTCGATGCTTCACTTCAGGATTACTGTATCCCTCTGACCTTCGTATTGACGATGAAACACAGAAATTGCATCGGAATTAAATAGAAAAGGCACAATGATGACTTAAGTACAAGAAAACTGACTCTTCTTACTGCCTATGTTTTGAACCATCCCTGGGACACTAGTTATAGATTCCGATGCTTCACCCCAGGTTTACTGTATCCCTTGGACCTTCTTATGGACGATGAAACACAGAAATTGCATCGGAATTAAATACAATAGGCACAATGTCGGCTTAAGTACAAGGAGACTGACTCTTCCTTCTGTCTATGCTTTGAACCATTCCTGTAAAACTAGTTATAGATTCCGATGCTTCACTTCAGGTTTACTGTATCCTTTGGACCTTGTTACTGACGATGAAACACAGAATTTGCATCGGAATTAAATAGAAAAGGCACAATGCCGACTTAAGTACAAGAATACTGACTCACCTTACTGTCTATGTTTTGAACCGTCCCTGTGACACTAGTTATAGATTTCGATGCTTCACTCCAGGTTTACTGTATCCCTCTTACCTTCTTAATGACGATGAAACACAGAAATTGCATCGGAATTAAATACAAAAGGCACAATGCCGACTTAAGTACAAGAAGACTGACTCTCTTATTGACTATGTTTTGAACCATTCCTGTGACACTAGTCATAGATTCCGATGCTTCACTTCAGGATTACTGTATTCCTCTGACCTTCTTATTGATGATGAAACACAGAAATTGCACCGGAATTAATTACAAATGGCACAATGCCTACTTAAGTACAAGAAGACTGACTCTTCTAACTGTCTATGTTTTGAACCATCCCTGTGACACTAGTTATAGAATCCGATGCTTCACCCCAGGTTTACTGTATCCCTTGGACCTTCTTATTGACGATGAAACACAGAAATTGCATCGGAATTAAATAGAAAAGGCACAATGCCGACTGAAGTACAAGGATACTGACTCATCTTACTGTCTATGCTTTGAACCGTCCCTGTGGCACTAGTTATAGATGTCTATGCTTCACTCCAGGTTTACTGTATCCCTTGGACCTTCTTATTGACGTTGAAACACAAATAATGCATCGGAATTAAATACAAAAAGCACAATGCCGACTTAAGTCCAAGAAGACTGACTCTTCTTAATGACTAAGTTTTGAACCATTCCTGTGACACTAGTTATAGATTCCGATGATTCCCTTCAGGTTTACTGTATCCCTTGGACCTTCTTATTGACGATGAAACACGGATATTGCATCGGAATTAAATACAAATAGCACAATGCCGAATTAAGTACAAGAAGACTGACTCTTCTTACTGACTATGTATTGAACCATTCCTGTGACATTAGTTATATATTCCGATGCTTCACTTCACGTTTACTGTATCCCTCTGACCTTCTTATTGACATTGAAACACAGAAATTGCATCGGTATTAAATACAAATGGCACAATACCGACTTAAGTACAAGAATACTGACTCTACTTACTGACTATGTTTTGAACCATTCCTGTGACACTAGTCATAGATTCCGATTCTTCACTTCAGGATTACTGTATCCCTCTGTCCTTCTTATTGATGATGAAACACAGAAATAGCACCGGAATTAAATACAAAAGGCACAATGCCGACTTAAGTAAAAGAAGTCTGACTCTTCTTATTGTCTATGGTTTGAAACAATCCTGTGACACTAGTTATAGATTTCGATGCTTCACTCCAATTTTACTGTATCCCTTGGACCTTCTTATTGACGATGAAACACAGAAATTGCATCGAATTTAAATAGAAAAGGCACAATGATGACTTAAGTACAAGAAGACTGACTCTTCTTACTGACTATGTTTTGAACCATTCCTGTGACACTAGTTATAGATTCCGGTGATTCCCTTCAGGTTTACTGCATCCCGTGGGCCTTCTTATTGACGATGAAACACAGAAATTGCATCGAATTAAATACAAAAGGCACAATACCGACTTAAGGACAAGAAGACTTACTCTTCTTACTGACTATGTTTTGAACCTTTCCTGTGACACTAGTCATAGATTCCGATGCTTCACTTCAGGATTACTGCATCCCTCTGACCTTCTTATTGAGGATGAAACACAGAAATTGCACCGGAATTAAATACAAAAGGCACAATGCCGACTTAAGTACAAGAAGACTGACTCTTCTTACTGTCTATGTTTTGAACCATCCCTGGGACACTAGTTATAGTTTGCGATGCTTCACCCCATGTTTACTGTATCCCTTGGACTTTCTTATTGACGATGAAACACAGAAATTGCATCGGAATTAAATAGAAAAGGCACAATGCGGACTTAAGTACAAGAATACTGACTCATCTTACTGTCTATGCTTTGAACCGCCCCTGTGACACTAGTTATAGATGTCGATGCTTCACTCCAGGTTTACTGTAACCCTTAGACCTTCTTATTGACGTTGAAACACAAATGTTGCATCGGAATTAAATACAAAAAGCACAATGCCGACTTAAGTCCAAAAAGACTGACTCTTCTTACTGACTATGTTTTGAACCATTCCTGTGACACTAGTTATAGATTTCGATGCTTCACTTCAGGATTACTGTATCCCTCTGACCTTCGTATTGACGATGAAACACAGAAATTGCATCGGAATTAAATAGAAAAGGCACAATGATGACTTAAGTACAAGAAAACTGACTCTTCTTACTGCCTATGTTTTGAACCATCCCTGGGACACTACTTATAGATTCCGATGCTTCACCCCAGGTTTACTGTATCCCTTGACCTTCTTATGGACGATGAAACACAGAAATTGCATCGGAATTAAATACAATAGGCACAATGTCGGCTTAAGTACAAGGAGACTGACTCTTCCTTCTGTCTATGCTTTGAACCATTCCTGTAAAACTAGTTATAGATTCCGATGCTTCACTTCAGGTTTACTATATCCTTTGGACCTTCTTACTGACGATGAAACACAGAATTTGCATCGGAATTAAATAGAAAAGGCACAATGCCGACTTAAGTACAAGAATACTGACTCACCTTACTGTCTATGTTTTGAACCGTCCCTGTGACACTAGTTATAGATTTCGATGCTTCACTCCAGGTTTACTGTATCCCTCTTACCTTCTTAATGACGATGAAACACAGAAATTGCATCGGAATTAAATACAAAAGGCACAATGCCGACTTAAGTCCAAGAAGACTGACTCTTCTTACTGACTATGTTTTGAACCATTCCTGTGACACTAGTTATAGATTCCGATGCTTCACTTCAGGATTACTGTATCCCTCTGACCTTCTTATTGACGATGAAACACAGAAATTGCATCGGAATTAAATACAAAAGGCATAATGCCGACTTAAGTACAAGAAGACTGACTCTTCTTACTGTCTATGTTTTGAACCATCACTGGGACACTAGTTATAGATTCCGATGCTTCACTCGAGGTTTACTGTATCCCTTGGACCTTCTTATTGACGATGAAACACTGAAATTGCATCGGAATTAACAACAATAGGCAAAATGCCGACTAAAGTGCAAGAAGACTGACTCTTCCTACTGTCTATGATTTGAACCATTCGTGTGACACTGGTCATAGATTCCGATGCTTCACTTCAGGTTGACTGTATCCCTTGGTCCTTCCTATTGACGATGAAACACAGAAATTGCATCGGAATTAAATACAAAAAGCACAATGCCGACTTAAGTACAAGAAGACTGACTCTTCTTACTGGCTATGTTTTGAACCATCCCTGGGACACAAGTTATATCTTCCGATGCTTCACTCCAGGTTTACAGTATCCCTCGGACCTTCTTATTGACGATGAAACACAGAAATTTCATCGGAATTAAATACAAAAGGCACAATGCCGACTTAAGTACAAGAAGACTGACTCTTCTTACTCTCTATGTTTTGAACCATCCCTGGGACACTATTTATAGATTCCGATGCTTCACTCGAGGTTTACGGTATCCCTTGGACCTTCATATTGACGATGAAACACAGAAATTGCATCGGAATTAAATACAATAGGAAAAATTCCGACTAAAGTACAAGAAGACTGACTCTTCCTACTGTCTATGTTTTGAACCATTCCTGTGACACTAGTCATAGATTCCGATGCTTCACTTCAGGTTTACTGTAACCCTTGGTCCTTCTTATTGACGATGAAACACAGAAATAGCATCGGAATTAAATACAAAAGGCACAATGCCCACTTAAGTAAAAGAAGTCTGACTCTTCTTATTGTCTATGGTTTGAACCAATCCTGTGACACTAGTTATAGATTCCGTTGCTTCACTCCAGGTTTACTGTATCCCTTGGACCTTCTTATTGACGATGAAACACAGAAATTGCATCGGAATTAAATAGAAAAGGCATAATGATGACTTAAGTAAAAGAAGCCTAACTCTTCTTACTGTCTATGTTTTGAACCATTCCTGTGACACTAGTTATAGATTCCGATACTTCACTCCAGGTTTACTGTATCCCATATACCTTCTTATTGACGATGAAACACAGAAATTCCATCAGTATTAAATAGAAAAGGCACAATGATGTCTTAAGTACAAGAAGACTGACTCTTCTTACTGACTATGATTAGAACCATTCCTGTGACACTAGTCATAGATTCCGATGCTTCACTTCAGGATTACTGTATCCCTCTGACCTTCTTATTGACGATGAAACACAGAAATTGCACCGGAATTAAATACAAAAGGCACAATGCCGACTTAAGTACAAGAAGACTGACTCTTCTTACTGTCTATGTTTTGAACCATCCCTGGGACACTAGTTATAGTTTGCGATGCTTCACCCCATGTTTACTGTATCCCTTGGACTTTCTTATTGACGATGAAACACAGAAATTGCATCGGAATTAAATAGAAAAGGCACAATGCCGACTTAAGTACAAGAATACTGACTCATCTTACTGTCTATGCTTTGAACCGCCCCTGTGACACTAGTTATAGATGTCGATGCTTCACTCCAGGTTTACTGTAACCCTTAGACCTTCTTATTGACGTTGAAACACAAATGTTGCATCGGAATTAAATACAAAAAGCACAATGCCGACTTAAGTCCAAAAAGACTGACTCTTCTTACTGACTATGTTTTGAACCATTCCTGTGACACTAGTTATAGATTTCGATGCTTCACTTCAGGATTACTGTATCCCTCTGACCTTCGTATTGACGATGAAACACAGAAATTGCATCGGAATTAAATAGAAAAGGCACAATGATGACTTAAGTACAAGAAAACTGACTCTTCTTACTGCCTATGTTTTGAACCATCCCTGGGACACTAGTTATAGATTCCGATGCTTCACCCCAGGTTTACTGTATCCCTTGGACCTTCTTATGGACGATGAAACACAGAAATTGCATCGGAATTAAATACAATAGGCACAATGTCGGCTTAAGTACAAGGAGACTGACTCTTCCTTCTGTCTATGCTTTGAACCATTCCTGTAAAACTAGTTATAGATTCCGATGCTTCACTTCAGGTTTACTGTATCCTTTGGACCTTCTTACTGACGATGAAACACAGAATTTGCATCGGAATTAAATAGAAAAGGCACAATGCCGACTTAAGTACAAGAATACTGACTCACCTTACTGTCTATGTTTTGAACCGTCCCTGTGACACTAGTTATAGATTTCGATGCTTCACTCCAGGTTTACTGTATCCCTCTTACCTTCTTAATGACGATGAAACACAGAAATTGCATCGGAATTAAATACAAAAGGCACAATGCCGACTTAAGTACAAGAAGACTGACTCTCTTATTGACTATGTTTTGAACCATTCCTGTGACACTAGTCATAGATTCCGATGCTTCACTTCAGGATTACTGTATTCCTCTGACCTTCTTATTGATGATGAAACACAGAAATTGCACCGGAATTAATTACAAATGGCACAATGCCTACTTAAGTACAAGAAGACTGACTCTTCTAACTGTCTATGTTTTGAACCATCCCTGTGACACTAGTTATAGAATCCGATGCTTCACCCCAGGTTTACTGTATCCCTTGGACCTTCTTATTGACGATGAAACACAGAAATTGCATCGGAATTAAATAGAAAAGGCACAATGCCGACTGAAGTACAAGAATACTGACTCATCTTACTGTCTATGCTTTGAACCGTCCCTGTGGCACTAGTTATAGATGTCTATGCTTCACTCCAGGTTTACTGTATCCCTTGGACCTTCTTATTGACGTTGAAACACAAATAATGCATCGGAATTAAATACAAAAAGCACAATGCCGACTTAAGTCCAAGAAGACTGACTCTTCTTAATGACTAAGTTTTGAACCATTCCTGTGACACTAGTTATAGATTCCGATGATTCCCTTCAGGTTTACTGTATCCCTTGGACCTTCTTATTGACGATGAAACACGGATATTGCATCGGAATTAAATACAAATAGCACAATGCCGAATTAAGTACAAGAAGACTGACTCTTCTTACTGACTATGCATTGAACCATTCCTGTGACATTAGTTATATATTCCGATGCTTCACTTCACGTTTACTGTATCCCTCTGACCTTCTTATTGACATTGAAACACAGAAATTGCATCGGTATTAAATACAAATGGCACAATACCGACTTAAGTACAAGAATACTGACTCTACTTACTGACTATGTTTTGAACCATTCCTGTGACACTAGTCATAGATTCCGATTCTTCACTTCAGGATTACTGTATCCCTCTGTCCTTCTTATTGATGATGAAACACAGAAATAGCACCGGAATTAAATACAAAAGGCACAATGCCGACTTAAGTAAAAGAAGTCTGACTCTTCTTATTGTCTATGGTTTGAAACAATCCTGTGACACTAGTTATAGATTTCGATGCTTCACTCCAATTTTACTGTATCCCTTGGACCTTCTTATTGACGATGAAACACAGAAATTGCATCGGAATTAAATAGAAAAGGCACAATGATGACTTAAGTACAAGAAGACTGACTCTTCTTACTGACTATGTTTTGAACCATTCCTGTGACACTAGTTATAGATTCCGGTGATTCCCTTCAGGTTTACTGCATCCCGTGGGCCTTCTTATTGACGATGAAACACAGAAATTGCATCGGAATTAAATACAAAAGGCACAATACCGACTTAAGGACAAGAAGACTTACTCTTCTTACTGACTATGTTTTGAACCTTTCCTGTGACACTAGTCATAGATTCCGATGCTTCACTTCAGGATTACTGCATCCCTCTGACCTTCTTATTGAGGATGAAACACAGAAATTGCACCGGAATTAAATACAAAAGGCACAATGCCGACTTAAGTACAAGAAGACTGACTCTTCTTACTGCCTATGTTTTGAACCATCCCTGGGACACTAGTTATAGATTCCGATGCTTCACCCCAGGTTTACTGTAACCGTTGGACCTTCTTATTGACGAAGAAACACAGAAATTGCATCGGAATTAAACACAATAGGCACAATGCCGACTTAAGTACAAGAAGACTGACTCTTCCTTCTGTCAATGTTTTGAACCATTCCTGTGACACTAGTTATAGATTCCAATGCTTCACTTCAGGTTTACTATATCCCTTGGACCTTCTTATTGACGATGAAACACAGAAGTTGCATCGGAATTAAATAGAAAAGGCACAATGCCGACTTAAGTACAAGAATACTGACTCATCTTACTATGTTTTGAACAATTCCTGTGACAATAGTTATAGATTCCGATGCTTCACTTCAGGTTTACTGTATCCCTCTGACCTTCTTAATGACGATGAAACACAGAAATTGCATCAGAATTAAATACAAAAGGCACAATGCCCAATTAAGTGCAAGAGGACTGACTCTTCTTACTGTCTGTGCTTTGAACCATTCCTGTGACACTAGTTATAGACTCTGATGCTTCACTCCAGGTTTACTGTATCCCTTGGACCTTCTTATTGACGATGAAACACAGAAATTGCATCGGAATTAAATAGAAAAGGCACAATGCCGACTTAAGTACAAGAATACTGACTCATCTTACTGTCTATGCTTTGAACCGTCCCTGTGGCACTAGTTATAGATGTCGATGCTTCACTCCAGGTTTACTGTATCCCTTGGACCTTCTTATTGACGTTGAAACACAAATAATGCATCGGATATAAATACAAAAAGCACAATGCCGACTTAAGTCCAAGAAGACTGACTCTTCTTACTGACTATGTTTTGAACCATTCCTGTGACACTAGTTATAGATTCCGATGATTCCCTTCAGGTTTACTGTATCCCTTGGACCTTCTTAGTGACGATGAAACACAGATATTGCATCGGAATTAAATACAAAAGGCACAATGTCGACTTAAGTAAAAGAAGTCTGACTCTTCTTATTGTCTATGGTTTGAAACAATCCTGTGACACTAGTTATAGATTCCGATGCTTCACTCCAGGTTTACTGTATCCCTTGGACCTTCTTATTGACGATGAAACACAGAAATTGCATCAGAATTAAATAGAAAAGGCACAATGCTGACTTAAGTACAAGAAGACTGACTCTTCTTACTGACTATGTTTTGAACCATTCCTGTGACACTAGTTATAGATTCCGATGATTCCCTTCAGGTTTACTGCATCCCTTGGGCCTTCTTATTGACGATGAAACACAGAAATTGCATCGGAATTAAATACAACAGGCACAATACCGACTTAAGGACAAGAAGACTTACTCTTCTTACTGACTATGTTTTGAACCTTTCCTGTGACACTAGTCATAGATTCCGATGCTTCACTTCAGGATTACTGTATCCCTCTGACCTTCTTATTGAGGATGAAACACAGAAATTGCACCGGAATTAAATACAAAAGTCACAATGCCGACTCAAGTACAAGAAGACTGACTCTTCTTACTGCCTATGTTTTGAACCATCCCTGGGACACTAGTTATAGATTCCGATGCTTCACCCCAGGTTTACTGTATCCTTTGGACTTTCTTATTGACGAAGAAACACAGAAATTGCATCGGAATTAAACACAATAGGCACAATGCCGACTTAAGTACAAGAAGACTGACTCTTCCTTCTGTCTATGATTTGAACCATTCCTGTGACACTAGTTATAGGTTCCGATGCTTCACTTCAGGTTTACTATATCCCTTGGACGTTCTTATTGACTATGAAACACAGAAATTGCATCGGAATTAAATAGAAAAGGCACAATGCCGACTTAAGTACAAGAATACTGACTCATCTTACTGTCTATGTTTTGAACAATTCCTGTGACACTAGTTATAGATTCCGATGCTTCACTTCAGGTTTACTGTATCCCTTGGACCTTCTTATTGACGATGAAACACGGAAAATGCATCGGAAATAAATACAATAGGTACAATGCCGACTTAAGTACAAGAAGACTGACTCTTCCTTCTGTCTATGTTTTGAACCATTCCTGTGACACTAGTTATAGATTCCGATGCTTCACTTCAGGTTTACTGTATCCCTCTGACCTTCTTAATGACGATGAAACACAGAAATTGCATCAGAATTAAATACAAAAGGCACAATGCCCAATTAAGTACAAGAGGACTGACTCTTCTTACTGTCTGTGCTTTGAACCATTCCTGTGACACTAGTTATAGATTCCGATGCTTCACTTCAGGTTTACTGTATCCCTTGGACCTTCTTATTGACGATGAAACACGGAAAATGCATCGGAAATAAATACAATAGGTACAATGCCGACTTAAGTACAAGAAGACTGACTCTTCCTTCTGTCTGTGCTTTGAACCATTCCTGTGACACTAGTTATAGATTTCGATGCTTCACTCCGGGTTTACTGTATCCCTTGGACCTTCTTATTGACTATGAAACACAGAAATTGCATCAGAATTAAATACAAAAGGCACAATGCCCAATTAAGTACAAGAAGACTGACTCTTCTTTCTGTCTATGTTTTGAACCATCCCTGGGACACTAGTTATAGTTTCCGATGCTTCACCCCAGGTTTACTGTATCTCTTGGACCTTCTTATTGACGATGAAACACAGAAATTGCATCAGAATTTAAATGGAAAAAGCACAATGATAACTTAAGTACAAGAAGACTGACTCTCCTTACTGACTATGTTTGAACCATTCCTGTGACACTAGTTATAGATTCCGATGCTTCACTTCAGGTTTACTGTATCCCTCTGACCTTCTTAATGACGATGAAACACGGAAATTGCATCAGAATTAAATACAAAATGCACAATGCCGAATTAAGTACAGGAAGACTGACTCTTCTTACTGTCTATGCTTTGAACCATTCCTGTGACACTAGTTATATACTCCGATGCTTCACTCCAGGTTTACTGTATCCCTTGGACCTTCTTATTGACCATGAAACACAGAAATTGCATCAGAATTAAATGGAAAAAGCACAATGATAACTTAAGTACAAGAAGACTGACTCTTCTTACTGACTATGTTTTGAATCATTCCTGTGACACTAGTTATAGATTCCGATGATTCCCTTCTGGTTTACTGTATCCCTTGGACCTTCTTATTGACGATGAAACACAGAAAATGCATCGGAATTAAATACGAAAGGCACAATACTGACTTAAGTCCAAGAAGACGGACTCTCTTACTGACTATGTTTTGAACCATTCCTGTGACACTAGTCATAGATTCAGATGCTTCACTTCAGGATTACTGTATCCCTCTGACCTTCTTATTGACGATGGAACACAGAAATTGCACCGGAATTAAATACAAAATGCACAATGCCGACTTAAGTACAAGAAGACTGACTCTTCTTTCTGTCTATGTTTTGAACCATCCCTGGGACACTAATTATAGTTACCGATGCTTCACCCCATGTTTACTGTATCCCTTGGACCGTCTTAATGACGATGAAACACAGAAATTGCATCGGAATTAAATAGAAAAGGCACAATGCTGGCTTAAGTACAAAAATACTGTCTCATCTTACTGTCTATGCTTTGAACCGTCCCTGTGACACTAGTTATAGATGTCGATGCTTCACTCCAGGTTTACTGTATCCCTTGGACCTCCTTATTGACGTTGAAACACAAATGTTGCATCGGAATTAAATACAAAAAGCACAATGCCGACTTAAGTCCAAGAAGACTTACTCTTCTTACTGACTATGCTTTGAACCATTCCTGTGACACTAGTTATAGATTCCGATGCTTCACTTCAGGATTACTGTATCCCTCTGACCTTCTTATTGACGATGAAACACAGAAATTGCATCGGAATTAAATACAAAAGGCACTATGCAGACTTAAGTACACGAAGACTGACTCTTCTTAATCTCTATGTTTTGAACCATTCCTGGGACACTAGTTATAGATTCCGATGCTTCACTCGAGGTTTACTGTATCCCTTGGACTTTCTTATTGACGATGAAACACAGAAATTGCATCGGAATTAAATACAATCGGCAAAATGCCGACTAAAGTACAAGAAGACTGACTCTTCCTACTGTCTATGTTTTGAACCATTCCTGTGACACTAGTCAAAGATTCCGATGCTTCACTTCAGGTTTACTGTAACCCTTGGTCCTTCTTATTGACGATGAAACACAGAAATAGCATCGGAATTAATTAGAAAAGGCACAATGCCGACGTAAGTAAAAGAAGTCTGACTCTTCTTTATGTCTATGGTTTGAACCAATCCTGTGACACTAGTTTTAGATTCCGATGCTTCACTCCAGGTTTACTGTATCCCTTGGACCTTCTCATTGACGATGAAACACAGAAACTGCATCGGAATTAAATAGAAAAGGCATAATGATGACTTAAGTACAAGAAGACTGACTCTTCTTACTGACTATGTTTTGAACCATTCCTGTGACACTAGTTATAGATTCCGATGATTTCCTTCAGGTTTACTGTATCCCTTGGACCTTCTTATTGACGATGAAACACAGAAATTGCATCGGAATTAAATACAAAAGGCACAATACCGACTTAAGTACAAGAAGACTAACTCTTATAACTGCCTATGTTTTGAATTATCCCTGGGACACTAGTTATAGATTCCGATGCTTCACCCCAGGTTTACTGTATCCCTTGGACCTTCTTATTGACGATGAAACACAGAAATTGCATCGGAATTAAATACAATAGGCACAATGCCGTCTTAAGTACAAGGAGACTGACTCTTCCTTCTGTCTATGCTTTGAACCATTCCTGTGACACTAGTTATAGTTTCCGATGCTTCACTTCAGGTTTACTGTATCCCTTGCACCTCCTTATTGACGATGAAACACAGAAATTGCATCGGAATTAAATAGAAAAGTCACAATGCCGACTTAAGTACAAGAATACTGACTCATCTTACTGTCTATGGTTTGAACCGTCCCTGTGACACTACTTATAGATTTCGATGCTTCACTCCAGGTTTACTGTATCCCTTGGACCTTCTTATTGACGATGAAACACAAAAATTGCATCGGAATTAAATACAAAAAGCACAATGCCGACTTAAGTACCAGAAGACTGACTCTTCTTACTGACTATGTTTTGAACCATTCCTGTGACACTAGTTATAGACTCGAATGCTTCACTCCAGGTTTACTGTATCCCTTGGACCTTCTTATTGACGATGAAACACAGAAATTGCATCGGAATTAAATACAAAAGGCACAATGCCGACTTAAATAAAAGAAGCCTGACTCTTCTTACTGTCTATGATTTGAACCATTCCTGTGACACTAGTTATAGATTCCGATGCTTCACTCCAGTTTTACTGTATCCCTTGGACCTTCTTATTGACGACGAAACATAGAAATTCAATCAGAATTAAATAGAAAAGGCACAATGATGTCTTAAGTACAAGAAGACTGACTCTTCTTACTGACTATGATTTGAACCATTCCTGTGACACTAGTTATAGATTCCGATTCTTCACTTCAGGTTTACTGTATCCCTTAGACCTTCTTATTGACGATGAAACACAGAAATTGCATCGGTATTAAATACAAAAGGCACAATGCCGACTTAAGTAAAAGAAGACTGACTCTCTTACTGACTATGTTTTGAACCATTCCTGTGACACTAGTCATAGATTCCGATGCTTCACTTCAGGATTACTGTATCCCTCTGACCTTCTTATTGACGATGAAACACAGAAATTGCACCGGAATTAAATACAAAAGGCACAATGCCGACTTAAGTACAAGAAGACTGACTCTTCTTACTGTCTATGTTTTGAACCATCCCTGGGACACTAGTTATAGTTTGCGATGCTTCACCCCATGTTTACTGTATCCCTTGGACTTTCTTATTGACGATGAAACACAGAAATTGCATCGGAATTAAATAGAAAAGGCACAATGCGGACTTAAGTACAAGAATACTGACTCATCTTACTGTCTATGCTTTGAACCGCCCCTGTGACACTAGTTATAGATGTCGATGCTTCACTCCAGGTTTACTGTAACCCTTAGACCTTCTTATTGACGTTGAAACACAAATGTTGCATCGGAATTAAATACAAAAAGCACAATGCCGACTTAAGTCCAAAAAGACTGACTCTTCTTACTGACTATGGTTTGAACCATTCCTGTGACACTAGTTATAGATTTCGATGCTTCACTTCAGGATTACTGTATCCCTCTGACCTTCGTATTGACGATGAAACACAGAAATTGCATCGGAATTAAATAGAAAAGGCACAATGATGACTTAAGTACAAGAAAACTGACTCTTCTTACTGCCTATGTTTTGAACCATCCCTGGGACACTAGTTATAGATTCCGATGCTTCACCCCAGGTTTACTGTATCCCTTGGACCTTCTTATGGACGATGAAACACAGAAATTGCATCGGAATTAAATACAATAGGCACAATGTCGGCTTAAGTACAAGGAGACTGACTCTTCCTTCTGTCTATGCTTTGAACCATTCCTGTAAAACTAGTTATAGATTCCGATGCTTCACTTCAGGTTTACTGTATCCTTTGGACCTTCTTACTGACGATGAAACACAGAATTTGCATCGGAATTAAATAGAAAAGGCACAATGCCGACTTAAGTACAAGAATACTGACTCACCTTACTGTCTATGTTTTGAACCGTCCCTGTGACACTAGTTATAGATTTCGATGCTTCACTCCAGGTTTACTGTATCCCTCTTACCTTCTTAATGACGATGAAACACAGAAATTGCATCGGAATTAAATACAAAAGGCACAATGCCGACTTAAGTCCAAGAAGACTGACTCTTCTTACTGACTATGTTTTGAACCATTCCTGTGACACTAGTTATAGATTCCGATGCTTCACTTCAGGATTACTGTATCCCTCTGACCTTCTTATTGACGATGAAACACAGAAATTGCATCGGAATTAAATACAAAAGGCATAATGCCGACTTAAGTACAAGAAGACTGACTCTTCTTACTGTCTATGTTTTGAACCATCACTGGGACACTAGTTATAGATTCCGATGCTTCACTCGAGGTTTACTGTATCCCTTGGACCTTCTTATTGACGATGAAACACTGAAATTGCATCGGAATTAACAACAATAGGCAAAATGCCGACTAAAGTGCAAGAAGACTGACTCTTCCTACTGTCTATGATTTGAACCATTCGTGTGACACTGGTCATAGATTCCGATGCTTCACTTCAGGTTGACTGTATCCCTTGGTCCTCCCTATTGACGATGAAACACAGAAATTGCATCGGAATTAAATACAAAAAGCACAATGCCGACTTAAGTACAAGAAGACTGACTCTTCTTACTGGCTATGTTTTGAACCATCCCTGGGACACTAGTTATATCTTCCGATGCTTCACTCCAGGTTTACTGTATCCCTCGGACCTTCTTATTGACGATGAAACACAGAAATTTCATCGGAATTAAATACAAAAGGCACAATGCCGACTTAAGTACAAGAAGACTGACTCTTCTTACTCTCTATGTTTTGAACCATCCCTGGGACACTATTTATAGATTCCGATGCTTCACTCGAGGTTTACGGTATCCCTTGGACCTTCATATTGACGATGAAACACAGAAATTGCATCGGAATTAAATACAATAGGAAAAATTCCGACTAAAGTACAAGAAGACTGACTCTTCCTACTGTCTATGTTTTGAACCATTCCTGTGACACTAGTCATAGATTCCGATGCTTCACTTCAGGTTTACTGTAACCCTTGGTCCTTCTTATTGACGATGAAACACAGAAATAGCATCGGAATTAAATACAAAAGGCACAATGCCCACTTAAGTAAAAGAAGTCTGACTCTTCTTATTGTCTATGGTTTGAACCAATCCTGTGACACTAGTTATAGATTCCGTTGCTTCACTCCAGGTTTACTGTATCCCTTGGACCTTCTTATTGACGATGAAACACAGAAATTGCATCGGAATTAAATAGAAAAGGCATAATGATGACTTAAGTAAAAGAAGCCTAACTCTTCTTACTGTCTATGTTTTGAACCATTCCTGTGACACTAGTTATAGATTCCGATACTTCACTCCAGGTTTACTGTATCCCATATACCTTCTTATTGACGATGAAACACAGAAATTCCATCAGTATTAAATAGAAAAGGCACAATGATGTCTTAAGTACAAGAAGACTGACTCTTCTTACTGACTATGATTAGAACCATTCCTGTGACACTAGTCATAGATTCCGATGCTTCACTTCAGGATTACTGTATCCCTCTGACCTTCTTATTGACGATGAAACACAGAAATTGCACCGGAATTAAATACAAAAGGCACAATGCCGACTTAAGTACAAGAAGACTGACTCTTCTTACTGTCTATGTTTTGAACCATCCCTGGGACACTAGTTATAGTTTGCGATGCTTCACCCCATGTTTACTGTATCCCTTGGACTTTCTTATTGACGATGAAACACAGAAATTGCATCGGAATTAAATAGAAAAGGCACAATGCCGACTTAAGTACAAGAATACTGACTCATCTTACTGTCTATGCTTTGAACCGCCCCTGTGACACTAGTTATAGATGTCGATGCTTCACTCCAGGTTTACTGTAACCCTTAGACCTTCTTATTGACGTTGAAACACAAATGTTGCATCGGAATTAAATACAAAAAGCACAATGCCGACTTAAGTCCAAAAAGACTGACTCTTCTTACTGACTATGTTTCGAACCATTCCTGTGACACTAGTTATAGATTTCGATGCTTCACTTCAGGATTACTGTATCCCTCTGACCTTCGTATTGACGATGAAACACAGAAATTGCATCGGAATTAAATAGAAAAGGCACAATGATGACTTAAGTACAAGAAAACTGACTCTTCTTACTGCCTATGATTTGAACCATCCCTGGGACACTAGTTATAGATTCCGATGCTTCACCCCAGGTTTACTGTATCCCTTGGACCTTCTTATGGACGATGAAACACAGAAATTGCATCGGAATTAAATACAATAGGCACAATGTCGGCTTAAGTACAAGGAGACTGACTCTTCCTTCTGTCTATGCTTTGAACCATTCCTGTAAAACTAGTTATAGATTCCGATGCTTCACTTCAGGTTTACTGTATCCTTTGGACCTTCTTACTGACGATGAAACACAGAATTTGCATCGGAATTAAATAGAAAAGGCACAATGCCGACTTAAGTACAAGAATACTGACTCACCTTACTGTCTATGTTTTGAACCGTCCCTGTGACACTAGTTATAGATTTCGATGCTTCACTCCAGGTTTACTGTATCCCTCTTACCTTCTTAATGACGATGAAACACAGAAATTGCATCGGAATTAAATACAAAAGGCACAATGCCGACTTAAGTCCAAGAAGACTGACTCTTCTTACTGACTATGTTTTGAACCATTCCTGTGACACTAGTTATAGATTCCGATGCTTCACTTCAGGATTACTGTATCCCTCTGACCTTCTTATTGACGATGAAACACAGAAATTGCATCGGAATTAAATACAAAAGGCATAATGCCGACTTAAGTACAAGAAGACTGACTCTTCTTACTGTCTATGTTTTGAACCATCACTGGGACACTAGTTATAGATTCCGATGCTTCACTCGAGGTTTACTGTATCCCTTGGACCTTCTTATTGACGATGAAACACTGAAATTGCATCGGAATTAACAACAATAGGCAAAATGCCGACTAAAGTGCAAGAAGACTGACTCTTCCTACTGTCTATGATTTGAACCATTCGTGTGACACTGGTCATAGATTCCGATGCTTCACTTCAGGTTGACTGTATCCCTTGGTCCTTCCTATTGACGATGAAACACAGAAATTGCATCGGAATTAAATACAAAAAGCACAATGCCGACTTAAGTACAAGAAGACTGACTCTTCTTACTGGCTATGTTTTGAACCATCCCTGGGACACTAGTTATATCTTCCGATGCTTCACTCCAGGTTTACTGTATCCCTCGGACCTTCTTATTGACGATGAAACACAGAAATTTCATCGGAATTAAATACAAAAGGCACAATGCCGACTTAAGTACAAGAAGACTGACTCTTCTTACTCTCTATGTTTTGAATCATCCCTGGGACACTATTTATAGATTCCGATGCTTCACTCGAGGTTTACGGTATCCCTTGGACCTTCATATTGACGATGAAACACAGAAATTGCATCGGAATTAAATGCAATAGGAAAAATTCCGACTAAAGTACAAGAAGACTGACTCTTCCTACTGTCTATGTTTTGAACCATTCCTGTGACACTAGTCATAGATTCCGATGCTTCACTTCAGGTTTACTGTAACCCTTGGTCCTTCTTATTGACGATGAAACACAGAAATAGCATCGGAATTAAATACAAAAGGCACAATGCCCACTTAAGTAAAAGAAGTCTGACTCTTCTTATTGTCTATGGTTTGAAACAATCCTGTGACACTAGTTATAGATTCCGTTGCTTCACTCCAGGTTTACTGTATCCCTTGGACCTTCTTATTGACGATGAAACACAGAAATTGCATCGGAACTAAATAGAAAAGGCATAATGATGACTTAAGTAAAAGAAGCCTAACTCTTCTTACTGTCTATGTTTTGAACCATTCCTGTGACACTAGTTAAAGATTCCGATACTTCACTCCAGGTTTACTGTATCCCATATACCTTCTTATTGACGATGAAACACAGAAATTCCATCAGTATTAAATAGAAAAGGCACAATGATGTCTTAAGTACAAGAAGACTGACTCTTCTTACTGACTATGATTAGAACCATTCCTGTGACACTAGTCATAGATTCCGATGCTTCACTTCAGGATTACTGTATCCCTCTGACCTTCTTAATGTCGATGAAACACAGAAATTGCATCGGAATTAAATGCAAAAAGCACAATATCGACTTAAGTACAAAAAGACTGACTCTTCTTACTGTCTATGTTTTGAACCATCCCAGGGACACTAGTTGTAGATTCCGATGCTTCACTCGAGGTTTACTGTATCCCTTGGACTTTCTTATTGACAATGAAACACAGAAATTGTATCGGAATTAAATACAAAAAAGGCACAATGCCGACTTAAGTACAAGAAGGCTGACTCTTCCTACTGTCTATGTTTTGAACCATTCCTGTGACACTAGTTATAGATTCCGATGCTTCACCTCAGGTTTACTGTATCCCTTGGACCTTCTTATTGACGATGAAACACAGAAATTGCATCGGAATTACATAAAAAAGGCATAATGCCGCCTTAAGTACAAGAATACTGAGTCATCTTACTGTCTATGTTTTGCACCGTCCCTGTGACACTAGTTATAGATTCCGATGCTTCACTCCAGGTTTACTGTATCCCTTGGACCTTCTTATTGACGATGAAACACAGAAATTGCATCGGAATTAAATACAAAAAGCACAATGCCGACTTATGTACAAGAAGACTGACTCTTCTTACTGACTATGCTTTGAACCATTCCTGTGACATTAGTTATAGATTCCGATGCATCACTTTAGGATTACTGTATCCCTCTGACCTTCTTGTTGACGACGAAACACAGAAATTGCATCAGAATGAAGTACAAAAGGCGCAATGCCGAATTAAGTACAAGAAGACTGACTCTTCTTACAGTCTGTGTTTTGAACCATTCCTGTGACACTAGTTATAGACTCCGATGCTTTACTCCAGGTTTACTGTATCCCTCGGACCTTCTTATTGACGATGAAACAGAGAAATAGCATCGGAATTAAATACAAAAGGCACAATGCCGACTTATGTAAAAGAAGTCTGACTCTTCTTACTGTCTATGGTTTGAACCATTCCTGTGACACTAGTTATAGATACCGAAGCTACACTCCAGGTTTACTGTATCCCTTGGACCTTCTTATTGACGATGAAACACAGAAATTGCATCGGAATTAAATACAAAAGGTACAATGCTGACTTAAGTAAAAGAAGCCTAACTCTTCTTACTGTCTATGTTTTGAACCATTCCTGTGACACTAGTTATAGATTCCGATGCTTCACTCCAGGTTTACTGTATCCCTCTGACCTTTTTAATGACGATGAAACACAGAAATTGCATCGGAATTAAATACAAAAGGCACAATGCCGACTTAAGTACAAGAAGACTGACTCTTCTTACTGACTATGATTTGAACCATTCCTGTGACACTAGTTATAGATTCCGATGCTTCACTTCAGGATTACTGTATCCCTCTGACCTTCTTATTGACGATGAAACACAGAAATTGCATCGGAATTAAATACAAAAGGCACAATGCCGACTTAAGTACAAGAAGACTGACTCTTCTTACTGCCTATGTTTTGTACCATCCCTGGAACACTAGTTATAGATTCCGATGCTTCACCCCAGGTTTCCTGTATCCCTTGGACCTTCTTATGGACGATGAAACACAGAAATTGCATCGGAATTAAATACAATAGGCACAATGCCGACTTAAGTACAAGAAGACTGACTCTTCCTTCTGTCTATGCTTTGAACCATTCCTGTGACACTAGTTATAGATTCCGATGCTTCACTTCAGGTTTACTGTATCCCTTGGACCTTCTTATTGACGATGAAACACAGAATTTGCATCGGAATTAAATAGAAAAGGCACAATGCCGACTTAAGTTCAAGAATACTGACTCTAGTTACTGTCTACGTTTTGAACCGTCCCTGTGACATTAGTTATAGATTTCGATGCTTCACTCCAGGTTTACTGTATCCCTTGGACCTTCTTATTGACGATGAAACTAAAAATTGCATCGGAATTAAATTCAAAAAGCACAATCCCGACTTAAGTACAAGAAGACTGACTCTTCTTACTGACTATGTTTGAACCATTCCTGCGGCACTAGTTATAGATTCCGGTGCTTCACTTCAGGTTTACTGTATCCCTCTGACGTTCTTAATGACGATGAAACACAGATATTGCATCGGAATTAAATACAAAAGGCACAATGCCGACTTAAGTACAAGAAGACTGACTCTTCTTACTGACTATGTTTTGAACCATTCCTGTGACACTTCTCATAGATTCCGATGCTTCACTTCAGGCTTACTGTATCCCTTGGTCCTTCTTATTGACGATGAAACAAAGAAATTGCATCGGAATTAAATACAAAAAGCACAATGCCGACTTAAGTACAAGAAGACTGGCTCTCCTTACTGACTATGTTTTGAACCATTCCTGTGACACTAGTTATAGACTCGGATGCTTCACTCCTGGTTTACTGTATCCCTTGGACCTTCTTATTGACGATGAAACACAGAAATTGCATCGGAATTAAATACAAAAGGCACAATGCCGACTTAAGTGCAAGAAGACTGACTCTTCTTACTGTCTATGTTTTGAACTATCACTGGGACACTAGTTATAGATTCCGATGCTTCACTCGAGGTTTACTGTATCCCTTGGACCTTCTTATTGACGATGGAACACAGAAATTGCATCGGAATTAAATACAAAAGGCACAATGCCGACTTCAGTAAAAGAAGCCTAACTCTTCTTACTGACTATGTTTTCAACCATTCCTGTGACATTAGTTATAGATTCCGATGCATCACTTCAGGTTTACTGTATCCCTCTGACCTTCTTGTTGACGACGAAACACAGATATTGCATCAGAATGAACTACAAAAGGAGCAATGCCGAATTAAGTACAAGAAGACTGACTCTTCTTACAGTCTGTGTTTTGAACCATTCCTGTGACACTAGTTATAGACTCCGATGCTTTACTCCAGGTTTACTGTATCCCTTGGACCTTCTTATTGACGATGAAACAGAGAAATAGCATCGGAATTAAATACAAAAGGCACAATGCCGACTTATGTAAAAGAAGTCTGACTCTTCTTACTGTCTATGGTTTGAACCATTCCTGTGACACTAGTTATAGATACCGAAGCTACACTCCAGGTTTACTGTATCCCTTGGACCTTCTTATTGACGATGAAACACAGAAATTGCATCGGAATTAAATACAAAAGGTACAATGCCGACTTAAGTAAAAGAAGCCTAACTCTTCTTACTGTCTATGTTTTGAACCATTCCTGTGACACTAGTTATAGATTCCGATGCTTCACTCCAGGATTACTGTATCCCTCTGACCTTCTTAATGACGATGAAACACAGAAATTGCATCGGAATTTAATACAAAAGGCACACTGCCGACTTATGTACAAGAAGACTGACTCTTCTTACTGACTATGTTTTGAACCATTCCTGTGACACTAGTTATAGATTCCGATGCTTCACTTCAGGATTACTGTATCCCTCTGACCTTCTTAATGACGATGAAACACAGAAATTGCATCGGAATTAAATACAAAAGGCACAATGCCGACTTAAGTGCAAGAAGACTGACTCCTCTTACTGTCTATGTTTTGAACCATCCCTGGGACACTAGTTGTAGATTTCGATCTTCACTCGAGGTTTACTGTATCCCTTGGACCTTCTTATTGACAATGAAACACAGAAATTGTATCGGAATTAAATACAAAAGGCACAATGCCGATTTAAGTACAAGAAGACTGACTCTTCTTACTGGCTATGTTTTGAACCATTCCTGTGACACTAGTTATAGATTCCGATGCTTCACTCCAGGTTTACTGTATCCCTTATACCTTCTTATTGACGACGAAACACAGAAATTCCATCAGAATTAAATAGAAAAGGCACAATGATGTCTTAAGTACAAGAAGACTGACTCTTCTAACTGACTATGATTAGAACCATTCCTGTGACACTAGTCATAGATTCCGATGCTTCACTTCAGGATTACTGTATCCCTCTGACCTTCTTATTGTCGATGAAACACAGAAATTGCATCGGAATTAAATACAAAAGGCACAATGTCGACTTAAGTACAAAAAGACCGACTTTTCTTACTGTCTATGTTTTGAACCATCCCTGGGACACTAGTTGTAGATTTCGATCTTCACTCGAGGTTTACTGTATCCCTTGGACCTTCTTATTGACAATGAAACACAGAAATTGTATCGGAATTAAATACAAAAGGCACAATGCCGATTTAAGTACAAGAAGACTGACTCTTCTTACTGGCTATGTTTTGAACCATCCCTGGGACACTAGTTATATCTTCCGATGCGTCACTCCAGGTTTACTGTATCGCTCGGACCTTCTTATTGACGATGAAACACAGAAATTGCATAGGAATTAAATACAATAGGCACAATGCCGACTTAAGTACTGTCTATGTTTTGAACCATTCCTGTGACACTAGTTATAGATTCCGATGCTTCACTTCAGGATTACTGTATCCCTCTGACCTTCTTATTGACGATGAAACACAGAAATTTCATCGGAATTAAATACAAAAGGCACAATGCCGACTTAAGTACAAGAAGACTGACTCTTCTTACTCTCTATGTTTTGAACCATCCCTGGGACACTATTTATAGATTCCGATGCTTCACTCGAGGTTTACGGTATCCCTTGGACCTTCTTATTGACGATGAAACACAGAAATTGCATTGGAATTAAATACAATAGGAAAAATTCCGAATAAAGTACAAGAAGACTGACTCTTCCTACTGTCTATGTTTTGAACCATTCCTGTGACACTAGTCATAGATTCCGATGCTTCACTTCAGGTTTACTGTAACCCTTGGTCCTTCTTATTGACGATGAAACACAGAAATAGCATCGGAATTAAATACAAAAGGCACAATGCCCACTTATGTAAAAGAAGTCTGACTCTTCTTATTGTCTATGGTTTGAACCAATCCTGTGACACTAGTTATAGATTCCGTTGCTTCACTCCAGGTTTACTGTATCCCTTGGACCTTCGTATTGACGATGAAACACAGAAATTGCATCGGAATTAAATAGAAAAGGCATAATGAAGACTTAAGTACAAGAAGACTGACTCTTCTTACTGCCTATGTTTTGAACCATCCCTGGGACACTAGTTATAGATTCCGATGCTTCACCCCAGGTTTCCTGTATCCCTTGGACCTTCTTATGGACGATGAAACACAGAAATTGCATCGGAATTAAATACAATAGGCACAATGCCGACTTAAGTACAAGAAGACTGACTCTTCTTACTGTCTATGTTTTGAACCATCCCTGGGACACTAGTTATATCTTCCGATGTTTCACTCCAAGTTTACTGTATCCCTCGGACCTTTTATTGAAGATGAAACACAGAAATTGCATCGGAATTAAATTCAATAGGCACAATGCCGACTTATGTACAAGAGGACTGACTCTTCCGACTGTCTATGTTTTGAACCATTCCTGTGACACTAGTTATAGATTCCGATGCTTCACCTCAGGTTCACTGTATCCCTTGGACCTTCTTATTGACGATGAAACATAGATATTGCATCGGAATTAAATAGAAAAGGCATTATGCCGACTTAAGTACAAGAATACTGACTCATCTTACTGTCTATGATTTGAACCGTCCCTGTGACACTAGTTATAGATTCCGATGCTTCACTCCAGGTCTACTGTATCCCTTGGACCTTCTTATAGACGATGAGACACAGATATTGCATGGGAATTAAATGCAAAAAGCACAATTCCGACTTATGTACAAGAGGACTGACTGGTCTTAGTGACTATGTTTTGAACTATTTCTGTGACACTAGTTATAGACTCGGATGCTTCACTCCAGGTTTACTGTATCCCTTGGACCTTCTTATTGACGATGAAACACAGAAATTGCATCGGAATTAAATACAAAAGGCACAATGCCGACTTCAGTAAAAGAAGCCTAACTCTTCTTACAGACTATGATTTGAACCATTCCTGTGACACTAGTTATAGATTCCGATGCTATACTTCAGGTTTACTGTATCCCTTGGACCTTCTTATTGACGAAGAAACACAGATATTTTATCGGAATTAAATACAAATGCCACAATACCGACTTACGTACAAGAAGACTGACTCTTCTTACTGACTATGTTTTGAATCAATCCTGTGACACTAGTCATAGATTCCGATGCTTCGCTAAAGGATCACTGTATCCCTCTGACCTTCTTATTGACGATGAAACACAGAAATTGCATCGGAATAAAAAACAAAAGGCACAATGCCGACTTAAGTACAAGAAGACTGACTCTTCTTACTGTCTATGCTTTTGAACCATCCCTGGGACACTAGTTATATATTCCGATGCTTCACTCCTGGTTTACTTTATCCCTTGGACCTTCTTATTGACGATGAAACACAGAAATTGCATCAGAATTAAATACAATAGGCACAATGCCGACTTAAGTACAAGAAGCCTGACTCTTCCTACTGTCTATGTTTTGAACCATTCCTGTGACACTAGTTATAGATTCCGATGCTTCACTTCAGGTTTACTGTATCCCTTGAACCTTCTTATTTGCGATGAAACACAGAAATTGCATCGGAATTGAACAGAAAAGGCATAATGCCGACTTAAGTACAAGAATACTGACTCACCTTACTGTCTATGCTTTGAACCGTCCCGCTGACACTAGTTATAGATTCCGGTGCTTCACTCCTGGTTTACTGTATCCCTTGGACGTTCTTATTGACGATGAAACACAGAAATTGCATCGCAATAAAATACAAAAGGCACAATGCCGATTTAAGTAATAGAAGTCTGACTCTTCGTACTGTCTATGATTTGAACCATTCCTGTGACACTAGTTATAGATTCCGATTCTTCACTCCAGGTTTACTGTATCCCTTGGACCTTCTTATTGACGATGAAACACAGAAATTGCATTAGAATTAAATAGAAAAGGCACAATGATGTCTTAAGTACACTAAGGCTCACTCTTCTTACTGACTATGATTTGAACCATTCCTTTGACACTAGTTATAGTTTCCGATGCTTCACTTCAGGTTTACTGTATCCCTTGGACCAACTTAATGACGATGAAACACAGAAATTGCATCGGAATTAAATACAAAATGCACAATACCGACTTAAGTACAAGAAGACTGACTCTTCTTACTGACTATGTTTTGAACCATTCCTGTGACACTAGTCATAGATTCCGATGATTCACTTCAGGATTACTGTATCCCTCAGACCTTCTTGATGACGATGCAACACAGAAATTGCATTGGAATTAAATACAAATGGCAAAATGCCGACTTAAGTACAAGAAGACTGACTCTCCCTACTGTCTATGATTTGAACCATTCCTGTGACACTAGTTATAAATTCCGATGCTTCACATCAGGTTTACTGTATCCCTCTGACGTTCTTATTGACGATGAAACTCAGAAATTGCATCGGAATTAAATACAAAAGGCACAATGCCGAACTAAGTACAAGAAGACTGACTCTTCTTACTGTCTATGACTTGAACCATTCCTGTGACACTAGTTTTAGACTCCGATGCTTCACGCTAGGTTTACTGTATCCCTTGGCCCTTTTTATTGACGATGAAACACAGAAATTGAATCGGAATTAAATTCAAAAGGCACAATACCGGCTTAAGTAAAAGAAGTCTGACTCTTCTTACTGTCTGTGATATGAACCATTCCTGTGACACTAGTTATAGATTCCGATGCTTCACTCCAGGTTTACTGTATCCCTTGAACCTTCTTATTGACGATGAAACACAGAAATTGCATCAGAATTAAATTGAAAATACGCAATGATGACTTAAGTACAAGAAGACTGACTCATTTTTACTATGTTTTGAACCATTCCTGTGACACTAGTTATAGATTCCGATGCTTCACTTCAGATATACTGTATCCCTTGGACCTTCTTATTGACTATGAAACACAAAAATTGCATCGGAATTAAATAAAATGAGCTCAATGCCGATTTAAGTACAAGAAGACTGACTCTTCTTACAGACTATGATTTGAACCATTCCTGTGACACTAGTTATACATTCCGATGATTCACTTCAGGTTTACTGTATCCCTTGGACCTTCTTATTGACGAAGAAACACAGATATTGCATCGGAATTAAATACAAAAGGCACAATACCGACTTAAGTACAAGAAGACTGACTCTTCTTACTGACTATGTTTTGAACCAATCCTGTGACACTAGTCATAGATTCCGATGCTTCGCTAAAGGATTACTGTATCCCTCTGACCTTCTTATTGACGACGAAACACAGAAATTGCATCGGAATAAAATACAAAAGGCACAATGCCGACTTAAGTACAAGAAGACTGACTCTTCCTACTGTCTATGATTTGAACCATTCCTGTGACACTAGTTATAGATTCCGATGCTTCACTTCAGGTTTACTGTATCCCTTGAACCTTCTTATTGACGATGAAACACAGAAATTGCATCGGAATTAAATAGAAAAGGCATAATGCCGACTTAAGTACAAGAATACTGACTCACCTTACTGTCTATGCTTTGAACCGTCCCGGTGACACTAGTTATAGACTCCGATGCTTCACTCCAGGTTTACTGTATCCCTTGGATGCTCTTATTGACGATGAAACACAGAAATTGAATCGGAATAAAATACAAAAGGCACAATGCCGATTTAAGTAATAGAATTCTGACTCTTCGTACTGTCTATGATTTGAACCATTCCTGTGACACTAGTTATAGATTCCGATGCTTCTCTCCAGGTTTACTGTATCCCTTGGACCTTCTTATTGACGATGAAACACAGAAATTGCATTAGAATTAAATAGAAAAGGCACAATGATGTCTTAAGTACACTAAGACTGACTCTTCTTACTGACTATGATTTGAACCATTCCTGTGACACTAGTTATAGATTCCGATGCTTCACTTCAGGTTTACTGTATCCCTTGGACCAACGTATTGACGATGAAACACAGAAATTGCATCGGAATTAAATACAAAATGAACAATACCGACTTAAGTACATGAAGACTGACTCTTCTTACTGACTATGTTTTGAACCATTCCTGTGACACTAGTCATAGATTCCGATGATTCACTTCAGGATTACTGTATCATTCAGACCTTCTTGTTGACGATGAAACACAGAAATTGCATTGGAATTAAATACAAAAGGCAAAATGCCGACTTAAGTACAAGAATACTGACTCTTCCTACTGTCTATGATTTGAACCATTCCTGTGACACTAGTTATAAATTCCGATGCTTCACATCAGGTTTACTGTATCCCGCTGACGTTCTTATTGACGATGAAACACAGAAATTGCATCGGAATTAAATACAAAAGGCACAATGCCGATTTAAGTAATAGAATTCTGACTCTTCGTACTGTCTATGATTTGAACCATTCCTGTGACACTAGTTATAGATTCCGATGCTTCACTCCAGGTTTACTGTATCCCTTGGACCTTCTTATTGACGATGAAACACAGAAATTGCATTAGAATTAAATAGAAAAGGCACAATGATGTCTTAAGTACACTAAGACTGACTCTTCTTACTGACTATGATTTGAACCATTCCTGTGACACTAGTTATAGATTCCGATGCTTCACTTCAGGTTTACTGTATCCCTTGGACCAACGTATTGACGATGAAACACAGAAATTGCATTGGAATTAAATACAAAATGCACAATACCGACTTAAGTACAAGAAGACTGACTCTTCTTACTGACTATGTTTTGAACCATTCCTGTGACACTAGTCATAGATACCGATGATTCACTTCAGGATTACTGTATCCCTCAGACCTTCTTGTTGACGATGAAACACAGAAATTGCATTGGAATTAAATACAAAAGGCAAAATGCCGACTTAAGTACAAGAATACTGACTCTTCCTACTGTCTATGATTTGAACCATTCCTGTGACACTAGTTATAAATTCCGATGCTTCACATCAGGTTTACTGTATCCCTCTGACGTTCTTATTGACGATGAAACTCAGAAATTGCATCGGAATTAAATACAAAAGGCACAATGCCGAACTAAGTACAAGAAGACTGACTCTACTTACTGTCTATGTCTTGAACCATTCCTGTGACACTAGTTTTAGACTCCGATGCTTCACGCCAGGTTTACTGTATCCCTTGGCCCCTTTTATTGACGATGAAACACAGAAATTGAATCGGAATTAAATTCAAAAGGCACAATACCGGCCTAAGTAAAAGAAGTCTGACTCTTCTTACTGTCTGTGATATGAACCATTCCTGTGACACTAGTTATAGATTCCGATGCTTCACTCCAGGTTTACTGTATCCCTTGAACCTTCTTATTGACGATGAAACACAGAAATTGCATCAGAATTGAATTGAAAATACACAATGATGACTTAAGTACAAGAAGACTGACTCATTTTTACTGACTATGTTTCGAACCATTCCTGTGACACCAATTATAGTTCCCGATGCTTCACTTCTGGTATACTGTATCCCTTGGACCTTCTTATTGACTATGAAACACAGAAATTGCATCGGAATTAAATACAATGAGCTCAATGCCGATTTAAGTACAAGAAGACTGACTTTTCTTACTGACTATGTTTTGAACCATTCCTGTGACACTAGTTATAGACTCCGATGAGCACTCCAGGTTAACTGTCTCCCTTGGACCTTCTTATTGACGATGAAACACAGAAATTGCATCGGAATTAAATACAAATGCACAATGGTGACTTAAGTAAAAGAAGTCTGACTCTTCTTACTGACTATGCTTTGAACCATTCCTGTGACACTAGTCATAGATTCCGATGCTTCACTTCAGGATTACTGTATCCCTCTGTCCTTCTTATTGTCGATGAAACACAGAAATTGCATCGGAATTAAATACAAAAGGCACAATGTCGACTTAAGTACAAAATAAACTGACTCTTCTTACTGTCTATGTTTTGAACCATCCCTGGGACACTAGTAGTAGATTCCGATGCTTCACTCGAGGTTTACTGTATCCCTTGGACCTTCTTATTGACAATGAAACACAGAAATTGTATCGGAATTAAATACAAAAGGCACAATGCCGACTTAAGTACAAGACGACAGACTCTTCTTACGGTTTATGTTTTGAACCATCCCTGGGATACTAGTTATATCTTCCGATGCTTCACTCCAGGTTTACTGTATCCCTCGGACCTTCTTATTGACGATGAAACACAGAAATAGCATCGGAATTAAATACAATAGGCACAATGCCGACTTAAGTACAAGAAGACTGATTCTTCCTACTGTCTATGATTTGAACCATTTCTGTGACACTAGTTATAGATTCTGATGCTTCACCTCAGGTTTCCTGTATCCCTTGGACCTTCTTATTGACGATGAAACACAGAAATTGCAGCGGAATTAAATAGAAAAGGCATAATGCCGCCTTAAGTACAAGAATACTGACTCATCTTACTGTCTATGTTTTGAACCGTCCCTGTGACACTAGTTATAGATTCTGATGCTTCACTCCAGGTTTACTGTATCCCTTGGACCTTCGTATTGACGATGAAACACAGAAATTGCATAGGAATTAAATACAAAAAGCACAATGCCGACTTATGTACAAGAAGACTGACTCTTCTTACTGACTATGTTTTGAACCATTCCTGTGACACTAGTTATAGCTTCCGATGCATCACTTTAGGATTACTGTATCCCTCTGACCTTCTTATTGACGACGAAACACAGAAATTGCATCAGAATTAACTACAAAAGGCACAATGCCGAATTAAGTACAAGAAGACTGACTCTTCTTACTGTCTATGTTTTGAACCATTCCTGTGACACTAGTTATAGACTCCGATGCTTTACTCCAGGTTTACTGTATCCCTTGGACCTTCTTATTGATGATGAAACAGAGAAATAGCATCGGAATTAAATACAAAAGGCACAATGCCGACTTATGTAAAAGAAGTCTGACTCTTCTTACTGTCTATGGTTTGAACCATTCCTGTGACACTAGTTATAGATACCGAAGCTACACTCCAGGTTTACTGTATCCCTTGGACCTTCTTATTGACGATGAAGCACAGAAATTGCATAAGAATTAAATAGAAAAGGCACAATGATGACTTAAGTACAAGAAGACTGACTCTCCTTACTGACTATGATTTGAACCATTCCTGTGACACTAGTTATAGAATCCGATGATTCACTTCAGGTTTACTGTATCCCTTGGACCTTCTTATTGACGATGAAACACAGAAATTGCATCGGAATTAAATACAATAGGCACAACGCCGACTTATGTACATGAGGACTGACTCTTCCTACTGTCTATCTTTTGAACCATTCCTGTGACACTAGTTGTAGATTCCGATGCTTCACCTCAGGTTCACTGTATCCCTTGGACCTTCTTTTTGACGATGAAACATAGGTATTGCATCGGAATTAAATAGAAAAGGCATTATGCCGACTTAAGTACAGGAATACTGACTCATCTTACTGTCTATGATTTGAACCGTCCCTGTGACACTAGTTATAGATTCCGATGCTTCACTCCAGGTTTACTGTATCCCTTGGACCTTCTTATAGACGATGAGACACAGAAATTGCATCGGAATTAAATGCAAAAAGCACAATTCCGACTTAAGTACAAGAGGACTGACTATTCTTACTGACAATGCTTTGATCCATTCCTGTGACACTAGTTACAGATTCCGATGCTTCACTTTAGGTTTACTGTATCCCTCTGACCTTCTTATTGACGACGAAACACAGAAATTGCATCAGAATTAAATAAAAAGGCCAATGCCGAATTAAGTACAAGAAGACTGACTCTTCTTACTGACTATGTTTTGAACCATTCCTGTGACACTAGTTATAGCTTCCGATGCATCACTTTAGGATTACTGTATCCCTCTGACTGTCTTATTGACGATCCAACACAGAAATTGCATCGGAATTAAATAGAAAAGGCACAATGCCGACTTAAGTACTAGAAGACTGAATCTTCCAACTCTCTATGCTTTGAACCATTCCTGTGACACTAGTTATAGATTCCGATGCTTCACTTCAGGTTTACTGTATCCCTCTGTCCTTCTTATTGACGATGAAACACAAAAATTGCATCGGAATGAAATAGAAAAGGCACAATACCGACTTAAGTACAAGAAGACTGAGTTTTCCCACTGTCTATGTTTTGAACCATTCCTGTGACACTAGTTTTTTATTCCGATGCTTCACTTCAGGTTTACTGTATCCATTGGACCTTCTTATTGCCGACGAAACACAGGAATTGCATTAGTATTAAATAGAAAAGGCACAATGATGACTTAAGTACAAGAAGACTAACTCTTCTTACTGACTATGTTTTTAACCATTCCTGTGACACTAGTTATAGGTTCCGATGCTTCACTTCAGGTTTACTGTATCCCTCTGACCTTCTTATTGACGACGAAACACAGAAATTGCATCGGAATTAAATAGAAAAGGCACAATGCCGATTTAAGTAAAAGAAGTCTGACTCTTCTTACTCTCTATGATTTGAACCATTGCTGTGGCACTAGTTATAGATTCCGATGCTTCACTCCAGGTTTACTGTATACCTTGGACCTTCTATTTGACGATGAAACACAGAAATTGCATTAGAATTAAATAGAAAAAGCACAATGATGACTTAAGTACAAGAAGACTCACTCTTCTTACTGACTATGATTTGAACCATTCCTGTGACACTTGTTATAGATTCCGATGCTTCACTTCTGGTTTACTGTATCCCTTGGACCTTCTTATTGACGATGAAACACAGAAATTGCATCGGAATTAAATACAATGAGCACAATGCCGATTTAAGTACAAGAAGACTGACTCTTCTTACTGAGTATGTTTTGAACCATTCCTGTGACACTAGTCATAGATTCCGATGATTCACTTCAGGATTACTGTATCCCTCTGACCTTCTTGTTGACGATGAAACACAGAAATTGCATTGGAATTAAATACAAAAGGCTAAATGCCGACTTAAGTACAAGAAGACTGACTCTTCCTACTGTCTATGATTTGAACCATTCCTGTGACACTGGTTATTAATTCCGATGCTTCACATCAGGTTTACTGTATCACTCTGACGTTCTTATTGACGATGAAACTCAGAAATTGCATCGGAATTAAATACAAAAGGCACAATGCCGAACTAAGTACAAGAAGACTGACTCTTCTTACTGTCTATGTCTTGAACCATTCCTGTGACACTAGTTATAGACTCCGATGCTTCACGCCAGGTTTACTGTATCCCGTGGCCCTTTTTATTGACGATGAAACACAGAAATTGAATCGGAATTAAATTCAAAAGGCACAATACCGGCTTAAGTAAAAGAAGTCTGACTCTTCTTACTATCTATGTTTTGAACCATTCCTGTGACACTAGTTATAGATTCCGATGCTTCACTCCAGGTTTACTGTATCCCTTGAACCTTCTTATTGACGATGAAACACAGAAATTGCATCAGAATTAAATAGAAATTACACAATGATGACTTAAGTACAAGAAGACTGACTCATTTTTACTGACGATGTTTTGAACCATTCCTTTGACACTAGTTATAGATTCCGATGCTTAACTACAGGTTTACTGTATCCCTTGGACCTTCGTATTGACGATGAAACACAGAAATTGCATCGCAATTAAATACAAAAAGCACAATGTCGAATTAAGTATTCGAAGGCTGACTCTTCCAACTGTCTATGTTTTGAACCATTCCTGTGCCACTAGTTATAGATTCCGATGCTTCACTTCAGGATTACTGTATCCCTCTGACCTCCTTATTGACGATGAAACACAGAAATTGCATCGGAATTAAATACAAAAGGCACAATGCCGACTTAAGTACATGAAGACTGATTCTTGTTACTGTCTACGTTTTGAACCATCCCTGTGACACTAGTTATAGATTCCGATGCTTCACTCCAGGTTTACTGTATCCCTCTGACCGTCTTATTGACAATGAAACACAGAAATTGCATCGGAATTAAATATAAAAGGCACAATGCCGACTTAAGTACTAGAAGACGGACTCTTCCTACTGTCTATGTTTGAACCATTCCTGTGACACTAGTTATAGATTCCGATGCTTCACTCCAGGTTTACTGTATCCCTTGGACCTTCTTATTGACGATGAAACACAGAAATTGCATCGGTATTAAATACAAAAGGCACAATGCCGACTAATGTACAAGAAGACTGACTCTTCCGACAGACTATGTTTAAAACCATTCCTGTGACACTAGTTATAGATTCCGGTGCTTCACTCCAGGTTTACTGTATCCCTTGGACCTTCTTATTGACGATGAAACACAGAGATTGCATCAGAATTAAATAGAAAAGGCACAATGATAATTTAAGTACAAGAAGACTGACTCTTCTTACTGTATATGTTTTGAACCATTCCTGTGACTCCAGTTATAGATTCCGATGCTTCACTTCAGGTTTACTGTATCCCTCTGACCTTCGTATTGACGATGAAACACAGAAATTGCATCGGAATTAAATACAATAGGCAAAATGCCGACTTAAGTACGAGAAGACTGACTCTTCCTACTGTCTATGATTTGAACCATTCCTGTGACACTAGTCATAGATTCCGATGCTTCACTTCAGGTTTACTGTATACCTATGACCTTCTTATTGACGATGAAACACAGAAATTGCATCGAAATTAAATACAAAAGGCACAATACCGACTTAAGTACAAGAAGACTGACTCTTCTTACTGACTATGTTATGAACCATTCCTATGACACTAGTCATAGATTCCGATGCTCCACTTCAGGTTTACTGTATCCCTCTGACCGTCTTATTGACGATCCAACACAGAAATTGCATCGGAATTAAATAGAAAAGGCACAATGCCGACTTAAGTACTAGAAGACTGAATCTTCCAACTCTCTATGCTTTGAACCATTCCTGTGACACTAGTTATAGATTCCGATGCTTCACTTCAGGTTTACTGTATCCCTCTGTCCTTCTTATTGACGATGAAACACAGAAATTGCATCGGAATGAAATAGAAAAGGCACAATACCGACTTAAGTACAAGAAGACTGAGTTTTCCCACTGTCTATGTTTTGAACCATTCCTGTGACACTAGTTTTTTATTCCGATGCTTCACTTCAGGTTTACTGTATCCATTGGACCTTCTTATTGCCGACGAAACACAGGAATTGCATTAGTATTAAATAGAAAAGGCACAATGATGACTTAAGTACAAGAAGACTAACTCTTCTTACTGACTATGTTTTTAACCATTCCTGTGACACTAATTTTAGGTTCCGATGCTTCACTTCAGGTTTACTGTATCCCTCTGACCTTCTTATTGACGACGAAACACAGAAATTGCATCGGAATTAAATAGAAAAGGCACAATGCCGATTTAAGTAAAAGAAGTCTGACTCTTCTTACTCTCTATGATTTGAACCATTGCTGTGGCACTAGTTATAGATTCCGATGCTTCACTCCAGGTTTACTGTATACCTTGGACCTTCTATTTGACGATGAAACACAGAAATTGCATTAGAATTAAATAGAAAAAGCACAATGATGACTTAAGTACAAGAAGACTCACTCTTCTTACTGACTATGATTTGAACCATTCCTGTGACACTTGTTATAGATTCCAATGCTTCACTTCTGGTTTACTGTATCCCTTGGACCTTCTTATTGACGATGAAACACAGAAATTGCATCGGAATTAAATACAATGAGCACAATGCCGATTTAAGTACAAGAAGACTGACTCTTCTTACTGAGTATGTTTTGAACCATTCCTGTGACACTAGTCATAGATTCCGATGATTCACTTCAGGATTACTGTATCCCTCTGACCTTCTTGTTGACGATGAAACACAGAAATTGCATTGGAATTAAATACAAAAGGCTAAATGCCGACTTAAGTACAAGAAGACTGACTCTTCCTACTGTCTATGATTTGAACCATTCCTGTGACACTGGTTATTAATTCCGATGCTTCACATCAGGTTTACTGTATCACTCTGACGTTCTTATTGACGATGAAACTCAGAAATTGCATCGGAATTAAATACAAAAGGCACAATGCCGAACTAAGTACAAGAAGACTGACTCTTCTTACTGTCTATGTCTTGAACCATTCCTGTGACACTAGTTATAGACTCCGATGCTTCACGCCAGGTTTACTGTATCCCGTGGCCCTTTTTATTGACGATGAAACACAGAAATTGAATCGGAATTAAATTCAAAAGGCACAATACCGGCTTAAGTAAAAGAAGTCTGACTCTTCTTACTATCTATGTTTTGAACCATTCCTGTGACACTAGTTATAGATTCCGATGCTTCACTCCAGGTTTACTGTATCCCTTGAACCTTCTTGTTGACGATGAAACACAGAAATTGCATCAGAATTAAATAGAAATTACACAATGATGACTTAAGTACAAGAAGACTGACTCATTTTTACTGACGATGTTTTGAACCATTCCTTTGACACTAGTTATAGATTCCGATGCTTAACTTCAGGTTTACTGTATCCCTTGGACCTCCTTATTGACGATGAAACACAGAATTTGCGTCGGAATTAAACAGAAAAGGCACAATGCCGACTTAAGTAGAAGAATACTGACTCATCTTACTGTCTATGTTTTGAAACGTCCCTGTGACACTAGTTGTAGATTCCGATGCTTCACTCCAGGTTTACTGTATCCCTTGGACCTTCTTATTGACTACTAAACACAGAAATTGCATCGGAATTAAATACAATGAGCACAATGCCGATTTAAGTACAAGAAGACTGACTCTTCTTACTGACTACGTTTTGAAGCATTCCTGTGACACTAGTTATAGATTCCGATGCTTCACTCCAGGTTTACTGTATCCCTTGGACCTTCTTATTGACTATGAAACACAGAAATTGCATCAAATTAAATACAATAGGCACAATGCCGACTTAAGTACATGAAGACTGATTCTTGTTACTGTCTATGTTTTGAACCATCCCTGTGACACTAGTTATAGATTCCGATGCTTCACTTCAGGATTACTGTATCCCTCCGACCTTCTTATTGACGATGAAACACAGAAATTTCATCGGAATAAAATACAAAAAGCACAATACCGACTTAAGTACATGAGGACTGACTCTTCTTACTGACTATGTTTTGAACCATTCCTGTGACACTAGTCATAGATTGCGATGCTTAACGTCAGGATTACTGTATCCCTCTGACCTTCTTATTGACGATGAAACACAGAAACTGCATCGGAATTAAATACAAAAGACACAATGCCGACTAAAGTACAAGAAGACTGAGTCTTCTGACAGTCTATGTATTGAACCATTGTGTGGCACTAGTTATAGATTCCGGTGCTACACTCCAGGTTTACTGTATGCCTTGGACCTTCTTACTGACGATGAAACACAGAAATTGCTACTGAAATGAATACAAAAGGCACAATGCCGACGTAGATACAAGAAGACTGTCTCTTCTTACTGTCTACGTTTTGAACCATTGCTGTGACACTAGTTATAGATTCCGATGCTTCACATCAGGTTTGTGTATCCCTCTGACCTTCCTATTGACGATGAAACACAGAAATTGCATCGGAATTAAATACAAAAGGCACAATGCCGACTTAAGTACATGAAGACTGATTCTTGTTACTGTCTACGTTTTGAACCATCCCTGTGACACTAGTTATAGATTCCGATGCTTCACTCCAGGTTTACTGTATCCCTCTGACCGTCTTATTGACAATGAAATACAGAAATTGCATCGGAATTAAATATAAAAGGCACAATGCCGACTTAAGTACTAGAAGACTGACTCTTCCTACTGTCTATGTTTGAACCATTCCTGTGACACTAGTTATAGATTCCGATGCTTCACTCCAGGTTTACTGTATCCCTTGGACCTTCTTATTGACGATGAAACACAGAAATTGCATCGGTATTAAATACAAAAGGCACAATGCCGACTAATGTACAAGAAGACTGACTCTTCCGACAGACTATGTTTAGAACCATTCCTGTGACACTAGTTATAGATTCCGGTGCTTCACTCCAGGTTTACTGTATCCCTTGGACCTTCTTATTGACGATGAAACACAGAGATTGCATCAGAATTAAATAGAAAAGGCACAATGATGACTTAAGTACAAGAAGACTGACTCTTCTTACTGTATATGTTTTGAACCATTCCTGTGACTCCAGTTATAGATTCCGATGCTTCACTTCAGGTTTACTGTATCCCTCTGACCTTCGTATTGACGATGAAACACAGAAATTGCATCGCAATTAAATACAAAAAGCACAATGCCGAATTAAGTATTCGAAGGCTGACTCTTCCAACTGTCTATGTTTTGAACCATTCCTGTGCCACTAGTTATAGATTCCGATGCTTCACTTCAGGATTACTGTATCCCTCTGACCTCCTTATTGACGATGAAACACCGAAATTGCATCGGAATTAAATACAAAAGGCACAATGCCGACTTAAGTACATGAAGACTGATTCTTGTTACTGTCTACGTTTTGAACCATCCCTGTGACACTAGTTATAGATTCCGATGCTTCACTTCGGGATTACTGTATCCCTCCAACCTTCTTATTGACGATGAAACGCAGATATTTCATCGGAATAAAATACAAAAGGCACAATACCGACTTAAGTACAAGAGGACTGACTCTTCTTACTGACTATGTTTTGAACCATTCCTGTGACACTAGTCATAGATTCCGATGCTTAACTTCAGGATTACTGTATCCCTCTGACCTTCTTATTGACGATGAAACACAGAAACTGCATCGGAATTAAATACAAAAGACACAATGCCGACTAAAGTACAAGAAGACTGACTCTTCTGACAGTCTATGTATTGAACCATTCCTGTGGCACTAGTTATAGATTCCGGTGCTACACTCCAGGTTTACTGTATGCCTTTTATCTTCTTACTGACGATGAAACACAGAAATTGCTACGGAAATGAATACAAATTGCACAATGCCGACTTAAGTACAAGAAGACTGACTCCTCTTACTGTCTATGTTTTGAACCATTCCTGTGACACTAGTTATAGATTCCGATGCGTCACATCAGATTTATGTATCCCTCTGACCTTCCTATTGACGATGAAACACAGAAATTGCATCGGAATTAAATACAAAAGGCACAATGCCGACATAAGTACATGTAGACCGACTTTTCCTACTGTCTATGATTTTAACCATTCCTGTGACACTAGTTATGGATTCCGATCGTTCATTTCAGGTTTACTGTATCCCTCTGACCGTCTTATTGACAATGAAACACAGAAATTGCATCGGAATTAAATAGAAAAGGCACAATGCCGACTTAAGTACTAGAAGACTGACTCTTCCTACTGTCTATGTTATGAACCATTCCTGTGACACTAGTTATAGATTCCAATGCTTCACTCCAGGTTTACTGTATCCCTTGGACCTTCTTATTGACGATGAAACACAGAAATTGCATCGGAATTAAATACAAAAGGCATAATGCCGACTAATCTACAAGAAGACTGACTCTTCCGACAGACTATGTTTAGAACCATTCCTGTGACACTAGTTATAGATTCCGGTGCTTCACTCCAGGTTTACTGTATCCCTTGGACCTTCGTATTGACGATGAAACACAGCAATTGGATCGGAATTAAATACAAAAGGCACAATGCCGACTTAAGTACAAGAAGACTGACTCTTCTTACTGTCTATGTTTTGAACCATTCATGTGACACTAGTTATAGATTCCGATGCTACAATTCAGGTCTACTGCATCCCTTGGACGTTCTTATTGACGATGAAACACAGAAATTGCATCGGAAATAAATACAATAGGCACAAAGCAGACTTAAGTACAAGAAGACTGTCTCCTCTTACTGACTATGTTTTGAACTATTCCTGTGACACTAGTTATAGATTCCGATGCTTCACATCAGATTTACTGTATCCCTCTGACCTTTTTATTGACGATGAAACACAGAAATTGAATCGGAATTAAATTCAAAAGGCACAATACCGGCTTAAGTAAAAGAAGTCTGACTCTTCTTTCTGTCTGTGATTTGAACCATTCCTGTGACACTAGTTATAGATTCCGATGCTTCACTGCAGGTTTACTGTATCCCTTGAACCTTCTTATTGACGAGGAATACAGAAATTGCATCAGAATTAAATAGAAAATACACAATGATGACTTAAGTACAAGAAGACTGACTCATTTTTACTGACTATGTTTCGAACCATTCCTGTGACACTAGTTATAGATTCCGATGCTTCACTTCAGGTTTACTGTATCCCTTGGACCTTCTTATTGACGATGAAACACAGAATTTGCATCGGAATTAAACAGAAAAGGCACAATGCCGACTTAAGTACAAGAATACTGACTCATCTTACTGTCTATGTTTTGAACCGTCCCTGTGACACTAGTTATAGATTCCGATGCTTCACTCCAGTTTTACTGTATCCCTTGGACCTTCTTATTGACTATGAAACACAGAAATTACATCGGAATTAAATACAATGAGCTCAATGCCGATTTAAGTACAAGAAGACTGACACTTCTTACTGACTATGTTTTGAACCATTCCTGTGACACTAGTTATAGACTCCGATGATCACTCCAGGTTAACTGTCTCCCTTGGACCTTCTTATTGACTATGAAACACAGGAAATACATCGGCGTTAAATACAAATGCACAATTCTGACTTAAGTAAAAGAAGTCTGACTCATCTTACTGACTATGCTTTGAACCATTCCTGTGACACTGGTCATAGATTCCGATGCTTCACTTCAGGATTACTGTATCCTTCCGACCTTCTTATTGACGATGAAACACAGAAATTGCATCGGAATTAAATACAAAAGGCACAATGTCGACTTAAGTACAGGAAGACTGACTCTTCTTACTGTCTATGTTTTGAACCATCCCTAGGACACTAGTTATAGATTCCGATGCTTCACTCGAGGTTTACTGTATCCCTTGGACCTTCTTATTGACGATGAAACACAGAAATTGCATCGGAATTAAATACAATAGGCAAAATGCCGACTTAAGTACGAGAAGACTGACTCTTCCTACTGTCTATGATTTGAACCATTCCTGTGACACTAGTTTTTTATTCCGATGCTTCACTTCAGGTTTACTGTATCCCTTGGACCTTCTTATTGGGGATGAAACACAGGAATTGCATTAGAATTAAATAGAAAAGGCACAATGATGACTTAAGTACAAGAAGACTGACTCTTCTTACTGACTATGATTTTAACCATTCCTGTGACAATAGTTATAGATTCCGATGCTTCACTTCAGGTTTACTGTATCCCTCTGACCTTCTTATTGACGACGAAACACAGAAATTGCATCGGAATTAAATAGAAAAGGCACAATGCCGATTTAAGTAAAAGAAGTCTGACTCTTCTTACTGTCTATGATTTGAACCTTTCCTGTGGCACTAGTTATAGATTCCGATGCTTCACTCCAGGTTTACTGTATCCCTTGAACCTTCTTATTCACGATGAAACACAGAAATTGGATCAGAATTAAATAGAAATTACACAATGATGACTTAAGTACAAGAAGACTGACTCATTTTTACTGACTATGTTTTGAACCATTCCTGTGACACTAGTTATAGATTCCGATGCTTCACTTCAGGTTTACTGTATCCCTTGGACCTTCTTATTGACGATGAAACACAGAATTTGCGTCGGAATTAAACAGAAAAGGCACAATGCCGACTTAAGTACAAGAATACTGACTCATCTTACTGTCTATGTTTTGAACCGTCACTGTGACACTAGTTATAGATTCCGATGCTTCACTCCAGGTTTACTGTATCCCTTGGACCTTCTTATTGACTATGAAATACAGAAATTGCATCGGAATTAAATACAAAAGGCACAATGCCGACTTAAGTACATGAAGACTGATTCTTGTTACTGTCTATGCTTTGAACCATCCCTGTGACACTAGTTATAGATTCCGATGCTTCACTTCAGGATTACTGTATCCCTCCGACCTTCTTATTGACGATGAAACACAGAAATTTTATCGGAATAAAATACAAAAGGCACAATACCGACTTAAGTACAAGAGGACTGACTCTTCTTACTGACTATGTTTTGAACGATTCCTGTGACACTAGTCATAGATTCCGATGCGTAACTTCAGGATTACTGTATCCCTCTGACCTTCTTATTGACGATGAAACACAGAAATTGCACCGGAATTAAATACAAAAGCACAATGAAGACTAATGTACAAGAAGACTGACTCTTCCCACAGACTATGTTTAGAACCATTCCTGTGACACTAGTTATAGATTCCGGTGCTTCACTCCAGGTTTACTGTATCCCTTGGACCTTCGTATTGACGATGAAACACAGCAATTGGATCGGAATTAAATACAAAAGGCACAATGCCGACTTAAGTACAAGAAGACTGACTCTTCTTACTGTCTATGTTTTGAACCATTCATGTGACACTAGTTATAGATTCCGATGCTACAATTCAGGTCTACTGCATCCCTTGGACGTTCTTATTGACGATGAAACACAGAAATTGCATCGGAATTAAATACAATAGGCACAAAGCAGACTTAAGTACAAGAAGACTGTCTCCTCTTACTGACTATGTTTTGAACTATTCCTGTGACACTAGTTATAGATTCCGATGCTTCACATCAGATTTACTGTATCCCTCAGACCTTTTTATTGACGATGAAACACAGAAATTGAATCGGAATTAAATTCGAAAGGCACAATACCGGCTTAAGTAAAAGAAGTCTGACTCTTCTTTCTGTCTGTGATTTGAACCATTCCTGTGACACTAGTTATAGATTCCGATGCTTCACTGCAGGTTTACTGTATCCCTTGAACCTTCTTATTGACGAGGAATACAGAAATTGCATCAGAATTAAATAGAAAATACACAATGATGACTTAAGTACAAGAAGACTGACTCATTTTTACTGACTATGTTTCGAACCATTCCTGTGACACTAGTTATAGATTCCGATGCTTCACTTCAGGTTTACTGTATCCCTTGGACCTTCTTATTGACGATGAAACACAGAATTTGCATCGGAATTAAACAGAAAAGGCACAATGCCGACTTAAGTACAAGAATACTGACTCATCTTACTGTCTATGTTTTGAACCGTCCCTGTGACACTAGTTATAGATTCCGATGCTTCACTCCAGTTTTACTGTATCCCTTGGACCTTCTTATTGACTATGAAACACAGAAATTACATCGGAATTAAATACAATGAGCTCAATGCCGATTTAAGTACAAGAAGACTGACACTTCTTACTGACTATGTTTTGAACCATTCCTGTGACACTAGTTATAGACTCCGATGATCACTCCAGGTTAACTGTCTCCCTTGGACCTTCTTATTGACTATGAAACACAGAAAATACATCGGAGTTAAATACAAATGCACAATTCCGACTTAAGTAAAAGAAGTCTGACTCATCTTACTGACTATGCTTTGAACCATTCCTGTGACACTAGTCATAGATTCCGATGCTTCACTTCAGGATTACTGTATCCTTCCGACCTTCTTATTGACGATGAAACACAGAAATTGCATCGGAATTAAATACAAAAGGCACAATGTCGACTTAAGTACAGGAAGACTGACTCTTCTTACTGTCTATGTTTTAAACCATCCCTAGGACACAAGTTATAGATTCCGATGCTTCACTCGAGGTTTACTGTATCCCTTGGACCTTCTTATTGACGATGAAACACAGAAATTGCATCGGAATTAAATACAATAGGCAAAATGCCGACTTAAGTACGAGAAGACTGACTCTTCCTACTGTCTATGATTTGAACCATTCCTGTGACACTAGTTTTTTATTCCGATGCTTCACTTCAGGTTTACTGTATCCCTTGGACCTCCTTATTGGGGATGAAACACAGGAATTGCATTAGAATTAAATAGAAAAGGCACAATGATGACTTAAGTACAAGAAGACTGACTCTTCTTACTGACTATGATTTTAACCATTCCTGTGACAATAGTTATAGATTCCGATGCTTCACTTCAGGTTTACTGTATCCCTCTGAACTTCTTATTGACGACGAAACACAGAAATTGCATCGGAATTAAATAGAAAAGGCACAATGCCGATTTAAGTAAAAGAAGTCTGACTCTTCTTACTGTCTATGATTGGAACCATTCCTGTGGCACTAGTTATAGATTCCGATGCTTCACTCCAGGTTTACTGTATACCTTGTACCTTCTTATTGACGATGAAACACAGAAATTGCATTAGAATTAAATAGAAAAGGCACAATGATGACTTAAGTACAAGAAGACTGACTCTTCTTACTGACTATGATTGGAACCATTCCTGTGACACTAGTTATAGATTCCGATGCTTCACTTCTGGTTTACTGTATCCCTTGGACCTTCTTATTGACGATGAAACACAGAAATTGCATCGGAATTAAATACAATGAGCACAATGCCGATTTAAGTACAAGAAGACTGACTCTTCTTACTGACTATGTTTTGAACCATTCCTGTGACACTAGTTATAGATTCCGATGCTTCACTTCAGGATTACTGTATCCCTCCGACCTTCTTATTGACGATGAAACACAGAAATTTTATCGGAATAAAATACAAAAGGCACAATACCGACTTAAGTACAAGAGGACTGACTCTTCTTACTGACTATGTTTTGAACGATTCCTGTGACACTAGTCATAGATTCCGATGCGTAACTTCAGGATTACTGTATCCCTCTGACCTTCTTATTGACGATGAAACACAGAAATTGCACCGGAATTAAATACAAAAGCACAATGAAGACTAATGTACAAGAAGACTGACTCTTCCCACAGACTATGTTTAGAACCATTCATGTGACACTAGTTATAGATTCCGATGCTACAATTCAGGTGTACTGCATCCCTTGGACGTTCTTATTGACGATGAAACACAGAAATTGCATCGGAAATAAATACAATAGGCACAAAGCAGACTTAAGTACAAGAAGACTGTCTCCTCTTACTGACTATGTTTTGAACTATTCCTGTGACACTAGTTATAGATTCCGATGCTTCACATCAGATTTACTGTATCCCTCTGACCTTTTTATTGACGATGAAACACAGAAATTGAATCGGAATTAAATTCAAAAGGCACAATACCGGCTTAAGTAAAAGAAGTCTGACTCTTCTTTCTGTCTGTGATTTGAACCATTCCTGTGACACTAGTTATAGATTCCGATGCTTCACTGCAGGTTTACTGTATCCCTTGAACCTTCTTATTGACGAGGAATACAGAAATTGCATCAGAATTAAATAGAAAATACACAATGATGACTTAAGTACAAGAAGACTGACTCATTTTTACTGACTATGTTTCGAACCATTCCTGTGACACTAGTTATAGATTCCGATGCTTCACTTCAGGTTTACTGTATCCCTTGGACCTTCTTATTGACGATGAAACACAGAATTTGCATCGGAATTAAACAGAAAAGGCACAATGCCGACTTAAGTACAAGAATACTGACTCATCTTACTGTCTATGTTTTGAACCGTCCCTGTGACACTAGTTATAGATTCCGATGCTTCACTCCAGTTTTACTGTATCCCTTGGACCTTCTTATTGACTATGAAACACAGAAATTACATCGGAATTAAATACAATGAGCTCAATGCCGATTTAAGTACAAGAAGACTGACACTTCTTACTGACTATGTTTTGAACCATTCCTGTGACACTAGTTATAGACTCCGATGATCACTCCAGGTTAACTGTCTCCCTTGGACCTTCTTATTGACTATGAAACACAGGAAATACATCGGCGTTAAATACAAATGCACAATTCCGACTTAAGTAAAAGAAGTCTGACTCATCTTACTGACTATGCTTTGAACCATTCCTGTGACACTGGTCATAGATTCCGATGCTTCACTTCAGGATTACTGTATCCTTCCGACCTTCTTATTGACGATGAAACACAGAAATTGCATCGGAATTAAATACAAAAGGCACAATGTCGACTTAAGTACAGGAAGACTGACTCTTCTTACTGTCTATGTTTTGAACCATCCCTAGGACACTAGTTATAGATTCCGATGCTTCACTCGAGGTTTACTGTATCCCTTGGACCTTCTTATTGACGATGAAACACAGAAATTGCATCGGAATTAAATACAATAGGCAAAATGCCGACTTAAGTACGAGAAGACTGACTCTTCCTACTGTCTATGATTTGAACCATTCCTGTGACACTAGTTTTTTATTCCGATGCTTCACTTCAGGTTTACTGTATCCCTTGGACCTTCTTATTGGGGATGAAACACAGGAATTGCATTAGAATTAAATAGAAAAGGCACAATGATGACTTAAGTACAAGAAGACTGACTCTTCTTACTGACTATGATTTTAACCATTCCTGTGATAATAGTTATAGATTCCGATGCTTCACTTCAGGTTTACTGTATCCCTCTGACCTTCTTATTGACGACGAAACACAGAAATTGCATCGGAATTAAATAGAAAAGGCACAATGCCGATTTAAGTAAAAGAAGTCTGACTCTTCTTACTGTCTATGATTTGAACCTTTCCTGTGGCACTAGTTATAGATTCCGATGCTTCACTCCAGGTTTACTGTATACCTTGTACCTTCTTATTGACGATGAAACACAGAAATTGCATTAGAATTAAATGGAAAAGGCACAATGATGACTTAAGTACAAGAAGACTGACTCTTCTTACTGACTATGATTGGAACCATTCCTGTGACACTCGTTATAGATTCCGATGCTTCACTTCTGGTTTACTGTATCCCTTGGACCTTCTTATTGACGATGAAACACAGAAATTGCATCGGAATTAAATACAATGAGCACAATGCCGATTTAAGTACAAGAAGACTGACTCTTCTTACTGACTATGTTTTGAACCATTCCTGTGACACTAGTCATAGATTCCGATGATTCACTTCAGGATTACTGTATCCCTCTGACCTTCTTGTTGACGATGAAACACAGAAATTGCATTGGAATTAAATACAAAAGGCTAAATGCCGACTTAAGTACAAGAAGACTGACTCTTCCTACTGACTATGATTTGAACCATTCCTGTCACACTGGTTATAAATTGCGATGCTTCACATCAGGTTTACTGTATCACTCTGACGTTCTTATTGACGATGAAACTCAGAAATTGCATCGGAATTAAATACAAAACGCACAATGCCGAACTAAGTACAAGAAGACTGACTCTTCTTACTGTCTATGCCTTGAACCATTCCTGTGACACTAGTTATAGACTCCGATGCTTCACGCCAGGTTTACTGTATCCCTTGGCCCTTTTTATTGACGATGAAACACAGAAATTAAATCGGAATTAAATTGAAAAGGCACAATACCGGCTTAAGTAAAAGAAGTCTGACTCTTCTTACTGTCTGTGATTTGAACCATTCCTGTGACACTAGTTATAGATTCCGATGCTTCACTCCAGGTTTACTGTATCCCTTGAACCTTCTTATTCACGATGAAACACAGAAATTGGATCAGAATTAAATAGAAATTACACAATGATGACTTAAGTACAAGAAGACTGACTCATTTTTACTGACTATGTTTTGAACCATTCCTGTGACACTAGTTATAGATTCCGATGCTTCACTTCAGGTTTACTGTATCCCTTGGACCTTCTTATTGACGATGAAACACAGAATTTGCGTCGGAATTAAACAGAAAAGGCACAATGCCGACTTAAGTACAAGAATACTGACTCATCTTACTGTCTATGTTTTGAACCGTCACTGTGACACTAGTTATAGATTCCGATGCTTCACTCCAGGTTTACTGTATCCCTTGGACCTTCTTATTGACTATGAAATACAGAAATTGCATCGGAATTAAATACAAAAGGCACAATGCCGACTTAAGTACATGAAGACTGATTCTTGTTACTGTCTATGCTTTGAACCATCCCTGTGACACTAGTTATAGATTCCGATGCTTCACTTCAGGATTACTGTATCCCTCCGACCTTCTTATTGACGATGAAACACAGAAATTTTATCGGAATAAAATACAAAAGGCACAATACCGACTTAAGTACAAGAGGACTGACTCTTCTTACTGACTATGTTTTGAACGATTCCTGTGACACTAGTCATAGATTCCGATGCGTAACTTCAGGATTACTGTATCCCTCTGACCTTCTTATTGACGATGAAACACAGAAATTGCACCGGAATTAAATACAAAAGCACAATGAAGACTAATGTACAAGAAGACTGACTCTTCCCACAGACTATGTTTAGAACCATTCCTGTGACACTAGTTATAGATTCCGGTGCTTCACTCCAGGTTTACTGTATCCCTTGGACCTTCGTATTGACGATGAAACACAGCAATTGGATCGGAATTAAATACAAAAGGCACAATGCCGACTTAAGTACAAGAAGACTGACTCTTCTTACTGTCTATGTTTTGAACCATTCATGTGACACTAGTTATAGATTCCGATGCTACAATTCAGGTCTACTGCATCCCTTGGACGTTCTTATTGACGATGAAACACAGAAATTGCATCGGAATTAAATACAATAGGCACAAAGCAGACTTAAGTACAAGAAGACTGTCTCCTCTTACTGACTATGTTTTGAACTATTCCTGTGACACTAGTTATAGATTCCGATGCTTCACATCAGATTTACTGTATCCCTCAGACCTTTTTATTGACGATGAAACACAGAAATTGAATCGGAATTAAATTCGAAAGGCACAATACCGGCTTAAGTAAAAGAAGTCTGACTCTTCTTTCTGTCTGTGATTTGAACCATTCCTGTGACACTAGTTATAGATTCCGATGCTTCACTGCAGGTTTACTGTATCCCTTGAACCTTCTTATTGACGAGGAATACAGAAATTGCATCAGAATTAAATAGAAAATACACAATGATGACTTAAGTACAAGAAGACTGACTCATTTTTACTGACTATGTTTCGAACCATTCCTGTGACACTAGTTATAGATTCCGATGCTTCACTTCAGGTTTACTGTATCCCTTGGACCTTCTTATTGACGATGAAACACAGAATTTGCATCGGAATTAAACAGAAAAGGCACAATGCCGACTTAAGTACAAGAATACTGACTCATCTTACTGTCTATGTTTTGAACCGTCCCTGTGACACTAGTTATAGATTCCGATGCTTCACTCCAGTTTTACTGTATCCCTTGGACCTTCTTATTGACTATGAAACACAGAAATTACATCGGAATTAAATACAATGAGCTCAATGCCGATTTAAGTACAAGAAGACTGACACTTCTTACTGACTATGTTTTGAACCATTCCTGTGACACTAGTTATAGACTCCGATGATCACTCCAGGTTAACTGTCTCCCTTGGACCTTCTTATTGACTATGAAACACAGAAAATACATCGGAGTTAAATACAAATGCACAATTCCGACTTAAGTAAAAGAAGTCTGACTCATCTTACTGACTATGCTTTGAACCATTCCTGTGACACTAGTCATAGATTCCGATGCTTCACTTCAGGATTACTGTATCCTTCCGACCTTCTTATTGACGATGAAACACAGAAATTGCATCGGAATTAAATACAAAAGGCACAATGTCGACTTAAGTACAGGAAGACTGACTCTTCTTACTGTCTATGTTTTGAACCATCCCTAGGACACAAGTTATAGATTCCGATGCTTCACTCGAGGTTTACTGTATCCCTTGGACCTTCTTATTGACGATGAAACACAGAAATTGCATCGGAATTAAATACAATAGGCAAAATGCCGACTTAAGTACGAGAAGACTGACTCTTCCTACTGTCTATGATTTGAACCATTCCTGTGACACTAGTTTTTTATTCCGATGCTTCACTTCAGGTTTACTGTATCCCTTGGACCTTCTTATTGGGGATGAAACACAGGAATTGCATTAGAATTAAATAGAAAAGGCACAATGATGACTTAAGTACAAGAAGACTGACTCTTCTTACTGACTATGATTTTAACCATTCCTGTGACAATAGTTATAGATTCCGATGCTTCACTTCAGGTTTACTGTATCCCTCTGAACTTCTTATTGACGACGAAACACAGAAATTGCATCGGAATTAAATAGAAAAGGCACAATGCCGATTTAAGTAAAAGAAGTCTGACTCTTCTTACTGTCTATGATTTGAACCATTCCTGTGGCACTAGTTATAGATTCCGATGCTTCACTCCAGGTTTACTGTATACCTTGTACCTTCTTATTGACGATGAAACACAGAAATTGCATTAGAATTAAATAGAAAAGGCACAATGATGACTTAAGTACAAGAAGACTGACTCTTCTTACTGACTATGATTGGAACCATTCCTGTGACACTAGTTATAGATTCCGATGCTTCACTTCTGGTTTACTGTATCCCTTGGACCTTCTTATTGACGATGAAACACAGAAATTGCATCGGAATTAAATACAATGAGCACAATGCCGATTTAAGTACAAGAAGACTGACTCTTCTTACTGACTATGTTTTGAACCATTCCTGTGACACTAGTCATAGATTCCGATGATTCACTTCAGGATTACTGTATCCCTCTGACCTTCGTGTTGACGATGAAACACAGAAATTGCATTGGAATTAAATACAAAAGGCTAAATGCCGACTTAAGTACAAGAAGACTGACTCTTCCCACTGACTATGATTTGAACCATTCCTGTCACACTGGTTATAAATTGCGATGCTTCACATCAGGTTTACTGTATCACTCTGACGTTCTTATTGACGATGAAACTCAGAAATTGCATCGGAATTAAATACAAAACGCACAATGCCGAACTAAGTACAAGAAGACTGACTCTTCTTACTGTCTATGTCTTGAACCATTCCTGTGACACTAGTTATAGACTCCGATGCTTCACGCCAGGTTTACTGTATCCCTTGGCCCTTTTTATTGACGATGAAACACAGAAATTAAATCGGAATTAAACTGAAAAGGCACAATACCGGCTTAAGTAAAAGAAGTCTGACTCTTCTTACTGTCTGTGATTTGAACCATTCCTGTGACACTAGTTATAGATTCCGATGCTTCACTCCAGGTTTACTGTATCCCTTGAACCTTCTTATTCACGATGAAACACAGAAATTGCATCAGAATTAAATAGAAATTACACAATGATGACTTAAGTACAAGAAGACTGACTCATTTTTACTGACTATGCTTTGAACCATTCCTGTGACACTAGTTATAGATTCCGATGCTTCACTTCAGGTTTACTGTATCCCTTGGACCTTCTTATTGACGATGAAACACAGAATTTGCGTCGGAATTAAACAGAAAAGGCACAATGCCGACTTAAGTACAAGAATACTGACTCATCTTACTGTCTATGTTTTGAACCGTCACTGTGACACTAGTTATAGATTCCGATGCTTCACTCCAGGTTTACTGTATCCCTTGGACCTTCTTATTGACTATGAAATACAGAAATTGCATCGGAATTAAATACAAAAGGCACAATGCCGACTTAAGTACATGAAGACTGATTCTTGTTACTGTCTATGCTTTGAACCATCCCTGTGACACTAGTTATAGATTCCGATGCTTCACTTCAGGATTACTGTATCCCTCCGACCTTCTTATTGACGATGAAACACAGAAATTTTATCGGAATAAAATATAAAAGGCACAATACCGACTTAAGTACAAGAGGACTGACTCTTCTTACTGACTATGTTTTGAACGATTCCTGTGACACTAGTCATAGATTCCGATGCGTAACTTCAGGATTACTGTATCCCTCTGACCTTCTTATTGACGATGAAACACAGAAATTGCACCGGAATTAAATACAAAAGCACAATGAAGACTAATGTACAAGAAGACTGACTCTTCCGACAGACTATGTTTAGAACCATTCCGGTGACACTAGTTATAGATTCCGGTGCTTCACTCCAGGTTTACTGTATCCCTTGGACCTTCTTATTGACGATGAGACTCAGAGATTGCATCAGAATTAAATAGAAAAGACACAATGATGACTTAAGTACAAGAAGACTGACTCTTCTTACTGTACATGTTTTGAATCATTCCTGCGACTCCAGTTATAGATTCCGATGCTTCACTTCAGGTTTACTGTATCCCTCTGACCTTCGTATTGACGATGAAACACAGAAATTGCATCGGAATTAAATACAAAAAGCACATTGCCGAATTAAGTACAAGAAGGCTGACTCTTCCGACTGTCTATGTTTTGAACCACTCCTGTGCCACTAGTTATAGATTCCGATGCTTCACTTCAGGATTACTGTATCCCTCTGATCTCCTTATTGACGATTAAACACAGAAATTGCATCGGAATTAAATACAAAAGGCACAATGCCGACTTAAGTACATGAAGACTGATTCTTGTTACTGTCTATGTTTTGAACCATCCCGGTGACACTAGTTATAGATTCCGATGCTTCACTTCAGGATTACTGTATCCCTCCGACCTTCTTATTGACGATGAAACACAGAAATTTCATCGGAATAAAATACAAAAGGCACAATACCGACTTAAGTACAAGAGGACTGACTCTTCTTACTGACTATTTTTTGAACCATTCCTGTGACACTAGTCATAGATTCGGATGCTTAACTTCAGGATTACTGTATCCCTCTGACCTTCTTATTGACGATGAAACACAGAAACTGCATCGGAATTAAATACAAAAGACACAATGCCGACTAAAGTACAAGAAGACTGACTCTTCTTACTGTCTATGTTTTGAACCATTCCTGTGACACTAGTTATAGATTCCGATGCTTCACATCAGGTTTATGTATCCCTCTGACCTTCCTGTTGACGATGAAACACAGAAATTGCATCGGAATTAGATACAAAAGGCACAATGCCGACATAAGTACATGTAGACCGACTTTTCCTACTGTCTATGATTTTAACCATTCCTGTGACACTAGTTATGGAGTCCGGTCGTTCACATCAGGTTTACTGCATCCCTTGGACCTTCTTATTCACGATGAAACACAGATATTGCATCGGAATTAAATACAAAAGTCACAATGTCGAATGAAAGTACAAGAAGGCTGACTCTTCCAACTGTCTATGCTTTGAACCATTCCTGTGCCACTAGTTATAGGTTCCGATGCTTCACTTCAGGTTTACTGTATCCCTCTGACCGTCTTATTGACAATGAAACACAGAAATTGCATCGGAAATAAATAGAAAAGGCACAATGCCGACTTAAGTACTAGAAGACTGACTCTTCCTACTGTCTATGTTATGAACCATTCCTGTGACACTAGTTATAGATTCCGATGCTTCACTCCAGGTTTACTGTATCCCTTGGACCTTCTTATTGACGATGAAACACAGAAATTGCATCGGAATTAAATACAAAAGGCACAATGCCGACTAATGTACAAGAAGACTGACTCTTCCGACAGACTATGTTTAGAACCATTCCTGTGACACTAGTTATAGATTCAGATGATTCACTCCAGGTTTACTGTATCCCTTGGACCTTCTTATTGACGACGAAACACAGAAATTGCATCAGAATTAAATAGAAAAGGCACAATGATGACTTAAGTACAAGAAGACTGACTCTTCTTACTGTATATGTTTTGAACCATTCCTGTGACTCTAGTTATGGATTCCGATGCTTCACTTCAGGTTTACTGTATCCCTCTGACCTTCGTATTGACGATGAAACACAGCAATTGGATCGGAATTAAATACAAAAGGCACAATGCCGACTTAAGTACAAGAAGACTGACTCTTCTTACTGTCGATGTTTTGAACCATTCCTGTGACACTAGTTATAGATTCCGATGCTACAATTCAGGTCTACTGCATCCCTTGGACGTTCTTATTGACGATGAAACACAGAAATTGCATCGGAATTAAATACAATAGGCACAAAGCAGACTTAAGTACAAGAAGACTGACTCCTCTTACTGACTATGTTTTGAACTATTCCTGTGACACTAGTTATAGATTCCGATGCTTCACATCAGATTTACTGTATCCCTCTGACCATCTTATTGACGATGAAACACAGAAATTGCATCGGAATTAAATTCAAAAGGCTCAATGCCGACTTAAGTACATGTAGACTGACTTTTCCTACTGTCTATGTTTTGAACCATGCCTGTGACACTAGTTATAGATTCCGTTGCTGCACTTCAGGTTTACTGTATCCCTCTGACCTTCTTATTGACGATGAAACACAGAAATTGCATCGGAATTAAATACAAAAGGCACAATGCCCACTTAAGTACAAGAAGACTGACTCTTCTTACTGTCTATGTTTTGAACCATTCCTGTTACACTAGTTATAGATTCCGATGCTTCAATTCAGGTCTATTGTATCCAGTGGACCTTCATATTGACGATGAAAAACAGAAATTGCATCGGAATTAAATACAATACGCACAATGCAGACTTAAGTACAAGAAGACTGACACTTCTTACTGACTATGTTTTGAACTGTTGTTGTGACACTAGTTATAGATTCCGATGCTTCACATCAGATTTACTGTATGCCTCTGACCGTCTTATTGACGATGAAACACAGAAATTGCATCGGAATTAAATACAAAAGCCACAATGCCGACTTAAGTACATGTAGACTGACTTTTCCTACTGTCTATGTTTTGAACCATTCCTGTGACACTAGTTATAGATTCCGAAGGTTCATTTCAGGTTAACTGTATCCCTTGGACCTTCTTATTGACGATGAAACACAGAAATTGCATCGGAATGAAATAGAAAAGGCACAATACCGACTTAACTACAAGAAGACTTACTCTTCTTTCCGACTATGCTTTGAACCATTCCTGTGACACTAGTTATAGATTCCGATGCTTAACTTCAGGATTACTGTATCCCTTGACCTTCTTATTGACGATGAAACACAGAAATTGCATCGGAATTAAATACAAAAGGCTCAATGCTGAATTAAGTACAAGAAGTCTGACTCTTCTTACTGTCATTGTTTGAACCAATCCTGTTGCATTAGTTGTAGAGTCTGATGCTTCACTCCAGGTTTACTGTATCCCTTGGACCTTCTTATTGACGATGAAACACAGAAATTGCATCGGAATTAAAGACAAAAGGCACAATGCCGACTTCAGTAAAAGGAGTCTGACTCTTCTTACTGTCTGTGATTTGAACCATTCCTGTGACACTAGTTATAGTTTCCGATGCTTCACTTCCCGTTTACTGTATCCCTTGGGCCTTCTTATTGACGATGTAACACAGAAATTGCATCGGAATTAAATAGAAAAGGCACAATGCCGACTTATGTACAAGAATACTGACCCATCTTACTGTCTATGTTTTTAACCGTCCCTGTGACACTAGTTATAGATTCCGATGCTTCACTCCAGGTTTACTGTATCCGTTGGACCTTCTTATTGACGATGAAACACAGAAATTGCATCGGAATTAAATACAAAAGGCACAATGACGACTAAAGTACAAGAAGAATGATTATTCTTACTGTCTATGTTTGAACCATCCCTGTGACACTAGTTATAGATTCCGATGCTTCACTCCAGGTTTACTGTATCCCTATGACCTTCTTATTGACGATGAAACACAGAAATTGCATCGGAATTAAATACAATAGGCACAATGCCGACTTAAGTACAAGAAGACTGACTCTTCCTACTGTCTATGTTTTGAACCATTCCTGTGACACTAGTCATAGATTCCGATGAATCACTTCAGCTTTACTGTATCCCTTGGAATCTCTTATTGACGATGAAACACAGAAATTGCATCGGAATTAAATACAAAAGGCACAATACCGACTTAAGTACAAGAGGACTGACTCTTCTTACTGACTATGTTTTGAACCATTCCTGTGACACTAGTCATAGATTCCGATGCTTATCTTCAGGATTACTGTATCCCTCTGACCTTCTTATTGGCGATGAAACACAGAAACTGCATCGGAATTAAATACAAAAGGCACAATGCCGACTAAAGTACAAGAAGACTGACTCTTCTGACAGTCTATGTTTTGAACCATTCCTGTGGCACTAGTTATAGATTCCAGTGCTACACTCCAGGTTTACTGTATCCCTTGGACCTTCTTACTGAAGATGAAACACAGAAATTGCATCGGAAATAAATACAAAAGGCACAACGCCGACTTAAGAACAAGAAGACTGACTCTTCTTACTGTCTATGTTTTGAATCATTCCTGTGACACTAGTTATAGATTCCGATGCTTCACATCAGGTTTATGTATTCCTCTGACCTACCTATTGACGATGAAACACAGAAATTGCATCGGAATTAAATACAAAAGGCACAATGCCGACTTAAGAACATGTAGACTGACTGTTCCTACTGTCTATGATTTGAACCATTCCTGTGACACTTGTTATGGATTCCGATCGTTCATTTCAGGTTTACTGTATCCCTTGGACCATTTTATTGACGATGAAAAACAGATATTGCATCTGAATTAAATACAAAAGGCACAACGCCGAATTAAGTACAAGAAGGCTGACTCTTCCAACTGTCTATGTTATGAACCAATCCTGTGCCACTAGTTATAGATTCCGATGCTTCACTTCAGGTTTACTGTGTACCTCTGACAGTCTTATTGACAATGAAACACAGAAATTGCATCGGAAATAAATACAAAAGGCACAATGCCGACTAAAGTACAAGAAGACTGACTCTTCCGACAGTCTATGTTTAGAACCATTCCTCTGACACTAGTTATAGATTCCGGTGCTTCACTCCAGGTTTACTGTATCCCTTGGACCTTCTTATTGACGATGAAACACAGAAATTGCATCAGAATTAAATAGAAAAGGCACAAAGATGACTTAAGTACAAGAAGACTGACTCTTCTTACTGTCTATGTTTGAACCATTCCTGTGACTCTAGTTATAGATTCCGATGCTTCACTTCAGGTTTACTTTATCCCTCTGACCTTCTTATTGACGATGAAACACAGAAATTGCATCGGAATTAAATACAAAATCCACAATGCCGACTTAGGTACAAGAAGACTGGCTCTTCTTACTGTCTATGTTTTGAACCATTCCATGAGACGAGTTATAGATTCCGATGCTACAATTCAGGTCTACTGTATCCCTTGGACCTTCTTATTGACGATGAAACACAGAAATTGCATCGGAATTATATACAATAGGCACAAAGCAGACTTAAGTACAAGAACACTGACTCTTCTTACTAACTATGTTTTGAACTATTCCTGTGACACTAGTTATAGATTCCGATGCTTCACATCAGATTTACTGTATCCCTCTGACCATCTTATTGACGATGAAACTCAGAAATTGTATCGGAATTAAATACAAAAGGCACAATGCCGGCTTAAGTACATGTAGACTGACTTTTCCTACTGTCTATGTTTTGAACCATGCCTGTGATACGAGTTATAGATTCCGATGCTTCACTTCAGGTTTACTGTATCCCCCTGACTTTCTTATTGACGATGAAACACAGAAATTGCATTGGAATTAAATACAAAAGGCACAATGCCCATTTAAGTACATGTAGACTGCCTTTTCCTACTGTCTATGTTTTGAACCATTCCTGTGACACTAGTTATAGATTCCGATGGTTCATTTCAGGTTTACTGTATCCCTTGGACCTTCTTATTGACGATGAAACACAGAAATTGCATCGGAATGAAATAGAAAAGGCACAATGCCGACTTAACTACAAGAAGACTGACTCTTCTTACCGACTATGCTTAGAACCATTCCTGTGACACTAGTTATAGATTCCGATGCTTAACTTCAGGATTACTGTATCACTTGGATCTTCTTATTGACGATGAAACACAGAAATTGCATCGGATTTAAATACAAAAGGCTCAATGCTGAATTAAGTACAAGAAGTCTGACTCTTCTTACTGTCAATGTTTTGAACCATTCCTGTGGCATTAGTTGTAGAGTCTGATGCTTCACTCCAGGTTTACTGTATCCCTTGGACCTTCTTATTGACGATGAAACACAGAAATTGCATCGGAATTAAAGACAAAAGGCACAATGCCGACTTCAGTAAAAGGAGTCTGACTCTTCTCACTGTCTGTGATTTGAACCATTCCTGTGACACTAGTTATAGTTTCCGATGCTTCACTTCCCGTTTACTGTATCCCTTGTGCCTTCTTATTGACGATGTAACACAGAAATTGCATCGGAATTAAATAGAAAAGGCACAATGCCGACTTATGTACAAGAATACTGACCCATCTTACTGTCTATGTTTTTAACCGTCCCTGTGACTCTAGTTATAGATTCCGATGCTTCACTCCAGGTTTACTGTATCCGTTGGACCTTCTTATTGACGATGAAACACAGAAATTGCATCGGAATTAAATACAAAAGGCACAATGACGACTAAAGTACAAGAAGAATGATTATTCTTACTGTCTATGTTTGAACCATCCCTGTGACACTAGTTATAGATTCCGATGCTTCACTCCAGGTTTACTGTATCCCTATGACCTTCTTATTGACGATGAAACACAGAAATTGCATCGGAATTAAATACAATAGGCACAATGCCGACTTAAGTACAAGAAGACTGACTCTTCCTACTGTCTATGTTTTGAACCATTCCTGTGACACTAGTCATAGATTCCGATGAATCACTTCAGCTTTACTGTATCCCTTGGAATCTCTTATTGACGATGAAACACAGAAACTGCATCGGAATTAAATACAAAAGGCACAATGCCGACTAAAGTACAAGAAGACTGACTCTTCTGACAGTCTATGTTTTGAACCATTCCTGTGGCACTAGTTATAGATTCCAGTGCTACACTCCAGGTTTACTGTATCCCTTGGACCTTCTTACTGAAGATGAAACACAGAAATTGCATCGGAATTAAATACAAAAGGCACAATGCCGACTTAAGAACATGTAGACTGACTTTTCCTACTGTCTATGATTTGAACCATTCCTGTGACACATGTTATGGATTCCGATCGTTCATTTCAGGTTTACTGTATCCCTTGGACCATTTTATTGACGATGAAAAACAGATATTGCATCTGAATTAAATACAAAAGGCACAACGCCGAATTAAGTACAAGAAGGCTGACTCTTCCAACTGTCTATGTTATGAACCATTCCTGTGCCACTAGTTATAGATTCCGATACTTCACTTCAGGTTTACTGTATACCTCTGACAGTCTTATTGACAATGAAACACAGAAATTGCATCGGAATTAAATAGAAAAGCACAATGCCGACTTAAGTACTAGTAGACTGACTCTTCCTACTGTCTATGCTTTGAACCATTCCTGTGACACTAGTTATAGATTCCGATGCTTCACTCCAGGTTTACTGTATCCCTTGGACCTTCTTATTGACGATGAAACACAGAAATTGCATCGGAATTAAATACAAATGGCACAATGCCGACTAATGTACAAGAAGACTGACTCTTCCGACAGTCTATGTTTAGAACCATTCCTGTGACACTAGTTATAGATTCCGGTGCTTCACTCCAGGTTTACTGTATCCCTTGGACCTTCTTATTGACGATGAAACACAGAAATTGCATCAGAATTAAATAGAAAAGGCACAAAGATGACTTAAGTACAAGAAGACTGACTCTTCTTACTGTCTATGTTTGAACCATTACTGTGACTCTAGTTATAGATTCCGATGCTTCACTTCAGGTTTACTTTATCCCTCTGACCTTCTTATTGACGATGAAACACAGAAATTGCATCGGAATTAAATACAAAAGGCACAATGCCGACTTAGGTACAAGAAGACTGACTCTTCTTACTGTCTATGTTTTGAACCATTCCATGAGACGAGTTATAGATTCCGATGCTACAATTCAGGTCTACTGTATCCCTTGGACCTTCTTATTGACGATGAAACACAGAAATTGCATCGGAATTATATACAATAGGCACAAAGCAGACTTAAGTACAAGAACACTGACTCTTCTTACTAACTATGTTTTGAACTATTCCTGTGACACTAGTTATAGATTCCGATGCTTCACATCAGATTTACTGTATCGCTCTGACCATCTTATTGACGATGAAACTCAGAAATTGTATCGGAATTAAATACAAAAGGCACAATGCCGACTTAAGTACATGTAGACTGACTTTTCCTACTGTCTATGTTTTGAACCATTCCTGTGACACTAGTTATAGATTCCGATGGTTCATTTCAGGTTTACTGTATCCCTTGGACCTTCTGATTGACGATGAAACACAGAAATTGCATCGGAATGAAATAGAAAAGGCACAATGCCGACTTAGCTACAAGAAGACTGACTCTTCTTACCGACTATGCTTTTAACCATTCCTGTGACACTAGTTATAGATTCCGATGCTTAACTTCAGGATTACTGTATCACTTGGATCTTCTTATTGACGATGAAACACAGAAATTGCATCGGAATTAAATACAAAAGGCTCAATGCTGAATTAAGTACAAGAAGTCTGACTCTTCTTACTGTCAATGCTTTGAACCATTCCTGTGGCACTAGTTGTAGAGTGTGATGCTTCACTCCAGGTTTACTGTATCCCTTGGACCTTCTTATTGACGATGAAACACAGAAATTGCATCGGAATTAAATACAAAAGGCACAATGCCGACTTCAGTAAAAGGAGTCTGACTCTTCTTACTGTCTGTGTTTTGAACCATTCCTGTGACACTAGTTATAGTTTCCGATGCTTCACTTCCGGTTTACTGTATCCCTTGGACCTTCTTATTGACGATGTAACACAGAAATTGCATCGGAATTAAATAGAAAAGGCACAATGCCGACTTATGTACAAGAGTACTGACTCATCTTACTGTCTATGCTTTGAACCGTCCCCGTGACACTAGTTATAGATTCCGATGCTTCACTCCAGGTTTACTGTATCCCTTGGACCTTCTTATTGACGATGAAACACAGAAATTGCATCGGAATTAAATACAAAAGGCACAATGCCGACTTAAGTACAAGAAGACTGATTCTTCTTACTGTCTATGATTTGAACCATCCCTGTGACACTAGTTATAGATTCCGATGCTTCACTCCAGTTTTACTGTATCCCTATGACCTTCTTATTGACGATGAAACACAGAAATTGCATTGGAATTAAATACAATAGGCACAATGACGACTTAACTACAAGAAGACTGACTCTTCTTACTGTCTATGTTTTAAACCATTCCTGTGACACTAGTCATAGATTCCGATGCTTCACTTCAGGTTTACTGTATCCCTTGGACCCTCTCATTGACGATGAAACACAGAAATTGCATCGGAATTGAATACAAAAGGCACAATACCGACTTAAGTACAAGAGGACTGACTCTTCTTACTGACTATGCTTTGAACCATTCCTGTGACACTAGTCATAGTTTCCGATGCTTAACTTCAGAATTACTGTCTCCCTCTGACCTTCTTATTGACGATGAAACACAGAAACTGCATCGGAAATAAATAAAAAAGGCACAAAGCCGACTTAAGTACATGTAGACCGACTTTTCCTACTGTCTATGATTTGAACCATTCCTGTGCCACTTGTTATGGATTCCGATCGTTCATTTCAGGTTTACTGTATCCCTTGGACCTTGACGATGAAACACAGATATTGCATCGGAATTAAATACAAAAGGCACAATGCCGAATTAAGTACAAGAAGGCTGACTTTTCCAACTGTCAATGTTTTGAACCATTCCTGTGCCACTAGTTATAGATTCCGATGCTTCACTTCAGGTTTGCTGTATACCTCTGACCGTCTTATTGACAATGAAACACAGAAATTGCATCGGAATTAAATAGATAAGGCACAATGCCGACTTAAGTACTAGAAGACTGGCTCTTCCTACTGTCTAAGTTTAGAACCATTCCTGTGACACGAGTTATAGATTCCGATGCTTCACTCCAGGTTTACTGTATCCCTTGGACCTTCTTATTGACGATGAAGCACAGAAATTGCATCGGAATTAAATACAAAAGGCACAATGCCGACTAATGTACAAGAAGACTGACTCTTCCGACATTCTATGTTTTGAACCATTCCTGTGACATTAGTTATAGATTCCGGTGCTTCACTCCAGGTTTACTGTATCCCTCTGACCTTCTTATTGACGATGAAACACAGAAATTGCATCGGAATTAAACACAAAAGCACAATGCCGACTTAAGTACAAGCAGACTGATTCTTCTTACTGTCTGTGTTTTGAACCATCCCTGTGACACTAGTTATAGATTCCGATGCTTCACTCCAGGTTTACTGTATCCCTATGACCTTCTTATTGACGATGAAACACAGAAATTGCATTGGAATTAAATACAATAGGCACAATGCCGACTTAAGTACAAGAAGACTGACTCTTCTTACTGTCTATGTTTTAAACCATTCCTGTGACACTAGTCATAGATTCCGATGCTTCACTTCAGGTTTAGTGTATCCCTTGGACCCTCTTATTGACGATGAAACACAGAAATTGCATCGGAATTGAATACAAAAGGCAAAATACCGACTTAAGTACAAGAGGACTGACTCTTCTTACAGTCTATGTTTTGAACCATTCCTGTGGCACTAGGTATAGATTCCAGTGCTACACTCCAGGATTACTGTATCCCTTGGACCTTCTTACTGACGATGAAACACAGAAATTGCATCGGAAATAAATACAAAAGGCACAATGCCGACTTAAGTACAAGAAGACTGACTCTTCTTACTGTCTATGTTTTGACCCATTCCTGTGACACTAGTTATAGATTCCGATGCTTCACATCAGGTTTATGTATCCCTCTGACCTTCCTATTGACGATGAAACACAGAAATTGCATCGGAATTAAATAAAAAAGGCACAAAGCCGACTGAAGTACATGTAGACCGACTTTTCCCACTGTCTATGATTTGAACCATTCCTGTGCCACTTGTTATGGATTCCGATCGTTCATTTCAGGTTTACTGTATCCCTTGGACCTTGTTATTGACGATGAAACACAGATATTGCATCGGAATTAAATACAAAAGGCACAATGCCGAATTAAGTACAAGAAGGCTGACTCTTCCAACTGTCTATGTTTTGAACCATTCCTGTGCCACTAGTTATAGATTCCGATGCCTCACTTCAGGTTTGTTGTATACCTCTGACCGTCTTATTGACAAAGAAACACAGAAATTGCATCGTAATTAAATAGAAAAGGCACAATGCCGACTTAAGTACTAGAAGACTGACTCTTCCTACTGTCTATGTTTTGAACCATTCCTGTGACACGAGTTATAGATTCCGATGCTTCACTCCAGGTTTACTGTATCCCTTGGACCTTCTTATTGACGATGAAGCACAGAAATTGCATCGGAATTAAATACAATAGGCACAAAGCAGACTTAAGTACAAGAAGACTGATTCTTTTTACTGACTATGTTTTGAACTATTCCTGTCACACTAGTTATAGATTCCGATGCTTCACATCAGATTTACTGTATCCCTCTGACCATCTTATTGACGATGAAACTCAGAAATTGTATCGGAATTAAATACAAAAAGCACAATGCCGACTTAAGTACATGTAGACTGACTTTTCCAACTGTCTGTGTTTTGAACCATGCCTGTGTCACTACTTATAGATTCCGATGCTTCACTTCAGTTTTACTGTATCCCTCTGACTTTCTTATTGACGATGAAACACAGAAATTTCATCGGAATTAAATACAAAATGCACAATGCTTACTTAAGTACAAGAAGACTGACTCTTCTTACTGTCTATGTTTTGAACCATTCCTGTGACCTTAGTTATAGATTCCGATGCTTAACTTCAGGATTACTGTATCCCTTGGACCATCTTATTGACGATGAAACACAGAAATTGCATCGAAATTAAATACAAAAGGCTCAATGCCGAATTAAGTACAAGAAGACTGACTCTTCCTACTGTCTATGTTTTTCACCATTCCTGTCACACTAGTTATTGATTCCGATGCTTCACTCCAGGTTTACTGTATCCCTTGGATCTACTTATTGACGATGAAACACAGAAATTACTTCGGAATTAAATACAAAAAGCACAGTGCCTACTTAAGTACAAGAAGACTGACTCATCTTACTGACTATGTTTTGATCCATTCCTGTGACATTAATTATAGATTCCGATGCTTCACTTCAGGTTCACTGTATCCCTCTGACCTTCCTATTGGCGATGGAACACAGAAATTGCATCAGAATTAAATACAAAAGGCACAATGCCTAATTAAGTACAAGATGACTGACTCTTCTTACTGTCTATGTTTTGAACCATTCCTGTGACACTAGTTATAGATTCCGATGCTTCACTCCAGGTTTACTGTACCCCTTGGACCTTCTTTTTGACGATGAAACACAGATATTGCATCGGAATTAAATACAAAAGGCTCAATGCCGAATTAAGTACAAGAAGTCTGACTCTTCTTACTGTCAGTGTTTTAAACCATTCCTGTGACACTAGTTGTAGACTCTGATGCTTCACTCCAGGTTTACTGTATCCCTTGGACCTTCTTATTGACGATGAAACACAGAAATTGCATCGGAATTAAACACAAAAGTCACAATGCCGACATAAGTACATGCAGTCTGACTTTTCCTACTGTCTATGTTTTGAACCATTCCTGTGACACTACTTATAGATTCCGATGGTTCATTTCAGGCTTACTGTATCCCTCGGACCTTCTTATTGAGGATGAAACACAGAAATTGCATCGAAATTAAATAGAAAAGGCACAATGCCGACTTAACTACAAGAAGACTGACTCTTCTTACTGACTATGTTTTGAACCATTCCTGTGACACTAGTTATAGATTCCGATGCTTAACTTCAGGATTACTGTATCCCTTGGACCTTCTTATTGACGATGAAACACAGAAATTGCATCGGAATTAAATTCAAAAGGCTCAATGCCGAATTAAGTACAAGAAGTCTGACTCTTCTTACTGTCAATGATTTGAACCATTCCTGTGACACTAGTTGTAGACTCGGATGCTTCACTCCAGGTTTACTGTATCCCTTGGACCTTCTTATTGACGATGAAACACAGAAATTGCATCGGAATTAAATACAAAAGGCACAATGCCGACTTCAGTAAAAGGAGTCTGACTCTTCTTACTGTCTGTGTTTTGAACCATTCCTGTGACACTAGTTATAGTTTCCAATGCTTCACTCCAGGTTTCCTATATCCGTTGGACCTTCTTATTGACGATGAAACACAGAAATTGCATCGGGATTGAATACAAAAAGCACAATGCCGACTTAGATACAAGAAGACTGACTCTTCTTACGGACTATGCTTTGAACCATTATAGTGACCCTAGTTATAGATTCCGATGCTTCACTCCAGGTTTACTGCAGCCCTTGGACCTTCTTATTGACGATGAAACACAGAAATTGCATCGGAATTAAATACAATAGGCACAATCCCGACTTAAGTACAAGAAGACTGACTCTTCCTACTGTCTATGTTTTTCACCATTCCTGCGACACTAGTTATAGATTCCGATGCTTCACTCCAGGTTTACTGTATCCCTTGGACCTACTAATTGACGATGAAACACAGAAATTCCATCGGAATTAAATACAAAAAGCACAGTGCCTACTTAAGCACAAGAATACTGACTCTTCTTACTGACTATGCTTTGAACCATTCCTGTGACACTAGTAATAGATGCCGATGCTTCACTTCAGGTTTACTGTATCCCTCTGACCTTCTAATTGACGATGAAACACTGAAATTGCATCAGAATTAAATACAAAAGGCACAATGAATAATTAAGTACAAGATGACTAACTCTTCTTACTGTCTATGTTTTGAACCATTCCTGTGACACTAGTTATAGACTCCGTTGCTTCACTCCAGGTTTACTGTATCCCTTGTACCTTCGTATTGACGATGAAACACAGATATTGCACCGGAATTAAATACAAAAGACACAATGCCAAATTAAATACAAGAAGACTGACTCTTCTTACTGTCTATGCTTTTGAACCATTCCTGTGACACTAGTTATGGATTCCGATCGTTCATTTCAGGTTTACTGTATCCCTTGAACCTTCTTATTGACGATGAAACACAGATATTGCATCGGAATTAAATACAAAAGGCACAATGCCGACTTAAGTACAAGAAGACTGACTCTTCCAACTGTCTATGTTTTCAACCATTCCTGTGCCACTAGTTATAGACTCCGATGCTTCACTCCAGGTTTACTGTATCCCTTGGACCTTCTTATTGACGATGAAACACAGAAATTGCATCAGAATTAAATACAAAAGGCTCAATGCCGAATTAAGTACAAGAAGACTGACTCTTCTTACTGTCTATGTTTTGAACCATTCCTGTGACACTAGTTATGGATTCCGATCGTTCATTTCAGGTTTACTGTATCCCTTGGACCTTCTTATTGACGATGAAACACAGATATTGCATCGGAATAAAAATACAAAGGCACAATGCCGTCCTAAGTACAAGAAGACTGACTCTTCCAACTGTCTATGTTTTGAACCATTCCTGTGCCACTAGTTATAGATTCCGATGCTTCACTTCAGGTTTACGGTATCCCTCTGACCGTGTTACTGACGATGAAACACAGAAATTGCATCGGAATTAAATAGAAAAGCCACAATGCCGACTTAAGTACTAGAAGACTGACTCTTCCTACTGTCTATGTTTTGAACCATTCCTGTGACACTAGTTACAAATTCCGATGCTTCACTCAAGGTTTGCTGTATCCCTTGGACCTTTTTATTGACGATGAAACACAGAAATTGCATCGGAATTAAATACAAAAGGCACAATGCCGACTAATGTACAAGAAGACTGACTCTTTCGACAGTCTATGTGTTGAACCATTCCTGTGACACTAGTTATAGATTCCGGTGCTTCACTCCATGTTTACTGTATCCCTTGGACCTTCTTATTGACGATGAAACACAGAAATTGCATGGGAATTAAATATAAAAGCACAATGCCGCTTTAAGTACAAGAAAACTGACTCTTCTTACTGTCTATGTTTTGAACCATTCCTGTGACTCTAGTTATAGATTCCGATGCCTCACTTCAGGATTACTGTATCCCCTAGACGATCTTATTGACGATGAAACAAAAATTGCATCGGAATTAAATACAATAGGCACAATGCCGACTTAAGTAAAAGAGGTCTGACTCTTCTTACTGTCTGTGTTTTGAACCATTCCTGTGACACTACTTATAGTTTCCGATGCTTCACTTCAGGTTTACTGTATCCCTTGGACCTTCTTATTGACGATGAAACAGAGAAATTGCATCGGAATTAAACACAAAAGGCACAATGCCGACTTCAGTAAAAGGAGTCTGACTCTTCTTACTGTCTGTGTTTTGAACCATTCCTGTGACACTACTTATAGTTTCCGATGCTCCACTTCAGGTTTACTGTATCCCTTGGACGTTCTTATTGACGATGAAACACAGAAATTGCATCGGATTTAAATAGAAAAGGCACAATGCCGACTTAAGTACAAGAATACTGACTCATCTTACTGTCTATGTTTTGAACCATCCCTGTGACACTAGTTATAGATTCCGATGCGTCACTCCAGGTATACTGTATCCCTATGACCTTCTTATTGACGATGAAACTCAGAAATTGCATCGGAATTACAACAATAGGCCCAATGCCGACTTAAGTACAAGAAGGCTGACTCTTCTTACTGTCTATGTTTTGAACCATTCCTGTGACACTAGTCATAGACTCCGATGCTTCACTTCAGGTTTACTGAATCCCTTGGACCTTCTTATTGACGATGAAACACAGAAATTGCTTCGGAATTAAATACAAAGGGCACAATACCGACATAAGTACATGAGGACTGACTCTTCTTACTGATTATGTTTTGAACCATTCCTGTGACACTAGTCATAGATTCCGATGCTTGACTTCAGGATTACTGTATCACTCTGACCTTCTTATTGACGATGAAACACAGAAACTGCATCGGAATTAAATACAAAAGGCACAATGCCGACTAATGTACAAGAAGACTGACTCTTCTGACAGTCTACGTTTTAACCAGTCCTGCGACACTAGTTATAGATTCCGGTGCTTCACTCCACGTATACTGTATCCCTTGGACCATCTTACTGACGATGAAACACAGAAATTGCATCGGAAATAAATACAAAAGGCACAATGCCGACTTAAGTACAAGAAGACTGACTCTTCTTACTGTCTATGTTTTGAACCATTCCTGTGACACTAGTTATAGACTCCGATAATCACTCCAGGTTTACTGTATTACTTGGACCTTCTTATTGACGTTGAAACACAGAAATTGCATCGGAATTAAGTACAAAAGGCACAATGCCAACTTAAGTAAAAGAAGTCTGACTCTTCTTACTGTCTATGTTTTGAACCATTACTGTGTCACTGGTTATAGATTCCGATGCTTCACTTCAGGATTACTGTATCCCTCTGACCTTTTTATTGACGATGAAACACAGAAATTGCATCGGAATTAAATACACAAGGCACAATGCCGACTTAAGTACAAGAAGACTGACTCTTCTTACTGACTATGTTTTGAACCATCCCTGTGACACTAGTTATAGATTCCGATGCTTAACTTCAGGATTACTGTATCCCTTGGACCTTCTTATTGACGATGAAACACAGAAATTGCATCGGAATTAAATTCAAAAGGCTCAATGCCGAATTAAGTACAAGAAGTCTGACTCTTCTTACTGTCAACGATTTGAACCATTCCTGTGACACTAGTTGTAGACTCTGATGCTTCACTCCAGGTTTACTGTATCCCTTGGACCTTCTTATTGACGATGAAACACAGAAATTGCATCGGAATTAAATACAAAAGGCACAATGCCGACTTCAGTAAAAGGAGTCTGACTCTTCTTACTGTCTGTGTTTTGAACCATTCCTGTGACACTAGTTATAGTTTCCGATCCTTCACTTCCGGTTTACTGTATCCCTTGGACCTTCTTATTGACGATGTAACACAGAAATTGCATCGGAATTAAATAGAAAAGGCACAATGCCGACTTATGTACAAGAATACTGACTCATCTTACTGTCTATGTTTTGAACCGTCCCTGTGACACTAGTTATAGATTCCAATGCTTCACTCCAGGTTTCCTATATCCGTTGGACCTTCTTATTGACGATGAAACACAGAAATTGCATCGGGATTGAATACAAAAAGCACAATGCCGACTTAGATACAAGAAGACTGACTCTTCTTACGGACTATGCTTTGAACCATTATAGTGACCCTAGTTATAGATTCCGATGCTTCACTCCAGGTTTACTGCAGCCCTTGGACCTTCTTATTGACGATGAAACACAGAAATTGCATCGGAATTAAACACAATAGGCACAATGCCGACTTAAGTACAAGAAGACTGACTCTTCCTACTGTCTATGTTTTTCACCATTCCTGCGACACTAGTTATAGATTCCGATGCTTCACTCCAGGTTTACTGTATCCCTTGGACCTACTTATTGACGATGAAACACAGAAATTCCATCGGAATTAAATACAAAAAGCACAGTGCCTACTTAAGCACAAGAATACTGACTCTTCTTACTGACTATGCTTTGAACCATTCCTGTGACACTAGTAATAGATGCCGATGCTTCACTTCAGGTTTACTGTATCCCTCTGACCTTCTAATTGACGATGAAACACTGAAATTGCATCAGAATTAAATACAAAAGGCACAATGAATAATTAAGTACAAGATGACTAACTCTTCTTACTGTCTATGTTTTGAACCATTCCTGTGACACTAGTTATAGACTCCGATGCTTTACTCCAGGTTTACTGTATCCCTTGTACCTTCGTATTGACGATGAAACACAGATATTGCACCGGAATTAAATACAAAAGACACAATGCCAAATTAAATACAAGAAGACTGACTCTTCTTACTGTCTATGCTTTTGAACCATTCCTGTGACACTAGTTATGGATTCCGATCGTTCATTTCAGGTTTACTGTATCCCTTGAACCTTCTTATTGACGATGAAACACAGATATTGCATCGGAATTAAATACAAAAGGCACAATGCCGACTTAAGTACAAGAAGACTGACTCTTCCAACTGTCTATGTTTTCAACCATTCCTGTGCCACTAGTTATAGACTCCGATGCTTCACTCCAGGTTTACTGTATCCCTTGGACCTTCTTATTGACGATGAAACACAGAAATTGCATCAGAATTAAATACAAAAGGCTCAATGCCGAATTAAGTACAAGAAGACTGACTCTTCTTACTGTCTATGTTTTGAACCATTCCTGTGACACTAGTTATGGATTCCGATCGTTCATTTCAGGTTTACTGTATCCCTTGGACCTTCTTATTGACGATGAAACACAGATATTGCATCGGAATATAAATACAAAGGCACAATGCCGTCCTAAGTACAAGAAGACTGACTCTTCCAACTGTCTATGTTTTGAACCATTCCTGTGCCACTAGTTATAGATTCCGATGCTTCACTTCAGGTTTACGGTATCCCTCTGACCGTCTTACTGACGATGAAACACAGAAATTGCATCGGAATTAAATAGAAAAGCCACAATGCCGACTTAAGTACTAGAAGACTGACTCTTCCTACTGTCTATGTTTTGAACCATTCCTGTGACACTAGTTACAAATTCCGATGCTTCACTCAAGGTTTGCTGTATCCCTTGGACCTTCTTATTGACGATGAAACACAGAAATTGCATCGGAATTAAATACAAAAGGCACAATGCCGACTAATGTACAAGAAGACTGACTCTTTCGACAGTCTATGTGTTGAACCATTCCTGTGACACTAGTTATAGATTCCGGTGCTTCACTCCAGGTTTACTGTATCCCTTGGACCTTCTTATTGACGATGAAACACAGAAATTGCATGGGAATTAAATATAAAAGCACAATGCCGCTTTAAGTACAAGAAAACTGACTCTTCTTACTGTCTATGTTTTGAACCATTCCTGTGACTCTAGTTATAGATTCCGATGCCTCACTTCAGGATTACTGTATCCCCTAGACGATCTTATTGACGATGAAACAAAAATTGCATCGGAATTAAATACAATAGGCACAATGCCGACTTAAGTAAAAGAGGTCTGACTCTTCTTACTGTCTGTGTTTTGAACCATTCCTGTGACACTACTTATAGTTTCCGATGCTTCACTTCAGGTTTACTGTATCCCTTGGACCTTCTTATTGACGATGAAACAGAGAAATTGCATCGGAATTAAACACAAAAGGCACAATGCCGACTTCAGTAAAAGGAGTCTGACTCTTCTTACTGTCTGTGTTTTGAACCATTCCTGTGACACTACTTATAGTTTCCGATGCTCCACTTCAGGTTTACTGTATCCCTTGGACGTTCTTATTGACGATGAAACACAGAAATTGCATCGGATTTAAATAGAAAAGGCACAATGCCGACTTAAGTACAAGAATACTGACTCATCTTACTGTCTATGTTTTGAACCATCCCTGTGACACTAGTTATAGATTCCGATGCGTCACTCCAGGTATACTGTATCCCTATGACCTTCTTATTGACGATGAAACTCAGAAATTGCATCGGAATTACAACAATAGGCCCAATGCCGACTTAAGTACAAGAAGGCTGACTCTTCTTACTGTCTATGTTTTGAACCATTCCTGTGACACTAGTCATAGACTCCGATGCTTCACTTCAGGTTTACTGAATCCCTTGGACCTTCTTAATGACGATGAAACACAGAAATTGCTTCGGAATTAAATACAAAGGGCACAATACCGACATAAGTACATGAGGACTGACTCTTCTTACTGATTATGTTTTGAACCATTCCTGTGACACTAGTCATAGATTCCGATGCTTGACTTCAGGATTACTGTATCACTCTGACCTTCTTATTGACGATGAAAGACAGAAACTGCATCGGAATTAAATACAAAAGGCACAATGCCGACTAATGTACAAGAAGACTGACTCTTCTGACAGTCTACGTTTTAACCAATCCTGTGACACTAGTTATAGATTCCGGTGCTTCACTCCACGTATACTGTATCCCTTGGACCATCTTACTGACGATGAAACACAGAAATTGCATCGGAAATAAATACAAAAGGCACAATGCCGACTTAAGTACAAGAAGACTGACTCTTCTTACTGTCTATGTTTTGAACCATTCCTGTGACACTAGTTATAGACTCCGATAATCACTCCAGGTTTACTGTATTACTTGGACCTTCTTATTGACGTTGAAACACAGAAATTGCATCGGAATTAAGTACAAAAGGCACAATGCCAACTTAAGTAAAAGAAGTCTGACTCTTCTTACTGTCTATGTTTTGAACCATTCCTGTGTCACTGGTTATAGATTCCGATGCTTCACTTCAGGATTACTGTATCCCTCTGACCTTTTTATTGACGATGAAACACAGAAATTGCATCGGAATTAAATACACAAGGCACAATGCCGACTTAAGTACAAGAAGACTGACTCTTCTTACTGACTATGTTTTGAACCATCCCTGTGACACTAGTTATAGATTCCGATGCTTAACTTCAGGATTACTGTATCCCTTGGACCTTCTTATTGACGATGAAACACAGAAATTGCATCGGAATTAAATTCAAAAGGCTCAATGCCGAATTAAGTACAAGAAGTCTGACTCTTCTTACTGTCAACGATTTGAACCATTCCTGTGACACTAGTTGTAGACTCTGATGCTTCACTCCAGGTTTACTGTATCCCTTGGACCTTCTTATTGACGATGAAACACAGAAATTGCATCGGAATTAAATACAAAAGGCACAATGCCGACTTCAGTAAAAGGAGTCTGACTCTTCTTACTGTCTGTGTTTTGAACCATTCCTGTGACACTAGTTATAGTTTCCGATCCTTCACTTCCGGTTTACTGTATCCCTTGGACCTTCTTATTGACGATGTAACACAGAAATTGCATCGGAATTAAATAGAAAAGGCACAATGCCGACTTATGTACAAGAATACTGACTCATCTTACTGTCTATGTTTTGAACCGTCCCTGTGACACTAGTTATAGATTCCAATGCTTCACTCCAGGTTTCCTATATCCGTTGGACCTTCTTATTGACGATGAAACACAGAAATTGCATCGGGATTGAATACAAAAAGCACAATGCCGACTTAGATACAAGAAGACTGACTCTTCTTACGGACTATGCTTTGAACCATTATAGTGACCCTAGTTATAGATTCCGATGCTTCACTCCAGGTTTACTGCAGCCCTTGGACCTTCTTATTGACGATGAAACACAGAAATTGCATCGGAATTAAACACAATAGGCACAATGCCGACTTAAGTACAAGAAGACTGACTCTTCCTACTGTCTATGTTTTTCACCATTCCTGCGACACTAGTTATAGATTCCGATGCTTCACTCCAGGTTTACTGTATCCCTTGGACCTACTTATTGACGATGAAACACAGAAATTCCATCGGAATTAAATACAAAAAGCACAGTGCCTACTTAAGCACAAGAATACTGACTCTTCTTACTGACTATGCTTTGAACCATTCCTGTGACACTAGTAATAGATGCCGATGCTTCACTTCAGGTTTACTGTATCCCTCTGACCTTCTAATTGACGATGAAACACTGAAATTGCATCAGAATTAAATACAAAAGGCACAATGAATAATTAAGTACAAGATGACTAACTCTTCTTACTGTCTATGTTTTGAACCATTCCTGTGACACTAGTTATAGACTCCGATGCTTTACTCCAGGTTTACTGTATCCCTTGTACCTTCGTATTGACGATGAAACACAGATATTGCACCGGAATTAAATACAAAAGACACAATGCCAAATTAAATACAAGAAGACTGACTCTTCTTACTGTCTATGCTTTTGAACCATTCCTGTGACACTAGTTATGGATTCCGATCGTTCATTTCAGGTTTACTGTATCCCTTGAACCTTCTTATTGACGATGAAACACAGATATTGCATCGGAATTAAATACAAAAGGCACAATGCCGACTTAAGTACAAGAAGACTGACTCTTCCAACTGTCTATGTTTTCAACCATTCCTGTGCCACTAGTTATAGACTCCGATGCTTCACTCCAGGTTTACTGTATCCCTTGGACCTTCTTATTGACGATGAAACACAGAAATTGCATCAGAATTAAATACAAAAGGCTCAATGCCGAATTAAGTACAAGAAGACTGACTCTTCTTACTGTCTATGTTTTGAACCATTCCTGTGACACTAGTTATGGATTCCGATCGTTCATTTCAGGTTTACTGTATCCCTTGGACCTTCTTATTGACGATGAAACACAGATATTGCATCGGAATATAAATACAAAGGCACAATGCCGTCCTAAGTACAAGAAGACTGACTCTTCCAACTGTCTATGTTTTGAACCATTCCTGTGCCACTAGTTATAGATTCCGATGCTTCACTTCAGGTTTACGGTATCCCTCTGACCGTCTTACTGACGATGAAACACAGAAATTGCATCGGAATTAAATAGAAAAGCCACAATGCCGACTTAAGTACTAGAAGACTGACTCTTCCTACTGTCTATGTTTTGAACCATTCCTGTGACACTAGTTACAAATTCCGATGCTTCACTCAAGGTTTGCTGTATCCCTTGGACCTTCTTATTGACGATGAAACACAGAAATTGCTTCGGAATTAAATACAAAAGGCACAATGCCGACTAATGTACAAGAAGACTGACTCTTTCGACAGTCTATGTGTTGAACCATTCCTGTGACACTAGTTATAGATTCCGGTGCTTCACTCCAGGTTTACTGTATCCCTTGGACCTTCTTATTGACGATGAAACACAGAAATTGCATGGGAATTAAATATAAAAGCACAATGCCGCTTTAAGTACAAGAAAACTGACTCTTCTTACTGTCTATGTTTTGAACCATTCCTGTGACTCTAGTTATAGATTCCGATGCCTCACTTCAGGATTACTGTATCCCCTAGACGATCTTATTGACGATGAAACAAAAATTGCATCGGAATTAAATACAATAGGCACAATGCCGACTTAAGTAAAAGAGGTCTGACTCTTCTTACTGTCTGTGTTTTGAACCATTCCTGTGACACTACTTATAGTTTCCGATGCTTCACTTCAGGTTTACTGTATCCCTTGGACCTTCTTATTGACGATGAAACAGAGAAATTGCATCGGAATTAAACACAAAAGGCACAATGCCGACTTCAGTAAAAGGAGTCTGACTCTTCTTACTGTCTGTGTTTTGAACCATTCCTGTGACACTACTTATAGTTTCCGATGCTCCACTTCAGGTTTACTGTATCCCTTGGACGTTCTTATTGACGATGAAACACAGAAATTGCATCGGATTTAAATAGAAAAGGCACAATGCCGACTTAAGTACAAGAATACTGACTCATCTTACTGTCTATGTTTTGAACCATCCCTGTGACACTAGTTATAGATTCCGATGCGTCACTCCAGGTATACTGTATCCCTATGACCTTCTTATTGACGATGAAACTCAGAAATTGCATCGGAATTACAACAATAGGCCCAATGCCGACTTAAGTACAAGAAGGCTGACTCTTCTTACTGTCTATGTTTTGAACCATTCCTGTGACACTAGTCATAGACTCCGATGCTTCACTTCAGGTTTACTGAATCCCTTGGACCTTCTTAATGACGATGAAACACAGAAATTGCTTCGGAATTAAATACAAAGGGCACAATACCGACATAAGTACATGAGGACTGACTCTTCTTACTGATTATGTTTTGAACCATTCCTGTGACACTAGTCATAGATTCCGATGCTTGACTTCAGGATTACTGTATCACTCTGACCTTCTTATTGACGATGAAAGACAGAAACTGCATCGGAATTAAATACAAAAGGCACAATGCCGACTAATGTACAAGAAGACTGACTCTTCTGACAGTCTACGTTTTAACCAATCCTGTGACACTAGTTATAGATTCCGGTGCTTCACTCCACGTATACTGTATCCCTTGGACCATCTTACTGACGATGAAACACAGAAATTGCATCGGAAATAAATACAAAAGGCACAATGCCGACTTAAGTACAAGAAGACTGACTCTTCTTACTGTCTATGTTTTGAACCATTCCTGTGACACTAGTTATAGACTCCGATAATCACTCCAGGTTTACTGTATTACTTGGACCTTCTTATTGACGTTGAAACACAGAAATTGCATCGGAATTAAGTACAAAAGGCACAATGCCAACTTAAGTAAAAGAAGTCTGACTCTTCTTACTGTCTATGTTTTGAACCATTCCTGTGTCACTGGTTATAGATTCCGATGCTTCACTTCAGGATTACTGTATCCCTCTGACCTTTTTATTGACGATGAAACACAGAAATTGCATCGGAATTAAACACACAAGGCACAATGCCGACTTAAGTACAAGAAGACTGACTCTTCTTACTGACTATGTTTTGAACCATCCCTGTGACACTAGTTATAGATTCCGATGCATCACTCCAGGTATACTGTATCCCTATGACCTTCTTACTGACGATGAAACTCAGAAATTGCATCGGAATTACAACAATAGGCCCAATGCCGACTTAAGTACAAGAAGGCTGACTCTTCTTACTGTCTATGTTTTGAACCATTCCTGTGACACTAGTCATAGACTCCGATGCTTCACTTCAGGTTTACTGAATCCCTTGGACCTTCTTATTGACGATGAAACACAGAAATTGCATCGGAATTAAATACAAAGGGCACAATACCGACATAAGTACAAGAGGACTGACTCTTCTTACTGATTATGTTTTGAACCATCCTGTGACACTAGTCATAGATTCCGATGCTTGACTTCTGGATTACTGTATCACTCTGACCTTCTTATTGACGATGAAACACAGAAACTGCATCGGAATTAAATACAAAAGGCACAATGCCGACTAAAGTACAAGAAGACTGACTCTTCTGACAGTCTATGTTTTAAACCAATCCTGTGACACTAGTTATAGATTCCGGTGCTTCACTCCACGTATACTGTATGCCTTGGACCATCTTACTGACGATGAAACACAGAAATTGCATCGGAAATAAATACAAAAGGCACAATGCCGACTTAAGTACAAGAAGACTGACTCTTCTTACTCTCTATGTTTTGAACCATTCCTGTGACACTAGTTATAGATTCCGATGCATCTCATCAGGTTTATGTATCCCTCTGACCTTCTTATTGACGATGAAATACAGTAATTGCATCGGAATTAACTACAAAAGGCACAATGCGACTGAAGTACATGTAGAGTGACTTTTCCTACTGTCTATGCTTTGAACCATTCCTGTGACACTAGTGATGGATTCCGATCGTTCAATTCAGGTTTACTGTATCCTCTGGACCTTCTTATTGACGATGAAACACAGATATTGCATCGGGATAATATAGAAAAGGCACAATGCCGACTTAAGTACAAGAAGGCTGACTCTTCCAACTGTCTATGTTTTGAACCATTCCTGTGCCACTAGTTATAGATTCCGATGCTTCACTTCACGTTTACTGTATCCCTCTGACCATCTTATTGACGATGAAACACAGAAATTGCATCGGAATTAAATAGATAAGGCACAATGCCGACTTAAGTACTAGAAGACTTTCTCTTCCTACTGTCTTAGTTTTGAACTATTCCTGTGACACTAGTTATAGATTCCGATGCTTCACTCCAGGTTTACTGTATCCCTTGGACCTTCTTATTGACGATGAAACAAAGAAATTGCATCGGAATTAAATACAAAAGGCACAATGCCGACTAATGTACAAGAAGACTGACTCTTCTGACAGTCTATGTTTTGAACCATTCCTGTGATACTAGTTATAGATTCCGGTGCTTCACTCCAGGTTTACTGTATCCCTTGGACCTTCTTATTGACTATGAAACACAGAAATTGCATCGGAATTAAAAATAAAAATCACAATGCGGCCTTAAGTACAAGAAAAATGACTCTTCTTACTGTCTATGTTTGGACCATTCCTGTGACTCTAGGTATAGATTCCGATGCTTCACTTCAGGTTTACTGTATCTCTATGACCTTCTTATTGACGATGAAACACGAAAATTGCATCGGAATGAAGTACAAAAGGCACAATACCGACTTAAGTACAAGAAGACTGACTCTTCTTACTGTCTATGTTTTGAACCATTCCTGTGACACTAGTTATAGATTCCGATGCTTCACTCCAGGTCTACTGTACCCCTTGGACCTTCTTATTGACGATGAAACACAGAAATTTCATCGGAATTAAATACAATAGGCACAATGCCGACTTAAGTACAAGAAGACTGACTCTCCTAACTGACTATGTTTTCAACTATTCCTGTGACACTAGTTACAGATTCTGATGCTTCACATCAGATTTACTGTATCCCTCTGACCATCTTATTGACGATGAAACACAGAAATTGCATCGGAATTAAATACAAAACGCACAATGCCGACTTACGTACTTGTAGACTGACTTTTCCTACTGTCTATATTTGAACCATATCTGTGACACTAGTTATAGATTCCGATTGTCCATATCAGGTTTGCTGTATCCCTTGGCCCTTCTTATTGACGATGAAACACAGAAATTGCATCGGAATTAAATACAAAAGGCACAATGCCGACTTCAGTAAAAGAAGTCTGACTCTTCTTACCGTCTGTGTTTTGAACCATTCCTGTGACACTAGTTATATATTCAGATGCTTCACTTCAGGTTTACTGTATCCCTTGGACCTTCTTATTGACGATGTAACACTGAAATTGCATCGGAATTAAATGGAAAAGGCACAATGCCGACTTAAGTACTAGAAGACTACTCTTCCTACTGTCTATGTTTTGAACCATTCCTGTGACACTAGTTACAGAATCCGATGCTTCACTACAGGTTTACTGTATCCCTTGAACCTTCTTATTGACGATGAAACACAGAAATTGCATCGGAATTAAATACAAAGGGCACAATACCGACATAAGTACAAGAGGACTGACTTTTCTTACTGATTATGTTTTGAACCATTCCTGTGACACTAGTCATAGATTCCGATGCTTGACTTCAGGATTACTGTATCACTCTGACCTTCTTATTGACGATGAAACACAGAAAATGCATCGGAATTAAATACAAAAGGCACAATGACGACTAAAGTACAAGAAGACTGACTCTTCTGACAGTCTATGCTTTAAACCAATCCTGTGACACTAGTTATAGATTCCGGTGCTTCACTCCACGTATACTGTATCCTTTGGACCATCTTACTGACGATGAAACACAGTAATTGCATCGGAAATAAATACAAAAGGCACAATACCGACTTAAGTACAAGAAGACTGACTCTTCTTACTGTCTATGTTTTGAACCATTCCTGTGACACTAGTTATAGATTCCGATTCATCACATCAGGTTTATGTATCCCTCTGACCTTCTTATTGACAATGAAATACAGAAATTGCATCGGAATTAACTACAAAAGGCACAATGCGACTGAAGTACATGTAGAGTGACTTTTCCTACTGTCTATGCTTTGAACCATTCCTGTGACACTAGTGATGGATTCCGATCGTTCAATTCAGGTTTACTGTATCCCTGGGACCTTCTTATTGACGATGAAACACACATATTGCATCGGGATTATATAGAAAAGGCACAATGCCGACTTAAGTACAAGAAGGCTGACTCTTCCAACTGTCTATGTTCTGAAAAATTCCTGTGCCACTAGTTATAGATTCCGATGCTTCACTTTACGTTTACTGTATCCCTCTGACCATCTTGTTGACGATGAAACACAGAAATTGCATCGGCATTAAATAGAAAAGGCACAATGCCGACTTAAGTACTAGAAGACTTTCTCTTCCTACTGTCTTAGTTTTGAACCATTCCTGTGACACTAGTTATAGATTCCGATGCTTCACTCCAGGTTTACTGTATCCCTTGGACCTTCTTAGTGACGATGAAACAAAGAAATTGCATCGGAATTAAATACAAAAGGCACAATGTCGACTAATGTATAAGAAGGCTGACTCTTCCGACAGTCTATGTTTTGAACCATTCCTGTGATACTAGTTATAGATTCCGGTGCCTCACTCCAGGTTTACTGTATCCCTTGGACATTCTTATTGACTATGAAACACAGATATTGCATCGGAATTAAAAATAAAAAGCACAATGCGGCCTTAAGTACAAGAAAAATGACTCTTCTTACTGTCATTGTTTGAACCATTCCTGTGACTCTAGTTATAGATTCCGATGCTTCACTTCAGGTTTACTGTATCTCTATGACCTTCTTATTGACGATGAAACACGAAAATTTCATCGGAATGAAGTACAAAAGGCACAATACCGACTTAAGTACAAGAAGACTGACTCTTCTTACTGTCTATGTTTGAACCATTCCTGTGACACTAGTTATAGATTCCGATGCTTCACTCCAGGTCTACTGTACCCCTTGGACCTTCTTATTGACGATGAAACACAGAAATTTCATCGGAATTAAATACAATAGGCACAATGCCGACTTAAGTACAAGAAGACCGACTCTCCTTACTGACTATGTTTTGAACTATTCCTGTGACACTAGTTATAGATTCTGATGCTTCACATCAGATTTACTGTATCCCTCTGACCATCTTATTGACGATGAAACACAGAAATTGCATCGGAATTAAATACAAAAGGCGCAATGCCGACTTACGTACATGTAGACTAACTTTTCCTGCTGTCTATGTTTTGAACCATATCTGTGACACTAGTTATAGATTCCGATTTTTCATATCAGGTTTACTGTATCCCCTGGCCCTTCTTATTGACGATGAAACACAGAAATTGCATCGGAATTAAATACAACAGGCACAATGCCGACTTCAGTGAAAGAAGTCTGACTCTTCTTACTGTCTGTGTTTTGAACCATTCCTGTGACACTAGTTATATATTCAGATGCTTCACTTCAGGTTTACTGTATCCCTTGGACCTTCTTATTAACAATGAAACACAGAAATTGCATCGGAATTAAATACAATAGGCACAATGCCGACTTAAGTAAACGAGGTCTGACTCTTCTTGCTGTCTGTGTTTTGAACCATTCCTGTGACACTAGTTATAGTTTCCGATGCTTCACTTCAGGTTTACTGTATCCCTTGGACCTTCTTATTAACTATGAAACACAGAAATTGCATCGGAATTAAATAGAAAAGGCACAATGCCGACTTAACTACAAGAAGACTGACTCTTCTTACTGACTATGTTTGAACCATTCCTGTGACACTAGTTATAGATTCCGATGCTTAACTTCAGGATTACTGTATCCCTTGGACGATCGTACTGACGATGAAACACAGATATTGCATGGGAATTCAATACAAAAGGCTCATGCCGAATTAAGTACAAGAAGTCTGACTCTTCTTACTGTCAATGTTTTGAACCATTCCTGTGACACTAGTTGTAGACTCTGATGCTTCACTCCAGGTTTACTGTATCCCTTGGACGTTCTTATTGACGATGAAACACAGAAATTGAATCGGAATTAAACACAACAAGCACAATGCCGACTTCAGTAAAAGGAGTCTGACTCTTCTTACTGTCTGTGTTTTGAACCATTCCTGTGACACTATTTATAGTTTCCGCTGCTTCACTTCAGGTTTACTGTATCCTTTGGACCTTCTTATTGACGATGTAACACAGAAATTGCATCGGAATTAAATAGAAAAGGCACAAAGCCGACTTAAGTACTAGAACACTGACTCATCTTACTGTCTATGATTTGAACCGTCCCCGTGACACTAGTTATAGATTCCGATGCTTCACTCCAGGTTTACTGTATCCCTTGGACCTTCTTATTGACGATGAAACACAGAAATTGCATCGGAATTAAATACAAAAAGCACAATGCCGACCTAAGTACAAGAAGACTGACGCTTCTTATGGACTATGTTTTGAAGTATTCCTGTGATACTAGTTATAGATTACGATGCTTCACTCCAGGTTTACTGTATCCGTTGGACCTTCTTATTGACGATGAAACACAGAAATTGCATCAGAATTAAATCCAAAAGCACAATGCTGAATTAAGTACAAGAAGAATAACTCTTCTTACTGTCTATGTTTTGAACCATTCCTGGTACACTACTTATGGATTTCGATCGTTCATTTCAGGTTTACTGTATCCCTTGGATCTTCTTATTGACGATGAAACACAGATATTGCATCGGAATTAAATACAAAAGGCACAAAGTCGTCTTAAGTACAAGAAGAGTGACTCTTCCAACTGTCTATGTTTTGAACCATTCCTGTGCCACTAGTTATAGATTCCGATGCTTCACTTCAGGTTTACTGTATCCCTCTGACCGTCTTATTGACGATGAAACACAGAAAATTGCATCGGAATTAAACAGAAAAGGCACAATGCTGACTTAAGTACTAGACGACTGACTCTTCCTACTGTGTATGTTTTGAACCATTCCTGTGACACTAGTTACAGATTCCGATGCTTCACTCCAGGTTTACTGTATCCCTTGGACCTTCTTATTGACGATGAAACACAGAAATTGCATCGGAATTAAATACAATAGGCACACTGCCGACTTAAGTACAAGTAGACTGACTCATCTTAGTGACTATCTTTTAAACTATTCCTGTGACACTGGTTAAAGATTCCGTTGCGTCACATCAGATTTACTGTATCCCTCTGACTTTCTTATTGACGATGAAACACAGAAATTGCATCGGAATTAAATACAAATGGCACAATGCCGACATAAGTACATGTAGACTGACTTTTCCTACTGTCTATGTTTTGAACCATTCCTGGTACACTACTTATGGATTTCGATCGTTCATTTCAGGTTTACTGTATCCCTTGGATCTTCTTATTGACGATGAAACACAGAAAATTGCATCGGAATTAAACAGAAAAGGCACAATGCTGACTTAAGTACTAGACGACTGACTGTTCCTACTGTCTATGTTTTGAACCATTCCTGTGACACTAGTTACAGATTCCGATGCTTCACTCCAGGTTTACTGTATCCCTTGGACCTTCTTATTGACGATGAAACACAGAAATTGCATCGGAATTAAATACAATAGGCACACTGCCGACTTAAGTACAAGAAGACTGACTCTTCTTACAGTCTATGTTTTGAACCATTCCTGTGACACTAGTAATAGATTCCGATGCTTCACTCCAGGTCTACAGTACCCCTTGGACCTTCTTATTGGCGATGAAACACAGAAATTTCATTGGAATTAAATACAATAGGCACAATGCCGACTTAAGTACAAGAAGACTGACTCTCCTTACTGACTATGTTTTGAACTATTCCTGTGACACTAGTTATACATTCTGATGCTTCACATCAGATTTACTGTATCCCTCTGACCATCTTATTGACGATGAAACACAGAAATTGCATCGGAATTAAATACAAAAGGCACAATGCCGACTTACGTACATGTAGACTGACTTTTCCTACTGTCTATGTTTTGAACCATATCTGTGACACTAGTTATAGATTCCGATTTTTCATATCAGGTTTAGTGTGTCCCTTGGCCCTTCTTATTGACGATGAAACACAGAAATTGCTTCGGAATTAAATACAAAAGGCACAATGCCGACTTCAGTAAAAGAAGTCTGACTCTTCTTACTGTCTGTGTTTTGAACCATTCCTGTGACACTAGTTATATATTCAGATGCTTCACTTCAGGTTTACTGTATCCCTTGGACCTTTTTATTGACGATGAAACACAGAAATTGAATCGGAATTAAATACAATAGGCACAATGCCGACTTAAGTAAAAGAGGTCTGATTCTTCTTACTGTCTGTGTTTTGAACCATTCCTGTGACACTAGTTATAGTTTCCGATGCTTCACTTCAGGTTTACTGTATCCCTTGGACCTTCTTATTGACGATGAAACACAGAATTTGCATCGGAATTAAATAGAAAAGGCACAATGCCGACTTAACTACAAGATGACTGACTCTTCTTACTGACTATGTTTGAACCATTCCTGTGACACTAGTTATAGATTCCGATGCTTAACTTCAGGATTACTGTATCCCTTGGACGATCGTATTGACGATGAAACACAGATATTGCATGGGAATTCAATACAAAAGGCTCATGCCGAATTAAGTACAAGAAGTCTGACTCTTCTTACTGTCAATGATTTGAACCACTCCTGTGACACTAGTTGTAGACTCTGATGCTTCACTCCAGGTTTACTGTATCCCTTGGACCTTCTTATTGACGATGAAACACAGAAATTGAATCGGAATTAAACACAACAAGCACAATGCCGACTTCAGTTAAAGGAGTCTGACTCTTCTTACTGTCTGTGTTTTGAACCATTCCTGTGACACAATTTATAGTTTCCGCTGCTTCACTTCAGGTTTACTGTATCCTTTGGACCTTCTTATTGACGATGTAACACAGAAATTGCATCGGAATTAAATAGAAAAGGCACAAAGCCGACTTAAGTACTAGAATACTGACTCATCTTACTGTCTATGATTTGAACCGTCCCCGTGACACTAGTTATAGATTCCGTTGCTTCACTCCAGGTTTACTGTATCCCTTGGACCTTCTTATTGACGATGAAACACAGATATTGCATCGGAATTAAATACAAAAGGCACAAAGTCGTCTTAAGTACAAGAAGAGTGACTCTTCCAACTGTCTATGTTTTGAACCATTCCTGTGCCACTAGTTATGGATTCCGATGCTTCACTTCAGGTTTACTGTATCCCTCTGACCGTCTTATTGACGATGAAACACAGAAAATTGCATCGGAATTAAATAGAAAAGGCACAATGCTGACTTAAATACTAGACGACTGACTCTTCCTACTTTCTATGTTTTGAACCATTCCTGTGACACTAGTTACAGATTCCCATGCTTCACTCCAGGTTTACTGTATCCCTTGGACCTTCTTACTGACGATGAAACACAGAAATTGCATCGGAATTAAATACAAAAGACACTATGCCGACTTAAGTACAAGAAGACTGACTCTTCTTACTGTCTATGTTTTGAACCATTCCTGTGACACTAGTTATAGACTCCGATGCTTCAATTCAGGTCTACTGTATCCCTTGGACCTTCTTATTGACGATGAAACACAGAAATTGCATCGGAATTAAATACAATAGGCACAATGCCGACTTAAGTACAAGTAGACTGACTCATCTTACTGACTATGTTTTGAACTATTCCTGTGACACTGGTTAAAGATTCCATTACTTCACATCAGATTTACTGTATCCCTCTGACCTTCATATTGACGATGAAACACAGAAATTGCATCGGAATTAAATACAAATGGCACAATGCCGACATAAGTACATGTAGACTGACTTTTCCTACTGTCTATGTTTTGAACCATTCCTGTGACACTAGTTATAGACTCCGATGCTTCACTCCAGGTTTACTGTATCCCTTCGACCTTTTTATTGACGTTGAAACACAGAAATTGAATCGGAATTAAATACAAAATGCACAATACCGACTTAAGTAAAAGAAGTCTGACTCTTCTTACTGTCTGTGTTTTGAACCATTCCTGTGACACTAGTTATAGATTCCAATGCTTCACTCCAGGTTTACTGTATCCCTTGGACCTTCTTATTGACGATGAAACAGAGAAATTGCTACAGAATTAAATAGAAAATGCACAATGATGACTTAAGTACAAGAAGACTGACTTATTTTTACTGACTATGTTTTGAACCATTCCTGTGACACTAGTTATTGAATCCGATGCTTCACTTCAGGTTTACTGTATCCCTCTGACCTTCTTATTGACGATGAAACACAGAAATTGTATCAGAAAGAAATACAAAAGGCACAATGCCGAATTAAGAAAAAGAAGACTGACTCTTCTTACTGTCTATGTTTTGAACCATTCCTGTGACACTAGTTATAGACTCCGATGATCACTCCAGGTTTACTGTATCCCTTGGACCTTTATATTGACGATGAAACACAGAAATTGCATCGGAATTAAATACAAAAGGCACAATGCCGACATAAGTAAAAGAAGTCTGACTCTTCTTACTGTCTATGTTTTGAACCATTCCTGTGACACTGGTTATAGATTCCGATGCTTCTCTCCAGGTTTACTGTATCCCTTGGACCTTCTTATAGACGATGAAATACAGAAATTGCATCAGAATTAAATAGAAAAGGCACAATGATGACTTAAGTACAAGAAGACTGACTCTTCTTACTGACTATGTTTTGAACCAATCCTGTGACACTACTCATAGACTCCGACGCTTCACTTCAGGTTTACTGTATCCCTTGGACCTTCTTATTGACGATGAAACACAGAAATTGCATCGGAATTAAATACAAAGGGTACAATACCGACATAAGTACAAGAGGACTGACTCTTCTTTCTTATTATGTTTTGAACCATTCCTGTGACACTAGTCATAGTTTCCGATGCTTAACGTCAGGATTACTGTATCACTCTGACCTTCTTATTGACGATGAAACACAGAAACTGCATCGAAATTAAATACAAAAGGCACAATGCCGACTAAAGTACAAGAAGACTGACTCTTCTGACAGTCTATAAAGGCACATTTGCATGCCGAGCGTGAGTTTCCTCGGAAACGCGAGATATTAATTAAATAAATAATCAGTGACAAATAAATAAAGCCTATGGCACACAACTGCAGCGCTGTGTCGCTGATAAAACAAAAGTACATTTTCGTTAGTCGTATTTTTGATTAAAAAAAAAAGGGAGAGCTCTCGTTGAAGTGGTGCGAGAAGCACGTATTTTAGTTTATTGTCTGGCACACTGCCATATTTCATGATATAGAAAATTGCAACCATACTAGGCACTCGATTCTGTAAAGAATTTATATTTATAAAAGTAAGTAGGATTATGAACTGTAGGCTTATTCATTGAATATATCTGATTTAACTAACTGTGTAATTTTTTTGTTTAGTAGACAATCACCTCTGTACGACGTTTTGGCATGGCTGGCAAATTATTGTAATATGGAGATTTAGATTATGAGTCCGCACCTACCGCAGCAGTCCTTGGAAACGATTTAATTACGAAGTCCGATTATTTCAGTTTTATTTCACGGTCAACTACGAGTAACATTGCCTTTACGAAAAAGCCATTGTCAAGCGTCTGATACCGAATAATCAAAACCTGACGACTCATAGGAGAGCCAATCAGACAGATAAAAATAATTAATATTTTATTTTATTTTATTTATTTTATATTGGCGACTGCGTGTCGGACTTGTTATTTTGTCATTTGTTACATTGTTCTCTTTGTTTCATGTGAAAAATCAACCTTCTGGTCCTGGACTTGACTATATGAGAAATAAAAAAAAATCAGAAGATATTTGCCAATTATAAAATTTTGCGGGAAGACGCAAAGAAGCTTCCAGCAAAATAAGGTAAGACGCAGCATCTTTGCATTAGCAGGCTTGACCAGACGTATAATTCAGTGTATTAGCTTTTCAGTAAAATTCTGTAGTGTTTCTTTTCCGCATAACAGTTTCAGTGATAAATTCCATTCTCAGTATTTTTCCTTAAACAATAACGTATGCAACAATACCAATACACGAGTGTACAATATGGCCGACTTCTGTACGATATCATGTAACATGGCCAGCAGCCATTACCAATAATCTCAAATTCAGTTTATATTTTTAAATTAACAGACAGCCATTGTTGCTACGACCGATTCATGCTCAACTGCATTTTATTTTAAAACCAGTGTCAAACATTAATTTCTTGAAATATATAGCACGTGTGGCATGGTAATAACTAGAAAACAATACGCAAAAATGGAACAGCAAAGACGTACTATTCAGACGCAATCCGACTCGGACGAGAGACAAATGTTAGAAAATGACTTTACGACAGCAACCGGTAGTGACGATACATCAAATATTGACGCAAGTGTCAACGGAAATTTTGACAATAGGCCGTCCACCACAAAAATTTCAAAGTCTCAGTCAGAGCCCATGTTAATACATGACGTCACGTCTAATGACGCGGCGGGGGCAGAGACCTTGCAAACAGTAAACATTGCCAACATGTTACAAATGCTAATGAAACAAAACGCAGAAAATATGGCAACCTTAAGGATGCAGAACGCGGAAAACATGGCAACCTTAAAGACACAAAATGAACAGTTAAAGACACAAAATGACGAAATTAAATCTGATCTCATAGCAATCAAGGCATGTAATGACACTTTGTGTAAACGTGTGGAACTTATAGACGCCACACTGACCGAACAGATGACTGAACTCAGTACGAAATTTTCCAAGCTTAATACGAGACAAGAAAAGACTACAAATGACGTAGCACTTTTACAGAAACAATTAAAAAACCTTAATGTCACGTGTGAAGCTCTTACTGAACAAATTCAAACATATCCTTCAGTACACGACAACCTTGAAAAACGAATTACTGACGTGCAGAATAAATTTGACGATGTTGAACAACACCTGACTGACATCTTACAATCTGATGCCACAGCTCATTTTCAAAATATTAATAAGGAATTTCATGATTGGGTAGAGAACAAAGACAAACATTTTGATAGATGCATACGTGAAAATTTACCAACAATTGTGCACGACTCCGTAGCGGAATACATCACTAATAACAAACAGCTGATTAGTGACGCAGTACAATCCGTCACTGCACCCATGAGACAATTCACCGATCAACCACAGTCTGAATGTAACGAAAATATCAGTCAAAATGTACAGTTCAGAAACCAATATACATTCGAGTATGACGCACACATACCGCACACCACAAACACACAAGAACAAAACACACCACGACTACAACACATACCACGACGTGCAACCACAAACACAAGCTATTATCATGGTAAACCACAGCAACATTATCGTAATTACTCGCCAGCTGAGCATTGCAGTAATTACAGTGGAACAAATCCATATCATAATGCAAAGGAAGAAGAAAGCTTAATAAAACACAGGCAATTTCAGGCTTTTATCCCAGAGAAACGAACCATTCATCCGGTGATTTTTCTTAAATCTTTTAGTAACGCATTTCCACGCACTTGGAGTGACCGGAAAAAGATTTCATATATTGTCGGTTACATCCAAGGCGATGCAGCTGTCTGGGCATACAGTCAAGCTGACGTATGTACCACGTACAGTGAGTTTGAGCGTGCCTTTCTGAACAAATTCTGGTCGCAATCCGTCCAGGAGCGACTCAGGAGACAAATTTTAGAACCTGAAACTTTTAACAGTAAAAATGGTAACTTACGCAGATATTTTGAAAAATACTTGAACATGGGACATTTTTTAGACGAACCAGTCGCAACACGTGATATACTCCGAGCGTTGAAGGCCAAATTGCCTTTCAACATTAAGGAAAAACTTCTACATATCCCGGATGACGATTCAGATTATTTTTTAACAGCTTTAGATTCGGTTGACATGTTACTTGAAGATCAGCGCTTCGCGCGGCAAAACAGCAGCCACAATGTTTACACTAGTGGTATGCAAAACATGCAGGCTTGCCAACACAATTCTGGCGCGCCCACAGTTGGATACGCGGTACAACAAAAACAGCAAACTCACATGCCGTCTCAGTACGGAAATCAAAATCAACACGCGTATTCCAATACGAACAATAGTTACAACAGTAATAACATTTCATGCGGCAATCCATACAAAAGGCACCGCGGTAATAACTGCAACGGTAACAACGGATACAAAGGTAATAACAAAAACACAAACAGAAATAGAAATAATAATAACTACGAGCCAAGACAGCATCAAGGTTGGACTCGTAACGATCAGTACTTTCATTCAAACTCTGCTTTACCACAGCAGCCACCAGGTCAAAATTGGAGCATACCTTACGACCGACAGGTAAGTTATAATGCGCAACAGCAACAACAACCGCAAAAGTTTGGAGATCATAATAGGCAATATCCGAATGTGAATATAATAGAAATGACACCTGATGCACAACCTCAATCTGTGTCAGTACCTAGTACAAATGATAATCCAACAAACTAGAAACAGTCACTACTTTGCCCCAGGTCGTGGCTGAAGAATCCTTGGGGGGCGGCTTCAATGTTAATCAGTTATTTGACACCACACTTGAACAACAGAATAATGATATGCCGAGTAATTCTAAACAAAAACTACCTGTTTTATTTATAAGATACAACCACAATAACAATATATCAGATGAACTTTTACAAGACAGTACACAATGTCGTTTAAACATAAATGAAATTGTTTTAGCATCCACTACTGGTGTAGTAGGTGGGATTCCAACTACTATTATCCTAGATACAGGTGCAGCTGTGAGCGTTTTATCTTTTAATTTTTATAAAAAGATGTGTGAATTGGAACCTGTGCCTGAGTTTCCTGCCCAAAACTGTAAAATAACTACTGCACTAGGTAATAAGTCATGTAGGGTTACGAAGCAAGTTTTTGTAAACGTTAAAATAGGTAATGGAACCGTACAATGGCCATTCCTGGTTGTACAAAACCTTGTGACAAATTGCATATTAGGAATAGATATTATGAGCGAGAAGGAGTGCATTATAGACTTCTCCAAAGGTAAATGTATTTTAAATGATAAAGGCAGTGTAATTATTATTGATTTGGACAGGAGAACTCTAAAGCATGACAAACACTGTACAGGGTACAAGGTACAGTTAGTACTTGACAAAGACATTCAAGACATGCAAACACACTCATCTGACAGAGAGCTAATGGACATGAAAACATTGCTTGATCATAAGATAAGTGAAGCTACAGCTCTCAGTGTACATGAACGTATAAAATTACAGGAAGTGTTATCCAAATATTTACAAGTTTTTACCAAACGATTAGGTGTTATCAACACGTATGTGTACAAGATTGAAGTTAAGCCTCACAAGATCTTCTACCATAAGACATATAACGTACCGTTATCTCAACGACCTGCTGTGTGGCAAGAATTAAAACAAATGTTAGACTGGAAGGTCATTGAACCATCCACCTCACCTTATTGTAGTCCTCTACTTGTTGTCAAAAAATCAAATGGAGGCATTAGGTTAGTGTTAGACGCACGAGCTATTAATGAAATAATTTTACCGGTTCACACAAAACCTGAAAATTTAGAAGAGCAATTACAGAAATTTCTAGATGCAAAATATTTTTCCACAATAGATCTCGCTAATTCGTTTTGGCAGGTGGGTATCACTCCTGATTCTCGGAAATATACTGCATTTATGTTCGGGGGGCGAACCTATCAGTTTTGTGTTCTACCCTTCGGACTGAATGTCAGCTCTGGGGTATTCATTACAGCCCTGGATACCGTGCTTGGCGACGATTTAGTTGAGACAGTCACACACTATGTAGATGATATACTGATAGCTACACAATCCTGGAATGAACACGTTGACACACTTCAAAGAATTTTAGAAAAATTTGCACAAGCTGGAGTCACAGCCAACCTAAGAAAATCAAAATTTGGTTGCAGTGAGATAAAGTATTTAGGACATATCATTAATTCACAGGGCATACGTCCGGATCCCAGTAAATTAGATGCTATCAGAAACTTTCCTAGCCCTCGAACTAAAAAGCAGTTAAAATCATTCCTTGGGCTATGTTCATTTTTCAGACGTTTTTTGCCACAACCACTTTTGAACAGTAAACATCTGCTAAATCTACTCAGAAGGAATCAAGTTTGGATCTGGTCGGAACAGTGCCAGAATGACTTTAATACAATTAAACATGCTTTAGTGAATGCTAACATTTTGAGCCATCCAGATTTCAATTTAGATTTTTGTATGACTTGTGACGCTTCACGTACTGGCTTGGGCTGTTGCTTATTTCAAGTTGTAAAGAATAAAGAGGAGGAACAGATAAGAATTATTGGGTTTGCGAGTCGCACTCTAACTGAATGTGAGCGTACATACTCCACTACTGAGTTAGAAACACTTTCCATAGTATGGGCATTCAAGAAATTCAATTATTATTTATTTGGAAAACATACGGTAATTTACACCGATCACCAGGCCCTGACATTTTTGTTAACTTGTAAACTTGTACATCCTAGACTATCACGATGGGCAGTTACACTTCAGAACTACTCTTTTGAAATTAAGTACATAAGAGGTAAGGACAACACCATTGCAGACACTTTGTCTAGACTTCCACAAGGTATGAATGATACCAACAGTGACTTAGAAAATATAAATGACTACAGGATTCTCTTAATGCAAGACAAGCAGTATCACCAATATTATATTGATATGTGCAGAAACATGGCTGAATTACAAAAATCTGATCCTCACTGGTATAAGATAATAACATTACTGGTAGAAAAACACAACCATCCTTTGACTAAGTATTACAAGTTACACAATGATGTGTTATTTTACCGCCGACATCCAAATGCTACTAACTGGTGTGTATGCATTCCCAAAGAGTCTGAACGTAATCTAATTTGGCACACACACTTAGTTTGGGGTCATTATGGGACGAAAAAGTGTTTGGCAAAGCTCAGTACATACTGTTATTTTAGCAATATGAGAAGAAAAATTTACAGGGAACTAAAAACATGTGTCATACGTCAAAAATCAAAACCTCAGAATTTATCCACAAAAACAGATTTACATTCTATTTTACCTAGTAAACCCCTGGAAATTCTGTGTACTGACATTAGTGGACCGCATCCAGCAAGCTCTGGAGGCGTCAAATATATCTTAGCTTTTTACGATATATTTTCTAAACATGTTAAACTTTATGCTTTAAAATCCGCCACTGCAAGTGATATAATACGAAGATTCTCAAGTGATTACCTGACGCACGTGGGAAAACCTAAAGCAATTCTATCAGATAATGCAGCATACTATTCTGGGTACAAATGGAGAAATTTCTTGAAGGACAATAACATTAAAAGTATATTTATTTCGAGGTTTAGTCCACAATGTAACGCGTCTGCTATATGAAGGACCTTATATAATTGTTAACATACCGCACCCTGGTGCGTATCTGTTACAACATCGTAGAACTAACAAAATTATTGGGCTATACGCACACCGAGATCTTAGAGCATTTCATGCTGAATAATGTAAAAGTCATACCCATCAAAATATTGCTAAGCAACTCGAAAAACTCTGTTGCTACAACACAGATAATAAGTAGTATAGAAATTTTCATTTCAGCGTTCCAGAGTCGCAGTTGAAGACAGAAGAACTTTTCTTTCAACGCCGCGGTTCCACCGAGAAGACTGAATATTAAAGTAAAATTTATGATTACGTAGCAGTGGATGACATATTAATTTTTCACGGAACATTTGTTATTGTAGGTACCACTGACTTGGTATGACACCTGACGAACTGACAGACGTCATCTGTGAAGCGATCTTTTACTTTGAGAAATAGATTAGACGCACATCTCTCAACACGAAAAGCATCTATCAGTAGTCAAGGCCACACAGACACTCTACACACACGCACAAAACGCGAGGAATCGAACATTTTCTCTCTCTTACTATTTTGAATATTTATTGAGTAGTGAAAACGCCTGGTCTTGCCTACTGATGTAATGAATGTTGTGTCTAACCTATCTTAATTTCAGATGACATCACAAAAAACATCGATAATATCCCAGCAAAACCGCTAAAGAGGATGCAATTCATGTAATCAAATGTGACACAATGTAATTACCTATAGCGATGTAATGATGATGTAAACATGTTTATGTGCAACTGTATTATGTTTATGCTAAGAAAATATGTGACGTGTGTATGTGTTATTACTTATGTTTTTTTTTAAGACTGATGTATAATGTAACTGTTACTGTGTGAAAATTTGAACGATAACGAGTGCCAAAATGTGAAAAACTTTTTTTTAAAAAAAAAAAGGAATGCGTAGTGAACCACTGTTCACGGACATTAACGTACATTACTAAGTCTGCAACTACGCAGAAACCTATGTGAAAGAAACTGTTAATGACATTCATGATGCATCGTACCTTTGTTAACGCGATGAACGATTTCTTCGATGAGTAACCACGAACATTTAGGTGAGCTATATTTAAAAAAAAAAAAAAAAAAAAAAAACTGAAAACTGAATATGTGAAGTGCATAATTCGTGCATCGTCTAGTGACATTACTACAGTACCCAACTTCAAGATGTTAACTGGATTAAATGGACACAAAGTGCCTGTCCAGAAAACAACACGACGGGTGGAAGAATTTTGGTTGGAACTTCTGGGAATGAAATGTTCTCGAAATGTGACGGACACGCTTACCTGGACTGTCCAAGGATCGATGCCAGCTATGTGCCGTCCGAGGTTCTGCAACCAAGCTTCCACGGAATGTAAAAAAAAAAACGAACTGCATATGGACTAATTACTCGACGGGTCACGTCTGATCTGTAATAAACAATGCTTTTTGTCACAACGAACTGCATCACAACGACTATAATGGAAATAGGAAATGGACATGCTTATGTATCAATCACGTTGTTATACAACGATGTTACTGTGATCAAAAAAACTTTACCACGACGATACTAACCTGTAAAAAATTATTGTGCAGCAGATGAATATGAACTGTGATAACGACACCATGTGTATAGGTCAACGCACCTGAAAAATACGGACATTTTTCTTTGAAGCATTTCATTGCAATGCTATGTAACTAAGAACATTCAACAATCTAAAGTTGTATTGTATTATAACAAATATTGTAATTTTAAAACTAAGTTACCTGTCATAGAATGTAGTCTTCATATGTAATCTTGGTGGAATATTTTCTTTGTGCAACGACTAAGAAATGCGCGCGCTAACGAACAATATGAACTGCAATACTGTGCCGCGTGATCTAAATTTACGAAATAACGGCAGTGCCGTAGTTACACAGACGCTTCTGCGCATGCGCGCACTCTGTTTTGCCAACATAAGAACTTTTTCGGCGCACGCGCGTCATTCAAATTTTGTGTATAATATACAGTATAATGTAAGTCATGTAAATAGTTGTAGATAACTTAGATTTTCTTGTGCCTTTAGGTGAATTGCTCGCCTGCAGGTGTGTCCTTTCGCCTCACAATTCAGGGGGCAATATAAAGGCACATTTGCATGCCGAGCGTGAGTTTCCTCGGAAACGCGAGATATTAATTAAATAAATAATCAGTGACAAATAAATAAAGCCTATGGCACACAACTGCAGCGCTGTGTCGCTGATAAAACAAAAGTACATTTTCGTTAGTCGTATGTTTGATTAAAAAAAAAAGGGAGAGCTCTCGTTGAAGTGGTGCGAGAAGCACGTATTTTAGTTTATTGTCTGGCACACCGCCATATTTCATGATATAGAAAATTGCAACCATACTAGGCACTCGATTCTGTAAAGAATTTATATTTATAAAAGTAAGTAGGATTATGAACTGTAGGCTTATTCATTGAATATATCTGATTTAACTAACTGTGTAATTTTTTTGTTTAGTAGACAATCACCTCTGTACGACGTTTTGGCATGGCTGGCAAATTATTGTAATATGGAGATTTAGATTATGAGTCCGCACCTACCGCAGCAGTCTTTGGAAACGATTTAATTACGAAGTCCGATTATTTCAGTTTTATTTCACGGTCAACTACGAGTAACATTGCCTTTACGAAAAAGCCATTGTCAAGCGTCTGATACCGAATAATCAAAACCTGACGACTCATAGGGGAGCCAATCAGACAGATAAAAATAATTAATATTTTATTTTATTTTATTTATTTTATAAGTCTATGTTTTAAACCGTTCCTGTGACACTAGTTATAGATTCCGGTGCTACACTCCAGGTTTACTGTATCCCTTGGACCATCTTACTGACGATGAAACACAGAAATTGCATCGGAAATAAATACAAAAGGCACAATGCCGACTTAAGTGCAAGAAGACTGACTCTTCTTACTGTCTATGTTTTGAACCATTCCTGTGCCACTAGTTATAGATTCCGATGCTTCACATCAGGTTTATGTATCCCTCTGAACTCCTTATTGACGATGAAATACAGAAATTGCATCGGAATTAACTACAAATGGCACAATGCCGACTTAAGTACATGTAGAGTGTCTTTTCCTACTGTCTATGATTTGAACCATTCCTGTGACACTAGTGATGGATTCCGATCGTTCAATTAAGGTTTACTGTATCCCTTGGACCTTCTTATTGACGATGAAACACAGATATTGCATTGGAATTATATACAAAAGGCACAATGCCGACGTTAGTACAAGAAGGCTGACTCTTCCAACTGTCTATGTTTTGAACCATTCCTGTGACACTAGTTACAGATTCCGATGCTTCACTCCAGGTTTACTGTATCCCTTGGACCTTCTTATTGACGATGAAACACAGAAATTGCATCGGAATTAAATACAATAGGCACACTGCCGACTTAAGTACAAGTAGACTGACTCATCTTAGTGACTATCTTTTGAACTATTCCTGTGACACTGGTTAAAGATTCCGTTGCGTCACATCAGATTTACTGTATCCCTCTGACTTTCTTATTGACGATGAAACACAGAAATTGCATCGGAATTAAATACAAATGGCACAATGCCGACATAAGTACATGTAGACTGACTTTTCCTACTGTCTATGTTTTGAACCATTCCTGGTACACTACTTATGGATTTCGATCGTTCATTTCAGGTTTACTGTATCCCTTGGATCTTCTTATTGACGATGAAACACAGAAAATTGCATCGGAATTAAACAGAAAAGGCACAATGCTGACTTAAGTACTAGACGACTGACTCTTCCTACTGTCTATGTTTTGAACCATTCCTGTGACACTAGTTACAGATTCCGATGCTTCACTCCAGGTTTACTGTATCCCTTGGACCTTCTTATTGACGATGAAACACAGAAATTGCATCGGAATTAAATACAATAGGCACACTGCCGACTTAAGTACAAGAAGACTGACTCTTCTTACAGTCTATGTTTAGAACCATTCCTGTGACACTAGTTATAGATTCCGATGCTTCACTCCAGGTCTACAGTACCCCTTGGACCTTCTTATTGACGATGAAACACAGAAATTTCATTGGAATTAAATACAATAGGCACAATGCCGACTTAAGTACAAGAAGACTGACTCTCCTTACTGACTATGTTTTGAACTATTCCTGTGACACTAGTTATACATTCTGATGCTTCACATCAGATTTACTGTATCCCTCTGACCATCTTATTGACGATGAAACACAGAAATTGCATCGGAATTAAATACAAAAGGCACAATGCCGACATACGTACATGTAGACTGACTTTTCCTACTGTCTATGTTTTGAACCATATCTGTGACACTAGTTATAGATTCCGATTCTTCATATCAGGTTTAGTGTATCCCTTGGCCCTTCTTATTGACGATGAAACACAGAAATTGCTTCGGAATTAAATACAAAAGGCACAATGCCGACTTCAGTAAAAGAAGTCTGACTCTTCTTACTGTCTGTGTTTTGAACCATTCCTGTGACACTAGTTATATATTCAGATGCTTCACTTCAGGTTTACTGTATCCCTTGGACCTTTTTATTGACGATGAAACACAGAAATTGAATCGGAACTAAATACAATAGGCACAATGCCGACTTAAGTAAAAGAGGTCTGATTCTTCTTACTGTCTGTGTTTTGAACCATTCCTGTGACACTAGTTATAGTTTCTGATGCTTCACTTCAGGTTTACTGTATCCCTTGGACCTTCTTATTGACGATGAAACACAGAAATTGCATCGGAATTAAATAGAAAAGGCACAATGCCGACTTAACTACAAGATGACTGACTCTTCTTACTGACTATGTTTGAACCATTCCTGTGACACTAGTTATAGATTCCGATGCTTAACTTCAGGATTACTGTATCCCTTACACGATCGTATTGACGATGAAACACAGATATTGCATGGGAATTCAATACAAAAGGCTCATGCCGAATTAAGTACAAGAAGTCTGACTCTTCTTACTGTCAATGATTTGAACCATTCCTGTGACACTAGTTGTAGACTCTGATGCTTCACTCCAGGTTTACTGTATCCCTTGGACCTTCTTATTGACGATGAAACACAGAAATTGAATCGGAATTAAACACAACAAGCACAATGCCGACTTCAGTTAAAGGAGTCTGACTCTTCTTACAGTCTGTGTTTTGAACCATTCCTGTGACACTATTTATAGTTTCCGCTGCTTCACTTCAGGTTTACTGTATCCTTTGGACCTTCTTATTGACGATGTAACACAGAAATTGCATCGGAATTAAATAGAAAAGGCACAAAGCCGACTTAAGTACTAGAATACTGACTCATCTTACTGTCTATGATTTGAACCGTCCCCGTGACACTAGTTATAGATTCCGTTGCTTCACTCCAGGTTTACTGAATCCCTTGGACCTTCTTATTGACGATGAAACACAGATATTGCATCGGAATTAAATACAAAAGGCACAAACTCGTCTTAAGTACAAGAAGAGTGACTCTTCCAACTGTCTATGTTTTGAACCATTCCTGTGCCACTAGTTATAGATTCCGATGCTTCACTTCAGGTTTACTGTATCCCTCTGACCGTCTTATTGACGATGAAACACAGAAAATTGCATCGGAATTAAATAGAAAAGGCACAATGCTGACTTAAATACTAGACGACTGACTCTTCCTACTTTCTATGTTTTGAACCATTCCTGTGACACTAGTTACAGATTCCCATGCTTCACTCCAGGTTTACTGTATCCCTTGGACCTTCTTACTGACGATGAAACACAGAAATTGCATCGGAATTAAATACAAAAGACACTATGCCGACTTAAGTACAAGAAGACTGACTCTTCTTACTGTCTATGTTTTGAACCATTCCTATGACACTAGTTATAGACTCCGATGCTTCAATTCATGTCTACTGTATCCCTTGGACCTTCTTATTGACGATGAAACACAGAAATTGCATCGGAATTAAATACAATAGGCACAATGCCGACTTAAGTACAAGTAGACTGACTCATCTTACTGACTGTGTTTTGAACTATTCCTGTGACACTGGTTAAAGATTCCGTTACTTCACATCAGATTCAGTGTATCCCTCTGACCTTCATATTGACGATGAAACACAGAAATTGCATCGGAATTAAATACAAATGGCACAATGCCGACATAAGTACATGTAGACTGACTTTTCCTACTGTCTATGTTTTGAACCATTCCTGTGACACTAGTTATAGACTCCGATGCTTCACTCCAGGGTTACTGTATCCCTTCGACCTTTTTATTGACGATGAAACACAGAAATTGAATCGGAATTAAATACAAAATGCACAATACCGACTTAAGTAAAAGAAGTCTGACTCTTCTTACTGTCTGTGTTTTGAACCATTCCTGTGACACTAGTTATAGATTCCAATGCTTCACTCCAGGTTTACTGTATCCCTTGGACCTTCTTATTGACGATGAAACACAGAAATTGCTACAGAATTAAATAGAAAATGCACAATGATGACTTAAGTACAAGAAGACTGACTTATTTTTACTGACTATGTTTTGAACCATTCCTGTGACACTAGTTATTGAATCCGATGCTTCACTTCAGGTTTACTGTATCCCTCTGACCTTCTTATTGACGATGAAACACAGAAATTGTATCAGAAAGAAATACAAAAGGCACAATGCCGAATTAAGAAAAAGAAGACTGACTCTTCTTACTGTCTATGTTTTGAACCATTCCTGTGACACTAGTTATAGACTCCGATGATCACTCCAGGTTTACTGTATCCCTTGGACCTTTATATTGACGATGAAACACAGAAATTGCATCGGAATTAAATACAAAAGGCACAATGCCGACATAAGTAAAAGAAGTCTGACTCTTCTTACTGTCTATGTTTTGAACCATTCCTGTGACACTGGTTATAGATTCCGATGCTTCTCTCCAGGTTTACTGCATCCCTTGGACCTTCTTATGGACGATGAAATACAGAAATTGCATCAGAATTAAATAGAAAAGGCACAATGATGACTTAAGTACAAGAAGACTGACTCTTCTTACTGACTATGCTTTTAACCAATCCTGTGACACTACTCATAGACTCCGACGCTTCACTTCAGGTTTACTGTATCCCTTGGACCTTCGTATTGACGATGAAACACAGAAATTGCATCGGAATTAAATACAAAGGGTACAATACCGACATAAGTACAAGAGGACTGACTCTTCTTTCTGATTATGTTTTGAACCATTCCTGTGACACTAGTCATAGTTTCCGATGCTTAACGTCAGGATTACTGTATCACTCTGACCTTCTTATTGACGATGAAACACAGAAACTGCATCGAAATTAAATACAAAAGGCACAATGCCGACTAAAGTACAAGAAGACTGACTCTTCTGACAGTCTATGTTTTAAACCGTTCCTGTGACACTAGTTATAGATTCCGGTGCTACACTCCAGGTTTACTGTATCCCTTGGACCATCTTACTGACGATGAAACACAGAAATTGCATCGGAAATAAATACAAAAGGAACAATGCCGACTTAAGTGCAAGAAGACTGACTCTTCTTACTGTCTATGTTTTGAACCATTCCTGTGCCACTAGTTATAGATTCCGATGCTTCACTTCAGGTTTACTGTATGCCTCTGACCGTCTTATTGACGATGAAACACAGAAATTGCATTGGAATTAAATAGAAAAGGCACAATGCATACTTAATTACTAGAAGACTGACTCTTCCTACTGTCTAAGTTTTAGAACCATTCCTGTGACACTAGTTATAGATTCCAATGCTTCACTCCAGGTTTACTGTATCCCTTGGACCTCTTATTGACGATGAAACACAGAAGTTGCATCGGAATTAAATACAAAAGGCACAATGCCGACTAATGTAAAAGATGACTGACTCTTCCGACAGTCTATGTTTTGAACCATTCCTGTGACACTAGTTATAGATTCCGGTGCTTCACTCCAGGCTTACTGTATCCCTTGGACCTTCTTATTGACGATGAAACACAGAAATTGCATCGGAATTAAATATAAAAGGCACAATGCCGCCTTAAGTACAAGAAAACTATCTCTTCTTACTGTCTATGATTTGAACCATTCCTGTGACTGTAGTTATTGATTCCGATGCTTCACTTCAGATTTACTGTATCTCTATGACCTTCTTATTGACGATGAAACACAGAAATTGCATCGGAATGAAGTACAAAAGGCACAATGCCGCCTTAAGTACAAGAAAGCTATCTCTTCTTACTGTCTATGTTTTGAACCATTCCCGTGACACTAGTTATATATTCAGATGCTTCACATCAGGTTTACTGTATCCCTTGGACCTTCTTATTGACGATGTAACACTGAAATTGCATCGGAATTAAATGGAAAAGGCACAATGCCGACTTAGGTACAAGAATACTGACTCATCTTACTGTCTATGCTCTGAACCGTCCCTGAGACACTAGTTATAGATTCCGATGCTTCTCTCCAGGTTTACTGTATCCCTTGGACCTTCGTATTGACGATGAAACACAGAAATTGCATAGGAATTAAATACAAAAAGCACAATGCCGACTTAAGTACAAGAAGACTGACTCTTCTTACTGACTATGTTTTGAACCATTAATGTGACACTAGTTATTGAATCCGATGCTTCACTTCAGGTTTACTGTATCCCTCTGACCTTCTTATTGACGATGAAACACAGAAATTGCATCGGAATTAATTACAAAAAGCACAATGCCGACTTAAGTACAGGACGACTGACTCTTCTCCCTGTCTACGTTTTTTAACCATTCCTGTGACACTAGTTGTAGATTCCGATGCTTAACTTCAGGTTTACTGTATCCCTTGGACCTTCTTATTGACGATGAAACACAGAAATTGCATCGGAATTAAATACAAAAGGCACAATGCCGACTTAAGTAAAAGAAGTCTGACTCTTCTTACTGTCTATGCTTTGAACCACTCCTGTGACACTGGTTATAGATTCCGATGCTTCTCTCCAGGTTTACTGTATACCTTGGACGTTCTTATTGACGATGAAATACAGAAATTGCATCAGAATTAAATAGAAAAGGCACAATGATGACTTAAGTACAAGAAGACTGACTCTTCTTACTGACTATGTTTTGAACCATTCCTGTGACACTAGTCATAGTCTCCGACGCTTCACTTCAGGTTTACAGTATCCCTTGGACCTTCTTATTGACGATGAAACACAGAAATTGCACCGGAATTAAATACAAAGGGTACAATACCGACATAAGTACAAGAGGACTGACTCTTCTTACTGATTATGTTTTGAACCATTCCTGTGACACTAGTCATAGATTCCGATGCTTAACGTCAGGATTACTGTATCACTCTGACCTTCTTATTGACGATGAAACACAGAAACTGCATCGAAATTAAATACAAAAGGCACAATGCCGACTTAAGTGCAAGAAGACTGACTCTTCTTACTGTCTATGTTTTGAACCATTCCTGTGCCATTAGTTATAGATTCCGATGCTTCACATCAGGTTTATGTATCCCTCTGACCTTCTTATTGACGATGAAACACAGAAATTGCATCGGAATTAAATACAAAAGGCACAATGCCGACTAATGTACAAGATGACTGACTCTTCCGACAGTCTATGTTTTGAACCATTCCTGTGACACTAGTTATAGATTCCGGTGCTTCACTCCAGGTTTACTGTATCCCTTGGTCCTTCTTATTGACGATGTAACACTGAAATTGCATCTGAATTAAATGGAAAAGGCACAATGCCGACTTAAGTACAAGAATACTGACTCATCTTACTGTCTATGCTTTGAACCGTCCCTGAGACACTAGTTATAGATTCCGATGCTTCTCTCCAGGTTTACTGTATCCCTTGGACCTTCGTAATGACGATGAAACACAGAAATTGCATAGGAATTAAATACAAAAAGCGCAATGCCGACTTAAGTACAAGAAGACTGACTCTTCTTACTGACTATGTTTTGAACCATTCCCGTGCCACTAGTTATAGATTCCGATGCTTCACTTCAGGTTTACTGTATCCCTCTGACCTTCTTATTGACGATGAAACACAGAAATTGCATCGGAATTAATTACAAAAAGCACAATGCCGACTTAAGTACAGGATGACTTATTCTTCTTACTGTATATGTTTTGAACCATCACTGGGACACTAGTTATAGATTCCGATGCTTCACTCTAGGTTTACTGTATCCCTTGGAGCTTCTTATTGACGATGAAACACAGAAATTGCATCGGAATTAAATACAATAGGCACAATGCCGACTTAAGTACAAGAAGACTGACTCTTCTTCCTGTCTATGTTTTTAACCATTCCTGTGACACTAGTTATAGATTCCGATGCTTAACTTCAGGTTTACTGTATCCCTTGGACCTTCTTATTGACGATGAAACACAGAAATTGCATCGGAATTAAATACAAAAGGCACAATGCCGAATTAAGTAAAAGAAGTCTGACTCTTCTTACTGTCTATGTTTTGAACCATTCCTGTGACACTGGTTATAGATTCCGATGCTTCTCTCCAGGATTATTGTATCCCCTCTACCTTCTTTTTGACGATGAAACACAGAAATTGCATCGGAATTAAATACAAAAAGCACAATGCCGACTTAAGTACAAGAAGAGTGACTCTTCTTACTGACTATGTTTTGAACTATTCCTGTGCCACTAGTTATAGATTCCGATGCTTCACTTCAGGTTTACTGTATCCCTCTGACCTTCTTATTGACGATGAAACACAGAAATTGCATCGGAATTTATTACAAGAAGCACAATGCCGACTTAAGTGCAAAATGACTGACTCTTCTTACTGGCTATGTTTTGAACCATCCCTGGGACACTAGTTATAGATTCCGATGCTTCACTCCAGGTTTACTGTATCCCTTGGACCTTCTTATTGACGATGAAATACAGAAATTGCATTGGAATTAAATACAATAGGCACAATGCTGACTTAAGTACAAGAAGACTGACTCTTCTTCCTGTCTATGTTTTTAACGATTCCTGTGACACTAGTTGTAGATTCCGATGCTTAACTTCAGGTTTACTGTATCCCTTGGACCTTCTTATTGACGATGAAACACAGAAATTGCATCGGAATTAAATACAAAAGGCACAATGCCGACTTAAGTAAAAGAAGTCTGACTCTTCTTACTGTCTATGTTTTGAACCATTCCTGTGACACTGGTTATAGATTCCGATGCTTCTCTCCAGGTTTACTGTATACCTTGGACGTTCTTATTGACAATGAAATACAGAAATTGCATCAGAATTAAATACAAAAAGGCACAATGATGACTTAAGTACAAGAAGACTGACTCTTCTTACTGACTATGTTTTGAACCATTCCTGTGACACTAGTCATAGTCTCCGACGCTTCACTTCAGGTTTACTGTATCCCTTGGACCTTCTTATTGACGATGAAACACAGAAATTGCACCGGAATAAAATACAAAGGGTACAATACCGACATAAGTACAAGAGGACTGACTCTTCTTACTGATTATGTTTTGAACCATTCCTGTGACACTAGTCATAGATTCCGATGCTTAACGTCAGGATAACTGTATCACTCTGACCTTCTTATTGACGATGAAACACAGAAACTGCATCGAAATTAAATACAAAAGGCACAATGCCGACTAAAGTACAAGAAGACTGACTCTTCTGACAGTCTATGTTTTAAACCATTCCTGTGACACTAGTTATAGATTCCGGTGCTACACTCCAGGTTTACTGTATCCCTTGGACCATCTTACTGACGATGAAACACAGAAATTGCATCGGAAATAAATACAAAAGGCACAATGCCGAATAATGTACAAGATGACTGACTCTTCCGACAGTCTATGTTTTGAACCATTCCTGTGACACTAGTGATAGATTCCGGTGCTTCACTCCAGGTTTACTGTATCCCTTGGACCTTCTTATTGACGATGTAACACTGAAATTGCATCGGAATTAAATGGAAAAGGCACAATGCCGACTTAAGTACAAGAATACTGACTCATCTTACTGTCTATGCTTTGAACCGTCCCTGAGACACTAGTTATAGATTCCGACGCTTCTCTCCAGGTTTACTGTATCCCTTGGACCTTCGTATTGACGATGAAACACAGAAATTGCATAGGAATTAAATACAAAAAGCGCAATGCCGACTTAAGTACAAGAAGACTGACTCTTCTTACTGACTATGTTTTGAACCATTCCTGTGCCACTAGTTATAGATTCCGATGCTTCACTTCAGGTTTACTGTATCCCTCTGACCTTCTTATTGACGATGAAACACAGAAATTGCATCGGAATTAATTACAAAAAGCACAATGCCGACTTAAGTACAGGATGACTTATTCTTCTTACTGTCTATGTTTTGAACCATCACTGGGACACTAGTTATAGATTCCGATGCTTCACTCCAGGTTTACTGTATCCCTTGGAGCTTCTTATTGACGATGAAACACAGAAATTGCATCGGAATTAAATACAATAGGCACAATGCCGACTTAAGTACAAGAAGACTGACTCTTCTTCCTGTCTATGTTTTTAACCATTCCTGTGACACTAGTTATAGATTCCGATGTTTATTTTCAGGTTTACTGTATCCCTTGGACCTTCTTATTTACGTTGAAACACAGAAATTGCATCGGAATTAAATACAAAAGGCACAATGCCGAATTAAGTAAAAGAAGTCTGACTCTTCTTACTGTCTATGTTTTGAACCATTCCTGTGACACTGGTTATAGATTCCGATGCTTCTCTCCAGGATTATTGTATCCCTTCTACCTTCTTATTGACGATGAAACACAGAAATTGCATCGGAATTAAATACAAAAAGCACAATGCCGACTTAAGTACAAGAAGAGTGACTCTTCTTACTGACTATGTTTTGATCTATTCCTGTGCCACTAGTTATAGATTCCGATGCTTCACTTCAGGTTTACTGTATCCCTCTGACCTTCTAATTGACGATGAAACACAGAAATTGCATCGGAATTTATTACAAGAAGCACAATGCCGACTTAAGTACAAAATGACTGACTCTTCTTACTGGCTATGTTTTGAACCATCCCTGGGACACTAGTTATAGATTCCGATGCTTCACTCCAGGTTTACTGTATCCCTTGGACCTTCTTATTGACGATGAAATACAGAAATTGCATCGGAATTAAATACAATAGGCACAATGCTGACTTAAGTACAAGAAGACTGACTCTTCTTCCTGTCTATGTTTTTAACGATTCCTGTGACACTAGTTGTAGATTCCGATGCTTCACTTCAGGTTTTTGTATCCCTTGGACCTTCTTATTGACGATGAAACACAGAAATTGCATCGGAATTAAATAGAAAAGGCACAATGCCGACTTAAGTGCAAGAATACTGACTCATCTTACTGCCTATGTTTTGAACCGTCCCTGTGACACTAGTTGTAGATTCCGATGCTTCACTCCAGTTTTACTGTATCCCTTGGACCTACTTATTGACGATGAAACACAGAAATTGCATCGGAATTAATTACAAAAATACAGTGCCGACTTAAGTACAAGCTTCATCATAGGTTTAAGAGTAGTCGAGTCATAGCTGATAAGGAAAAGCTGAACGAAGCGAAAAAGAGCGTAAAGCGAGCAATGAGAGAAGCATTCAACGAATTCGTACATAAAACATTTGCAAACAATCTAAACAAGAACCCTAAAAAGTTTTGGTCATATGTAAAATCGGTAAGCGGATCTAAATCCCCTATTCAGTCACTCGTTGACCACGATGGCACCGAAACAGAGGACGACCGAAGAAAGGCAGAAATACTGAATTCTTTGTTCCGAAACTGTTTCACTGCGGAAAATCGTAACACGACCCTGACTTCAGCCGTCGCACGGACGCCAAAATGGAAAATATTGAAATAAACGATATCGAAATTGAAAAACAGCTGCTATCACTTAGTAGCGGAAAAGCATCCGAACCAGACGAGATACCCTTAAGATTCTACAGTGATTATGCTAAAGAACTTGCCCCCTTTCTATCAGCAATTTATCGTAGATCGCTGGAAGAACGTAAAGTACCTAGCGACTGGAAGAAAGCGCAGGTCGTTCCCATTTTCAAGAAGGGTCATAAATCAGATGCGAATAATTATAGGCCTATTTCGCTTACGTCAATCTGTTGTAGAATAATGGAACATGTTTTGTGTTCTCGTATTATGACGTTCTTAGATAATACAAATCTCCTTCATCATAACCAACATGGATTTCGCAAACAGAGATCATGTGAAACTCAGCTCACCCTATTTGCCCAAGAAATTCACAGTGCCGTAGACACTGGCGAGCAGATTGATGCCGTATTCCTGGACTTCAGGAAGGCATTTGATACGGTTCCGCACTTACGTTTAGTGAAAAAAATACGAGCTTACGGAATATCGGACCAGGTTTGTGATTGGATTCAGGATTTCCTAGAAGAAAGAACACAACATGTCATTCTTAACGGTTCAAAATCTGCAGATGTAGAGGTAATTTCGGGAGTACCGCAGGGAAGCGTGATAGGACCTTTATTGTTTACAATATACATAAATGACTTAGTTGACAACTTCGGTAGCTCCGTGAGGCTATTTGCAGATGACACGGTTGTCTACAAGAAAGTAGCAACATCAGAAGACTCGTACGTACTCCAGGAGGACCTGCAGACGATTAATGCATGGTGCGACAGCTGGCAGCTTTCCCTAAACGTAGATAAATGTAATATAAGGCGCATACATAGGGGCAGAAATCCATTCCAGTACGATTATGCCATAGGTGGTAAATCATTGAAAGCGGTAACGACCGTAAAATTCTTAGGAGTTACTATCCGGAGCGATCTGAAGTGGAATGATCACATAAAACAAATAGTGGGAAAAGCAGGCGCCAGGTTGAGATTCATAGGAAGAATTCTAAGAAAATGTGACTCATCGACGAAAGAGGTAGCTTACAAAACGCTTGTTCGTCCGATTCTTGAGTATTGCTCATCAGTATGGGACCCTTACCAGGTTGGATTAATAGAAGAGATAGACATGATCCAGCGAAAAGCAGCGCGATTCGTCATGGGGACATTTAGTCAGCGCGAGAGCGTTACGGAGATGCTGAACAAGCTCCAGTGGCGGACACTTCAAGAAAGGCGTTACGCAATACGGAGAGGTTTATTATCGAAATTACGAGAGAGCACATTCCGGAAAGAGATGGGCAACATATTACTACCGCCCACATATATCTCGCGTAATGATCACAACGAAAAGATCGGAGAAATTAGGGCATATACGGAGACTTCCAAGCAGTCGTTCTTCCCACGCACAATTCGTGAATGGAACAGGGAAGGGGGGATCAGACAGTGGTACAGTAAGCACCCTCCGCCACACACCGTAAGGTGGCTCGCGGAGTATAGATGTAGATGTAGATGTAGAAGACTGACTCTTCTTACTGACTACGTTTTGAACCATTCCTGTAACACTAGTTATAGATTCCGATGCTTCACTTCAGGTTTACTGTATCCCTCTGACCTTCTTATTGACGATGAAACACAGATATTGCATCAGAATTAAATACAAAAGGCACAATGCCGAATTAAGTACAAGAAGACTGACTCTTCTTACTGTCTATGTTTTGAACCATTCCTGTGACACTAGTTATAGACTCCGATGCTTCACTCCAGGTTTACTGTACACCTTGGACCTTCTTATTGACGATTGTACACAAATATTGCATCGGAATTAAGTACAAAAGGCACAATGCCGAATTAAGTACAAGGAGACTGACTCTTCTTACTATCTATGTTTTGAACCATTCCTGTGACACTAGTTTTGGATTCCGATCGTTCATTTCAGGTTTACTGTATCCCTTGGACCTTCTTATTGACGATGAAACACAGATATTGCATCGGAAATAAATACAAAAGCCACAATGCCGGCTTAAGGACAAGAAGACTGACTCTTCCAACTGTCTATGCTTTGAACCATTCCTGTGCCACTAGTTATAGATTCCGATGCTTCACTTCAGGTTTACTGTATCCCTCTGACCGTCTTATTGACGATGAATCACAGAAATTGCATCGGAATTAAATAGAAAAGGCACAATGCCGACTTAAGTACTAGAAGACTGACTCTTCCTACTGTCTATGTTTTGAACCATAAGACTGACTCTTCCTACTGTCTATGTTTGAACCACTCCTGTGACACTAGTTATAGACTCCGATGCTTCACTCCAGGTTTACTGTATCCCTTGGACCTTCTTATTGACGATGAAACACAGAAATTGCATCAGAATTAAATACAAAAAGCACAATGCCGAATTAAGTACAAGAAGACTGACTCTTCTTACTGTCTATGAATTGAACCATTCCAGTGACACTAGTTATGGATTCCGATCGTTCATTTCAGGTTTACTGTATCCCTTGGACCTAATTATCGACGATGAAACACAGAAATTGCATCGGAATTAGATAGAAAAGGCACAATGCCGACTTAAGTACTAGAAGACTGACTCTTCCTACTGTCTATGTTTTGAACCATTCCTGTGACACTAGTTATAGACTCCGATGCTTCACTCCAGCTTTACTGAATCCCTTGGACATTCTTATTGACGATGAAACACAGAAATTGCATCAGAATTAAATACAAAAGGCACAATGCAGAATTAAGTACTAGAAGACTGACTCTTCCTACTGTCTACGTTTGAACCATTCCTGTGACACTAGTTATAGACTCCGATGCTTCACTCCAGGTTTACTGTATCCCTTGGACCTTCTTATTGACGATGAAACACAGAAATTGCATCAGAATTAAATACAAAAAGCACAATGCCGAATTAAGTACAAGAAGACTGACTCTTCTTACTGTCTATGTTTTGAACCATTCCAGTGACACTAGTTATGGATTCCGATCGTTCATTTCAGGTTTACTGTATCCCTTGGACCTTCTTATTGACGATGAAACACAGAAATTGCATCGGAATTAGATAGAAAAGGCACAATGCCGACTTAAGTACTAGAAGACTGACTCTACCGACTGTCTATGTTTTGAACCATTCCTGTGACACTAGTTATAGAATCCGATGCTTCACTCCAGGTTTACTGTATTCCTTGGACCTTCTTATTGACGATGAAACACAGAAATTGCATCGGAATTAAATACAAAAGGTACAATGCTGACTAATGTACAAGAAGACTGACTCTTCCGACAGTCTATGTTTTGAAACATTCCTGTGACACTAGTTATAGATTCCGGTGCTTCACTCCAGGTTTAGTGTATCCCTTGGACCTTCTTATTGACGATGAAACACAGAAATTGCATCGGAATTAAATATAAAATGCACAATGCCGCCTTAAGTACAAGAAAACTGACACATCTAACTGTCTATGCTTTGAACCATTCGTGTGACTCTAGTTATAGATTCCGATGCTTCACTTCAGGTTTACTGTATCCCTCTGACCGTCTTATTGACGATGAAACACAGAAATTGCATCGGAATTAAATACAAAAGGCACAATGCCTACTTAAGTACAAAAAGACTGACTCTTCTTACTGTCTATGTTTTGAACCATTAATGTGACACTAGTTATGGATTCCGATGCTTCGATTCAGGTTTACTGTATCCCTTGGACCTTCTTATTGACGATGAAACACAGAAATTGCATCGGAATTAAATATAAAATGCACAATGCCATCTTAAGTACAAGAAAACTGACTCTTCTAACTGTCTATGCTTTGAACCATTCGTGTGACTCTAGTTATAGATTCCGATGCTTCACTTCAGGTTTACTGTATCCCTTGGACCTTCTTATTGACGATGAAACACAGAAATTGCATCAGAATTAAATACAAACGGCACAATGCCGAATTAAGTACAAGGAGACTGACTCATCTTACTATCTATGTTTTGAACCATTCCTGTGACACTAGTTATGGATTCCGATCGTTCAATTCAGGTTTACTGTATCCCTTGGACCTTCTTATTGACGATGAAACTCAGATATTGCATCGGAATGAAATACAAAAGCCACAATGCCGGCTTACGTACAAGAAGACTGACTCTTGCAACTATCTATGCTTTGAACCATTCCTGTGCCACTAGTTATAGATTCCGATGCTTCACTTCAGGTTTACTGTATCCCTCTGACCGTCTTATTGACGATGAATCACAGAAATTGCATCGTAATTAAATAGAAAAGGCACAATGCCGACTTAGGTACTAGAAGACTGACTCTTCCTACAGTCTATGTTTTGAACCATTCCTGTGACACTAGTTATAGACTCTGATGCTTCACTCCAGGTTTACTGTATCCCTCCGACCTTCTTATTGACGATGAAACACAGAAATTGCATCAGAATTAAATACAAAAGGCACAATGCCGAATTAATTACGAGAAGACTGACTCTTCTTACTGTCTATGATTTGAACCATTCCTGTGACACTAGTTATGGATTCCGATCGTTCATTTCATGTTTACTGTATCCCTTGGACATTCGTATTGACGATGAAACACAGATATTGCATCGGAATTAAATACAAAAGGCACAATGCCGATTTAAGTATAAGAAGACTGACTCTTGCAACTGTCTATGTTTTGAACCATTCCTGTGCCACTAGTTATAGATTCCGATGTTTCACTTCAGGTTTACTGTATCCCTCTGACCGTCTTATTGACGATGAAACACAGAAATTGCATCGGAATTAAATAGAAAAAGCACAACGCCGACTTATGTACTAGAAGACTGACACTTCCTACTGTCTATGTTTTGAACCATTCCTGTGACACTAGTTATAGATTCCGATGCTTCACTCCAGGTTCACTGTATTCCTTGGACCTTCTTATTGACGATGAAACACAGAAATTGCATCGGAATTAAATACAAAAGCACAATGCCGACTAATGTACAAGAAGACTGACTCTTCCGACAGTCTATGTTTTGAACCATTCCTGTGACACTAGTTATAGATTCTGGTGCTTCACTCCAGGTTTACTGTACCCCTTGGACCTTCTTATTGACGATGAAACACAGAAATTGCATCGGAATTAAATTTAAAATGCACAATGCCGCCTTAAGTACAAGAAAACTGACACATCTTACTGTCTATGCTTTGACCCATTCGTGTGACTCTAGTTATAGACTCCGATGCTTCACTCCAGGTTTACTGTATCCCTTGGACCTTCTTATAGACGATGAAACACAGAAATTGCATCAGAATTAAATACAAAAGGCACAATGCCGACTTAAGTACAAGAAGACTGACTCTTCTTACTGTCTATGATTTGAACCATTCCTGTGACACTAGTTATAGATTATGATGCTTCAATTCAGGTCTACTGTATCCCTTGGACCTTCTTATTGACGATGAAACACAGAAATTGCATCGGAATTAAATACAAAAGGCACAATGCCGAATTAAGTAAAAGAAGTCTGACTCTTCTTACTGTCTATGTTTTGAACCATTCCTGTGACACTGGTTATAGATTCCGATGCTTCTCTCCAGGATTATTGTATCCCTTCTACCTTTTTTTTGACGATGAAACACAGAAATTGCATCGGAATTAAATACAAAAAGCACAATGCCGACTTAAGTACAAGAAGAGTGACTCTTCTTACTGACTATGTTTTGAACTATTCCTGTGCCACTAGTTATAGATTCCGATGCTTCACTTCAGGTTTACTGTATCCCTCTGACCTTCTTATTGACGATGAAACACAGAAATTGCATCGGAATTTATTACAAGAAGCACAATGCCGACTTATGTGCAAAATGACTGACTCTTCTTACTGGCTATGTTTTGAACCATCCCTGGGACACTAGTTATAGATTCCGATGCTTCACTCCAGGTTTACTGTATCCCTTGGACCTTCTTATTGACGATGAAATACAGAAATTGCATTGGAATTAAATACAATAGGCACAATGCTGACTTAAGTACAAGAAGACTGACTCTTCTTCCTGTCTATGTTTTTAACGATTCCTGTGACACTAGTTGTAGATTCCGATGCTTAACTTCAGGTTTACTGTATCCCTTGGACCTTCTTATTGACGATGAAACACAGAAATTGCATCGGAATTAAATACAAAAGGCACAATGCCGACTTAAGTAAAAGAAGTCTGACTCTTCTTACTGTCTATGTTTTGAACCATTCCTGTGACACTGGTTATAGATTCCGATGCTTCTCTCCAGGTTTACTGTACACCTTGGACGTTCTTATTGACAATGAAATACAGAAATTGCATCAGAATTAAATACAAAAAGGCACAATGATGACTTAAATACAAGAAGACTGACTCTTCTTACTGACTATGTTTTGAACCATTCCTGTGACACTAGTCATAGTCTCCGACACTTCACTTCAGGTTTACTGTATCCCTTGGACCTTCTTATTGACGATGAAACACAGAAATTGCACCGGAATAAAATACAAAGGGTACAATACCGACATAAGTACAAGAGGACTGACTCTTCTTACTGATTATGTTTTGAACCATTCCTGTGACACTAGTCATAGATTCCGATGCTTAACGTCAGGATAACTGTATCACTCTGACCTTCTTATTGACGATGAAACACAGAAACTGCATCGAAATTAAATACAAAAGGCACAATGCCGACTAAAGTACAAGAAGACTGACTCTTCTGACAGTCTATGTTTTAAACCATTCCTGTGACACTAGTTATAGATTCCGGTGCTACACTCCAGGTTTACTGTATCCCTTGGACCATCTTACTCACGATGAAACACAGAAATTGCATCGGAAATAAATACAAAAGGCACAATGCCGACTTAAGTGCAAGAAGACTGACTCTTCTTCCTGTCTATGTTTTGAACCATTCCTGTGCCATTAGTTATAGATTCCGATGCTTCACATCAGGTTTATGTATCCCTCTGACCTTCTTATTGACGATGAAATACAGAAATTGCATCGGAATTAACTGCAAAAGGCACAATGCCGACTTAAGTACATGTAGAGTGTCTTTTCCTACTGTCTATGATTTGAACCATTCCTGTGACACTAGTGATGGATTCCGATCGTTCAATTAAGGTGTACTGTATCCCTTCGACCTTCTTATTGACGATGAAACACAGAAATTGCATCGGAATTATATACAAAAGGCACAATGCCGAATAATGTACAAGATGACTGACTCTTCCGACAGTCTATGTTTTGAACCATTCCTGTGACACTAGTGATAGATTCCGGTGCTTCACTCCAGGTTTACTGTATCCCTTGGACCTTCTTATTGACGATGTAACACTGAAATTGCATCGGAATTAAATGGAAAAGGCACAATGCCGACTTAAGTACAAGAATACTGACTCATCTTACTGTCTATGCTTTGAACCGTCCCTGAGACACTAGTTATAGATTCCGACGCTTCTCTCCAGGTTTACTGTATCCCTTGGACCTTCGTATTGACGATGAAACACAGAAATTGCATAGGAATTAAATACAAAAAGCGCAATGCCGACTTAAGTACAAGAAGACTGACTCTTCTTACTGACTATGTTTTGAACCATTCCTGTGCCACTAGTTATAGATTCCGATGCTTCACTTCAGGTTTACTGTATCCCTCTGACCTTCTTATTGACGATGAAACACAGAAATTGCATCGGAATTAATTACAAAAAGCACAATGCCGACTTAAGTACAGGATGACTTATTCTTCTTACTGTCTATGTTTTGAACCATCACTGGGACACTAGTTATAGATTCCGATGCTTCACTCCAGGTTTACTGTATCCCTTGGAGCTTCTTATTGACGATGAAACACAGAAATTGCATCGGAATTAAATACAATAGGCACAATGCCGACTTAAGTACAAGAAGACTGACTCTTCTTCCTGTCTATGTTTTTAACCATTCCTGTGACACTAGTTATAGATTCCGATGCTTAACTTCAGGTTTACTGTATCCCTTGGACCTTCTTATTTACGTTGAAACACAGAAATTGCATCGGAATTAAATACAAAAGGCACAATGCCGAATTAAGTAAAAGAAGTCTGACTCTTCTTACTGTCTATGTTTTGAACCATTCCTGTGACACTGGTTATAGATTCCGATGCTTCTCTCCAGGATTATTGTATCCCTTCTACCTTCTTATTGACGATGAAACACAGAAATTGCATCGGAATTAAATACAAAAAGCACAATGCCGACTTAAGTACAAGAAGAGTGACTCTTCTTACTGACTATGTTTTGAACTATTCCTGTGCCACTAGTTATAGATTCCGATGCTTCACTTCAGGTTTAATGTATCCCTCTGACCTTCTTATTGACGATGAAACACAGAAATTGCATCGGAATTTATTACAAGAGGCACAATGCCGACTTAAGTACAAAATGACTGACTCTTCTTACTGGCTATGTTTTGAACCATCCCTGGGACACTAGTTATAGATTCCGATGCTTCACTCCAGGTTTACTGTATCCCTTGGACCTTCTTATTGACGATGAAATACAGAAATTGCATCGGAATTAAATACAATAGGCACAATGCTGACTTAAGTACAAGAAGACTGACTCTTCTTCCTGTCTATGTTTTTAACGATTCCTGTGACACTAGTTGTAGATTCCGATGCTTCACTTCAGGTTTTTGTATCCCTTGGACCTTCTTATTGACGATGAAACACAGAAATTGCATCGGAATTAAATAGAAAAGGCACAATGCCGACTTAAGTGCAAGAATACTGACTCATCTTACTGCCTATGTTTTGAACCGTCCCTGTGACACTAGTTGTAGATTCCGATGCTTCACTCCAGGTTTACTGTATCCCTTGGACCTACTTATTGACGATGAAACACAGAAATTGCATCGGAATTAATTACAAAAATACAGTGCCGACTTAAGTACAAGCTTCATCATAGGTTTAAGAGTAGTCGAATCATAGCTGATAAGGAAAAGCTGAACGAAGCGAAAAAGAGCGTAAAGAGAGCAATGAGAGAAGCATTCAACGAATTCGTACATAAAACATTTGCAAACAATCTAAACAAGAACCCTAAAAAGTTTTGGTCATATGTAAAATCGGTAAACGGATCTAAATCCCCTATTCAGTCACTCGTTGACCACGATGGCACCGAAACAGAGGACGACCGAAGAAAGGCAGAAATACTGAATTCTTTGTTCCGAAACTGTTTCACTGCGGAAAATCGTAACACGACCCTGACTTCAGCCGTCGCACGGACGCCAAAATGGAAAATATTGAAATAAACGATATCGAAATTGAAAAACAGCTGCTATCACTTAGTAGCGGAAAAGCATCCGGACCAGACGAGATACCCTTAAGATTCTACAGTGATTATGCTAAAGAACTTGCCCCCTTTCTATCAGCAATTTATCGTAGATCGCTGGAAGAACGTAAAGTACCTAGCGACTGGAAGAAAGCGCAGGTCGTTCCCATTTTCAAGAAGGGTCATAAATCAGATGCGAATAATTATAGGCCTATTTCGCTTACGTCAATCTGTTGTAGAATAATGGAACATGTTTTGTGTTCTCGTATTATGACGTTCTTAGATAATACAAATCTCCTTCATCATAACCAACATGGATTTCGCAAACAGAGATCATGTGAAACTCAGCTCACCCTATTTGCCCAAGAAATTCACAGTGCCGTAGACACTGGCGAGAAGATTGATGCCGTATTCCTGGACTTCAGGAAGGCATTTGATACGGTTCCGCACTTACGTTTAGTGAAAAAAATACGAGCTTACGGAATATCGGACCAGGTTTGTGATTGGATTCAGGATTTCCTAGAAGAAAGAACACAACATGTCATTCTTAACGGTTCAAAATCTGCAGATGTAGAGGTAATTTCGGGAGTACCGCAGGGAAGCGTGATAGGACCTTTATTGTTTACAATATACATAAATGACTTAGTTGACAACTTCGGTAGCTCCGTGAGGCTATTTGCAGATGACACGGTTGTCTACAAGAAAGTAGCAACATCAGAAGACTCGTACGTACTCCAGGAGGACCTGCAGACGATTAATGCATGGTGCGACAGCTGGCAGCTTTCCCTAAACGTAGATAAATGTAATATAAGGCGCATACATAGGGGCAGAAATCCATTACAGCACGATTATGCCATAGGTGGTAAATCATTGAAAGCGGTAACGACCGTAAAATTCTTAGGAGTTACTATCCGGAGCGATCTGAAGTGGAATGATCACATAAAACAAATAGTGGGAAAAGCAGGCGCCAGGTTGAGATTCATAGGAAGAATTCTAAGAAAATGTGACTCATCGACGAAAGAGGTAGCTTACAAAACGCTTGTTCGTCCGATTCTTGAGTATTGCTCATCAGTATGGGACCCTTACCAGGTTGGATTAATAGAAGAGATAGACATGATCCAGCGAAAAGCAGCGCGATTCGTCATGGGGACATTTAGTCAGCGCGAGAGCGTTACGGAGATGCTGAACAAGCTCCAGTGGCGGACACTTCAAGAAAGGCGTTACGCAATACGGAGAGGTTTATTATCGAAATTACGAGAGAGCACAATCCGGAAAGAGATGGGCAACATATTACTACCGCCCACATATATCTCGCGTAATGATCACAACGAAAAGATCGGAGAAATTAGGGCATATACGGAGACTTACAAGCAGTCGTTCTTCCCACGCACAATTCGTGAATGGAACAGGGAAGGGGGGATCAGACAGTGGTACAATAAGCACCCTCCGCCACACACCGTAAGGTGGCTCGCGGAGTATAGATGTAGATGTAGATGTAGAAGACTGACTCTTCTTACTGACTACGTTTTGAACCATTCCTGTAACACTAGTTATAGATTCCGATGCTTCACTTCAGGTTTACTGTATCCCTCTGACCTTCTTATTGACGATGAAACACAGATATTGCATCAGAATTAAGTACAAAAGGCACAATGCCGAATTAAGTACAAGAAGACTGACTCTTCTTACTGTCTATGTTTTGAACCATTCCTGTGACACTAGTTATAGACTCCGATGCTTCACTCCAGGTTTACTGTACACCTTGGACCTTCTTATTGACGATTGTACACAAATATTGCATCGGAATTAAGTACAAAAGGCACAATGCCGAATTAAGTACAAGGAGACTGACTCTTCTTACTATCTATGTTTTGAACCATTCCTGTGACACTAGTTATGGATTCCGATCGTTCATTTCCGGTTTACTGTATCCCTTGGACCTTCTTATTGACGATGAAACACAGATATTGCATCGGAAATAAATACAAAAGCCACAATGCCGGCTTAAGGACAAGAAGACTGACTCTTCCAACTGTCTATGCTTTGAACCATTCCTGTGCCACTAGTTATAGATTCCGATGCTTCACTTCAGGTTTACTGTATCCCTCTGACCGTCTTATTGACGATGAATCACAGAAATTGCATCGGAATTAAATAGAAAAGGCACAATGCCGACTTAAGTACTAGAAGACTGACTCTTCCTACTGTCTATGTTTTGAACCATAAGACTGACTCTTCCTACTGTCTATGTTTGAACCACTCCTGTGACACTAGTTATAGACTCCGATGCTTCACTCCAGGTTTACTGTATCCCTTGGACCTTCTTATTGACGATGAAACACAGAAATTGCATCAGAATTAAATACAAAAAGCACAATGCCGAATTAAGTACAAGAAGACTGACTCTTCTTACTGTCTATGAATTGAACCATTCCAGTGACACTAGTTATGGATTCCGATCGTTCATTTCAGGTTTACTGTATCCCTTGGACCTAATTATTGACGATGAAACACAGAAATTGCATCGGAATTAGATAGAAAAGGCACAATGCCGACTTAAGTACTAGAAGACTGACTCTTCCTACTGTCTATGTTTTGAACCATTCCTGTGACACTAGTTATAGACTCCGATGCTTCACTCCAGCTTTACTGAATCCCTTGGACATTCTTATTGACGATGAAACACAGAAATTGCATCAGAATTAAATACAAAAGGCACAATGCAGAATTAAGTACTAGAAGACTGACTCTTCCTACTGTCTACGTTTGAACCATTCCTGTGACACTAGTTATAGACTCCGATGCTTCACTCCAGGTTCACTGTATCCCTTGGACCTTCTTATTGACGATGAAACACAGAAATTGCATCAGAATTAAATACAAAAAGCACAATGCCGAATTAAGTACAAGAAGACTGACTCTTCTTACTGTCTATGTTTTGAACCATTCCAGTGACACTAGTTATGGATTCCGATCGTTCATTTCAGGTTTACTGTATCCCTTGGACCTTCGTATTGACGATGAAACACAGAAATTGCATCGGAATTAGATAGAAAAGGCACAATGCCGACTTAAGTACTAGAAGACTGACTCTACCTACTGTCTATGCTTTGAACCATTCCTGTGACACTAGTTATAGAATCCGATGCTTCACTCCAGGTTTACTGTATTCCTTGGACCTTCTTATTGACGATGAAACACAGAAATTGCATCGGAATTAAATACAAAAGGTACAATGCTGACTAATGTACAAGAAGACTGACTCTTCCGACAGTCTATGTTTTGAAACATTCCTGTGACACTAGTTATAGATTCCGGTGCTTCACTCCAGGTTTAGTGTATCCCTTGGACCTTCTTATTGACGATGAAACACAGAAATTGCATCGGAATTAAATATAAAATGCACAATGCCGCCTTAAGTACAAGAAAACTGACACATCTAACTGTCTATGCTTTGAACCATTCGTGTGACTCTAGTTATAGATTCCGATGCTTCACTTCAGGTTTACTGTATCCCTCTGACCGTCTTATTGACGATGAAACACAGAAATTGCATCGGAATTGAATACAAAAGGCACAATGCCGACTCAAGTACAAAAAGACTGACTCTACTTACTGTCTATGTTTTGAACCATTAATGTGACACTAGTTATGGATTCCGATGCTTCGATTCAGGTTTACTGTATCCCTTGGACCTTCGTATTGACGATGAAACACAGAAATTGCATCGGAATTAAATATAAAATGCACAATGCCATCTTAAGTACAAGAAAACTGACTCTTCTTACTGTCTATGCTTTGAACCATTCGTGTGACTCTAGTTATAGATTCCGATGCTTCACTTCAGGTTTACTGTATCCCTTGGACCTTCTTATTGACGATGAAACACAGAAATTGCATCAGAATTAAATACAAAAGGCACAATGCCGAATTAAGTACAAGGAGACTGACTCATCTTACTATCTATGTTTTGAACCATTCCTGTGACACTAGTTATGGATTCCGATCGTTCATTTCAGGTTTACTGTATCCCTTGCACCTTCTTATTGACGATGAAACTCAGATATTGCATCGGAATGAAATACAAAAGCCACAATGCCGGCTTACGTACAAGAAGACTGACTCTTGCAACTATCTATGCTTTGAACCATTCCTGTGCCACTAGTTATAGATTCCGATGCTTCACTTCAGGTTTACTGTATCCCTCTGACCGTCTTATTGACGATGAATCACAGAAATTGCATCGTAATGAAATAGAAAAGGCACAATGCCGACTTAAGTACTAGAAGACTGACTCTTCCTACAGTCTATGTTTTGAACCATTCCTGTGACACTAGTTATAGACTCTGATGCTTCACTCCAGGTTTACTGTATCCCTCCGACCTTCTTATTGACGATGAAACACAGAAATTGCATCAGAATTAAATACAAAAGGCACAATGCCGAATTAATTACGAGAAGACTGACTCTTCTTACTGTCTATGATTTGAACCATTCCTGTGACACTAGTTATGGATTCCGATCGTTCATTTCATGTTTACTGTATCCCTTGGACATTCGTATTGACGATGAAACACAGATATTGCATCGGAATTAAATACAAAAGGCACAATGCCGTTTTAAGTACAAGAAGACTGACTCTTCCAACTGTCTATGTTTTGAACCATTCCTCTGCCACTAGTTATAGATTCCGATGTTTCACTTCAGGTTTACTGTATCCCTCTGACCGTCTTATTGACGATGAAACACAGAAATTGCATCGGAATTAAATAGAAAAAGCACAACGCCGACTTATGTACTAGAAGACTGACACTTCCTACTGTCTATGCTTTGACCCATTCGTGTGACTCTAGTTATAGACTCCGATGCTTCACTCCAGGTTTACTGTATCCCTTGGACCTTCTTATAGAGGATGAAACACAGAAATTGCATCAGAATTAAATACAAAAGGCACAATGCCGACTTAAGTACAAGAAGACTGACTCTTCTTACTGTCTATGATTTGAACCATTCCTGTGACACTAGTTATAGATTATGATGCTTCAATTCAGGTCTACTGTATCCCTTGGACCTTCTTATTGACGATGAAACACAGAAATTGCATCGGAATTAAATACAATAGGCACAACGCCGACTTAAGTACAAGAAGACTGACTCTTCTTACTGACTATGTTTTGAACTATTCCTGTGCCACTAGTTATAGATTCCGATGCTTCACATCAGATTTACTGTATCCCTCTGACCTTCTTATTGACGATGAAACACAGAAATTGCATCGGAATTAAATACAAAAGGCACAATGCCGACTTAATTACATGTAGACTGACTTTTCCTACTCTCTATGTTTTGAACCATTCCTGTGACACTAGTTATAGATTCCGATGGTTCATTTCAGGTTTACTGTATCCCTTGGACCTTCTTATTGACGATGATACACAGAAATTGCATCGGAATTAAATACAAAAGGCACAATGCCGACTTAACTACAAGAAGTCTGACTCTTCTTACTGACTATGCTTTGAACCATTCCTGTGACACTAGTTATAGATTCCGATGCTTAACTTCAGGATTACTGTATCCCTTGGATCTTCTTATTGACGATGAAACACAGAAATTACATCGGAACTACATAGAAAAGGCACAATGCCGACTTAAGTACAAGAATACTGACTCATCTTACTGTCTATGCTTTGAACCGTCCCTGTGACACTAGTTACAAATTCCGATGCTTCACTCCAGGTTTACTGTATCCCTTGGACCTTCTTATTGACGATGAAACACAGAAATTGAATCGGAATTAAATACAAAAAGCAGAATGCCGTCTTAAGTACAAGAAGACTGACTCTTCTTACTGACTATGTTTTGAACCATTCCTGTGACACTAGTTATAGATTCCGATGTTTTACTTCAGGTTTACTGTATCCCTCTGACCTCCTTATTGACGATGAAACACAGAAATTGCATCGGAATTAAATACAAGAGGCACAATGCCGACTTAAGTAAAAGAAGTCTGACTCTTCTTACTGTCTATAGTTTGAACCATTCCTGTGACACTAGTTATGGATTCCGATGCTTCACTGTAGGTTTACTGTATCCCTTGGACCTTCTTATTGACGATGAAACACAGAAATTGCATCAGAATGAAATCGAAATGGCACAATGATGACTTAAGTACAAGAAGACTGACTCTTCTTACTGACTATGATTTGAACCATTCCTGTGACACTAGTTATAGATTCCGATGATTCACTTCAGGTTAACTGTATCCCTTGGACCTTCTTATTGACGATGAAACACAGATATTGCATCGGAATTAAATACAAAAGGCACAATGCCGAATTAAGTACAAGGAGACCGACTCTTCTTACTGTCTATGTTTTGAAGCATTCCTTTGACACTAGTTATGGATTCCGATCGTTCATTTCAGGTTTACTGTATCCGTTGGACCTTCTTATTGACGATGAAACACAGAAATTGCATCAGAATGAAATAGAAATGGCACAATGATGACTTAAGTACAAGAAGACTGACTCTTCTTACTGACTATGATTTGAACCATTCCTGTGTCACTAGTTATAGATTCCGATGATTCACTTCAGGTTAACTGTATCCCTTGGACCTTCTTATTGGCGATGAAACACAGATATTGCATCGGAATCTCAATGTAGACAAGTGTAATGTGCTGCAAATATACAGAAAGATAGATCCTTTATCATTTAGCTACAAAATAGCAGGTCAGCAACTGGAAGCAGTTAATACCATAAATTATCTGGGAGTACGCATTAGGAGTGATTTAAAATGGAATGATCATATAATGTTGATCGTCGGTAAAACAGATGCCAGACTGAGATTCATTGGAAGAATCCTAAGGAAATGCAATCCGAAAACAAAGGAAGTAGGTTACAGTACGCTTGTTCGCCCACTGCTTGAATACTGCTCAGCAGTGTGGGATCCGTACCAGATAGGGTTGATAGAAGAGATAGAGAAGATCCAACGGAGAGCAGCGCGCTTCGTTACAGGATCATTTAGTAATCCCGAAAGCGTTACGGAGATGATAGATAAACTCCAGTGGAAGACTCTGCAGGAGAGACGCTCAGTAGCTCGGTACGGGCTTTTATTGAAGTTTCGAGAACATACCTTCACCGAAGAGTCAAGCAGTATATTGCTCCCTCCTACGTATATCTCGCGAAGAGACCATGAGGATAAAACCAGAGAGATTAGAGCCCACACAGAGGCATACCGACAGTCCTTCTTTCCACGAACAATACGAGACTGGAATAGAAGGGAGAACCGATAGAGGTACTGAAGGTACCCTCCGCCACACACCGTCAGGTGGCTTGCGGAGTATGGACGTAGATGTAGATGTAGATGTAGAATTAAATAAAAAAGGCACATTGCCGACTTAAGTACAAGAAGACTGACTCTTCCAACTGTCTATATTTTGAACCATTCCTGTGCCACTAGTCATAGATTACCGTGCTTCACTTCAGGTTTACTGTATCCCTCTGACCGTCTTATTGACGATGAATCACAGAAATTGCATCGGAATTAAATAGAAAAGGCACAATGCCGACTTAAGTACTAGAAGACTGACTCTTCCTACTGTCTATGTTTGAACCATTCCTGTGACACTAGTTATAGACTCCGATGCTTCACTCCAGGTTTACTGTATCCCTTGGACCTTCTTATTAACGATCAAACACAGAAATTGCATCAGAATTAAATACAAGAAGCACAATGCCAAATTAAGTACAAGAAGACTGACTCTTCTTACTGTCTATGTTTTGAACCATTCCAGTGACACTAGTTATGGATTCCGATGGTTCATTTCAGGTTTACCGTATCCCTTGGACCTTCGTATTGACGATGAAACACAGAAATTGCATCGGAATTAGTTAGAAAAGGCACAATGCCGACCTAAGTACTAGAAGACTGACTCTTCCTACTGTCTATGTTTTGAATCATTCCTGTGACACTAGTTATAGACTCCGATGCTTCACTCCAGGTTTACTGTATCCCTTGGACCTTCTTATTGACGATGAAACACAGAAATTGCATCAGAATTAAATACAAAATGCACAATGCCGAATTAAGTACAAGAAGACTGACTCTTCTTACTGTCTATGTTTTGAACCACTCCAGTGACACTAGTTATGGATTCCGATCGTTCATTTCAGGTTTACTGTATCCCTTGGACCTTCTTATTGACGATGAAACACAGAAATTGCATCGGAATTAAATACAAAATGCACAATGCCGATTTCAGTACAAGAAGACTGACTCTTCCAACTGTCTATGTTTGAACCATTCCTGTGCCACTAGTTATAGATTCCGATGTTTCACTTCAGGTTTACTGTATCCCTCTGACCGTCTTATTGACGATGAAACACAGAAATGGCAACGGAATTAAATAGAAAAAGCACAATGCCGACTTATGTACTAGAAGACTGACTCTTCCTACTGTCTATGTTTTGAACCATTCCTGTGACACTAGTTATAGATTCCGATGCTTCACTCCAGGTTTACTGTATTCCTTGGAACTTCTTATTGACGATGATACACAGAAATTGCATCGGAATTAAATACAAAAGGCACAATGTCGACTAATGTACAAGAAGACTGACTCTTCCGACAGTCTATGTTTTGAACCATTCCTGTGACACTAGTTATAGATTCCGGTGCTTCACTCCAGGTTTAGTGTATCCCTTGGACCTTCTTATTGACGATGAAACACAGAAATTGCATCGGAATTAAATATAAAATGCACAATGCCGCCTTAAGTACAAGAAAACTGACACATCTTACTGTCTATGCTTTGAACCATTCGTGTGACTCTAGTTATAGATTCCGATGCTTCACTTCAGGTTTACTGTATCCCTCTGACCGTCTTATTGACGATGAAACACAGAAATTGCATCGGAATTAAATACAAAAGGCACAATGCCGACTTAAGTACAAGAAGACTGACTCTTCTTACTGTATATGTTTTGAACCATTAATGTGACACTAGTTATGGATTCCGATCCTTCAATTCAGGTTTACTGTATCCCTTGGACCTTCTTATTGACGATGAAACACAGAAATTGCATCGGAATTGAATACAAAAGGCACAATGCCGACTAATGTACAAGAAGACTGACTCTTCCGACAGTCTATGTTTTGAACCATTCCTGTGACACTAGTTATAGATTCCGGTGCTTCACTCCAGGTTTACAGTATCCCTTGGACCTTCTTATTGACGATGAAACACAGAAATTGCATCGGAATTAAATATAAAATGCACAATGCCGCCTTAAGTACAAGATAACTGACACATCTTACTGTCTATGCTTTGAACCATTCCTGTGACACTAGTTATAGACTCCGATGCGTCACTCCAGGTTTACGGTATCCCTTGGACCTTCTTATCGACGATGAAACACAGAAATTGCATCCGAATTAAATACAAAATGCACAATGCCGACTTAAGTACAAGAAGACTGACTCTTCTTACTGTCTATGTTTTGAACCATTCCTGTGACACTAGTTATAGATTCCGATGCTTCAATTCAGGTCTACTGTATCCCTTGGACAATCTTATTGACGATGAAGCACAGAAATTGCATCGGAATTAAATACAATAGGCACAACGCCGACTTAAGTACAAGAAGACTGACTCTTCTTACTGACTATGTTTTGAACTATTCCTGTGACACTAGTTATTGATTCCGATGCTTCACATCAGATTTACTGTATCCCTCTGACCTACTTATTGACGATGAAACACAGAAATTGCATCGGAATTAAATACAAAAGGCACAATGCCGACTTAAGTACATGTAGACTGACTTTTCCTACTCTCTATGTTTTGAACCATTCCTGTGACACTAGTTATTGATTCCGATGGTTCATTTCAGGTTTACTGTATCCCTTGGACCTTCTTATTGACGATGAAACACAGAAATTGCATCGGAATTAAATACAAAACGCACAATGCCGACTTAACTACAAGAAGTCTGACTCTTCTTACTGACTATGTTTTGAACCATTCCTGTGACACTAGTTATAGATTCCGATGCTTAACTTCAGGATTACTGTATCCCTTGGACCTTCTAATTGACGATGAAACACAGAAATTACATCGGAATTACATAGAAAAGCACAATGCCGACTTAAGTACAAGAAGACTGACTCTTCTTACTGACTATGTTTTGAACCATTCCTGTGACACTAGTTATGGATTCCGATGCTTCACTCTAGGTTTACTGTATCCCTTGGACCTTCTTATTGAAGATGAAACACAGAAATTGCATCAGAATGAAATAGAAAAGGCACAATGATGACTTAAGTACAAGAAGACTGACTCTTCTTACTGACTATGATTTGAACCATTCCTGTGACACTAGTTATGGATTCCGATCGTTCATTTCAGGTTTACTGTATCCCTTGGACCTTCTTATTTACGATGAAACACAGATATTGCATCGGAATTAAATAAAAAAGCACATTGCCGACTTAAGTACAAGAAGACTGACTCTTCCAACTGTCTATGTTTTGAACCATTCCTGTGCCACTAGTCATAGATTACCATGCTTCACTTCAGGTCTACTGTATCCCTCTGACCGACTTATTGACGATGAATCACAGAAATTGCATCGGAATTAAATAGAAAAGGCACAATGCCGACTTAAGTACTAGAAGACTGACTCTTCCTACTGTCTATGTTTGAACCATTCCTGTGACACTAGTTATAGAGTCCGATGCTTCACTCCAGGTTTACTGTATCCCTTGGACCTTCTTACTGACGATGAAACACAGAAATTGCATCAGAATTAAATACAAAAAGCACAATGCCGAATTAAGTACAAGAAGACTGACTCTTCTTACTGTCTATGTTTTGAACCATTCCAGTGACACTAGTTATGGATTCCGATCGTTCATTTCAGGTTTACTGTATCCCTTGGACCTTCTTATTGACGATGAAACACAGAAATTGCATCGGAATTAGATAGAAATGGCACAATGCCGACTTAAGTACTAGAAGACTGACTCTTCCTACTGTCTATGTTTGAACCATTCCTGTGACACTAGTTATAGACTCCGATGCTTCACTCCAGGTTTACTGTATCCCTTGGACCTTCTTATTGACGATGAAACACAGAAATTGCATGAGAAATAAATACAAAAGGCACAATGCCGAATTAAGTACAAGAAGACTGACTCTTCTTACTGTCTATGTTTTGAACCACTCCAGTGACACTAGTTACGGATTCCGATCGTTCATTTCAGGTTTACTGTATCCCTTGGACCTTCTTATTGACGATGAAACACAGAAATTGCATCGGAATTAAATACAAAATTCACAATGCCGATTTAAGTACAAGAGGACTGACTCTTCCAACTGTCTATGTTTGAACCATTCCTGTAACACTAGTTATAGATTCCGATGTTTCACTTTAGGTTTACTGTATCCCTCTGACCGTCTTATTGACGATGAAACACAGAAATGGCATCGGAATTAAATAGGAAAGGCACAATGCCGACTTATGTACTAGAAGACTGACTCTTCCTACTGTCTATGTTTTGAACCATTCCTGTGACACTAGTTATAGATTCCGATGCTTCACTCCAGGTTTACTGTATCCCTCTGACCGTCTTATTGACGATGAAACACAGAAATAGCATCGGAATTAAATACAAAAGGCACAATGCCGACTTAAGTACAAGAAGACTGACTCTTCTTACTGTCTATGTTTTGAACCATTAATGTGACACTAGTTATGGATTCCGATCCTTCAATTCAGGTTTACTGTATCCCTTGGACCTTCTTATTGACGATGAAACACAGAAATTGCATCGGAATTAAATACAAAAGGCACAATGCCGAGTAATGTACAAGAAGACTGACTCTTCCGACAGTCTATGTTTTGAACCATTCCTGTGACACTAGTTATAGATTCCGATGCTTCAATTCAGGTCTACTGTATCCCTTGGACCTTCTTATTGACGATGAAACACAGAAATTGCATCGGAATTAAGTACAATATGCACAACGCCGACTTCAGTACAAGAAGACTGACCCTTCTTACCGACTATGTTTTGAACTATTCCTGTGACACTAGTTATAGATTCCGATGCTTCACATCAGATTTACTGTATCCCTCTGACCTTCTTATTGACGATGAAACACAGAAATTGCATCGGAATTAAATACAAAAGGCACAATGCCGAATTAACTACAAGAATTCTGACTCTTCTTACTGACTATGTTTTGAACCATTCCTGTGACATTAGTTATAGATTCCGATGCTTAACTTCAGGATTACTGTATCCCTTGGACCTTCTTATTGACGATGAAACACAGAAATTAGATCGGAATTACATAGAAAAGGCACAATGCTGACTTAAGTACTAGAATACTGACTCATCTTACTGTCTATGTTTTGAACCGTTCCTGTGACACTAGTTATAAATTCCGATGCTTCACTCCAGGTTTACTGTATCCCTTGGACCTTCTTATTGACGATGAAACACAGAAATTGAATCGGAATTAAATACAAAAAGCACAATGCCGTCTTAAGTACAAGAAGACTGACTCTTCTTATTGACTATGATTTGAACCATTCCTGTGACACTAGTTATAGATTCCGATGCTTCACTTCAGGTTTACTGTATCCCTCTGACCTCCTTATTGACGATGAAACACAGAAATTGCATCGGAATTAAATACAAGACGCACAATGCCGACCTAAGTAAAAGAAGTCTGACTCTTCTTACTGTCTATGGTTTGAAGCATTCCTGTGACACTAGTTATGGATTCCGATCGTTCATTTCAGGTTTACTGTATCCCTTGGACCTTCTTATTTACGATGAAACTCAGATATTGCGTCGGAATTAAATAAAAAAGGCACATTGCCGACTTAAGTACAAGAAGACTGACTCTTCCAACTGACTATGTTTTGAACCATTCCTGTGCCACTAGTCATAGATTACCATGCTTCACTTCAGGTTTACTGTATCCCTCTGACCGTCTTATTGACGATGAATCACAAAAATTGCATCGGAATTAAATAGAAAAGGCACAATGCCGACTTAAGTACTAGAAGACTGACTCTTCCTACTGTCTATGTTTGAACCATTCCTGTGACACTAGTTATAGACTCCGATGCTTAACTCCAGGTTTACTGTATCCCTTGGACCTTCTTATTGACGATGAAACACAGAAATTGCATCAGAATTAAATACAAAAGGCACAATGCCGAATTAAGTACAAGAAGACTGACTCTTCCAACTGTCTATGTTGGAACCATTCCTGTGCCACTAGTTATAGATTCCGATGTTTCTCTTGAGGTTTACTGTATCCCTCTGACCGTCTTATTGACGATGAAACACAGAAATGGCATCGGAATTAAATAGAAAAGGCACAATGCCGACTTATGTACTTGAAGACTTACTCTTCCTACTGTCTATGTTTTAAACCATTCCTGTGACACTAGTTATAGATTCTGATGCTTCACTCCAGGTTTACTGTATTCCTTGGACCTTCTTATTGACGATGAAACACAGAAATTGCATCGGAATTAAATACCAAAGGCACAATGCCGACCAATGTACAAGAAGACTGACTCTTCCGACAGTCTATGTTTAGAACCATTCCATTGACACTAGTTATAGATTCCGGTGCTTCACTCCAGGTTTAGTGTATCCCTTGGACCTTCTTATTGACGATGAAACACAGAAATTGCATCGGAATTAAGTATAAAATGCACAATGCCGCCTTAAGTACAAGAAAACTGACACATCTTACTGTCTATGCTTTGAACCATTCGTGTGACTCTAGTTATAGATTCCGATGCTTCACTTCAGGTTTACTGTATCCCTTGGACCTTCTTATTGACGATGAAACACAGAAATTGCATCGGAATTAAATATAAAATGCACAATGCCGTCTTAAGTACAAGAAAACTGACTCTTCTTACTATCTATGTTTTGAACCATTCGTGTGATTCTAGTTATAGATTCCGATGCTTCACTTCACGTTTCCTGTATCCCTTGGACCTTCTTATTGACGATGAAACACAGAAATTGCATCAGAATAAAATACAAAAGGCACAATGCCGAATTAAGTACAAGAAGACTGACTCTTCTTACTGTCTATGATTTGAGCCATTCCTGTGACACTAGTTATGGATTCCGATCGTTCATTTCAGGTTTACTGTATCCCTTGGACCTTCTTATTGACGATGAAACACAGAAATTGCATCAGAATTAAATACAGAAGGCACAATGCCGACTTAAGTACAAGAAGACTGACCGTTCTTACTGTCTATGTTTTGAACCATTCCTGTGACACTAGTTATAGATTCCGATGCTTCAATTCAGGTCTACTGTTTCCCTTGGACCTTCTTATTGACGATGAAACACAGAAATTGCATCGGAATTAAATACAGTAGGCACAATGCCGACTTAAGTACAAGAAGACTGACTCTTCTTACTGACTATGTTTTGAACTATTCCTGTGACACTAGTTACAGATTCCGATGCTTCACATCAGATTCACTGTATCCCTCTGACCTTCTTATTGACGATGAAACACAGAAATTGCATCGGAATTAAATACAAAAGGCACAATGCCGACTTAAGTACATGTAGACTGACTTTTCCAACTCTCTATGTTTTGAACCATTACTGTGACACTAGTTATAGATTCCGATGGTTCATTTCAGGTTTACTGTATCCCTTGGACCTTCTTATTGACGATGAAACACAGAAATTGCATCGGAATTAAATAAAAAAGCACATTGCCGACTTAAGTACAAGAAGACTGACTCTTCCAACTGTCTATGTTTTGAACCATTCCTGTGCCACTAGTCATAGATTACCATGCTTCACTTCAGGTTTACTGTATCCCTCTGACCGACTTATTGACGATGAATCACAGAAATTGCATCGGAATTAAATAGAAAAGGCACAATGCCGACTTAAGTACTAGAAGACTGACTCTTCCTACTGTCTATGTTTGAACCATTCCTGTGACACTAGTTATAGAGTCCGATGCTTCACTCCAGGTTTACTGTATCCCTTGGACCTTCTTACTGACGATGAAACACAGAAATTGCATCAGAATTAAATACAAAAAGCACAATGCCGAATTAAGTACAAGAAGACTGACTCTTCTTACTGTCTATGTTTTGAACCATTCCAGTGACACTAGTTATGGATTCCGATCGTTCATTTCAGGTTTACTGTATCCCTTGGACCTTCTTATTGACGATGAAACACAGAAATTGCATCGGAATTAGATAGAAATGGCACAATGCCGACTTAAGTACTAGAAGACTGACTCTTCCTACTGTCTATGTTTGAACCATTCCTGTGACACTAGTTATAGACTCCGATGCTTCACTCCAGGTTTACTGTATCCCTTGGACCTTCTTATTGACGATGAAACACAGAAATTGCATGAGAAATAAATACAAAAGGCACAATGCCGAATTAAGTACAAGAAGACTGACTCTTCTTACTGTCTATGTTTTGAACCACTCCAGTGACACTAGTTACGGATTCCGATCGTTCATTTCAGGTTTACTGTATCCCTTGGACCTTCTTATTGACGATGAAACACAGAAATTGCATCGGAATTAAATACAAAATGCACAATGCCGATTTAAGTACAAGAGGACTGACTCTTCCAACTGTCTATGTTTGAACCATTCCTGTAACACTAGTTATAGATTCCGATGTTTCACTTCAGGTTTACTGTATCCCTCTGACCGTCTTATTGACGATGAAACACAGAAATGGCATCGGAATTAAATAGGAAAGGCACAATGCCGACTTATGTACTAGAAGACTGACTCTTCCTACTGTCTATGTTTTGAACCATTCCTGTGACACTAGTTATAGATTCCGATGCTTCACTCCAGGTTTACTGTATCCCTCTGACCGTCTTATTGACGATGAAACACAGAAATTGCATCGGAATTAAATACAAAAGGCACAATGCCGACTTAAGTACAAGAAGACTGACCCTTCTTACTGTCTATGTTTTGAACCATTAATGTGACACTAGTTATGGATTCCGATCCTTCAATTCAGGTTTACTGTATCCCTTGGACCTTCTTATTGACGATGAAACACAGAAATTGCATCGGAATTAAATACAAAAGGCACAATGCCGAGTAATGTACAAGAAGACTGACTCTTCCGACAGTCTATGTTTTGAACCATTCCTGTGACACTAGTTATAGATTCCGATGCTTCAATTCAGGTCTACTGTATCCCTTGGACCTTCTTATTGACGATGAAACACAGAAATTGCATCGGAATTAAATACAATATGCACAACGCCGACTTAAGTACAAGAAGACTGACCCTTCTTACCGACTATGTTTTGAACTATTCCTGTGACACTAGTTATAGATTCCGATGCTTCACATCAGATTTACTGTATCCCTCTGACCTTCTTATTGACGATGAAACACAGAAATTGCATCGGAATTAAATACAAAAGGCACAATGCCGAATTAACTACAAGAATTCTGACTCTTCTTACTGACTATGTTTTGAACCATTCCTGTGACATTAGTTATAGATTCCGATGCTTAACTTCAGGATTACTGTATCCCTTGGACCTTCTTATTGACGATGAAACACAGAAATTAGATCGGAATTACATAGAAAAGGCACAATGCCGACTTAAGTACAAGAATACTGACTCATCTTACTGTCTATGTTTTGAACCGTTCCTGTGACACTAGTTATAAATTCCGATGCTTCACTCCAGGTTTACTGTATCCCTTGGACCTTCTTATTGACGATGAAACACAGAAATTGAATCGGAATTAAATACAAAAAGCACAATGCCGTCTTAAGTACAAGAAGACTGACTCTTCTTATTGACTATGATTTGAACCATTCCTGTGACACTAGTTATAGATTCCGATGCTTCACTTCAGGTTTACTGTATCCCTCTGACCTCCTTATTGACGATGAAACACAGAAATTGCATCGGAATTAAATACAAGACGCACAATGCCGACCTAAGTAAAAGAAGTCTGACTCTTCTTACTGTCTATGGTTTGAAGCATTCCTGTGACACTAGTTATGGATTCCGATCGTTCATTTCAGGTTTACTGTATCCCTTGGACCTTCTTATTTACGATGAAACTCAGATATTGCGTCGGAATTAAATAAAAAAGGCACATTGCCGACTTAAGTACAAGAAGACTGACTCTTCCAACTGACTATGTTTTGAACCATTCCTGTGCCACTAGTCATAGATTACCATGCTTCACTTCAGGTTTACTGTATCCCTCTGACCGTCTTATTGACGATGAATCACAGAAATTGCATCGGAATTAAATAGAAAAGGCACAATGCCGACTTAAGTACTAGAAGACTGACTCTTCCTACTGTCTATGTTTGAACCATTCCTGTGACACTAGTTATAGACTCCGATGCTTAACTCCAGGTTTACTGTATCCCTTGGACCTTCTTATTGACGATGAAACACAGAAATTGCATCAGAATTAAATACAAAAGGCACAATGCCGAATTAAGTACAAGAAGACTGACTCTTCCAACTGTCTATGTTGGAACCATTCCTGTGCCACTAGTTATTGATTCCGATGTTTCTCTTGAGGTTTACTGTATCCCTCTGACCGTCTTATTGACGATGAAACACAGAAATGGCATCGGAATTAAATAGAAAAGGCACAATGCCGACTTATGTACTAGAAGACTTACTCTTCCTACTGTCTATGTTTTAAACCATTCCTGTGACACTAGTTATAGATTCTGATGCTTCACTCCAGGTTTACTGTATTCCTTGGACCTTCTTATTGACGATGAAACACAGAAATTGCATCGGAATTAAATACCAAAGGCACAATGCCGACCAATGTACAAGAAGACTGACTCTTCCGACAGTCTATGTTTTGAACCATTCCATTGACACTAGTTATAGATTCCGGTGCTTCACTCCAGGTTTAGTGTATCCCTTGGACCTTCTTATTGACGATGAAACACAGAAATTGCATCGGAATTAAGTATAAAATGCACAATGCCGCCTTAAGTACAAGAAAACTGACACATCTTACTGTCTATGCTTTGAACCATTCGTGTGACTCTAGTTATAGATTCCGATGTTTCACTTCAGGATTACTGTATCCCTTGGACCTTCTTATTGACGATGAAACACAGAAATTGCATCGGAATTAAATATAAAATGCACAATGCCGTCTTAAGTACAAGAAAACTGACTCTTCTTACTATCTATGTTTTGAACCATTCGTGTGATTCTAGTTATAGATTCCGATGCTTCACTTCACGTTTCCTGTATCCCTTGGACCTTCTTATTGACGATGAAACACAGAAATTGCATCAGAATAAAATACAAAAGGCACAATGCCGAATTAAGTACAAGAAGACTGACTCTTCTTACTGTCTATGATTTGAGATATTCCTGTGACACTAGTTATGGATTCCGATCCTTCATTTCAGGTTTACTGTATCCCTTGGACCTTCTTATTGACGATGAAACACAGAAATTGCATCAGAATTAAATACAGAAGGCACAATGCCGACTTAAGTACAAGAAGACTGACCGTTCTTACTGTCTATGTTTGAACCATTCCTGTGACACTAGTTATAGATTCCGATGCTTCAATTCAGGTCTAGTGTTTCCCTTGGACCTTCTTATTGACGATGAAACACAGAAATTGCATCGGAATTAAATACAGTAGGCACAATGCCGACTTAAGTACAAGAAGACTGACTCTTCTTACTGACTATGTTTTGAACTATTCCTGTGACACTAGTTACAGATTCCGATGCTTCACATCAGATTCACTGTATCCCTCTGACCTTCTTATTGACGATGAAACACAGAAATTGCATCGGAATTAAATACAAAAGGCACAATGCCGACTTAAGTACATGTAGACTGACTTTTCCTACTCTCTATGTTTTGAACCATTACTGTGACACTAGTTATAGATTCCTATGGTTCATTTCAGGTTTACTGTATCCCTTGGACCTTCTTATTGACGATGAAACACAGAAATTGCATCGGAATTAAATACAAAAGGCACAATGCCGACTTAACTACAAGAAGTCTGACTCTTCTTACTGACTATGTTTTGAACCATTCCTGTGACACTAGTTATAGATTCCGATGCTTAACTTCAGGATTACTGTATCCCTTGGACATTCTTATTGACGATGAAACACAGAAATTACATCGGAATTACATAGAAAAGGCACAATGCGACTTAAGTACTAGAATACTGACTCATCTTACTGTCTATGTTTTGAACCGTCCCTGTGACACTAGTTATAAATTCCGATGCTTCACCCCAGGTTTACTGTATCCCTTGGAACTTCTTATTGACGATGAAACACAGAAATTGAATCGGAATTAAATACAAAAAGCACAATGCCGTCTTAAGTACAAGAAGACTGACTCTTCTTACTGACTATGCTTTGCACCATTCCTGTGACACTAGTTATAGATGCCGATGCTTCACTCAGGTTTACTGTATCCCTCTGACCTCCTTATTGACGATGAAACACAGAAATTGCATCGGAATTAAATACAAGAGGCACAATGCCGACTTAAGTAAAAGAAGTCTGACTCGTCTTACTGTCTATGATTTGAACCATTCCTGTGACACTAGTTATAGATTCCGATGATTCACTTCAGGTTAACTGTATCCCTTGGACCTTCTTATTGACGATGAAACACAGATATTGCATCGGAATTAAATACAAAAGGCACATTGATGACTTAAGTACAAGAAGACTGACTCTTCCAACTGTCTATGTTTTGAACCATTCCTGTGCCACTAGTCATTGATTACCATGCTTCACTTCAGGTTTACTGTATCCCTCTGACCGTCTTATTGACGATGAATCACAGAAATTGCATCGGAATTAAATAGAAAAGGCACAATGCCGAATTAAGTACAAGAAGACTGACTCTTCTTACTGTCTATGATTTGAACCATTCCAGTGACACTAGTTATGGATTCCGTTCGTTCATTTCAGGTTTACTGTATCCCTTGGACCTTCTTATTGACGATGAAACACAGAAATTGCATCGGAATTAGATAGAAAAGGCACAATGCCGACTTAAGTACTAGAAGACTGACTCTTCCTACTGTCTATGTTTTGAACCATTCCTGTGACACTAGTTATAGGCTCCGATGCTTCACTCCAGGTTTACTGTATCCCTTGGACCTTCTTATTGACGATGAAACACAGAAATTGCATCAGAATTAAATACAAAAGGCACAATGCCGAATTAAGTACAAGAAGACTGACTCTTCTTACTGTCTATGTTTTGAACCATTCCAGTGACACTAGTTACGGATTCCGATCGTTCATTTCAGGTTTACTGTATCCCTTGGACCTTCTTATTGACGATGAAACACAGAAATTGCATCGGAATTAAATACAAAATGCACAATGCTTATTTAAGTACAAGAAGACTGACTCTTCCAACTGTCTATGTTTTGAACCATTCCTGTGCCACTAGTTATAGATTCCGATGTTTCACTTCAGGTTTACTGTATCCCTCTGACCGTCTTATTGACGATGAAACACAGAAATGGCATCGGAATTAAATAGAAAAGGCACAATGCCGACATAAGTACAAGAAGACTGACTCTTATTACTGTCTATGTTTTGAACCATTAATGTGACACTAGTTATGGATTCCGATGCTTCAATTCAGGTGTACTGTATCCCTTGGACCTTCTTATTGACGATGAAACACAGAAATTGCATCGGAATTAAATATAAAATGCACAATGCCACCTTAAGTACAAGAAAACTGACTCTTCTTACTGTCTATGCTTTGAACCATTCGTGTGACTCTAGTTATAGATTCCGATGCTTCACTTCAGGTTTACTGTATCCCTTGGACCTTCTTATTGACGATGAAACACAGAAATTGCATCAGAATTAAATACAAAAGGCACAATGCCGAATTAAGTGCAAGAAGACTGACTCTTCTTACTGTCTATGTTTTGAACCATTCCTGTGACACTAGTTATGGATTCCGATCGTTCATTTCAGGTTTACTGTATTCCTTGGGCCTTTTTATTGACGATGAAACACAGAAATTGCATCGGAATTAAATACAGAAGGCACAATGCCGACTAATGTACAAGAAGACTGACTCTTCCGACATTCTATGTTGTGAACCATTCCTGTGACACTAGTTATAGATTCCGGTGCTTCACTCCAGGTTTATTGTATCCCTTGGACCTTCTTATTGACGATGAAACACAGAAATTGCATCGGAATTAACTATAAAATGCACAATGCCGTCTTAAATACAAGAAAACTGACCCTTCTTACTGTCTATGCTTTGAACCATTCGTGTGACACTAGTTATGGATTCCGTTGCTTCACTTCAGGTTTACTGTATCCCTCTGAATTTCTTATTGACGATGAAACACAGAAATTGCATCGGAATGAAATACAAAAGGCACAATGCCGACTTAAGTACAAGAAGACTGACTCTTCTTACTGTCTATGTTTTGAACCATTAATGTGACACTAGTTATGGATTCCGATGCTTCAATTCAGGTTTACTGTATCCCTTGGACCTTCTTATTGACGATGAAACACAGAAATTGCATCGGAATTAAATATAAAATGCACAATGCCGTCTTAAGTACAAGAAAACTGACTCTTCTTACTGTCTATGCTTTGAACCATTCGTGTGACTCTAGTTATAGATTCCGATGCTTCACTTCAGGTTTACTGTATCCCTTGGACCTTCTTATTGACGATGAAATACAGAAATTGCATCAGAATTAAATACAAAAGCACAATGCCGAATTAAGTACAAGGAGACTGACTCTTCTTACTATCTATGTTTTGAACCATTCCTGTGACACTAGTTATGGATTCCGATCGTTCATTTCAGGTTTACTGTATCCCTTGGACCTTCTTATTGACGATGAAACACAGATATTGCATCGGAATTAAATACAAAAGCCACAATACCGGCTTAAGTACAAGAAGACTGACTCTTCCAACTGTCAATGCTTTGAACCATTCCTGTGCCACTAGTTATAGATTTTGATGTTTCACTTCAGGTTTACTGTATCCCTCTGACCGTCTTATTGACGATGAATCACAGAAATTGCATCGGAATTAAATAGAAAAGGCACAATGCCGACTTAAGTACTAGAAGACTGACTCTTCCTACTGTCTATGTTTTGAACCATTCCTGTGACACTAGTTATAGACTCTGATGCTTCACTCCAGGTTTACTGTATCCCTTGGACCTTCTTATTGACGATGAAACACAGAAATTGCATCAGAATTAAATACAAAAAGCACAATGCCGAATTAAGTACAAGAAGACAGACTCTTCTTACTGTCTACGATTTGAACCATTCGTGTGACACTAGTTATAGATTCCGATGCTTCACTTCAGGTTTACTGTATCCCTCTGACCTCCTTATTGACGATGAAACACAGAAATTGCATCGGAATTAAATACAAGAGGTACAATGCCGACTTAAGTAAAAGACGTCTGACTCTTCTTACTGTCTATGGTTTGAACCATTCCTGTGACACTAGTTATGGATTCCGATGCTTCACTCTAGGTTTACTGTATCCCTTGGACCTTCTTATTGACGATGAAACACAGAAATTGCATCAGAATTAAATAGAAAAGGCACAATGATGACTTAAGTACAAGAAGACTGACTCTTCTTACTGACTATAATTTGAACCATTCCTGTGACACTAGTTACAGATTCCGATGATTCACTTCAGGTTAACTGTATCCCTTGGACCTTCTTATTGACGATGAAACACAGAAATTACATCGGAATTACATAGAAAAGGCACAATGCGACTTAAGTACTAGAATACTGACTCATCTTACTGTCTATGTTTTGAACCGTCCCTGTGACACTAGTTATAGATTCCGATGATTCACTTCAGGTTAACTGTATCCCTTGGACCTTCTTATTGACGATGAAACACAGATATTGCATCGGAATTAAATACAAAAGGCACATTGATGACTTAAGTACAAGAAGACTGACTCTTCCAACTGTCTATGTTTTGAACCATTCCTGTGCCACTAGTCATTGATTACCATGCTTCACTTCAGGTTTACTGTATCCCTCTGACCGTCTTATTGACGATGAATCACAGAAATTGCATCGGAATTAAATAGAAAAGGCACAATGCCGAATTAAGTACAAGAAGACTGACTCTTCTTACTGTCTATGATTTGAACCATTCCAGTGACACTAGTTATGGATTCCGTTCGTTCATTTCAGGTTTACTGTATCCCTTGGACCTTCTTATTGACGATGAAACACAGAAATTGCATCGGAATTAGATAGAAAAGGCACAATGCCGACTTAAGTACTAGAAGACTGACTCTTCCTACTGTCTATGTTTTGAACCATTCCTGTGACACTAGTTATAGGCTCCGATGCTTCACTCCAGGTTTACTGTATCCCTTGGACCTTCTTATTGACGATGAAACACAGAAATTGCATCAGAATTAAATACAAAAGGCACAATGCCGAATTAAGTACAAGAAGACTGACTCTTCTTACTGTCTATGTTTTGAACCATTCCAGTGACACTAGTTACGGATTCCGATCGTTCATTTCAGGTTTACTGTATCCCTTGGACCTTCTTATTGACGATGAAACACAGAAATTGCATCGGAATTAAATACAAAATGCACAATGCTTATTTAAGTACAAGAAGACTGACTCTTCCAACTGTCTATGTTTTGAACCATTCCTGTGCCACTAGTTATAGATTCCGATGTTTCACTTCAGGTTTACTGTATCCCTCTGACCGTCTTATTGACGATGAAACACAGAAATGGCATCGGAATTAAATAGAAAAGGCACAATGCCGACATAAGTACAAGAAGACTGACTCTTATTACTGTCTATGTTTTGAACCATTAATGTGACACTAGTTATGGATTCCGATGCTTCAATTCAGGTGTACTGTATCCCTTGGACCTTCTTATTGACGATGAAACACAGAAATTGCATCGGAATTAAATATAAAATGCACAATGCCACCTTAAGTACAAGAAAACTGACTCTTCTTACTGTCTATGCTTTGAACCATTCGTGTGACTCTAGTTATAGATTCCGATGCTTCACTTCAGGTTTACTGTATCCCTTGGACCTTCTTATTGACGATGAAACACAGAAATTGCATCAGAATTAAATACAAAAGGCACAATGCCGAATTAAGTGCAAGAAGACTGACTCTTCTTACTGTCTATGTTTTGAACCATTCCTGTGACACTAGTTATGGATTCCGATCGTTCATTTCAGGTTTACTGTATTCCTTGGGCCTTTTTATTGACGATGAAACACAGAAATTGCATCGGAATTAAATACAGAAGGCACAATGCCGACTAATGTACAAGAAGACTGACTCTTCCGACATTCTATGTTGTGAACCATTCCTGTGACACTAGTTATAGATTCCGGTGCTTCACTCCAGGTTTATTGTATCCCTTGGACCTTCTTATTGACGATGAAACACAGAAATTGCATCGGAATTAACTATAAAATGCACAATGCCGTCTTAAATACAAGAAAACTGACCCTTCTTACTGTCTATGCTTTGAACCATTCGTGTGACACTAGTTATGGATTCCGTTGCTTCACTTCAGGTTTACTGTATCCCTCTGAATTTCTTATTGACGATGAAACACAGAAATTGCATCGGAATGAAATACAAAAGGCACAATGCCGACTTAAGTACAAGAAGGCTGACTCTTCTTACTGTCTATGTTTTGAACCATTAATGTGACACTAGTTATGGATTCCGATGCTTCAATTCAGGTTTACTGTATCCCTTGGACCTTCTTATTGACGATGAAACACAGAAATTGCATCGGAATTAAATATAAAATGCACAATGCCGTCTTAAGTACAAGAAAACTGACTCTTCTTACTGTCTATGCTTTGAACCATTCGTGTGACTCTAGTTATAGATTCCGATGCTTCACTTCAGGTTTACTGTATCCCTTGGACCTTCTTATTGACGATGAAATACAGAAATTGCATCAGAATTAAATACAAAAGCACAATGCCGAATTAAGTACAAGGAGACTGACTCTTCTTACTATCTATGTTTTGAACCATTCCTGTGACACTAGTTATGGATTCCGATCGTTCATTTCAGGTTTACTGTATCCCTTGGACCTTCTTATTGACGATGAAACACAGATATTGCATCGGAATTAAATACAAAAGCCACAATACCGGCTTAAGTACAAGAAGACTGACTCTTCCAACTGTCAATGCTTTGAACCATTCCTGTGCCACTAGTTATAGATTTTGATGTTTCACTTCAGGTTTACTGTATCCCTCTGACCGTCTTATTGACGATGAATCACAGAAATTGCATCGGAATTAAATAGAAAAGGCACAATGCCGACTTAAGTACTAGAAGACTGACTCTTCCTACTGTCTATGTTTTGAACCATTCCTGTGACACTAGTTATAGACTCTGATGCTTCACTCCAGGTTTACTGTATCCCTTGGACCTTCTTATTGACGATGAAACACAGAAATTGCATCAGAATTAAATACAAAAAGCACAATGCCGAATTAAGTACAAGAAGACAGACTCTTCTTACTGTCTACGATTTGAACCATTCGTGTGACACTAGTTATAGATTCCGATGCTTCACTTCAGGTTTACTGTATCCCTCTGACCTCCTTATTGACGATGAAACACAGAAATTGCATCGGAATTAAATACAAGAGGTACAATGCCGACTTAAGTAAAAGACGTCTGACTCTTCTTACTGTCTATGGTTTGAACCATTCCTGTGACACTAGTTATGGATTCCGATGCTTCACTCTAGGTTTACTGTATCCCTTGGACCTTCTTATTGACGATGAAACACAGAAATTGCATCAGAATTAAATAGAAAAGGCACAATGATGACTTAAGTACAAGAAGACTGACTCTTCTTACTGACTATAATTTGAACCATTCCTGTGACACTAGTTACAGATTCCGATGATTCACTTCAGGTTAACTGTATCCCTTGGACCTTCTTATCTACAATGAAACGCAGATATTGCATCGGAATTAAATACAAAAGGCACATTGCCGACTTAAGTACAAGAAGACTGACTCTTCCAACTGTCTATGTTTTGAACCATTCCTGTGCCACTAGTTATAGATTCCGATGCTTAACTTCAGGATTACTGTATCCCTTGGACCTTCTTATTGACGATGAAACACAGAAATTACATCGGAATTACATAGAAAAGGCACAATGCCGACTTAAGTACAAGAATACTGACTCATCTTACTGTCTATGATTTGAACCGTCCCTGTTTTCCTAGTTATAAATTCCGATGCTTCACTCCAGGTTTACTGTATCTCTTGGACCTTCTTATTGACGATGAAACACAGAAAGTGAATGGGAATTAAATACAAAAAGCACAATGCCGTCTTAAGTACAAGAAGACTGACTCTTCTTACTGACTATGTTTTGAACCATTCCTGTGACACTAGTTACAGATTCCGATGATTCACTTCAGGTTAACTGTATCCCTTGGACCTTCTTATTGACGATGAAACACAGACATTGCATCGGAATTAAATACAAAAGGCACAATGCCGAATTAAGTATAAGGAGACCGACTCATCTTACTGTCTATGTTTTGAAGGATTCCTGTGACACTAGTTATGGATTCCGATCGTTCATTTCAGGTTTACTGTATCCCTTGGACCTTCTTATTTACGATGAAACGCAGATATTGCATCGGAATTAAATACAAAGGCACATTGCCGACTTAAGTACTAGAAGACTGACTCTTCCAACTGTCTATGTTTTAACCATTCCTGTGCCACTAGTCATAGAATACCATGCTTCACTTGAGGTTTACTGTATCCCTCTGACCGTCTTATTGACGATGAATCACAGAAATTGCATCGGAATTAAATACAAAAGGCACAATGCCGAATTAAGTACAAGAAGACTGACTCTTCCAACTGTCTATGTTTTGAACCATTCCTGTGCCACTAGTTGTAGATTCCGATGTTTCACTTCAGGCTTATTGTATCCCTCTGACCGTCTTATTGACGATGAAACACAGAAATGGCATCGGAATTAAATAGAAAAGGCACAATGCCGACTTATGTACTAGAAGGCTGACTCTTCCTACTGTCTATGTTTTGAACCACTCCTGTGACACTAGTTATTGATTCCGATGCTTCACTCCAGGTTTACTGTATTCCTTGGACCTTCTTATTGACGATGAAACACAGAAATTGCATCGGAATTACATACAAAAGGCACAATGCCGACTTAAGTACAAGAAGACTGACTATTCTTACTGTCTATGTTTTGAACCATTAATGTGACACTAGTTATGTATTCCGATGCTTCAATTCGGGTTTACTGTATCCCTTGGACCTTCTTATTGACAATGAAACACAGAAATTGCATCGGAATTAAATATAAAATGCACAATGCCGTCTTAAGTACAAGAAAACTGACTCTTCTTACTGTCTATGCTTTGAACCATTCGTGTGACTCTAGTTATAGATTCCGATGCTTCACTTCAGGTTTACTGTATCCCTTGGACCTTCTTATTGACGATGAAATACAGAAATTGCATCAGAATTAAATACAAAAGGCACAATGCCGAATTAAGTACAAGGAGACTGACTCTTCTTACTATCTATGTTTTGAACCATTCCTGTGACACTAGTTATGGATTCCGATCGTTCATTTCAGGTTTACTGGATCCCTTGGACCTTCTTATTGACAATGAAACACAGATATTGCATCGGAATTAAATACAAAAGCCACAATACCTGCTTAAGTACAAGAAGACTGACTCTTCCAACTGTCTATGCTTTGAACCATTCCTGTGCCACTAGTTATAGATTCCGATGTTTCACTTCAGGTTCACTGTATCCCTCTGACCGTCTTATTGACGATGAATCACAGAAATTGCATCTTAATTAAATAGAAAAGGCAAAATGCCGACTTAAGTACTAGAAGACTGACTCTTCCTACTGTCTATGTTTTGAACCATTCCTGTGACACTAGTTATAGACTCTGATGCTTCACTCCAGGTTTACTGTATCCCTTGGACCTTCTTATTGACGATGAAACACAGAAATTGCATCAGAATTAAATACAAAGAGCACAATGCCGAATTAAGTACAAGAAGACTGACTCTTCTTACTGTCTACGTTTTGAACCATTCCTGTGACACTAGTTATGGATTCCGATCGTTCATTTCAGGTTTACTGTATCCTTTGGACCTTCTTATTGACGATGAAACACAGATATTGCATCGGATTTAAATACAAAAGCACAATGCCGATTTAAGTACAAGAAGACTGTCACTTCCAACTGTCTATGTTTTGAACCATTCCTGTGCCACTAGTTATAGATTCCGATGTTTCACTTCAGGTTTACTGTATACCTCTGACCGTCTTATTGACGATGAAACACAGAAATTGCATCGGAATTAAATAGAAAAGGCACAATGCCGACTAATGTACTAGAAGACTGACTCTTCCTACTGTCTATGTTTTGAACCATTCCTGTGACACTAGTTATAGATTCCGATGCTTCACTCCAGGTTTACTGTATTCCTTGGACCTTCTTATTGACGATGAAACACAGAAATTGCATCGGAATTAAATACAAAAGGCACAATGCCGACTAATGTACAAGAAGACTGACTCTTCCGACAGTCTATGTTTTGAACCATTCCTGTGACACTAGTTATAGATTCCGGTACTTCACTCCAGGTTTACTGTATCCCTTGGACCTTCTTATTGACGATGAAACACAGAAATTGCATCGGAATTAAATATATAATGCACAATGCCGCCTTAAGTACAAGAAAACTGACACATCTTACTGTCTATGCTTTGAACCATTCGTGTGATTCTAGTTATAGACTCCGATGCGTCACTCCAGGTTTACTGTATCCCTTGGACCTTCTTATTGACGATGAAACACAGTAATTGCATTAGAATTAAATACAAAAGGCTCAATGCCGACTTAAGTACATGTAGACTGACTTTTCCTACTCTCTGTGCTTTGAACCATTCCTGTGACACTAGATATAGATTCCGATGGTTCATTTCAGGTTTACTGTATCCCTTGGACCTTCTTATTGACGATGAAACACAGAAATTGCATCGGAATTAAATACAAAAGGCACAATGCCGACTTAACTACAAGAAGTCTGACTCTTCTTACTGACTATGTTTTGAACCATTCCTGTGACACTAGTTATAGATTTCGATGCTTAACTTCAGGATTACTGTATCCCTTGGACCTTCTTATTGACGATGAAACACAGAAATTACATCGGAATTACATAGAAAAGGCACAATGCCGACTTAAGTACAAGAATACTGACTCATCTTACTGTCTATGTTTTGAACCGTCCCTGTGACACTAGTTAAAAATTCCGATGCTTCACTCCAGGTTTATTGTATCCCTTGGACCTTCTTATTGACGATAAAACACAGAAAGTGAATGGGAATTAAATACAAAAAGCACAATGCCGTCTTAAGTACAAGAAGACTGACTCTTCTTACTGACTATGTTTTGAACCATTCCTGTGACGCTAGTTATAGATTCCGATGCTTCACTTCAGGTTTACTGTATCCCTCTGACCTCCTTATTGACGATGAAACACAGAAATTGCATCGGAATTAAATACAAGAGGCACAATGCCGACTTAAGTAAAAGAAGTCTGACTCTTCTTACTGTCTATGGTTTGAACCATTCCTGTGACACTAGTTATGGATTCCGATGTTTCACTTCAGGTTTACTGTATCCCTCTGACCGTCTTATTGACGATGAATCACAGAAATTGCATCGGAATTAAATAGAAAAGGCACAATGCCGACTTAAGTACTGGAAGACTGACTCTTCCTACTGTCTATGTTTTGAACCATTCCTGTGACACTAGTTATAGACTCTGATGCTTCACTCCAGGTTTACTGTATCCCTTGGACCTTCTTATTGACGATGAAACACAGAAATTGCATCAGAATTAAATACAAAAGGCACAATGCCGAATTAAGTACAAGAAGACTGACTCTTCTTACTGTCTATGTTTTGAACCATTCCTGTGACACTAGTTATGGATTCCGATCGTTCATTTCAGGTTTACTGTATCCCTTGGGCCTTTTTATTGACGATGAAACACAGAAATTGCATCGGAATTAAATACAGAAGGCACAATGCCGACTAATGTACAAGAAGACTGACTCTTCCGACATTCTATGTTGTGAACCATTCCTGTGACACTAGTTATAGATCCGGTGCTTCACTCCAGGTTTATTGTATCCCTTGGACCTTCTTATTGACGATGAAACACAGAAATTGCATCGGAATTAAATATAAAATGCACAATGCCGTCTTAAATACAAGAAAACTGACCCTCCTTACTGTCTATGCTTTAAACCATTCGTGTGACACTAGTTATAGATTCCGTTGCTTCACTTCAGGTTTACTGTATCCCTCTGAATTTCTTATTGACGATGAAACACAGAAATTGCATCGGAATTAAATACAAAAGGCACAATGCCGACTTAAGTACAAGAAGACTGACTCTTCTTACTGTCTATGTTTTGAACCATTAATGTGACACTAGTTATGTATTCCGATGTTTGAATTCAGGTTTACTGTATCCCTTGGACCTTCTTATTGACGATGAAACACAGAAATTGCATCGGAATTAAATATAAAATGCACAATGCCGTCTTAAGTACAAGAAAACTGACTCTTCTTACTGTCTATGCTTTGAACCATTCGTGTGTCTCTAGTTATAGATTCCGATGCTTCGCTTCAGGTTTACTGTATCCCTTGGACCTTCTTATTGACGATGAAATACAGAAATTGCGTCAGAATTAAATACAAAAGCACAATGCCGAATTAAGTACAAGGAGACTGACTCTTCTTACTATCTATGTTTTGAACCATTCCTGTGACACTAGTTATGGATTCCGATCGTTCATTTCAGGTTTACTGTATCCCTTGGACCTTCTTATTGACGATGAAACACAGATATTGCATCGGAATTAAATACAAAAGCCACAATACCGGCTTAAGTACAAGAAGACTGACTCTTCCAACTGTCTATGCTTTGAACCATTCCTGTGCCACTATTTATAGATTCCGATGTTTCACTTCAGGTTTACTGTATCCCTCTGACCGTCTTATTGACGATGAATCACAGAAATTGCATCGGAATTAAATAGAAAAGGCACAATGCCGACTTAAGTACTAGAAGACTGACTCTTCCTACTGTCTATGTTTTGAACCATTCCTGTGACACTAGTTATAGACTCTGATGCTTTACTCCAGGTTTACTGTATCCCTTGGACCTTCTTATTGACGATGAAACACAGAAATTGCATCAGAATTAAATACAAAAAGCACAATGCCGTCTTAAGTACAAGAAAACCGACTCTTCTTACTGTCTACGATTTGAACCATTCGTGTGACTCTAGTTATAGATTCCGATGCTTCACTTCAGGTTTACTGTATCCCTCTGACCTCCTTATTGACGATGAAACACAGAAATTGCATCGGAATTAAATACAAGAGGCACAATGCCGACTTAAGTAAAAGACGTCTGACTCTTCTTACTGTCTATGGTTTGAACCATTCCTGTGACACTAGTTATGGATTCCGATGCTTCACTCTAGGTTTACTGTATCCCTTGGACCTTCTTATTGACGATGAAACACAGAAATTGCATCAGAATTAAATAGAAAAGGCACAATGATGACTTAAGTACAAGAAGACTGTCTCTTCTTACTGACTATGATTTGAACCATTCCTGTGACACTAGTTACAGATTCCGATGATTCACTTCAGGTTAACTGTATCCCTTGGACCTTCTTATTGACGATGAAACACAGATATTGCATCGGAATTAAATACAAAAATGCACAATGCCGAATTAAGTACAAGGAGACCGACACTTCTTACTGTCTATGTTTTGAAGCATTCCTGTGACACTAGTTATGGATTCCGATCGTTCATTTCAGGTTTACTGTATCCCTTGGACCTTCTTATTTACGATGAAACGCAGATATTGCATCGGAATTAAATACAAAAGGCACATTGCCGACTTAAGTACAAGAAGACTGACTCTTCCAACTGTCTATGTTTTGAACCATTCCTGTGCCACTAGTTATAGATTCCGATGCTTAACTTCAGGATTACTGTATCCCTTGGACCTTCCTATTGACGATGAAACACAGAAATTATATCGGAATTACATAGAAAAGGCACAATGCCGACTTAAGTACAAGAATACTGACTCATCTTACTGTCTATGTTTTGAACCGTCCCTTTTACACTAGTTATAAATTCCGATGCTTCACTCCAGGTTTACTGTATCCCTTGGACCTTCTTATTGACGATGAAACACAGAAAGTGAATGGGAATTAAATACAAAAAGCACAATGCCGTCTTAAGTACAAGAAGACTGACTCTTCTTACTGACTATGTTTTGAACCATTCCTGTGACACTAGTTATAGATTCCGATGCTTCACTTCAGGTTTACTGTATCCCTCTGACCTCCTTATTGACGATGAAACACAGAAATTTCATCGGAATTAAATACAAGAGGCACAATGCCGACAAAAGTAAAAGACGTCTGACTCTTCTTACTGTCTATGCTTTGAACCATTCCTGTGCCACTAGTTATAGATTCCGATGTTTCACTTCAGGTTTACTGTATCCCTCTGACAGTCTTATTGACGATGAATCACAGAAATTGCATCGGAATTAAATAGAAAAGGCACAATGCCGACTAATGTACAAGAAGACTGACTCTTCCGACAGTCTATGTTTTGAACCATTCCTGTGACACTAGATATAGATTCCGGTGCTTCACTCCAGGTTTACTGTATCCCTTGGACCTTCTTATTGACGGTGAAACACAGAAATTGCATCGGAATTAAATATAAAATGCACAATGCCGCCTTAAGTACAAGAAAACTGACACATCTTACTGTATATGCTTTGAACCATTCGTGTGATTCTAGTTATAGACTCCGATGCTTCACTCCAGGTTTACTGTATCCCTTGGACCTTCTTATTGACGATGAAACACAGAAATTGCATTAGAATTAAATACAAAAGGCACAATGCCGACTTAAGTACTTGTAGACTGACTTTTCCTACTCTCTATGCTTTGAACCATTCCTGTGACACTAGTTATAGATTCCGATGGTTCATTTCAGGTTTACTGTATCCCTTGGACCTTCTTATTGACGATGAAACACAGTAATTGCATCGGAATTAAATACAAAAGGCACAATGCCGACTTAACTACAAGAAGTCTGACTCTTCTTAGTGACTATGATTTGAACCATTCCTGTGACACTAGTTATAGATTCCGATGCTTAACTTCAGGGTTACTGTATCCCTTGGACCTTCTTATTGACGATGAAACACAGAAATTACATCGGAATTACATAGAAAAGGCACAATGCCGACTTAAGTACAAGAATACTGACTCATCTTACTGTCTATGTTTTGAACCGTCCCTGTGACACTAGTTAAAAATTCCGATGCTTCACTCCAGGTTTACTGTATCCCTTGGACCTTCTTATTGACGATGAAACACAGAAAGTGAATGGGAATTAAATACAAAAAGCACAATGCCGTCTTAAGTACAAGAAGACTGACTCTTCTTACTGACTATGTTTTGAACCATTCCTGTGACACTAGTTATAGATTCCGATGCATCACTTCAGGTTTACTGTATCCCTCTGACCTCCTTATTGACGATGAAACACAGAAATTGCATCGGAATTAAATACAAGAGGCACAATGCCGACTTAAGTAAAAGAAGTCTGACTCTTCTTACTGACTATGGTTTGAACCATTCCTGTGACACTAGTTATGGATTCCGATGCTTCACTCTAGGTTTACTGTATCCCTTGGACCTTCTTATTGACGATGAAACACAGAAATTGCATCAGAATTAATTAGAAAAGGCACAATGATGACTTAAGTACAAGAAGACTGACGCTACTTACTGACTATGATTTGAACCATTCCTGTGACACTAGTTATAGATTCCGATGATTCACTTCAGGTTAACTGTATCCCTTGGACCTTCTTATTGACGATGAAACACAGATATTGCTTCGGAATTAAATACAAAAGGCACAATGCCGAATTAAGTACAAGGAGACCGACTCTTCTTACTGTCTATGTTTTGAAGCATTCCTGTGACACTAGTTATGGATTCCGATCGTTCATTTCAGGTTTGCTGTATCCCTTGGACCTTCTTATTTACGATGAAACGCAGATATTGCATCGGAATTAAATACAAAAGGCACATTGACGACTTAAGTACAAGAAGACTGACTCTTCAAACTGTCTATGTTTTGAACCATTCCTGATCCACTAGTCATAGATTACCATGCTTCACTTCAGGTTTACTGTATCCCTCTGACCGTCTTATTGACGATGAATCACAGAAATTGCATCGGAATTAAATACAAAAGGCACAATGCCGAATTAAGTACAAGAAGACTGACTCTTCCAACTGTCTATGTTTTGAACCATTCCTGTGCCACTAGCTATAGATTCTGGTGCTTCACTCCAGGTTTAGTGTATCCCTTGGACCTTCTTATTGACGATGAAACACAGAATATTGCATCGGAATTAAATATAAAATGCACAATGCCGCCTTAAGTACAAGAAAACTGACACATCTTACTGTCTATGCTTAGAACCATTCGTGTGACTCTAGTTATAGATTCCCATGCTTCACTTCAGGTTTACTGTATCCCTCTGATCGTCTTATTGACGATGAATCACAGAAATTGCATCGGATTTAAATACAAAAGGCACAATGCCGACTTAAGTACAAGAAGACTGACTCTTCTTACTGTCTATGTTTGAACCATTAATGTGACACTAGTTATGGATTCCGATGCTTCAATTCAGGTTTACTGTATCCCTTGGACCTTCGTATTGACGATGAAACACAGAAATTGCATCGGAATTAAATATAAAATGCACAATGCCGTGTTAAGTACAAGAAAACTGACTCTTCTTACTGTCTATGCTTTGAACCATTCGTGTGACTCTATTTATAGATTCCGATGCATCACTTCAGGTTTACTGTATCCCTTGGACCTTCTTATTGACGATGAAACACAGAAATTGCATCAGAATTAAATACAAAAGGCACAATGCCGATTTAAGAACAAGAAGACTGACTCTTCTTACTGTCTATGTTTTGAACAATTCCTGTGACACTAGTTATGGATTCCGATTGTTCATTTCAGGTTTACTGTATCCCTTGGGCCTTCTTATTGACGATGAAACACAGAAATTGCATCGGAATTAAATACAAAAGGCACAATGCCGACTAATGTACAAGAAGACTGACTCTTCCGACATTCTATGTTGTGAACCATTCCTGTGACACTAGTTATAGATTCCGGTGCTTCACTCCAGGTTTACTGTATCCCTTGGACCTTCTTATTGACGATGAAACACAGAAATTGCATCGGAATTAAATGTAAAATGCACAATGCCGTCTTAAGTACAAGAAAACTGAATCTTCTTACTGTCTATGCTTTGAACCATTCGTGTGACTCTAGTTATAGATTCCGATGCTTCACTTCAGGTTTACTGTATCCCTCTGAATTTCTTATTGACGATGAAACACAGAAATTGCATCGGAATTAAATACAAAACGCAAAATGCCGACTTAAGTACAAGAAGACTGACTCTTCTTACTGTCTATGTTTTGAACCATTCCTGTGACTCAAGTTATAGATTCCGATGCTTCAATTCAGGTCTACTGTATCCCTTGGTCCTTCTTAATGACGATGAAACACAGAAATTGCATCAGATTTAAATACAAAAGGCACAATGCCGAATTAAGTACAAGAAGACTGACTCTTCTTACTGTCTACGTTTTGAACCAATTATGTGACACTAGTTATGGACTCCGATGCTTCAATTCTGATTTACTGTATCCCTTGGACCTTCTTATTGACGATGAAACACAGAAATTGCATCGGAATTAAATATAAAATGCACAATGCCGTCAAAAGTACAAGAAAACTGACTCTTCTTACTGTCTATGTTTTGAACCATTCCTGTGACACTAGTTATGGATTCCTATCGTTCATTTCAGGTTTACTGTATCCCTTGGACCTTCTTATTGACGATGAAACACAGAAATTGCATCGGAATTAAATACAAAAGGCACAATGCCGAATTAAGTACAAGAAGACTGACTCTTCCAACTGTCTATGTTTTGACACATTCCTGTGCCACTAGTTATAGTTTCCGATGTTTCGCTTCAGGTGTACTGTATCCCTCTGACCGTCTTATTGACGATGAAACACAGAAATTGCATCGGAAATAAATAGAAAAGGCACAATGCCGACTTATGTACTAGAAGACTGAGTCTACCAACTGTCTATGCTTTGAACCATTCCTGTGACACTAGTTATAGGTTTCGATGCTTCACTCCAGGTTTACTGTATTCCTTGGACCTTCTTATTGACGATGAAACACAGAAATTGCATCGGAATTAAATACAAAAGGCACAATGCCGACTAATGTACAAGAAGACTGACTCTTCCGACAGTCTATGTTTTGAACCATTCCTGTGACACTAGTTATAGATTCCGGTGCTTCACTCCAGGTTTACTGTATCCCTTGGACGTTCTTATTGACGATGAAACACAGAAATTGCATCGGAATTAAATACAAAAGCACAATGCCGACTTACGTACATGTAGACTGACTTATCCTACTGTCTATGTTTTGAACCATTCCTGTGACACTAGTTATAGTTTCCGATGGTTCATTTCAGGTTTACTGTATCCCTTGGACCTTCTTATTGACGATGAAACACAGAAATTGCATCGGAATTACATAGAAAAGGCACAATGCCGACTTAAGTACAAGAATGCTGACTCATCCTACTGCCTATGTTTTGAACCGTCCCTGTGACACTAGTTATAAATTCCGATGCTTCACTCCAGGTTTACTGTACCCCTTGGACCTTCTTATTGTCGATGAAACACAGAAATTGCATCGGAATTAAATCCAAAATGCACAATGCCGACTTAAGTACAAGAAGACTGACTCTTCTTACTGACTATGTTTTGAACCATTCCTGTGACACTAGTTATAGATTCCGATGCTTCACTTCAGGTTTTCTGTATCCCTCTGACCTCCTTATTTACGATGAAACACAGATATTGCATCGGAATTAAATACAAAAGGCACATTGCTGACTTAAGTACAAGAAGACTGACTCTTCCAACTGTCTATGTTTTGAACCATTCCTGTGCCACTAGTCATAGATTCCCATGCTTTACTTCAGGTTTACTGTATCCCTCTGACCGTCTTATTGACGATGAATCACAGAAATTGCATCGGAATTAAATAGAAAAGGCACAATGCCGACTTCAGTACTAGAAGACTGACTCTTCCTACTGTCTATGTTTTGAACCATTCCTGTGACACTAGTTATAGACTCCGATGCTTCACTCCAGGTCTACTGTATCCCTTGGACCTTCTTATTGACGATGAAACACAGAAATTGCATCAGAATTAAATACAAAAGGCACAATGCCGAATTAAGTACAAGAAGACTGACTCTTCTTACTGTCTATGCTTTGAACCATTCCTGTGACACTAGTTATGGATTCCGATCGTTCATTTCAGGTTTACTGTATCCCTTGGACCTTCTTATTGACGATGAAACACAGAAATTGCATCGGAATTAAATACAAAAGGCACAATGCCGACTAATGTACAAGATGACTGACTCTTCCGACATTCTATGTTTTGAACCATTCCTGTGACACTAGTTATAGATTCCGGTGCTTCACTCCAGGTTTACTGTATCCCTTGGACCGTCTTATTGACGATGAAACACAGATATTGCATCGGAATTAAATACAATAGGCACAATGCCGACTTAAGTACAAGAAGACTGACTCTCCTTACTGACTATGTTTTGAACTATTCCTATGACTCTAGTTAGAGATTCCGATGCTTCACATCAGATTTACTGTATCCCTCTGACCTTCTTATTGACGATGCAACACAGAAATTGCATCGGAATTAAATACAAAAGGCACAATGCCGACATAAGTACTTGTATATTGGCTTTTCCTACTGTCTATGTTTTGAACCATTCCTGTGACACTAGTTATAGATTCCGATGGTTCATTTCAGGTTTACTGTATCCCTTGGACCTTCTGATTGACGATGAAACACAGAAATTGCATCGGAATTAAATACAAGAGCACAATGCCGACTTCACTACAAGAAGTCTGACTCTTCTTACTGACTATGTTTTGAACCATTCCTGTGACACTAGTTATAGATTCCGATGCTTAACTTCAGGTTTACTGTATCCCTTGGACCTTCTTGTTGACGATGAAACACAGAAATTGCATCGGAATTATATAGAAAAGACACAATGCCGACTTAAGTACAAGAATACTGACTCATCTTACTGTCTATGTTTTGAACCGTCCCTGTGACAGTAGTTGTTAATTCCGATGCTTCACTCCATGTTTACTGTATCCCTTGGACCTTCTTATTGACGATGAAACACAGAAATTGCATCGGAATTAAATACAAAAAGCACAATGCCGACTTAAGTACAATAAGTCTGACGCTTCTTACTGACTATGTTTTGAACCATTCCTGTGACACTAGTTATAGATTCCGATGCTTCACTTCAGGTTTACTGTATCCCTCTGACCTCCTTAGTGACGTTGAAACACAGAAATTGCATCGGAAGTAAATACAAGAGGCACAATGCCGACTTAAGTAAAAGAAGTCTGACTCTTCTTACTGTCTATGGTTTGAAAAATTCCTGTGACACTGGTTATAGACTCCGATGCTTCACTCCAGGTTTACTGTATCCCTTGGACCTTCTTATTGACGATGAAACACAGATATTGCATCGGAATTAAATACAAAAGGCACAATGCCGAATTAAGTACAAGAAGACTGACTCTTCCAACTGTCTATGTTTTGAACCATTCCTGTGCCACTAGTTATAGATTCCGATGCTTCACTTCAGGTTTACTGTATCCCTCTGACCGTCTTATTGACGATGAATCACAGAAATTGCATCGGAATTAAATAGAAAAGGCACAATGCCGAATGAAGTACAAGAAGACTGACTCTTCTTACTGTCTATGTTTTGAACCATTCCAGTGACACTAGTTATGGATTCCGATCGTTCATTTCAGGTTTGCTGTATCACATGGACCTTCTTATTGACGATGAAACACAGGAATTGCATCCGAATTAAACTCAAAAGGCACAATGCCGACTAATGTACAAGAAGACTGACTCTTCCGACATTCTATGCTTTGAACCATTCCTGTGACGCTAGTTATAAATTCCGGTGCTTCACTCCAGGTTTACTGTATCCCTTGGACCTTCTTATTGACGATGAAACACAGAAATTGCATCGGAATTAAATGTAAAATGCGCAATGCCGTCTTAAGTACAGGAAAACTGACTCTTCTTACTGTCTAAGCTTTGAACCATTCGTGTGACTCTAGTTATAGATTCCGATGCTTCACTTCAGGTTTACTGTATCCCTCTGACCTTCTTTTTGACGATGAAACACAGAAATTGCATCGGAATTAAATACAAAAGGCACAATGCCGACTTAAGTACATGTAGAGTGACTTTTCCTACTGTCTATGTTTTGAACCATTCCTGTGACACTAGTTATAGACTCCGATGGTTCATTTCAGGTTTACTGTATCCCTTGGAACTTCTTGTTGACGATGAAACACAGAAATTGCATCGGAATTAAATACAAAAGGCACAATGCCGACTTAACTACGAGAACACTGACTCTTCTTACTGACAATGTTGTGAACCATTCCTGTGACACTAGTTATAGACTCAGATGCTTCACTCCAGGTTTACTGTATCCCTTGGACCTTCTTATTGACGATGAAACACAGAAGTTGCATCGGAATTAAATACAAAAATTAAAATGCCGATTTAAGTACAAGGAGACTGACTCTTCTTACTGACTATGTTTTGAACCATTCCTGTGACACTAGTTATGGATTCCGATGCTTCACTTCTTGTTTACTGTATCCCTCTGACCTTCTTATTGAGGATGAAACACAGAAATTATATCGGAATTAAATACAAGATGCACAATGCCGACTTAAGTAAAAGAAGTCTGACTCTTCTTACTGACTATGATTTGAACCATTTTTGTGACACTAGTTATAGATTCCGATGATTTACTTCATGTCAACTGTATCCCTTGGACCTTCTTATTGACGATGAAACACAGAAATCGCATCGGAATTAAATACAAAATGCACAATACCGACTTAAGTACAAGAAGACTGACTCTTCTTACTGACTATGTTTTGAACCATTCCTGTGACACTAGTCACAGATTCCAATGCTTCACTTCAGGATTACTGTATCCCTGTGACCTTCTTATTGACGATGAAACACAGAAATAGCATCGGAATTGAATACAAAAGGCACAATGGTGACCTAAGTAATAGAAGTCTGACTCTTCTTACTGTCTATGGTTTGAACCATTCCTGTGACACTAGTTATAGATTCCGATGCTTCTCTCCAGGTTTACTGTATACCTTGGACCTTCTTATTGACGATGAAACACAGAAATTGCATCAGAATTAAATAGAAAAGGCACAATGATGACTTATGTACAAGAAGAATGACTCTTCTTACTGACTATGTTTTGAACCATTCCTGTGATACTAGTTATAGATTCCGATGATTCGCTTCAAGTTTACTGTATCCCTTGTACCTTCTTATTGACGATGAAACACAGAAATTGCATCGGAATTAAATACAAAAGGCACAATACCGACTTAAGTACAAGAAGACTGATTCTTCTTACTGACTATGTTTTGAACCAATCCTGTGACACTAATCATAGATTCCGATGCTTCACTTCAGGATTACTGTATCCCTCTGATCTTCTTAATGACGATGAAACACAGAAATTGCATCCGAATTAAATACCAAAGGCACAATGCCGACTTAAGTACAAGACGATTGACTCTTCTTAGTGTCTATGTTTTCAACCATCCCTGGGACACTAGTTATAGATTCCGATGCTTCACTTCAGGTTTACCGAATCCCTTGGACCTTCTTATTGACGATGAAACACAGAAATAGCATCGGAATTAAAGACAAAAGGCACAATGCCGACTTAAGTAAAAGAAGTCTGACTCTTCTTACTGTCTGTGTTTTGAACCATTTCTGTGACACTAGTTATAGATTCCGATGCTTCACTCCAGGTTTACTGTATCCCTTGGACGTTCTTATTGACGATGAAACACAGACATTGCATCAGAATTAAATAGAAAATTCACAATGATGACTTAAGTAAAAGAAGACTGACTCTTCTTTCTGACAATGTTTTGAACCATTCCTGTGACACTAGTTATAGATTCCGATGCATCATTCCAGGTTTACTGTATCCCTTGGACCTTCTTATTGACGATGAAACACAGAAATTGCATCGGAATTAAATAGAAAAGGCACAATGCCGACTTAAGTACAAGAAGACTGACTCTTCTTACTGACTATGATTTGAACCGTCCCTGTGACACTAGTTATAAATTCCGATGCTTCACTCCAGGTTTACTGTATCCCTTGGACCTTCTTATTGACGATGAAACACAGAAGTTGCATCGGAATTAAATACAAAAAGTACAATGCCGATTTAAGTACAGGAAGACTGACCCTTCTTACTGACTATGTTTGAACCATTCCTGTGACACTAGTTATGGATTCCGATGCTTCACTTCTTGTTTACTGTATCCCTCTGACCTTCTTATTGACGATGAAACACAGAAATTGCATCGGAATTAAATACAAGAGGCACAATGCCGACTTATGTAAAAGAAGTCTGACTCTTCTTACTGTCTATGGTTTGAACCATTCCTGTCACACTAGTTACGGATTCCGATGCTTCACTCTAGGTTTACTGTATCCCCTGGACCTTCTTATTGACCATGAAACACAGAAATTGCATCAGAATTAAATAGAAAATGCACAATGATGACTTAAGTACAAGAAGACTGACTCTTCTTACTGACTTTGATTTGAACCATTTTTGTGACACTAGTTATAGATTCCGATGATTTACTTCAGGTTAACTGTATCCCTTGGACCTTCTTATTGACGATGAAACACAGAAATTGCATCGGAATTAAATACAAAGTGCACAATACCGACTTAAGTACAAGAACACTGATTCTTCTTACTGACTATGTTTTGAACCATTCCTGTGACACTAGGCATGGATTCCGATGCTTCACTTCAGGTTTACTGTAACCCTCTGAACGTCTTATTGACGATGAAATAAAGAAATTGCATCGGAATTAAATAGAAAAGACATAATGCCGACATAAGTACAAGAAGACTGAATCTTCCAACTCTCTATGTTTTGAACCATTCTTGTGACACTAGTTATAGATTCCGATGCTTCACTTCAGGTTTACTGTATCCCTCTGACCTTCTTATTGACGATAAAACACAGAAATTGCAACGGAATTGAATAGAAAACGCACAATACCGACTTAAGTACAAGAAGACTTACTCTTCCTACTGTCTATGTTTTCTACCATTCCTGTGACACAAGTTTTTTATTCAGATGCTTCACTTGAGGTTTACTGTATCCCTCGGACCTTCTTATGGACGATGAAACACAGAAATTGCATCGGAATGAAATACAAAAGGCACAATGCCGACTTAAGTACAAGAAGACTGAATCTTCCAACTCTCTATGTTTTGAACAATTCCTGTGACACTAGTTATAGACTTCGATGCTTCACTGCAGGTTTACTGTATCCCTTGGACCTTCTTATTGCCGATGAAACACAGAAATTGCATCGGAATTAAATACAAAAGGCACAATGCCGACTTAAGCAAAAGAAGTCTGACTCTTCTTACTGTCTATGATTTGAACCATTCCTGTGACACTAGTTATAGATTCCGATGCTTCACTTCCTGATTTACTGTATCCCTTGGACCTGCTTATTGACGATGAAACACAGAAATTGCATCAGAATTAAATAGAAAAGGCACAATGATGACTTAAGTACAAGAAGACTGACTCTTCTTACTGACTACGTTTTGAACCTTTCCTGTGACACTAGTCATAGATTCCGATGCTTCACTTCAGGGTTACTGTATCCCTCTGAGCTTCATATTGACGATGAAACACAGAAATTGCATTGGAATTAAATACAAAAGGCACAATGCCGACTTAAGTAACAGAAGACTGACTCTTCTTACTGTCTATGTTTTGAACCATCCCTGAAACACTTGTTATAGATTCCGATGCTTCACTCGAGGTTTACTGTACCCCTTGGACCCTCTTATGGACGATGAAACACAGATATTGCATCGGAATTAAATACAATAGGCAAACTGCCGCCTTAAGTACAAGAAGACTGATTCTTCCTAATGTCTAGGTTTGAACCATTCCTGTGGCACTAGTCGTAGATTCCGATGCTTCACTTCAGGTTTACTGTATGCCTTGGACCTTCTTATTGACGATGAAACACAGAAATTGCATCGGAATTAAATAGAAAAGGCACAATACCGACTTAAGTACAAGAAGACTGACTCTTCTTACTGACTATGATTTGAACCATTCCTGTGACACTAGTTATAGATTCTGATGATTCACTTCAGGATAACTGTATCCCTAGGACCTTCTTATTGACGATGAAACAAAGAAATTGCATCGGAATTAAATCCAAAAGGCACAATACCGACTTAAGTACAAGAAGACTGACTCTTCTAACTGACTATGTTTGAACCATTCCTGTGACACTAGTCATAGATTCCAATGCTTCACCTCAGGATTACTGTATCCCTCTGACCTTCTTATTGACGATGAAACTCAGAAATTGCATCGGAATTAATTACAAAAAGTACAATGCAGATTTAAGTACAAGATGACTGACTCTTCTTACCGTCTATGTTTTGAACCATCCCTGGGACACTAGTTTTTGATTCCGATGCTTCACTCCAGGTTTACTGTATCCCTTGGACCTTCTTATTGATGATGAAACACAGAAATTGCATTGGAATTAAAAACAATAGGCGCAATGCCGACTTAAGTACAAGAAGACTGACTCATCCTACTGTCTATGTTTTTAACCATTCCTGTGACACTAGTTATAGATTCCGATGCTTCACTTCAGGTTTACTGTATCACTTGGACCTTCTTATTGACGATGAAACACAGAAATTGCATCGGAATTAAATAGAAAAGGCACAATGCCGACTTAAGTACAAGAAGACTGACTCATCTTACTGTCTATGTTTTGAACCGTCCCTGTGACACTAGTTATAGATTCCGATGCTTCACTCCAGGTTTACTGTATCCCTTGGACCTACTTATTGACGATGAAACACAGAAATTGCATCGGAATTAAATACAAAAAGCACAGTGCCGACTTAAGTACATGAAGACTGACTCTTTTTACTGACTATGCTTTGAACCATTCCTGTGACACTAGTTATAGATTCCGATGCTTCACTTCAGGTTTACTGTATCCCTCTGACCTTCTTATTGACGATGAAACACAGAAATTGCATCAGCATTAAATACAAAAGGCACAATGCCGAATTAAGTACAAGAAGACTGACTTTTCTTACTGTCTATGTTTTGAACCATTCCTGTGACACTAGTAATAGACTTCGATGCTTCACTTCAGGTTTACTGTATCCCTTGGACCTTCTTATTGCCGATTAAACACTGAAATTGCATCGGAATTAATTACTAAAGGCACAATGCCGACTTAAGTAAAAGAAGTCTGTCTCTTCTTAGTGTCTATGTTTTGAACCGTTCCTGTGTCACTAGTTATAGATTCCGTTGCTTCACTCCAGGTTTACTGTATCCCTTGGACCTTCATATTGACGATGAAACACAAAAATTGCATCAGAATTAAATAGAAAATGCACAATGATGACTTAAGTACAAGAAGGCTGACTCTTCTTACTGACTATGTCTAGAACCATATCTTTGACACTAGTCATCGATTCCGATGCTTCACTTCAGGATTACTGTATCCCTCTGAGCTTCATATTGACGATGAAACACAGAAAATGCATCGGAATTAAATACAAGAGGCACAATGCCGACTTAAGTAAAAGAAGTCTGACTCTTTATACTGTCTATGGTTTGAACCATTCCTGTGACACTACTTACGGATTCCGATGCTTCACTCTAGGTTTACTGTGTCCCTTGGACCTTCTTATTGACCATGAAACACAGAAATTGCATCAGAATTAAATAGAAAATGCACAATGATGACTTAAGTACAAGAAGACTGACTCTTCTTACTGACTATGATTTGAACTATTTTTGTGACACTAGTTGTAGATTCCGATGATTTACTTCAGGTTAACTGTATCCCTTGGACTTTCTTATTGACGATGAAACACAGAAATTGCATCGGAATTAAATACAAAATGCACAATACCGACTTAAGTACAAGAAGACTGACTCTTCTTACTGACTATGTTTTGAACCATTCCTGTGACACTAGTCACAGATTCCAATGCTTCACTTCAGGATTACTGTATCCCTGTGACCTTCTTATTGACGATGAAACACAGATATAGTATCGAAATTGAATACAAAAGACACAATGCTGACTTAAGTAAAAGAAGTCTGACTCTTCTTACTGTCTATGGTTTGAACCATTCCTGTGTCACTAGTTATAGATTCCGATGCTTCTCTCCAGGTTTACTGTATACCTTGGACCTTCTTATTGACGATGAAACACAGAAATTGCATCAGAATTAAATAGAAAAGGCACAGTGATGACTTATGTACAAGAAGACTGACTCTTCTTAGTAACTATGTTTTGAACCATTCCTGTGACACTAGTCATAGATTCCGATGCTTCACTTCAGGATTACTGTATCCCTTTGATCTTCTTAATGACGATGTAACACAGAAATTGCATCGGAAGTAAATACAAAAGGCACAATGCCGACTTAAGTACAAGAAGACTGACTCTTCCTAGTGTCTATGTTTTGAACCATCCCTGGGACACTAGTTATAGATTCCGATGCTTCACTCCAGGTTTACTGTATCCCTTGGACCTTCTTATTGTCGATGAAACACAGAAATAGCATCGGAATTAAAGGCAAAAGGCACAATGCCGACTTAAGTAAAAGAAGTCTGACTCTTCTTACTGTCTGTGTTTGGAACCATTTCTGTGACACTAGTTATAGATTCCGATGCTTCACTCCAGGTTTACTGTATCCCTTGGACCTTAATATTGACGATGAAACACAGACATTGCATCAGAATTAAATAGAAAATTCACAATGATGACTTAAGTAAAAGAAGACTGACTCTTCTTTCTGACAATGTTTTGAACCCTTCTTGTGACACTAGTTATAGATTCCGATGCATCATTTCACTTTTACTGTATCCCTTGGACCTTCTTATTGACGATGAAACACAGAAATTGCATCGGAATTAAATAGAAAATTCACAATGCCGACTTATGTACAAGAAGACTGACTCTTCTCACTGACTATGTTTTGAACCGTCCCTGTGACACTAGTTATAAATTCCGATGCTTCACTCCAGGTTTACTGTATCCCTTGGACCTTCTTATTGACGATGAAACACAGAAGTTGCATCGGAATTAAATACAAAAAGTACAATGCCGATTTACGTACAAGAAGACTGACTCTTCTTACTGACTATGTTTTTAACCATTCCTGTGACACTAGTTATGGATTCCGATGCTTCACCTCTTGTTTACTGTATCCCTCTGACCTTCTTATTGACGATGAAACACAGAAATTGCATCGGAATTAAATACAAGAGGCACAATGCCGACTTAAGTAAAAGAAGTCTGACTCTTCTTACTGTCTATGGTTTGAACCATTCCTGTGACACTAGTAATGGATTCCGATGCTTCACTCTAGGTTTACTGTATCCCTTGGACCTTCTTATTGACGATGAAACACAGAAATTGCATCAGAATTAAATAGAAAAAGCACAATGGTGACTTAAGTACAAGAAGACTGACTCTTCTTACTGACTATGATTTGAACCATTTTTGTGACACTAGTTATAGATTCCGATGATTTACTTCAGGTTAACTGTATCCCTTGGACCTTCTTATTGACGATGAAACACAGAAATCGCATCGGAATTAAACACAAAATGCACAATATCGGCTTAAGTACAAGAAGACTGACTATTCTTACTGACTATGTTTTGAACCATTTCTGTGACACGAGGCATGGATTCCGATGCTTCACTTCAGGTTTACTGTATCACTCTGAACGTCTTATTGACGATGAAACAAAGAAATTGCATCGGAATTAAATAGAAAACACATAATGCCGACATAAGTACAAGAAGACTGAATCTTCCAACTCTCTATGTTTTGAACCATTCCTGTGACACTAGTTATAGATTCCGATGCTTCACTTCAGGTTTACTGCATCCCTCTGACCTTCTTATTGGCGATGAAACACAGAAATTGCAACGGAATTGAATAGAAAACACACAATACCGACTTAAGTACGAGAAGACTGACACTTCCTACTGTCTATGTTTTCAACCATTCCTGTGACACTAGTTTTTTATTCAGATGCTTCTCTTGAGATTTACTGTATCCCTCGGACCTTCTTATGGACGATGAAACACAGAAATTGCATCGGAATGGAATACAAAAAACACAATGCCGACTTAAGTACAAGAAGACTGAATCTTCCAACTCTCTATGTTTTGAACCATTCCTGTGACACTAGTTATAGATTCCGATGCTTCACTTCAGGTTTACTGTATCCCTCTGACCTTCGTATTGACGATGAAACATAGAAATTGCATCAGAATTTAATACGAAAGGCACAATGCCGAATTAAGTACAAGAAGACTGACTCTTCTTACTGTCTATGTTTTGAACCATTCCTGTGACACTAGTTATAGACTTCGATGCTTCACTCCAGGTTTACTGTATCCCTTGGACCTTCTTATTGCCGATGAAACACAGAAATTGCATCGGAATTGAAAACAAAAGGCACAATGCCGACTTAAGCAAAAGAAGTCTGACTCTTCTTACTGTCTATGATTTGAACCATTCATGTGACACTAGATATAGATTCCGATGCTTCACTCCAGGTTTACTGTATCCCTTGGACCTGCTTATTGACGATGAAACACAGAAATTGCATCAGAATTAAATAGAAAAGGCACAATGATGACATAAGTACAAGAAGACTGTCTCTTCTTACTGACTACGTTTTGAACCTTTCCTGTGACACTAGTCATAGATTCCGATGCTTCACTTCAGGATTACTGTATACCTCTGAGCTTCATATTGACGTTGAAACACAGAAATTGCATCGGAATTAAATACAAAAGGCACAATGCCGACTTAAGTAAAAGAAGACTGACTCATCTTACTGTCTATGTTTTGAACCATCCCTGAGACACTTGTTATAGATTCCGATGCTTCACTCGAGGTTTACTGTTTCCCTTGGACCCTCTTATTGACGATGAAACACAGATATTGCATCGGAATTAAATACAATAGGCAAACTGCCGCCTTAAGTACAAGAAGACTGATTCTTCCTAATGTCTAGGTTTGAACCATTCCTGTGACACTAGTCGTAGATTCCGATGCTTCACTTCAGGTTTACTGTATCCCCTGGACCTTCTTATTGACGATGAAACACAGAAATTGCATCGGATTTAAATAGAAAAGGCACAATACCGACTTAAGTACAAGAAGACTGAGTCTTCTTACTGACTATGTTTTGAACCATTCCTGTGACACTAGTCATAGATTCCGATGCTTCACTTCAGGTTTATTGTATCCCTCCGACCGTCTTATTGACGATGTAACACAGAAATTGCACGGAATTAAATACATGAGGCACAATGCCGACTTAAGTAAAAGAAGTCTGTCTCTTCTTACTGTCTATGGTTTGAACCATTCCTGTGACACTAGTAATGGATTCCGATGCTTCACTCTAGGTTTACTGTATCCCTTGGACCTTCTTATTGACGATGAAACACAGAAATTGCATCAGAATTAAATAGAAAAAGCACAATGGTGACTTAAGTACAAGAAGACTGACTCTTCTTACTGACTATGATTTGAACCATTCCTGTGACACTAGTTATAGATTCTGATGATTCACTTCAGGTTAACTGTATCATTGGACCTTCTCATTGACGATGAAACACAGAAATTGCATCGGAAATAAATCCAAAAGGCACAATACCGACTTAAGTACAAGAAGACTGACTCTTCTAACTGACTAAAAATTGGAACATTCCTGTGACACTAGTCATAGATTCCAATTCTTCACTTCAGGATTACTGTATCCCTCTGAGCTTCATATTGACGATGAAACACAGAAATTGCATTGGAATTAAATACAAAAGGCACAATGCCGACTTAAGTACAAGTAGACTGACTCTTCTTACTGTCTATGTTTTGAACCATCCCTGGGACACTAGTTTTTGATTCCGATGCTTCACTCCCGGTTTACTGTATCCCTTGGACCTTCTTATTGACGATGAAAAACAGAAATTGCATCGGAATTAAAAACAATAGGCGCAATGCCGACTTAAGTACAAGAAGACTGACTCATCCTACTGTCTATGTTTTTAACCATTCCTGTGACACTAGTTATAGATTCCGATGCTACACTTCAGGTTTACTGTATCACTTGGACCTTCTTATTGACGATGAAACACAGAAATTACATCGGAATTAAATAGAAAAGGCACAATGCCGACTTAAGTACAAGAAGACTGACTCATCTTACTGTCTATGGTTTGAACTGTCCCTGTGACACTAGTTATAGATTCCGATGCTTCACCCCAGGTATACTGTATCCCTTGGACCTACTTATTGACGATGAAACACAGAAATTGCATCGGAATTAAATACAAAAAGCACAGTGCCGACTTAAGTACATGAAGACTGACTTTTCTTACTGACTATGTTTTGAACCATTCCTGTGACACTAGTTATAGATTCCGATGCTTCACTTCAGGATTACTGTATCCCTCTGAGCTTCATATTGACGATGAAACACAAAAATTGCATCAGAATTAAATAGAAATGGCACAATGATGACTTAAGTACAAGATGACTGACTCTTCTTACTGACTATGTTTTGAACCATTTCTGTGACACTAGTCATAGATTCCGATGCTTCACTTCAGGATTACTGTATCCCTCTGAGCTTCATATTGACGATGAAACACAGAAATTGCATTGGAATTAAATACAAAAGGCACAATGCCGACTTAAGTACAAGTAGACTGACTCTTCTCACTGTCTATGTTTTGAACCATCCCTGAGACACTTGTTGTAGATTCCGATGCTTCACTCGAGGTTTACTGTATCCCTTGGACCTTCTTATTGACGATGAAACACAGAAATTGCATCGGAATTAAATGCAATAGGCAAACTGCCGACTTAAGTACAAGAAGACTGACTCTTCCTACTGTCTATGTTTGAACCATTCCTGTGACATTCGTCATAGATTCCGATGTTTCACTCCAGGTTTACTGTAGCCCTTGGACCTTCTTATTGACGATGAAACACAGAAATTGCATCGGAATTAAATACAAAAGGCACAATACCGTCTTAAGTACAAGAAGACTGACTATACTTACTGATTATGTTTTGAACCATTCCTGTGACACTAGTCATAGATTCCGATGCTTCACTTCAGGTTTACTGTATCCCTCTGACCGTCTTATTGACGATGAAACACAGAAATTGCATCGGAATTAAATAGAAAAGGCACAAATGAGACTTAAGTACAAGAACACTGAATCTTCCAACTCTCTGTGTTTTGAACCATTCCTGTGACACTAGTCATAGATTCCGATGCTTCCCTTCAGGTTTACTGTATCCCTCTGACCTTCTTATTGACGATGAAACACAGAAATTGCATCGGAATTATATTGGAAAGGCACAATACCGAATTAAGTACAAGAAGACTGACTCTTCTTACTGTCTATGTTTTGAACCATTCCTGTGACACTAGTTATAGACTCCGATGCTTCACTCCGGGTTTACTGTATCCCTTGGACCTTCTTATTGACGACGAAACACAGAAATAAAATCGGAAATAAATAGAAAAGGCACAATGCCGACTTAAGTAAAAGAAGTCTGACTCTTCTTACTGTGTATGGTTTGAACCATTCCTGTGACACTAGTTATAGCTTCCGATGCTTCACTCCAGGTTTACTGTATACCTTGGACCTTCTTATTGACAATGAAACACAGAAATTGCATCAGAATTAAATAGAAAAGGCACAATGATGACTTAAGTACAAGAAGACTGACTCTTCTTACTGACTATGTTTTGAACCATTCCTGTGACACTAGTTATAGATTCCGATGCTTCACTTCAGGTTTACTGTATCCCTCTGACCTTCTTATTGACGATGAAACACAGAAAGTGCATCGGAATGAAATACAAATGCACAATGCCGACTTAAGTACAAGAAGACAGAATCTTCCAACTCTCTATGTTTTGAACCATTCCTGTGACACTAGTTATAGATTCCGATGCTTCACTTCAGGTTTACTGTATCCCTCTGACCTCCTTATTGACGATGAAACACAGAAATTGCATCAGAATTAAATACAAAAGGCACAATGCCGAATTAGGTACAAGATGACTGACTCTTCTTATTGCCTATGTTTTGAACCGTTCCTGTGACACTAGTTATAGGCTTCGATGCTTCACTCCAGGTTTACTGTCCCTGGGACCTTCTTATTGCCGATGAAACACAGAAATTGCATCGGAATTAATTACAAAAAGCACAATGCCGACATAAGTACAAGATGACTGAATCTTCTTACTGTCTATGTTTTGAACCATCCATGGGACACTAGTTTTAGATTCCGATACTTCAATTCAGAATCAGTGTATCATTCCGACCGTATTATTGATGATGAAACACAGAAATTGCATCGGAATTAAATAGAAAAGACACAATGCCGACTTAAGTACAAGAAGACTGTATCTTCCAACACTCTATGTTTTGAACAATTCCTGTGACACTAGTTATAGATTCCGATTCTTCACTTCAGGTTTACTGTATCCCTTGGACCTTCTTATTGACGATGAAACACAGAAATTGTATCGGAATTAAATACAAAAGGCACAATACCGACTTAAGTACAAGAAGACTGACTCTTCTTACTGACTATGTTTTGAACCATTCCTGTGACTCTAGGCATAGATTCCGATGCTTCACTTCAGGTTTACTGTATCCCTCTGACCTTCTTATTGACGATGAAACACAGAAATTGCATCAGAATTAAATACAAAAGGCACAATGCCGAATTAGGTACAAGATGACTGACTCCTCTTACTGCCTATGTTTTGAACCGTTCCTGTGACACTAGTTATAGGCTTCGATGCTTCACTCCAGGTTTACTGTCCCTGGGACCTTCTTATTGCCGATGAAACACAGAAATTGCATCGGAAATAAATACAAAAGGCACAATGCCGACTTAAGTAAAAGAAGTCCGCTCTTCTTACTGTCTATGTTTTGAACCATAACTGTGACACTAGTTATAGATTCCGATGCTTCACTTCAGGTTTACTGTATTCCTTGGACCTTCTTATTGACGATAAAACATAAAAATTGCATCGGAATTAGATACAAAAGTCACAGTACCGACTTAACTACAAGAAGACTGACTCTTCTTACTGACTATGTTTTGAACCATTCCTGTGACACAAGTCATAGATTCCGATGCTTCACTTCAGGTTTACTGTATACCTCCGACCGTCTTATTGACGATGAAACACAGAAATTGCATCGGAATTAAATACAAGAGGCACAATGCCGACATAAGTAAAAGAAGTCTGACTCTTCTTACTGTCTATGGTTTGAACCATTCCTGTGACACTAGTTATGGATTCCGATGCATCACTCTAGGTTTACTGTATCCCTTGGACCTTCTTGTTGACGATGAAACACAGAAATTAAATCAGAATTAAATAGAAAAGGCAAAAAAATGACTTAAGTACAAGGAGACTGACTCTTCTTACCGGCTATGATTTGAACCATTCCTGTGACACTAGTTATAGATTCCGATGATTCACTTCAGGTTAACTGTATCCCTTGGACCTTCTTATTGACGATGAAACACAGAAATTGCATCGGAATTAATTACAAAAAGCACAATGCCGACTTAAGTACAAGAAGACTGACTCATCCTACTGTCTATGTTTCAACCTTTCCTGTGACACTAGTTTTTTATTCAGATGCTTCCCTTGAGGTTTACTGTATCACTTGGACCTTCTTATGGACGAAGAAACACAAAAATTGCATCGGAGTGAAATACAAAAGGCACAATGCCGACTTATGTATAAGAAGACTGACTCTTCTTACTGTCTATGTTTTGAATCGTTCCTGTGACACTAGTTATTTAATTCGATGCTTCACCCCAGGTTTACTGTATCCCTTGGACCTTCTTATTGGCGATGAAACACAGAAATTGCATCGGAATTAAATACAACATGCACAATGCCGACTTAAGTAAAAGAAGTCTGACTCTTCTTACTGTCTATGTTTTGAACCATTGCTGTGACACTAGTTACAGATTCCGTTGCTTCACTTCAGGTTTACTGTATCCCTTGGACCTTCTTATTGACGATGAAACACAGAAATTGCATCGGAATTATATACAAAAGGCACAATACCGACTTAAGTACAAGAAGACTGACTCTTCTTACTGACTATGTTTTGAACCATTCCTGTGACACTAGTCATAGATTCCGATGCTTCATTTCAGGTTTAGTGTATCCCTCCGACCGTCTTATTGACGATGAAACACAGAGATTGCATCGGAATTAAATACAAAAGGCACAATGCCGACTTAAGTAAAAGAAGTCTGCCTCTTCTTACTGTCTATGTTTTGAACCATTCCTGTGACACTGTTTATGGATTCCGATGCATCACTCTAGGTTTACTGTATCCCTTGGACCTTCATATTGACGATGAAACAGAGAAATTGAATCAGAATTAAATTGAAAAGGCACAATGGTGACTCAAGTACAAGAAGACTGACCCTTCTTACTGACTATGATTTGAACCATTCCTGTGACACTAGTTGTAGATTCCGATGATTCACTTCAGGTTAACTGTATCTCTTGGACCTTCGTATTGACGATGAAACACAGAAATTGCATCGGAATTAAATACAAAATGCACAATACCGACTTAAGTACAAGAAGACTGACTCTTCTTACTGACTATGTTTTGAACCATTCCTGTGACACTAGTCATAGATTCCAATGCTTCACTTCAGGATTACTGTATCCCTCTGACCTTCTTATTGACGATGAAACACAGAAATTGCATCGGAATTAATTACAAAAAGCAAAATGCCGACTTAAGTACAAGATGGCTGACTCTTCTTACTGTCTATGTTTTGAACCATCCCTGGGGCACTAGTTTTAGATTCCGATGCTTCACTCCAGGTTTACTGTATCCCTTGGACCTTCTTATTGACGATGAAACACAGAAATTGCATCGGAATTTAATACAATAGGCACAATGCCGACTTAAGTACAAGAAGACTGACTCTTCCTACTGTCTATGATTTTAACCATTCCTGTGACTCTAGTTATAGATTCCGATGCTTCACTTCAGGTTTACTGTATCCCTTGGACCTTCTTATTGACGATGAAACACAGAAATTGCATCGGAATTAAATAGAAACGGCACAATGCCGACTTATGTACAAGAATACTGACTCATCTTCTGTCTATGGTTTGAACCATCCCTGAGACACTAGTTATAGATTCCGATGCTTCACTCCAGGTTTATTGTATCCCTTGGACCTACTTATTGACGATGAAACACAGAAATTGCATCGGAATTAAATACAAAAAGCACAGTGCCGACTTAAGTACAAGAAGACTGACTCTTCTTACTGACTATGCTTTGAACCATTCCTGTGACACTAGTTATAGATTCCGATGCTTCACTTCAGGTTTACTGTATCCCTCTGACCTTCTTATTGACGACAAAACACAGAAATTGCATCAGAATTAAATACAAAAGGCACAATGCCGAATTAAGTACAAGAAGACTGACTCTTCTTACTGTCTACGTTTTGAACCATTCCTGTGACACTAGTAATAGACTTCGATGCTTCACTCCAGGTTTACTGTATCCCTTGGACCTTCTTATTGCCGATGAAACACAGAAATTGCATCGGAGTTGAATACAAAAGGCACACTGCCGACTTAAGTAAAAGAAGTCTGACTCTTCTTACTGACTATGTTTTTAACCATTCCTGTGACACTAGTTATAGTTTCCGACGATTCACTCCAGGTTTACTGTATCCCTTGGACCTTCTTATTGACGATGAAGCACAGAAATTGCATCAAAATTAAATAGAAAAGGCACAATGAGAACTTAAGTACAAGAAGACTGACTCACCTTATTGACTATGTTTTGAACCATTCCTGTGACACTAGTCGTAGATTCCGCTGCTTCACTTCAGGTTTACTGTATCCCTCCAAACGTATTATTGACGATGAACCACAGAAATTGCATCGGAATTAAATAGAAAAGGCACAATGCCGACTTAAGTACAAGAAGATTGAATCTTACAACTCTCTATGTTTTGAACCATTCCTGTGACACTAGTTATAGATTCCGATGCTTCACTTCAGGTTTACTGTATCCCTCTGAACTTCTTATTGACGATGAAACACAGAGATTGCATCGGAATTAAATACAAAAGGCACTATGCCGACTTAAGTAAAAGAAGTCTGCCTCTTCTTACTGTCTATGTTTTGAACCATTCCTGTGACACTGTTTATGGATTCCGATGCATCACTCTAGGTTTACTGTATCCCTGTGACCTTCTTATTGACGATGAAACACAGAAATTGCATCGGAATTAAATACAAGAGGCACAATGCCGACTTAAGCAAAATAAGTCTGACTCTTCTTACTGTCTATGATTTGAACCATTCCTGTGACACTAGATATAGATTCCGATGCTTCACTCCAGGTTTACTGTATAACTTGGACCTGCTTATTGACGATGAAACACAGAAATTGCATCAGAATTAAATAGAAAATGCACAATGATGACTTAAGTACAAGAAGACTGACTCTTCTTACTGACTACGTTTTGAACCTTTCCTGTGACACTAGTCATAGATTCCGATGCTTCACGTCAGGATTACTGTATCCCTCTGAGCTTCATATTGACGTTGAAACACAGAAATTGCATCGGAATTAAATACAAAAGGCATAATGCCGACTTAAGTAAAAGAAGACTGACTGTTCTTACTGTCTATGTTTTGAACCATCCCTGAGACACTTGTTATAGATTCCGATGCTTCACTCGAGGTTTACTGTATCCCTTGGACCCTCTTATTGACGATGAAACACAGATATTGCATCGGAATTAAATACAATAGGCTAACTACCGCCTTAAGTACAAGAAGACTGATTCTTCCTAATGTCTAGGTTTGAACCATTCCTGTGACACTAGTCGTAGATTCCGATGCTTCACTTCAGGTTTACTGCATCCCTTGGACCTTCTTATTGACGATGAAACACAGAAATTGCATCGGATTTAAATAGAAAAGGCACAATACCGACTTAAGTACAAGAAGACTGAGTCATCTTACTGACTATGTTTTGAACCATTCCTGTGACACTAGTCATAGATTCCGATGCTTCATTTCAGGTTTATTGTATCCCTCCGACCGTCTTATTGACGATGTAACACAGAAATTGCACGGAATTAAATACAAGAGGCACAATGCCGACTTAAGTAAAAGAAGTCTGACTCTTCTTACTGTCTATGGTTTGAACCATTCCTGTGACACTAGTAATGGATTCCGATGCTTCACTCTAGGTTTACTGTATCCCTTGGACCTTCTTATTGACGATGAAACACAGAAATTGCATCAGAATTAAATAGAAAAAGCACAATGGTGACTTAAGTACAAGAAGACTGACTCTTCTTACTGACTATGATTTGAACCATTCCTGTGACACTAGTTATAGATTCTGATGATTCACTTCAGGTTAACTGTATCATTGGACCTTCTGATGGACGATGAAACACAGAAATTGCATCGGAAATAAATCCAAAAGGCACAATACCGACTTAAGTACAAGAAGACTGACTCTTCTGACTGACTATATTTCGAACCATTCCTGTGACACTAGTCATAGATTCCAATGCTTCACTTCAGGATTACTGTATCCCTCTGAGCTTCATATTGACGATGAAACACAGAAATTGCATTGGAATTAAATACAAAAGGCACAATGCCGACTTAAGTACAAGTAGACTGACTCTTCTTACTGTCTATGTTTTGAACCATCCCTGGGACACTAGTTTTTGATTCCGATGCTTCACTCCAGGTTTACTGTATCCCTTGGACCTTCTTATTGACGATGAAAAACAGAAATTGCATCGGAATTAAAAACAATAGGCGCAATGCCTACTTAAGTACAAGAAGACTGACTCATCCTACTGTCTATGTTTCTAACCATTCCTGTGACACTAGTTATAGATTCCGATGCTTCACTTCAGGTTTACTGTATCACTTGGACCTTCTTATTGACGATGAAACACAGAAATTCCATCGGAATTAAATAGAAAAGGCACAATGCCGACTTAAGTACAAGAAGACTGACCCATCTTACTGTCTATGTTTTGAACCGTCCCTGTGACACTAGTTATAGATTCCGATGCTTCACTCCAGGTATACTGTATCCCTTGGACCTACATATTGACGATGAAACACAGAAATTGCATCGGAATTAAATACAAAAAGCACAGTGCCGACTTAAGTACATGAAGACTGACTCTTCTTACTGACTATGTTTTGAACCATTCCTGTGACACTAGTAATAGATTCCGAGGCTTTACTTCAGGTTTACTGTATCCCTCTGACCTTCTTATTGACGATGAAACACAGAAATTGCATCAGAATTAAATACAAAAGGCACAATGCCGAATTAAGTACAAGAAGACTGACTCTTCTTACTGTCTATGTTTTGAACCATTCCTGTGACACTAGTTATAGACTTCGATGCTTCACTGCAGGTTTACTGTATCCCTTGGACCTTCTTATTGCCGATGAAACACAGAAATTGCATCGGAATTAAATACAAAAGGCACAATGCCGACTTAAGTAAAAGAAGTCTGACTCTTGTTAGTGTCTATGTTTTGAACCGTTCCTGTGACACTAGCTATAGATTCCGATGCTTCACTCCAGGTTTACTGTATCCCTTGGACCTTAATATTGACGATGAAACACAAAAATTGCATCAGAATTAAATAGAAATGGCACAATGATGACTTAAGTACAAGATGACTGACTCTTCTTACTGACTATGTTTTCAACCATTTCTGTGACACTAGTCATAGATTCCGATGCTTCACTTCAGGATTACTGTATCCCTCTGAGCTTCATATTGACGATGAAACACAGAAATTGCATTGGAATTAAATACAAAAGGCACAATGCCGACTTAAGTACAAGTAGACTGACTCTTCTTACTGTCTATGTTTTGAACCATCCCTGAGACACTTGTTGTAGATTCCGATGCTTCACTCGCGGTTTACTGTATCCCTTGGACCTTCTTATTGACGATGAAACACAGAAATTGCATCGGAATTAAATGCAATAGGCAAACTGCCGACTTAAGTACAAGAAGACTGACTGTTCCTACTGTCTATGTTTGAACCATTCCTGTGACACTATTTATAGACTCCGATGCTTCACTCCGGGTTTACTGTATCCCTTGGACCTTCTTATTGACGACGAAACACAGAAATAAAATCGGAATTAAATAGAAAATGCACAATGCCGACTTAAGTAAAAGAAGTCTGACTCTTCTTACTGTCTATGGTTTGAACCATTCCTGTGACACTAGTCATAGCTTCCGATGCTTCACTCCAGGTTTACTGTATACCTTGGACCTTCTTATTGACGATGAAACACAGAAATTGCATCAGAATTAAATAGAAAAGGCACAATGATGACTTAAGTACAAGAAGACTGACTCTTCTTACTGACTATGTTTTGAACCATTCCTGTGACACTAGTTATAGATTCCGATGCTTCACTTCAGGTTTACTGTATCCCTTGTACCTTCTTATTGACGATGAAACACAGAAATTGCATCGGAATTAAATAGAAAACGCACAATACCGACTTAAGTACAAGAAGACTGACTCTTCCTACTGTCTATGTTTTCAACCATTCCTGTGACACTAGTTTTTTATTCAGATGCTTCACTTGAGGTTTACTGTATCCCTCGGACCTTCTTATGGACGATGAAACACAGAAATTGCATCGGAATGAAATACAAATGCACAATGCCGACTTAAGTACAAGAAGACAGAATCTTCCAACTCTCTATGTTTTGAACCATTCCTGTGACACTAGTTATAGATTCCGATGCTTCACTTCAGGTTTACTGTATCCCTCTGACCTTCTTATTGACGATGAAACACAGAAATTGCATCAGAATTAAATACAAAAGGCACAATGCCGAATTAGGTACAAGATGACTGACTCCTCTTACTGCCTATGTTTTATCCGTTCCTGTGACACTAGTTATAGGCTTCGATGCTTCACTCCAGGTTTACTGTCCCTGGGACCTTCTTATTGCCGATGAAACACAGAAATTGCATCGGAATTAATTACAAAAAGCACAATGCCGACATAAGTACAAGATAACTGACTCTTCTTACTGTCTATGTTTTGAACCATCCATGGGACACTAGCTTTAGATTCCGATACTTCAATTCAGGTTCAGTGTATCATTCCGACCGTATTATTGATGATGAAACACAGAAATTGCATCGGAATTAAATAGAAAAGACACAATGCCGACTTAAGTACAAGAAGACTGTATCTTCCAACACTCTATGTTTTGATCAATTCCTGTGACACTAGTTATAGATTCCGATTCTTCACTTCAGGTTTACTGTATCCCTTGGACCTTCTTATTGACGATGAAACACAGAAATTGTATCGGAATTAAATACAAAAGGCACAATACCGACTTAAGTACAAGAAGACTGACTCTTCTTACTGACTATGTTTTGAACCATTCCTGTGACTCTAGGCATAGATTCCGATGCTTCACTTCAGGTTTACTGTGTCCCTCTGACCTTCTTATTGACGATGAAACACAGAAATTGCATCAGAATTAAATACAAAAGGCACAATGCCGAATTAGGTACAAGATGACTGACTCCTCTTACTGCCTATGTTTTGAACCGTTCCTGTGACACTAGTTATAGGCTTCGATGCTTCACTCCAGGTTTACTGTCCCTGGGACCTTCTTATTGCCGATGAAACGCAGAAATTGCATCGGAAATAAATACAAAAGGCACAATGCCGACTTAAGTAAAAGAAGTCCGCTCTTCTTACTGTCTATGTTTTGAACCATTCCTGTGACACTAGTTATAGATTCCGATGCTTCACTTCAGGTTTACTGTATTCCTTGGACCTTCTTATTGACGATAAAACATAAAAATTGCATCGGAATTAGATACAAAAGGCACAATACCGACTTAACTACAAGAAGACTGACTCTTCTTACTGACTATGTTTTGAACCATTCCTGTGACACAAGTCATAGATTCCGATGCTTCACTTCAGGTTTATTGTATACCTCCGACCGTCTTATTGACGATGAAACACAGAAATTGCATCGGAATTAAATACAAGAGGCACAATGCCGACATAAGTAAAAGAAGTCTGACTCTTCTTACTGTCTATGGTTTGAACCATTCCTGTGACACTAGTTATGGATTCCGATGCATCACTCTAGGTTTACTGTATCCCTTGGACCTTCTTGTTGACGATGAAACACAGAAATTAAATCAGAATTAAATAGAAAAGGCACAATGATGACTAAAGTACAAGGAGACTGACTCTTCTTACCGACTATGATTTGAACCATTCCTGTGACACTAGTTATAGATTCCGATGATTCACTTCAGGTTAACTGTATCCCTTGGACCTTCTTATTGACGATGAAACACAGAAATTGCATCGGAATTAATTACAAAAAGCACAATGCCGACTTAAGTACAAGATGACTGACTCTTCTTACTGTCTATGTTTTGAACCATCCCTGGGACACTAGTTTTAGATTCCGATACTTCAATTCAGGTTCAGTGTATCCCTCCGACCGTATTATTGATGATGAAACACAGAAATTGCATCGGAATTAAATAGAAAACGCACAATACCGACTTAAGTACAAGAAGACTGACTCATCCTACTGTCTATGTTTTCAACCTTTCCTGTGACACTAGTTTGTTATTCAGATGCTTCCCTTGAGGTTTACTGTATCACTCGGACCTTCTTATGGACGAAGAAACACAAAAATTGCATCAGAGTGAAATACAAAATTCACAATGCCGACTTATGTATAAGAAGACTGACTCTTCTTACTGTCTATGTTTTGAACCGTTCCTGTGACACTAGTTATTTAATTCGATGCTTCATCCCAGGTTTACTGTATCCCTTGGACCTTCTTATTGGCGATGAAACACAGAAATTGCATCGGAATTAAATACAACATGCACAATGCCGACTTAAGTAAAAGAAGTCTGACTCTTCTTACTGTCTATGTTTTGAACCATTCCTGTGACACTAGTTACAGATTCCGATGCTTCACTTCAGGTGTACTGTATCCCTTGGACCATCTTATTGACGATGAAACACAGAAATTGCATCGGTATTAAATACAAAAGGCACAATACCGACTTAAGTACAAGAAGACTGACTCTTCTTACTGACTATGTTTTGAACCATTCCTGTGACACTAGTCATAGATTCCGATGCTTCATTTCAGGTTTACTGTATCCCTCCGACCGTCTTATTGACGATGAAACACAGAGATTGCATCGGAATTAAATACAAAAGGCACAATGCCGACTTAAGTAAAAGAAGTCTGCCTCTTCTTACTGTCTATGTTTTGAACCATTCCTGTGACACTGTTTATGGATTCCGATGCATCACTCTAGGTTTACTGTATCCCTTGGACCTTCTTATTGACGATGAAACACAGAAATTGAATCAGAATTAAATAGAAAAGGCACAATGGTGACTTAAGTACAAGAAGACTGACTCTTCTTACTGACTATGATTTGAACCATTCCTGTGACACTAGTTGTAGATTCCGATGATTCACTTCATGTTAACTGTATCCCTCTGACCTTCTTATTGACGATGAAACACAGAAATTGCATCGGAATTAATTACAAAAATCAAAATGCCGACTTAAGTACTAGATGGCTGACTCTTCTTACTGTCTATGTTTTGAACCATCCCTGGGACACTAGTTTTAGATTCCGATGCTTCACTCCAGGTTTACTGTATCCCTTGGACCTTCTTATTGACGATGAAACACAGAAATTGCATCGGAATTAAATACAATAGGCACAATGCCGACTTAAGTACAAGAAGACTGACTCTTCCTACTGTCTATGTTTTTAACCATTCCTGTGACACTAGTTATAGATTCCGATGCTTCACTTCAGGTTTACTGTATCCCTTGGACCTTCTTATTGACGATGAAACACAGAAATCGCATCGGAATTAAATAGAAACGGCACAATGCCGACTTAAGTACAAGAATACTGACTCATCTTCTGTCTATGGTTTGAACCATCCCTGAGACACTAGTTATAGATTCCGATGCTTCACTCCAGGTTTATTGTATCCCTTGGACCTACTTATTGACGATGCAACACAGATATTGCATCGGAATTAAATACAAAAAGCACAGTGCCGACTTAAGTACAAGAAGACTGCCTCTTCTTACTGACTATGCTTTGAACCATTCCTGTGACACTAGTTATAGATTCCGATGCTTCACTGCAGGTTTACTGTATCCCTCTGACCTTCTTATTGACGATAAAACACAGAAATTGCATCAGAATTAAATACAAAAGGCACAATGCCGAATTAAGTACAAGAAGACTGACTCTTTTTACTGTCTACGTTTTGAACCATTCCTGTGACACTAGTTATAGACTTCGATGCTTCACTCCAGGTTTACTGTATCCCTTGGACCTTCTTATTGCCGATGAAACACAGAAATTGCATCGGAGTTGAATACAAAAGGCACACTGCCGACTTAAGTAAAAGAAGTCTGACTCTTCTTACTGTCTATGTTTTAACCATTCCTGTGACACTAGTTATAGTTTCCGACGATTCACTCCAGGTTTACTGTATCCCTTGGACCTTCTTATTGACGATGAAACACAGAAATTGCATCAGAATTAAATAGAAAAGGCACAATGAGAACTTAAGTACAAGAAGACTGACTCACCTCACTGACTATGTTTTGAACCATTCCTGTGACACTAGTCATAGATTCCGCTGCTTCACTTCAGGTTTACTGTATCCCTCCAAACGTATTATTGACGATGAACCACAGAAATTGCATCGGAATTAAATAGAAAAGGCACAATGCCGACTTAAGTACAAGAAGATTGAATCTTACAACTCTCTATGCTTTGAACCATTCCTGTGACACTAGTTATAGATTCCGATGCTTCACTTCAGGTTTACTGTATCACTCTGAACTTCTTATTGACGATGAAGCACAGAAATTGCATCGGAATTAAATACAATAGGCACAATGCCGACTTAAGTACAAGAAGACTGACTCTTCCTACTGTCTATGTTTATAACCATTCCCGTGACACTAGTTATAGATTCCGATGCTTCACTTCAGGTTTACTGTATCCCTTGGACCTTCTTATTGACGATGAAACACAGAAATTGCATCGGAATTAAATACAAAAAGCACAATACCGACTTAAGTACAAGAAGACTGACTCTTCTTACTGACTATGTTTTGAACCATTCCTGTGACACTAGTCATAGATTCCAATGCTTCACTTCAGGATTACTGTATCCCTCTGACCTTCTTATTGACGATGAAACACAGAAATTGCATCGGAATTAATTACAAAAAGCAAAATGCCGACTTAAGTACAAGGTGGCTGACTCTTCTTACTGTCTATGCTTTGAACCATCCCTGGGACACTAGTTTTAGATTCCGATGCTTCACTCCAGGTTTACTGTATCCCTTGGACCTTCTTATTGACGATGAAACACAGAAATTGCATCGGAATTAAATACAATAGGCACAATGCCGAATTAAGTACAAGAAGACTGCCTCTTCCTACTGTCTATGTTTTTAACCATTCCTTTGACACTAGTTATAGACTCCGATGCTTCACTTCAGGTTTACTGTATCCCTTGGGCCTTCTTATTGACGATGAAACACAGAAATTGCATCGGAATTAAATAGAAAAGGCACAATGCCGACTTAAGTACAAGAATACTGACTCATCTTACTGTCTATGGTTTGAACCATCCCTGTGACACTAGTTACGGATTCCGATGCTTCACTCCAGGTTTACTGTATCCCTTGGACCTACTTATTGACGATGAAACATAGAAATTGCATCGGAATTAAATTCAAAAAGCACAGTGCCGACTTAATTACAAGAAGACTGACTCTTCTTACTGACTATGTTTTGAACCATTCCTGTGACACTAGTTATAGATTCCGATGCTTCACTTCAGGTTTCCTGTATACCTCTGACCTTCTTATTGACGATGAAGCGCAGAAATTGCATCGGAATTGAATAGAAAACGCACAATACCGACTTAAGTACAAGAAGACTGACTCATCCTACTGTCTATGTTTTCAACCTTTCCTGTGACACTAGTTTTTTATTCAGATGCTTCACTTGAGGCTTACTGTATCACTCGGACCTTCTTATGGACGAAGAAACACAGAAATTGCATCGGAATGAAATACAAAATGCACAATGCCGACTTATGTATAAGAAGACTTAATCATCCAACACTCTATGTTTTGAACCATTCCTGTGACACTAGTTATAGATTCCGATGCTTCACTTCAGGTTTAATGTATCCCTCTGACCTTCTTATTGACGATGAAACACAGAAATTGCATCAGAATTAAATACAAAAGGCACAATGCCGAATTAAGTACAAGAAGACTGACTCTTCTTACTGTCTATATTTTGAACCGTTCCTGTGACACTAGTTATAGACTTCGATGCTTCACTCCAGGTTTACTGTATCCCTTGGAGCTTCTTATTGGCGATGAAACACAGAAATTGTATCGGAATTAAATACAACAGGCACAATGCCGACTTAAGTAAAAGAAGTCTGACTCTTCTTACTGTCTATGTTTTGAACCATTCCTGTGACACTAGTTACAGATTCCGATGCTTCACTTCAGGTTTACTGTATCCCTTGGACCTTCTTATTGACGATGAAACACTGAAATTGCATTGGAATTAAATAGAAAATCACAATACCGACTTAAGTACAAGGAGACTGACTCTTCTTACTGACTATGTTTTGAACCATTCCTGTGACACTAGTCATAGATTCCGATGCTTCACTTCACGTTTACTGTATCCCTCCGACCGTCTTATTGACGATGTAACACAGAAATTGCACGGAATTAAATACAAGAGGCACAATGCCGACTTCAGTAAAAGAAGTCTGACTCTTCTTACTGTCTACGGATTGAACCATTCCTGTGACACTAGTAATGGATTCCGATGCTTCACTCTAGGTTTACTGTATCCCTTGGACCTTCTTATTGACGATGAAACACAGAAATTGCATCAGAATTAAATAGAAAAAGCACAAAGGTGACTTAAGTACAAGAAGACTAACTCTTCTTACTGACTATGATTTGAACCATTCCTGTGACACTAGTTATAGATTCCGATGCTTCACTTCAGGTTTACTGTATCACTTGGACCTTCTTATTGACCATGAAACACAGAAATTGCATCGGAATAAAATAGAAAAGGCACAATGCCGACTTAAGTACAAGAAGACTGACTTATCTTACTGTCTATGTTTTGAACCGTCCCTGTGACAGTAGTTATAGATTCCGATGCTTCACTCCAGGTTTACTGGATCACTTGGACCTACTTACTGACGATGAAACACAGAAATTGCATCGGAATTAAATACAAAAAGCACAGTGCCGACTTAAGTACATGAAGACTGACTCTTCTTACTGACTATGTTTTGAACTATTCCTGTGACACTAGTTATAGATTCCGATGCTTCACTTCAGGTTTACTGTATCCCTCTCACCTTCTTATTGACGATGAAACACAAAAATTGCATCAGAATTAAATAGAAATGGCACAATGATGACTTAAGTACAAGAAGACTGACTCTTCTTACTGACTATGTTTAGGACCATTTCTGTGACACTAGTCATAGATTCCGATGCTTCACTTCAGGATTACTGTATCCCTCTGAGCTTCATATTGACGATGAAACACAGAAATTGCATCGGAAATAAATACAAGAGGCACAATGCCGACTTAAGTAAAAGAAGTCTGTCTCTTTATACTGGCTATGATTTGAACCATTCCTGTGACACTCGTTACGGATTCCGATGCTTCACTCTAGGTTTACTGTATCCCTTGGACCTTCTTAGTGACCATGAAACCCAGAAATTGCATCAGAATTAAATAGAAAATGCACAATGATGACTTAAGTACAAGAAGACTGACTCTTCTTACTGACTATGATTTGAACCATTTTTGTGACACTAGTTATAGATTCCGATGATTTACTTCAGGTTAACTGTATACCTTGGACCTTCTTATTGACGATGAAACACAGATATTGCATCAGAATTAAATAGAAAAGGCACAATGATGACTTATGTACAAGAAGACTGACTCTTCTTACTGACTATGTTTTGAACCATTCCTGTGACACTAGTGATAGATTCCGATGCTTCACTTCAGGATTACTGTATCCCTGTGACCTTCTTATTGACGATGGAACACAGAAATAGCATCGGAATTGAATACAAAAGGCACAATGCCGATTTAAGTACAAGAAGATTGACTCTTCTTACTGACTATGTTTTGAACCATTCCTGTGACACTAGTTATGGATTCCGATGCTTCACTTCTTGTTTACTGTATCCCTCTGACCTTCTTATTGACGATGAAACACAGAAATTGCATCGGAATTAAATACAAGAGGCACAATGCCGACTTAAGTAAAAGAAGTCTGACTCTTCTTACTGTCTATGGTTTGAACCATTCCTGTGACACTAGTTACGGATTCCGATGCTTCACTCTAGGTTTACTGTATCCCTTGGACCTTCTTATTGACGATGAAACACAGAAATTGCATCAGAATTAAATAGAAAAGGCACAATGATGACTTATGTACAAGAAGACTGACTCTTCTTACTGACTATGATTTGAACCATTCCTGTGACACTAGTTTTTTATTCAGATGCTTCACTTGAGGTTAACTGTATCCCTCGGACCTTCTTATGGACGATGAAACACAGAAATTGCATCGGAATGAAATACAAAAGGCACAATGCCGACTTAAGTACAAGAAGACTGAATCTTCCAACTCTCTATGTTTTGAACCATTCCTGTGACACTAGTTATAGATTCCGATGCTTTACTTCAGGTTTACTGTATCCCTCTGACCTTCTTATTGCCGATGAAACACAGAAAATGCATCGGAATTAAATACAAAAGGCACAATGCCGACTTAAGCAAAAGATGTCTGACTCTTCTTACTGTCTATGATTTGAAACATTCCTGTGACACTAGATATAGATTCCGATGGTTCACTCCAGGTTTACTGTATCCCTTGGACCTGCTTATTGACGATGAAACACAGAAATTGCATCAGAATTAAATAGAAAAGGCACAATGATTACTTAAGTACAAGAAGACTGACTCTTCTTACTGACTACGTTTTGAACCTTTCCTGTGACACCAGTCATAGATTCCGATGCTTCACTTCAGGTTTACTGTATCCCTCCGACCGTCTTATTGACGATGTAACACAGAAATTGCACGGAATTAAATACAAGAGGCACAATGCCGACTTAAGTAAAAGAAGTCTGACTCTTCTTACTGTCTATGGTTTGAACCATTCCTGTGACACTAGTAATGGATTCCGATGCTTCACTCTAGGTTTACTGTATCGCTTGGACCTTCTTATTGACGATGAAACACAGAAATCGCATCGGAATTAAATAGAAAAGGCACAATGCCGACTTAAGTACAAGAAGACTGACTCATCTTAGTGTCTATGTTTTGAACCGTCCCTGTGACACTAGTTATAGATTCCGATGCTTCACTCTAGGTTTACTGTATCCCTTGGACCTACTTATTGACGATGAGACACAGAAATTGCATCGGAATTAAATACAAAAAGCACAGTGCCGACTTAAGTACATGGAGACTGACTCTTCTTACTGTCTATGTTTGAACCATTCCTGTGACACTAGTTATAGACTTCGATGCTTCACTGCAGGTTTACTGTATCCCTTGGACCTTCTTATTGCCGATGAAACACAGAAATTGCATCGGAAATAAATACAAAAGGCACAATGCCGACTTAAGTAAAAGAAGTCTGACTCTTCTTAGTGTCTATGTTTTGAACCGTTCCTGTGACACTAGTTATAGAATCCGATGCTACACTCCACGTTTACTGTATCCCATGGACCTTCATATTGACGATGAAACACAAAAATTGCATCAGAATTAAATAGAAATGGCACAATGATGACTTAAGTACAAGAGGACTGACTCTTCTTACTGACTATGTTTTGAACCATTTCTGTGACACTAGTCATAGATTCCGATTCTTCACTTCAGGTTTTCTGTATCCCTCTGACCGTCTTATTGACGATGAAACACAGAAATTGCATCGGAATTAAATAGAAAAGGCACAAAGGAGACTTAAGTACAAGAAGACTGAATCTTCCAACTCTCTGTGTTTTGAACCATTCCTGTGACACTAGTCATAGATTCTGATGCTTCCCTTCAGGTTTTCTGTATCCCTCTGACCTTCTTATTGACGATGAAACACAGAAATTGCATCGGAATTAAATTGGAAAGGCACAATACCGAATTAAGTACAAGAAGACTGACTCTTCTTACTGTCTATGTTTTGAACCATTCCTGTGACACTAGTTATAGCTTCCGATGCTTCACTCAAGGTTTACTGTATACCTTGGACCTTCTTATTGACCATGAAACACAGAAATTGCATCAGAATTAAATAGAAAATGCACAATGATGACTTAAGTACAAGAAGACTGACTCATCTTACTGACTATGGTTTGAACCATTTTTGTGACACTAGTTATAGATTCCGATGACTTACTTCACGTTAACTGTATCCCTTGGACCTTCTTATTGACGATGAAACACAGAAATTGCATCGGAATTAAATACAATATGCACAACACCGACTTAAGTACAAGAAGACTCACTCCTCTTACTGACTATGTTTTGAACCATTCCTGTGACACTCGGCATGGATTCCGATGCTTCACTTCAGGTTAACTGTAACCCTCTGAACGTCTTATTGACGATGAAACAAAGAAATTGCATCGGAATTAAATAGAAAATACGTAATGCCGACATAAGTACAAGAAGACTGAATCTTCCAACTCTCTATGTTTTGAACCATTCCTGTGACACTAGTTTTTTATTCAGATGCTTCACTTGAGGTTAACTGTATCCCTCGGACCTTCTTATGGACGATGAAACACAGAAATTCCATCGGAATTAAATACAAAAGGCACAATACCGTCTTAAGTACAAGAAGACTGACTCTTCTTACTGACTATGTTTTGAACCATTCCTGTGACACTAGTCATAGATTCCGATGCTTCACTCAAGGTTTACTGTATCCCTTGGACCTACTTATTGACGATGAGACACAGAAATTGCATCGGAATTAAATACAAAAAGCACAGTGCCGACTTAAGTACATGAAGACTCACTCTTCTTACTGACTATGTTTTGAACCATTCCTGTGACACTAGTTATAGATTACGGTGCTTCACTTCAGGTTTACTGTATCCCTCTGACCTTCTTATTGACGATGAAACACGAAAATTGCATCAGAATTAAATCAAAAAGGCACAATGCCGAATTAAGTACAAGAAGACTGATTCTTCTTACTGTCTATGTTTTGAACCATTCCTGTGACACTAGTTATAGACTTCGATGCTTCACTGCAGGTTTACTGTATCCCTTGGACCTTCTTATTGCCGATGAAACACAGAAATTGCATCGGAAATAAATACAAAAGGCACAATGCCGACTTTACTAAAAGAAGTATGCCTCTTCTTAGTGTCTATGTTTTGAACCGTTCCTGTGACACTAGTTATAGATTCCGATGCTACACTCCAGGTTTACTGTATCCCTTGGACCTTCATATTGACGATGAAACACAAAAATTGCATCAGAATTAAATAGAAATGGCACAATGATGACTTAAGTACAAGAGGACTGACTCTTCTTACTGACTATGTTTTGAACCATTTCTGTGACACTAGTCATAGATTCCGATGCTTCACTTCAGAATTACTGTATCCCTCTGAGCTTCATATTGACGATGAAACACAGAAATTGCATTGGAATTAAATACAAAAGGCACAATGATGACTTAAGTACAAGTAGACTGACTCTTCTTACTGTCTATGTTTTGAACCATCCCTGAGACACTTGTTGTAGATTCCGATGCTTCACTCGAGGTTTACTGTATCCCTTGGACCTTCTTATTGACGATGAAACACAGAAATTGCATCGGAATTAAATACAATAGGCAAACTGCCGACTTAAGTACAAGAAGACTGACTCTTCCTACTGTCTATGTTTGAACCATTCCTGTGACATTTGTCATAGATTCCGATGCTTCACTTCAGGTTTACTGTATCCCTTGGACCTTCTTATTGACGATGAAACACAGAAATTCCATCGGAATTAAATACAAAAGGCACAATACCGTCTTAAGTCCAAGAAGACTGACTCTTCTTACTGACTATGTTTTGAACCATTCCTGTGACACTAGTCATAGATTCCGATGCTTCACTCAAGGTTTACTGTATACCTTGGACCATCTTATTGACGATGAAACACAGAAATTGCATCAGAATTAAATAAAAAAGGCACAATGATGACTTAAGTACAAGAAGACTGACTATTCTTACTGACTATGTTTTGAACCATTCCTGTGATACTAGTTATAGATTCCGATGATTCACTTCAGGTTTACTGTATCCCTTGTACCTTCTTATTGGCGATGAAACACAGAAATTGCATCGGAATTAAATACAAAAGGCAAATTACTGACTTAAGTACAGGAAGACTGACTCTTCTTACTGACTATGCTTTGAACCATTCCTGTGACACTAGTTATAGATTCCGATGCTTCACTTCAGGTTTACTGTATCCCTCTGACCTTCCTATTGACGATGAAACACAGAAATTGCATCGGAAATAAATAGAAAACGCACAATACCGACTTAAGTACAAGAAGACGGACTCCTCCTACTGTCTATATTTTCAACCACTCCTGTGACACTAGTTTTTTATTCAGATGCTTCACTTGAGGTTTACTGTATCCCTCGGACCTTCTTATGGACGATGAAACACAGAAATTGCATCGGAATGAAATACAAAAGGCACAATGCCGAATTAAGTACAAGAAGACTGACTCTTCTTACTGTCTATATTTTGAACCATTCCTGTGACACTAGTTATAGACTTCGATGCTTCACTCCAGGTGTACTGTATCCCTTGGACCTTCTTATTGCCGATGAAACACAGAAATTGCATCGGAATTAAATACAATAGGCACAATGCAGACTTAAGTAAAAGAAGTCTGACTCCTCTTACTGCCTATGTTTTGAACCGTTCCTGTGACACTAGTTATAGGCTTCGATGCTTCACTCCAGGTTTACTGTATCCCAGGGGACCTTCTTATTGCCGATGAAACACAAAAATTGCATCGGAATTAGATACAAAAGGCACAATACCGACTTAACTACAAGAAGACTGACTCTTCTTACTGACTATGTTTTGAACCATTCCCGTGACACTAGTCATAGATTCCGATGCTTCACTTCAGGTTTACTGTATACCTCCGACCGTCTTATTGACGATGAAACACAGAAATTGCATCGGAATTAAATACAAGAGGCACAATGCCGACATAAGTAAAAGAAGTCTGACTCGTCTTACTGTCTATGGTTTGAACCATTCCTGTGACACTAGTTATGGATTCCGATGCATCACTCTAGGTTTACTGTATCCCTTGGACCTTCTTGTTGACGATGAAACACAGAAATTGAATCAGAATTAAATAGAAAAGGCACAATGATCACTTAAGTACAAGAATACTGACTCTTCTTACCGACTATGATTTGAACCATTCCTGTGACACTAGTCATAGATTCCGATGATTCACTTCAGGTTAACTGTATCCCTTGGACCCTCTTATTGACGATGAAACACAGAAATTGCATCGGAATTAAATACAACAGGCACAATGCCGACTTAAGTAAAAGAAGTCTGACTCTTCTTACTGTCTATGTTTTGAACCATTTCAGTGACACTAGTTACAGATTCCGATGCTTCACTTCAGGTTTACTGTATCCCTTGGACCTTCTTATTGACGATGAAACACAGAAATTGCATCGGAATTAAATACAAAAGGCACAATACCGACTTAAGTACAAGAAGACTGACTCTTCTTACTGACTATGTTTGAACCATTCCTGTGACACTGTTTATGGATTCCGATGCATCACTCTAGGTTTACTGTATCCCTTGGACCTTCTTATTGACGATGAAACAGAGAAATTGAGTCAGAAGTAAATAGAAAAGGCACAATGGTGACTTAAGTACAAGAAGACTGACTCTTCTTACTGACTATGATTTGGACCATTCCTGTGACACTAGTTGTACATTCCGATGATTCACTTCAGGTTAACTGTATCCCTTGGACCTTCTTATTGACGATGAAACACAGAAATTGCATCGGAATTAAATACAAAAGGCACAATACCGACTTAAGTACAAGAAGACTGACTCTTCTTACTGACTATGTTTTGAACCATTCCTGTGACACTAGTCATAGATTCCAATGCTTCACTTCAGGATTACTGTATCCCTCTGACCTTCTTATTGACGATGAAACACAGAAATTGCATCGGAATTAAATAGAAACGGCACAATGCCGACTTAAGTACAAGAATACTGACTCATCTTCTGTCTATGGTTTGAACCATCCCTGAGACACTAGTTATAGATTCCGATGCTTCACTCCAGGTTTATTGTATCCCTTGGACCTACTTATTGACGATGAAACACAGATATTGCATCGGAATTAAATACAAAAAGCACAGTGCCGACTTAAGTACAAGAAGACTGCCTCTTCTTACTGACTATGCTTTGAACCATTCCTGTGACACTAGTTATAGATTCCGATGCTTCACTGCAGGTTTACTGTATCCCTCTGACCTTCTTATTGACGATAAAACACAGAAATTGCATCAGAATTAAATACAAAAGGCACAATGCCGAATTAAGTACAAGAAGACTGACTCTTTTTACTGTCTACGTTTTGAACCATTCCTGTGACACTAGTTATAGACTTCGATGCTTCACTCCAGGTTTACTGTATCCCTTGGACCTTCTTATTGCCGATGAAACACAGAAATTGCATCGGAGTTGAATACAAAAGGCACACTGCCGACTTAAGTAAAAGAAGTCTGACTCTTCTTACTGTCTATGTTTTAACCATTCCTGTGACACTAGTTATAGTTTCCGACGATTCACTCCAGGTTTACTGTATCCCTTGGACCTTCTTATTGACGATGAAACACAGAAATTGCATCAGAATTAAATAGAAAAGGCACAATGAGAACTTAAGTACAAGAAGACTGACTCACCTCACTGACTATGTTTTGAACCATTCCTGTGACACTAGTCATAGATTCCGCTGCTTCACTTCAGGTTTACTGTATCCCTCCAAACGTATTATTGACGATGAACCACAGAAATTGCATCGGAATTAAATAGAAAAGGCACAATGCCGACTTAAGTACAAGAAGATTGAATCTTACAACTCTCTATGCTTTGAACCATTCCTGTGACACTAGTTATAGATTCCGATGCTTCACTTCAGGTTTACTGTATCACTCTGAACTTCTTATTGACGATGAAGCACAGAAATTGCATCGGAATTAAATACAATAGGCACAATGCCGACTTAAGTACAAGAAGACTGACTCTTCCTACTGTCTATGTTTATAACCATTCCCGTGACACTAGTTATAGATTCCGATGCTTCACTTCAGGTTTACTGTATCCCTTGGACCTTCTTATTGACGATGAAACACAGAAATTGCATCGGAATTAAATACAAAAAGCACAATACCGACTTAAGTACAAGAAGACTGACTCTTCTTACTGACTATGTTTTGAACCATTCCTGTGACACTAGTCATAGATTCCAATGCTTCACTTCAGGATTACTGTATCCCTCTGACCTTCTTATTGACGATGAAACACAGAAATTGCATCGGAATTAATTACAAAAAGCAAAATGCCGACTTAAGTACAAGATGGCTGACTCTTCTTACTGTCTATGCTTTGAACCATCCCTGGGACACTAGTTTTAGATTCCGATGCTTCACTCCAGGTTTACTGTATCCCTTGGACCTTCTTATTGACGATGAAACACAGAAATTGCATCGGAATTAAATACAATAGGCACAATGCCGAATTAAGTACAAGAAGACTGCCTCTTCCTACTGTCTATGTTTTTAACCATTCCTTTGACACTAGTTATAGACTCCGATGCTTCACTTCAGGTTTACTGTATCCCTTGGACCTTCTTATTGACGATGAAACACAGAAATTGCATCGGAATTAAATAGAAAAGGCACAATGCCGACTTAAGTACAAGAATACTGACTCATCTTACTGTCTATGGTTTGAACCATCCCTGTGACACTAGTTACGGATTCCGATGCTTCACTCCAGGTTTACTGTATCCCTTGGACCTACTTATTGACGATGAAACACAGAAATTGCATCGGAATTAAATTCAAAAAGCACAGTGCCGACTTAATTACAAGAAGACTGACTCTTCTTACTGACTATGTTTTGAACCATTCCTGTGACACTAGTTATAGATTCCGATGCTTCACTTCAGGTTTCCTGTATCCCTCTGACCTTCTTATTGACGATGAAGCGCAGAAATTGCATCGGAATTGAATAGAAAACGCACAATACCGACTTAAGTACAAGAAGACTGACTCATCCTACTGTCTATGTTTTCAACCTTTCCTGTGACACTAGTTTTTTATTCAGATGCTTCACTTGAGGCTTACTGTATCACTCGGACCTTCTTATGGACGAAGAAACACAGAAATTGCATCGGAATGAAATACAAAATGCACAATGCCGACTTATGTATAAGAAGACTTAATCATCCAACACTCTATGTTTTGAACCATTCCTGTGACACTAGTTATAGATTCCGATGCTTCACTTCAGGTTTAATGTATCCCTCTGACCTTCTTATTGACGATGAAACACAGAAATTGCATCAGAATTAAATACAAAAGGCACAATGCCGAATTAAGTACAAGAAGACTGACTCTTCTTACTGTCTATATTTTGAACCGTTCCTGTGACACTAGTTATAGACTTCGATGCTTCACTCCAGGTTTACTGTATCCCTTGGAGCTTCTTATTGGCGATGAAACACAGAAATTGTATCGGAATTAAATACAACAGGCACAATGCCGACTTAAGTAAAAGAAGTCTGACTCTTCTTACTGTCTATGTTTTGAACCATTCCTGTGACACTAGTTACAGATTCCGATGCTTCACTTCAGGTTTACTGTATCCCTTGGACCTTCTTATTGACGATGAAACACTGAAATTGCATTGGAATTAAATAGAAAATCACAATACCGACTTAAGTACAAGGAGACTGACTCTTCTTACTGGCTATGTTTTGAACCATTCCTGTGACACTAGTCATAGATTCCGATGCTTCACTTCACGTTTACTGTATCCCTCCGACCGTCTTATTGACGATGTAACACAGAAATTGCACGGAATTAAATACAAGAGGCACAATGCCGACTTCAGTAAAAGAAGTCTGACTCTTCTTACTGTCTACGGATTGAACCATTCCTGTGACACTAGTAATGGATTCCGATGCTTCACTCTAGGTTTACTGTATCCCTTGGACCTTCTTATTGACGATGAAACACAGAAATTGCATCGGAATTAAATTCAAAAAGCACAGTGCCGACTTAATTACAAGAAGACTGACTCTTCTTACTGACTATGTTTTGAACCATTCCTGTGACACTAGTTATAGATTCCGATGCTTCACTTCAGGTTTACTGTATCACTTGGACCTTCTTATTGACCATGAAACACAGAAATTGCATCGGAATAAAATAGAAAAGGCACAATGCCGACTTAAGTACAAGAAGACTGACTTATCTTACTGTCTATGTTTTGAACCGTCCCTGTGACAGTAGTTATAGATTCCGATGCTTCACTCCAGGTTTACTGGATCACTTGGACCTACTTACTGACGATGAAACACAGAAATTGCATCGGAATTAAATACAAAAAGCACAGTGCCGACTTAAGTACATGAAGACTGACTCTTCTTACTGACTATGTTTTGAACTATTCCTGTGACACTAGTTATAGATTCCGATGCTTCACTTCAGGTTTACTGTATCCCTCTGACCTTCTTATTGACGATGAAACACAAAAATTGCATCAGAATTAAATAGAAATGGCACAATGATGACTTAAGTACAAGAAGACTGACTCTTCTTACTGACTATGTTTAGAACCATTTCTGTGACACTAGTCATAGATTCCGATGCTTCACTTCAGGATTACTGTATCCCTCTGAGCTTCATATTGACGATGAAACACAGAAATTGCATCGGAAATAAATACAAGAGGCACAATGCCGACTTAAGTAAAAGAAGTCTGTCTCTTTATACTGGCTATGGTTTGAACCATTCCTGTGACACTAGTTACGGATTCCGATGCTTCACTCTAGGTTTACTGTATCCCTTGGACCTTCTTAGTGACCATGAAACCCAGAAATTGCATCAGAATTAAATAGAAAATGCACAATGATGACTTAAGTACAAGAAGACTGACTCTTCTTACTGACTATGATTTGAACCATTTTTGTGACACTAGTTATAGATTCCGATGATTTACTTCAGGTTAACTGTATCCCTTGGACTTTCTTATAGACGAAGAAACACAGAAATTGTATCGAAATTAAATACAAAATGCACAATACCGACTTAAGTACAAGAAGACTGACTCTTCTTACTGACTATGTTTTGAACCATTCCTGTGACACTAGTCACAGATTCTAATGCTTCACTTCAGGATTACTGTATCCTTGTGACCTTCTAATTGACGATGGAACACAGAAATAGCATCGGAATTGAATACAAAAGGCACAATGCTGACTTAAGTAAAAGAAGTGTGACTCTTCTTACTGTCTATGGTTTGAACCATTCCTGTGATACTAGTTATAGACTCCGATGCTTCTCTCCAGGTTTACTGTATACCTTGGACCTTCTTATTGACGATGAAACACAGATATTGCATCAGAATTAAATAGAAAAGGCACAATGATGACTTATGTACAAGAAGACTGACTCTTCTTACTGACTATGTTTTGAACCATTCCTGTGACACTAGTGATAGATTCCGATGCTTCACTTCAGGATTACTGTATCCCTGTGACCTTCTTATTGACGATGGAACACAGAAATAGCATCGGAATTGAATACAAAAGGCACAATGCCGATTTAAGTACAAGAAGACTGACTCTTCTTACTGACTATGTTTTGAACCATTCCTGTGACACTAGTTATGGATTCCGATGCTTCACTTCTTGTTTACTGTATCCCTCTGACCTTCTTATTGACGATGAAACACAGAAATTGCATCGGAATTAAATACAAGAGGCACAATGCCGACTTAAGTAAAAGAAGTCTGACTCTTCTTACTGTCTATGGTTTGAACCATTCCTGTGACACTAGTTACGGATTCCGATGCTTCACTCTAGGTTTACTGTATCCCTTGGACCTTCTTATTGACGATGAAACACAGAAATTGCATCAGAATTAAATAGAAAAGGCACAATGATGACTTATGTACAAGAAGACTGACTCTTCTTACTGACTATGATTTGAACCATTCCTGTGACACTAGTTTTTTATTCAGATGCTTCACTTGAGGTTAACTGTATCCCTCGGACCTTCTTATGGACGATGAAACACAGAAATTGCATCGGAATGAAATACAAAAGGCACAATGCCGACTTAAGTACAAGAAGACTGAATCTTCCAACTCTCTATGTTTTGAACCATTCCTGTGACACTAGTTATAGATTCCGATGCTTTACTTCAGGTTTACTGTATCCCTCTGACCTTCTTATTGCCGATGAAACACAGAAAATGCGTCGGAATTAAATACAAAAGGCACAATGCCGACTTAAGCAAAAGATGTCTGACTCTTCTTACTGTCTATGATTTGAAACATTCCTGTGACACTAGATATAGATTCCGATGGTTCACTCCAGGTTTACTGTATCCCTTGGACCTGCTTATTGACGATGAAACACAGAAATTGCATCAGAATTAAATAGAAAAGGCACAATGATTACTTAAGTACAAGAAGACTGACTCTTCTTACTGACTACGTTTTGAACCTTTCCTGTGACACTAGTCATAGATTCCGATGCTTCACTTCAGGTTTACTGTATCCCTCCGACCGTCTTATTGACGATGTAACACAGAAATTGCACGGAATTAAATACAAGAGGCACAATGCCGACTTAAGTAAAAGAAGTCTGACTCTTCTTACTGTCTATGGTTTGAACCATTCCTGTGACACTAGTAATGGATTCCGATGCTTCACTCTAGGTTTACTGTATCGCTTGGACCTTCTTATTGACGATGAAACACAGAAATCGCATCGGAATTAAATAGAAAAGGCACAATGCCGACTTAAGTACAAGAAGACTGACTCATCTTAGTGTCTATGTTTTGAACCGTCCCTGTGACACTAGTTATAGATTCCGATGCTTCACTCTAGGTTTACTGTATCCCTTGGACCTACTTATTGACGATGAGACACAGAAATTGCATCGGAATTAAATACAAAAAGCACAGTGCCGACTTAAGTACATGAAGACTGACTCTTCTTACTGTCTATGTTTGAACCATTCCTGTGACACTAGTTATAGACTTCGATGCTTCACTGCAGGTTTACTGTATCCCTTGGACCTTCTTATTGCCGATGAAACACAGAAATTGCATCGGAAATAAATACAAAAGGCACAATGCCGACTTAAGTAAAAGAAGTCTGACTCTTCTTAGTGTCTATGTTTTGAACCGTTCCTGTGACACTAGTTATAGAATCCGATGCTACACTCCACGTTTACTGTATCCCATGCACCTTCATATTGACGATGAAACACAAAAATTGCATCAGAATTAAATAGAAATGGCACAATGATGTCTTAAGTACAAGAGGACTGACTCTTCTTACTGACTATGTTTTGAACCATTTCTGTGACACTAGTCATAGATTCCGATGCTTCACTTCAGGATTACTGTATCCCTCTGAGCTTCATATTGACGATGAAACACAGAAATTGCATTGGAATTAAATACAAAAGGCACAATGCCGACTTAAGTACAAGTAGACTGACTCTTCTTACTGTCTATGTTTTGAACCATCCCTGAGACACTTGTTGTAGATTCCGATGCTTCACTCGAGGTTTACTGTATCTCTTGGACCTTCTTATTGACGATGAAACACAGAAATTGCATCGGAATTAAATACAATAGGCAAACTGCCGACTTAAGTACAAGAAGACTGACTCTTCCTACTGTCTATGTTTGAACCATTCCTGTGACATTTGTCATAGATTCCGATGCTTCACTTCAGGTTTACTGTATCCCTTGGACCTTCTCATTGACGATGAAACACAGAAATTGCATCGGAATTAAATACAAAAGGCACAATACCGTCTTAAGTACAAGAAGACTGACTCTACTTACTGACTATGTTTTGAACCATTCCTGTGACACTAGTCATAGATTCCGATTCTTCACTTCAGGTTTTCTGTATCCCTCTGACCGTCTTATTGACGATGAAACACAGAAATTGCATCGGAATTAAATAGAAAAGGCACAAAGGAGACTTAAGTACAAGAAGACTGAATCTTCCAACTCTCTGTGTTTTGAACCATTCCTGTGACACTAGTCATAGATTCTGATGCTTCCCTTCAGGTTTTCTGTATCCCTCTGACCTTCTTATTGACGATGAAACACAGAAATTGCATCGGAATTAAATTGGAAAGGCACAATACCGAATTAAGTACAAGAAGACTGACTCTTCTTACTGTCTATGTTTTGAACCATTCCTGTGACACTAGTTATAGCTTCCGATGCTTCACTCAAGGTTTACTGTATACCTTGGACCTTCTTATTGACCATGAAACACAGAAATTGCATCAGAATTAAATAGAAAATGCACAATGATGACTTAAGTACAAGAAGACTGACTCATCTTACTGACTATGGTTTGAACCATTTTTGTGACACTAGTTATAGATTCCGATGACTTACTTCACGTTAACTGTATCCCTTGGACCTTCTTATTGACGATGAAACACAGAAATTGCATCGGAATTAAATACAATATGCACAACACCGACTTAAGTACAAGAAGACTCACTCTTCTTACTGACTATGTTTTGAACCATTCCTGTGACACTCGGCATGGATTCCGATGCTTCACTTCAGGTTAACTGTAACCCTCTGAACGTCTTATTGACGATGAAACAAAGAAATTGCATCGGAATTAAATAGAAAATACGTAATGCTGACATAAGTACAAGAAGACTGAATCTTCCAACTCTCTATGTTTTGAACCATTCCTGTGACACTAGTTTTTTATTCAGATGCTTCACTTGAGGTTAACTGTATCCCTCGGACCTTCTTATGGACGATGAAACACAGAAATTCCATCGGAATTAAATACAAAAGGCACAATACCGTCTTAAGTACAAGAAGACTGACTCTTCTTACTGACTATGTTTTGAACCATTCCTGTGACACTAGTCATAGATTCCGATGCTTCACTCAAGGTTTACTGTATCCCTTGGACCTACTTATTGACGATGAGACACAGAAATTGCATCGGAATTAAATACAAAAAGCACAGTGCCGACTTAAGTACATGAAGACTCACTCTTCTTACTGACTATGTTTTGAACCATTCCTGTGACACTAGTTATAGATTACGGTGCTTCACTTCAGGTTTACTGTATCCCTCTGACCTTCTTATTGACGATGAAACACGAAAATTGCATCAGAATTAAATCAAAAAGGCACAATGCCGAATTAAGTACAAGAAGACTGATTCTTCTTACTGTCTATGTTTTGAACCATTCCTGTGACACTAGTTATAGACTTCGATGCTTCACTGCAGGTTTACTGTATCCCTTGGACCTTCTTATTGCCGATGAAACACAGAAATTGCATCGGAAATAAATACAAAAGGCACAATGCCGACTTTACTAAAAGAAGTATGCCTCTTCTTAGTGTCTATGTTTTGAACCGTTCCTGTGACACTAGTTATAGATTCCGATGCTTCACTCCAGGTTTACTGTATCCCTTGGACCTTCATATTGACGATGAAACACAAAAATTGCATCAGAATTAAATAGAAATGGCACAATGATGACTTAAGTACAAGAGGACTGACTCTTCTTACTGACTATGTTTTGAACCATTTCTGTGACACTAGTCATAGATTCCGATGCTTCACTTCAGAATTACTGTATCCCTCTGAGCTTCATATTGACGATGAAACACAGAAATTGCATTGGAATTAAATACAAAAGGCACAATGATGACTTAAGTACAAGTAGACTGACTCTTCTTACTGTCTATGTTTTGAACCATCCCTGAGACACTTGTTGTAGATTCCGATGCTTCACTCGAGGTTTACTGTATCCCTTGGACCTTCTTATTGACGATGAAACACAGAAATTGCATCGGAATTAAATACAATAGGCAAACTGCCGACTTAAGTACAAGAAGACTGACTCTTCCTACTGTCTATGTTTGAACCATTCCTGTGACATTTGTCATAGATTCCGATGCTTCACTTCAGGTTTACTGTATCCCTTGGACCTTCTTATTGACGATGAAACACAGAAATTCCATCGGAATTAAATACAAAAGGCACAATACCGACTTAAGTACAAGAAGACTGACTCTTCTTACTGACTATGTTTTGAACCATTCCTGTGACACTAGTCATAGATTCCGATGCTTCACTCAAGGTTTACTGTATACCTTGGACCATCTTATTGACGATGAAACACAGAAATTGCATCAGAATTAAATAAAAAAGGCACAATGATGACTTAAGTACAAGAAGACTGACTATTCTTACTGACTATGTTTTGAACCATTCCTGTGATACTAGTTATAGATTCCGTTGATTCACTTCAGGTTTACTGTATCCCTTGTACCTTCTTATTGGCGATGAAACACAGAAATTGCATCGGAATTAAATACAAAAGGCAAATTACTGACTTAAGTACAAGAAGACTGACTCTTCTTACTGACTATGCTTTGAACCATTCCTGTGACACTAGTTATAGATTCCGATGCTTCACTTCAGGTTTACTGTATCCCTCTGACCTTCTTATTGACGATGAAACACAGAAATTGCATCGGAAATAAATAGAAAACGCACAATACCGACTTAAGTACAAGAAGACGGACTCCTCCTACTGTCTATATTTTCAACCACTCCTGTGACACTAGTTTTTTATTCAGATGCTTCACTTGAGGTTTACTGTATCCCTCGGACCTTCTTATGGACGATGAAACACAGAAATTGCATCGGAATGAAATACAAAAGGCACAATGCCGAATTAAGTACAAGAAGACTGACTCTTCTTACTGTCTATATTTTGAACCATTCCTGTGACACTAGTTATAGACTTCGATGCTTCACTCCAGGTGTACTGTATCCCTTGGACCTTCTTATTGCCGATGAAACACAGAAATTGCATCGGAATTAAATACAATAGGCACAATGCAGACTTAAGTAAAAGAAGTCTGACTCCTCTTACTGCCTATGTTTTGAACCGTTCCTGTGACACTAGTTATAGGCTTCGATGCTTCACTCCAGGTTTACTGTATCCCAGGGGACCTTCTTATTGCCGATGAAACACAAAAATTGCATCGGAATTAGATACAAAAGGCACAATACCGACTTAACTACAAGAAGACTGACTCTTCTTACTGACTATGTTTTGAACCATTCCCGTGACACTAGTCATAGATTCCGATGCTTCACTTCAGGTTTACTGTATACCTCCGACCGTCTTATTGACGATGAAACACAGAAATTGCATCGGAATTAAATACAAGAGGCACAATGCCGACATAAGTAAAAGAAGTCTGACTCGTCTTACTGTCTATGGTTTGAACCATTCCTGTGACACTAGTTATGGATTCCGATGCATCACTCTAGGTTTACTGTATCCCTTGGACCTTCTTGTTGACGATGAAACACAGAAATTGAATCAGAATTAAATAGAAAAGGCACAATGATCACTTAAGTACAAGAATACTGACTCTTCTTACCGACTATGATTTGAACCATTCCTGTGACACTAGTCATAGATTCCGATGATTCACTTCAGGTTAACTGTATCCCTTGGACCCTCTTATTGACGATGAAACACAGAAATTGCATCGGAATTAAATACAACAGGCACAATGCCGACTTAAGTAAAAGAAGTCTGACTCTTCTTACTGTCTATGTTTTGAACCATTTCAGTGACACTAGTTACAGATTCCGATGCTTCACTTCAGGTTTACTGTATCCCTTGGACCTTCTTATTGACGATGAAACACAGAAATTGCATCGGAATTAAATACAAAAGGCACAATACCGACTTAAGTACAAGAAGACTGACTCTTCTTACTGACTATGTTTTGAACCATTCCTGTGACACTGTTTATGGATTCCGATGCGTCACTCTAGGTTTACTGTATCCCTTGGACCTTCTTATTGACGATGAAACAGAGAAATTGAGTCAGAAGTAAATAGAAAAGGCACAATGGTGACTTAAGTACAAGAAGACTGACTCTTCTTACTGACTATGATTTGGACCATTCCTGTGACACTAGTTGTACATTCCGATGATTCACTTCAGGTTAACTGTATCCCTTGGACCTTCTTATTGACGATGAAACACAGAAATTGCATCGGAATTAAATACAAAAGGCACAATACCGACTTAAGTACAAGAAGACTGACTCTTCTTACTGACTATGTTTTGAACCATTCCTGTGACACTAGTCATAGATTCCAATGCTTCACTTCAGGATTACTGTATCCCTCTGACCTTCTTATTGACGATGAAACACAGAAATTGCATCGGAATTAATTACAAAAAGCAAAATGCCGACTTAAGTACAAGATGGCTGACTCTTCTTACTGTCTATGTTTTGAACCATCCCTGGGACACTAGTTTGAGATTCCGATGCTTCACTCCAGGTTTACTGTATCCCTTGGACCTTCTTATTGACGATGAAACACAGAAATTGCATCGGAATTAAATACAATAGGCACAATGCCGACTTAGGTACAAGAAGACTGACTCTTCCTACTCTCTATGTTTTTAACCATTCCTGTGACACTAGTTATAGATTCCGATGTTTCACTTCAGGTTTACTGTATACCTTGGACCTTCTTATTGACGATGAAACACAGAAATTGCATCGGAATTAAAAAGAAAAGGCACAATGCCGACTTAAGTACAAGAATACTGACTCATCTTACTGTCTATGGTTTGAACCATCCCTGTGACACTAGTTATAGATTCCGATGCTTCACTCCAGGTGTACTGTATCCCTTGGACCTACTTATTGACGATGAAACACAGAAATTGCATCGGAAGTAAATACAAAAAGCACAGTGGCGACTTAAGTACAAGAAGACTGACTCTTCTTATTGACTATGTTTTGAACCATTCCTGTGACACTAGTTATAGATTCCGATGCTTCACTTCAGGTTTCCTGTATCCCTCTGACTTTCTTATTGACGATAAAACACCGAAATTGCATCGGAATTAAATTGGAAAGGCACAATACCGAATTAAGTACAAGAAGACTGACTCTTCTTACTGTCTATGTTTTCAACCATTCCTGTGACACTAGTTATAGACTCCGATGCTTCACTCCGGGTTTACTGTATCCCTTAAACCTTCTTATTGACGATGAAACACAGAAATTGCATCAGAATTAAATAAAAAAGGCACAATGATGACTTAAGTACAAGAAGACTGACTCTTCTTACTGACTATGTTTTGCACCATTCCTGTGATACTAGTTTTAGATTCCGATGATTCACTTCAGGTTTACTGTATCCCTTGTACCTTCTTATTGACGATGAAACACAGAAATTGCATCGGAATTAAATACAAAAGGCACAATACTGACTTAAGTACAAGAAGACTGACTCTTCTTACTGACTATTTTTTCAACCATTCCTGTGACACTAGTTATAGATTCCGATGCTTGACTTCAGGTTTACTGTATCCCTCTGACCTTCTTATTGACGATGAAACACAGAAATTGCATCGGAAATAAATAGAAAACGCACAATACCGACTTAAGTACAAGAAGACGGACTCCTCCTACTGTCTATATTTTCAACCACTCCTGTGACACTAGTTTTTTATTCAGATGCTTCACTTGAGGTTTACTGTATCCCTCGGACCTTCTAATGGATGATGAAACACAGAAATTGCATCGGAATGAAATACAAAAGGCACAATGCCTAATTAAGTACAAGAAGACTGACTCTTCTTACTGTCTATGTTTTGAACCATTCCTGTGACACTAGTTATAGACTTCGATGCTTCACTCCAGGTGTACTGTATCCCTTGGACCTTCTTATTGCCGATGAAACACAGAAATTGCATCGGAATTATATACAATAGGCACAATGCAGACTTAAGTAAAAGAAGTCTGACTCCTCTTACTGCCTATGTTTTGAACCGTTCCTGTGACACTAGTTATAGGCTTCGATGCTTCACTCCAGGTTTACTGTATCCCTGGGACCTTCTTATTGCCGATGAAACACAGAAATTGCAGCGGAATTAAATACAAAAGGCACAATGCCGACTTAAGTAAAAGAAGTCCGCTCTTCTTACTGTCTATGATTTGAACCATTCCTGTGACACTAGTTATAGATTACGATGCTTCACTTCAGGTTTACTGTATTCCTTGGACCTTCTTATTGACGATGAAACACAAAAATCTCATCGGAATTAGATACAAAAGGCACAATACCGACTTAACTACAAGAAGACTGACTCTTCTTACTGACTATGTTTTGAACCATTCCTGTGACACTAGTCATAGATTCCGATGCTTCACTTCAGGTTTACTGTATACCTCCGACCGTCTTATTCACGATGAAACATAGAAATTGCATCGGAATTAAATACAATAGGCACAATGCCGACATAAGTAAAAGAAGTCTGACTCTTCTTACTGTCTATGGTTTGAACCATTCCTATGACACTAGTTATGGATTCCGATGCATCACTCTAGGTTTACTGTATCCCTTGGACCTTCTTGTTGACGATGAAACACAGAAATTGAATCAGAATTAAATAGAAAAGGCACAATGATGACTTAAGTACAAGAAGACTGACTCTTCTTACCGACTATGATTTGAACCATTCCTGTGACACTAGTTATAGATTCCGATGATTCACTTCAGGTTAACTGTATCCCTTGGACCTTCTTATTAAAGATGAAACATAGAAATTGCATCGGAATTAATTACAAAAAGCACAATGCCGACTTAAGTACAAGATGACTGACTCTTCTTACTGTCTATGTTTTGAACCATCCCTGGGACACTAGTTTTAGATTCCGATGCTTCAATTCAGGTTTAGTGTATCCCTCCGACCGTATTATTGATGATGAAACACAGAAATAGCATCGGAATTAAATAGAAAAGGCACAATGCCGACTTAAGTACAAGAAGACTGAATCTTCCAACACTCTATGTTTTGAACCATTCCTGTGACACTAGTTACAGATTCCGATTCTTCACTTCAGGTTTACTGTATCCCTTGGACCTTCTTATTGACGAAGAAACACAGAAATTGTATCGGAATTAAATACAAATAGCACAATACCGACTTAAGTACAAGAAGACTGACTCTTCTTACTGACTATGTTTTGAACCATTCCTGTGACTCTAGGCATAGATTCCGATGCTTCACTTCAGGTTTACTGTATCCCTATGACCGTCTTATTGACGATGAAACACAGAAATTGCATCGAAATAGAATAGAAAACGCACAATACCGACTTAAGTACAAGAAGACTGACTCATGCTACTGCCTATGTTTTCAACCTTTGCTGTGACACTAGTTTTTTATTCAGATGCTTCACTTGAGGTTTACTGTATCACTCGGACCTTCTTATGGACGAAGAAACACAGAAATTGCATCGGAATGAAATACAAAAGGCACAATGCCGACTTATGTATAAGAAGACTGAATCTTCCAACACTCTATGTTTTGAACCATTCCTGTGACACTAGTTATAGATTCCGATGCTTCACTTCAGGTTTAATGTATCCCTCTGACCTTCTTATTGACGATGAAACACAGAAATTGCATCAGAATTAAATACAAAAGGCACAATGCCGAATTAAGTACAAGAAGACTGACTCTTCTTACTGTCTATGTTTTGAACCGTTCCTGTGACACTAGTTATAGACTTCGATGCTTCACTCCAGGTTTACTGTATCCCTTGGACCTTCTTATTGGCGATGAAACACAGAAATTGCATCGGAATTAAATACAACAGGCACAATGCAGACTTAAGTAAAAGAAGTCTGACTCTTCTTACTGTCTATGTTTTGAACCATTTCAGTGACACTAGTTACAGATTCCGATGCTTCACTTCAGGTTTACTGTATTCCTTGGACCTTCTTATTGACGATGAAACACAGAAATTGCATCGGAATTAAATACAAAAAGCACAGTGCCGACTTAAGTACATGAAGACTGACTCTTCTTACTGTCTATGTTTGAACCATTCCTGTGACACTAGTTATAGACTTCGATGCTTCACTGCAGGTTTACTGTATCCCTTGGACCTTCTTATTGCCGATGAAACACAGAAATTGCATCGGAAATAAATACAAAAGGCACAATGCCGACTTAAGTAAAAGAAGTCTGACTCTTCTTAGTGTCTATGTTTTGAACCGTTCCTGTGACACTAGTTATAGAATCCGATGCTACACTCCACGTTTACTGTATCCCATGCACCTTCATATTGACGATGAAACACAAAAATTGCATCAGAATTAAATAGAAATGGCACAATGATGTCTTAAGTACAAGAGGACTGACTCTTCTTACTGACTATGTTTTGAACCATTTCTGTGACACTAGTCATAGATTCCGATGCTTCACTTCAGGATTACTGTATCCCTCTGAGCTTCATATTGACGATGAAACACAGAAATTGCATTGGAATTAAATACAAAAGGCACAATGCCGACTTAAGTACAAGTAGACTGACTCTTCTTACTGTCTATGTTTTGAACCATCCCTGAGACACTTGTTGTAGATTCCGATGCTTCACTCGAGGTTTACTGTATCTCTTGGACCTTCTTATTGACGATGAAACACAGAAATTGCATCGGAATTAAATACAATAGGCAAACTGCCGACTTAAGTACAAGAAGACTGACTCTTCCTACTGTCTATGTTTGAACCATTCCTGTGACATTTGTCATAGATTCCGATGCTTCACTTCAGGTTTACTGTATCCCTTGGACCTTCTCATTGACGATGAAACACAGAAATTGCATCGGAATTAAATACAAAAGGCACAATACCGTCTTAAGTACAAGAAGACTGACTCTACTTACTGACTATGTTTTGAACCATTCCTGTGACACTAGTCATAGATTCCGATTCTTCACTTCAGGTTTTCTGTATCCCTCTGACCGTCTTATTGACGATGAAACACAGAAATTGCATCGGAATTAAATAGAAAAGGCACAAAGGAGACTTAAGTACAAGAAGACTGAATCTTCCAACTCTCTGTGTTTTGAACCATTCCTGTGACACTAGTCATAGATTCTGATGCTTCCCTTCAGGTTTTCTGTATCCCTCTGACCTTCTTATTGACGATGAAACACAGAAATTGCATCGGAATTAAATTGGAAAGGCACAATACCGAATTAAGTACAAGAAGACTGACTCTTCTTACTGTCTATGTTTTGAACCATTCCTGTGACACTAGTTATAGCTTCCGATGCTTCACTCAAGGTTTACTGTATACCTTGGACCTTCTTATTGACCATGAAACACAGAAATTGCATCAGAATTAAATAGAAAATGCACAATGATGACTTAAGTACAAGAAGACTGACTCATCTTACTGACTATGGTTTGAACCATTTTTGTGACACTAGTTATAGATTCCGATGACTTACTTCACGTTAACTGTATCCCTTGGACCTTCTTATTGACGATGAAACACAGAAATTGCATCGGAATTAAATACAATATGCACAACACCGACTTAAGTACAAGAAGACTCACTCTTCTTACTGACTATGTTTTGAACCATTCCTGTGACACTCGGCATGGATTCCGATGCTTCACTTCAGGTTAACTGTAACCCTCTGAACGTCTTATTGACGATGAAACAAAGAAATTGCATCGGAATTAAATAGAAAATACGTAATGCTGACATAAGTACAAGAAGACTGAATCTTCCAACACTCTATGTTTTGAACCATTCCTGTGACACTAGTTTTTTATTCAGATGCTTCACTTGAGGTTAACTGTATCCCTCGGACCTTCTTATGGACGATGAAACACAGAAATTCCATCGCAATTAAATACAAAAGGCACAATACCGTCTTAAGTACAAGAAGACTGACTCTTCTTACTGACTATGTTTTGAACCATTCCTGTGACACTAGTCATAGATTCCGATGCTTCACTCAAGGTTTACTGTATCCCTTGGACCTACTTATTGACGATGAGACACAGAAATTGCATCGGAATTAAATACAAAAAGCACAGTGCCGACTTAAGTACATGAAGACTCACTCTTCTTACTGACTATGTTTTGAACCATTCCTGTGACACTAGTTATAGATTACGGTGCTTCACTTCAGGTTTACTGTATCCCTCTGACCTTCTTATTGACGATGAAACACGAAAATTGCATCAGAATTAAATCAAAAAGGCACAATGCCGAATTAAGTACAAGAAGACTGATTCTTCTTACTGTCTATGTTTTGAACCATTCCTGTGACACTAGTTATAGACTTCGATGCTTCACTGCAGGTTTACTGTATCCCTTGGACCTTCTTATTGCCGATGAAACACAGAAATTGCATCGGAAATAAATACAAAAGGCACAATGCCGACTTTACTAAAAGAAGTATGCCTCTTCTTAGTGTCTATGTTTTGAACCGTTCCTGTGACACTAGTTATAGATTCCGATGCTACACTCCAGGTTTACTGTATCCCTTGGACCTTCATATTGACGATGAAACACAAAAATTGCATCAGAATTAAATAGAAATGGCACAATGATGACTTAAGTACAAGAGGACTGACTCTTTTTACTGACTATGTTTTGAACCATTTCTGTGACACTAGTCATAGATTCCGATGCTTCACTTCAGAATTACTGTATCCCTCTGAGCTTCATATTGACGATGAAACACAGAAATTGCATTGGAATTAAATACAAAAGGCACAATGATGACTTAAGTACAAGTAGACTGACTCTTCTTACTGTCTATGTTTTGAACCATCCCTGAGACACTTGTTGTAGATTCCGATGCTTCACTCGAGGTTTACTGTATCCCTTGGACCTTCTTATTGACGATGAAACACAGAAATTGCATCGGAATTAAATACAATAGGCAAACTGCCGACTTAAGTACAAGAAGACTGACTCTTCCTACTGTCTATGTTTGAACCATTCCTGTGACATTTGTCATAGATTCCGATGCTTCACTTCAGGTTTACTGTATCCCTTGGACCTTCTTATTGACGATGAAACACAGAAATTCCATCGGAATTAAATACAAAAGGCACAATACCGTCTTAAGTACAAGAAGACTGACTCTTCTTACTGACTATGTTTTGAACCATTCCTGTGACACTAGTCATAGATTCCGATGCTTCACTCAAGGTTTACTGTATACCTTGGACCATCTTATTGACGATGAAACACAGAAATTGCATCAGAATTAAATAAAAAAGGCACAATGATGACTTAAGTACAAGAAGACTGACTATTCTTACTGACTATGTTTTGAACCATTCCTGTGATACTAGTTATAGATTCCGATGATTCACTTCAGGTTTACTGTATCCCTTGTACCTTCTTATTGGCGATGAAACACAGAAATTGCATCGGAATTAAATACAAAAGGCAAATTACTGACTTAAGTACAAGAAGACTGACTCTTCTTACTGACTATGCTTTGAACCATTCATGTGACACTAGTTATAGATTCCGATGCTTCACTTCAGGTTTACTGTATCCCTCTGACCTTCTTATTGACGATGAAACACAGAAATTGCATCGGAAATAAATAGAAAACGCACAATACCGACTTAAGTACAAGAAGACGGACTCCTCCTACTGTCTATATTTTCAACCACTCCTGTGACACTAGTTTTTTATTCAGATGCTTCACTTGAGGTTTACTGTATCCCTCGGACCTTCTTATGGACGATGAATCACAGAAATTGCATCGGAATGAAATACAAAAGGCACAATGCCGAATTAAGTACAAGAAGACTGACTCTTCTTACTGTCTATATTTTGAACCATTCCTGTGACACTAGTTATAGACTTCGATGCTTCACTCCAGGTGTACTGTATCCCTTGGACCTTCTTATTGCCGATGAAACACAGAAATTGCATCGGAATTAAATACAATAGGCACAATGCAGACTTAAGTAAAAGAAGTCTGACTCCTCTTACTGCCTATGTTTTGAACCGTTCCTGTGACACTAGTTATAGGCTTCGATGCTTCACTCCAGGTTTACTGTATCCCAGGGGACCTTCTTATTGCCGATGAAACACAAAAATTGCATCGGAATTAGATACAAAAGGCACAATACCGACTTAACTACAAGAAGACTGACTCTTCTTACTGACTATGTTTTGAACCATTCCCGTGACACTAGTCATAGATTCCGATGCTTCACTTCAGGTTTACTGTATACCTCCGACCGTCTTATTGACGATGAAACACAGAAATTGCATCGGAATTAAATACAAGAGGCACAATGCCGACATAAGTAAAAGAAGTCTGACTCGTCTTACTGTCTATGGTTTGAACCATTCCTGTGACACTAGTTATGGATTCCGATGCATCACTCTAGGTTTACTGTATCCCTTGGACCTTCTTGTTGACGATGAAACACAGAAATTGAATCAGAATTAAATAGAAAAGGCACAATGATCACTTAAGTACAAGAATACTGACTCTTCTTACCGACTATGATTTGAACCATTCCTGTGACACTAGTCATAGATTCCGATGATTCACTTCAGGTTAACTGTATCCCTTGGACCCTCTTATTGACGATGAAACACAGAAATTGCATCGGAATTAAATACAACAGGCACAATGCCGACTTAAGTAAAAGAAGTCTGACTCTTCTTACTGTCTATGTTTTGAACCATTTCAGTGACACTAGTTACAGATTCCGATGCTTCACTTCAGGTTTACTGTATCCCTTGGACCTTCTTATTGACGATGAAACACAGAAATTGCATCGGAATTAAATACAAAAGGCACAATACCGACTTAAGTACAAGAAGACTGACTCTTCTTACTGACTATGTTTTGAACCATTCCTGTGACACTGTTTATGGATTCCGATGCGTCACTCTAGGTTTACTGTATCCCTTGGACCTTCTTATTGACGATGAAACAGAGAAATTGAGTCAGAAGTAAATAGAAAAGGCACAATGGTGACTTAAGTACAAGAAGACTGACTCTTCTTACTGACTATGATTTGGACCATTCCTGTGACACTAGTTGTACATTCCGATGATTCACTTCAGGTTAACTGTATCCCTTGGACCTTCTTATTGACGATGAAACACAGAAATTGCATCGGAATTAAATACAAAAGGCACAATACCGACTTAAGTACAAGAAGACTGACTCTTCTTACTGACTATGTTTTGAACCATTCCTGTGACACTAGTCATAGATTCCAATGCTTCACTTCAGGATTACTGTATCCCTCTGACCTTCTTATTGACGATGAAACACAGAAATTGCATCGGAATTAATTACAAAAAGCAAAATGCCGACTTAAGTACAAGATGGCTGACTCTTCTTACTGTCTATGTTTTGAACCATCCCTGGGACACTAGTTTGAGATTCCGATGCTTCACTCCAGGTTTACTGTATCCCTTGGACCTTCTTATTGACGATGAAACACAGAAATTGCATCGGAATTAAATACAATAGGCACAATGCCGACTTAGGTACAAGAAGACTGACTCTTCCTACTCTCTATGTTTTTAACCATTCCTGTGACACTAGTTATAGATTCCGATGTTTCACTTCAGGTTTACTGTATACCTTGGACCTTCTTATTGACGATGAAACACAGAAATTGCATCGGAATTAAAAAGAAAAGGCACAATGCCGACTTAAGTACAAGAATACTGACTCATCTTACTGTCTATGGTTTGAACCATCCCTGTGACACTAGTTATAGATTCCGATGCTTCACTCCAGGTGTACTGTATCCCTTGGACCTACTTATTGACGATGAAACACAGAAATTGCATCGGAAGTAAATACAAAAAGCACAGTGGCGACTTAAGTACAAGAAGACTGACTCTTCTTATTGACTATGTTTTGAACCATTCCTGTGACACTAGTTATAGATTCCGATGCTTCACTTCAGGTTTCCTGTATCCCTCTGACTTTCTTATTGACGATAAAACACCGAAATTGCATCGGAATTAAATTGGAAAGGCACAATACCGAATTAAGTACAAGAAGACTGACTCTTCTTACTGTCTATGTTTTCAACCATTCCTGTGACACTAGTTATAGACTCCGATGCTTCACTCCGGGTTTACTGTATCCCTTAAACCTTCTTATTGACGATGAAACACAGAAATAAACTCGGAATTAAATAGAAAAGGCGCAATGCCGACTTAAGTAAAAGAAGTCTGACTCTTCTACTGTCTATGGTTTGAACCATTCCTGTGACACTACTTATAGCTTCCGATGCTTCACTCAAGGTTTACTGTATACCTTGGACCTTCTTATTGACGATGAAACACAGAAATTGCATCAGAATTAAATAAAAAAGGCACAATGATGACTTAAGTACAAGAAGACTGACTCTTCTTACTGACTATGTTTTGCACCATTCCTGTGATACTAGTTTTAGATTCCGATGATTCACTTCAGGTTTACTGTATCCCTTGTACCTTCTTATTGACGATGAAACACAGAAATTGCATCGGAATTAAATACAAAAGGCACAATACTGACTTAAGTACAAGAAGACTGACTCTTCTTACTGACTATTTTTTCAACCATTCCTGTGACACTAGTTATAGATTCCGATGCTTGACTTCAGGTTTACTGTATCCCTCTGACCTTCTTATTGACGATGAAACACAGAAATTGCATCGGAAATAAATAGAAAACGCACAATACCGACTTAAGTACAAGAAGACGGACTCCTCCTACTGTCTATATTTTCAACCACTCCTGTGACACTAGTTTTTTATTCAGATGCTTCACTTGAGGTTTACTGTATCCCTCGGACCTTCTAATGGATGATGAAACACAGAAATTGCATCGGAATGAAATACAAAAGGCACAATGCCTAATTAAGTACAAGAAGACTGACTCTTCTTACTGTCTATGTTTTGAACCATTCCTGTGACACTAGTTATAGACTTCGATGCTTCACTCCAGGTGTACTGTATCCCTTGGACCTTCTTATTGCCGATGAAACACAGAAATTGCATCGGAATTATATACAATAGGCACAATGCAGACTTAAGTAAAAGAAGTCTGACTCCTCTTACTGCCTATGTTTTGAACCGTTCCTGTGACACTAGTTATAGGCTTCGATGCTTCACTCCAGGTTTACTGTATCCCTGGGACCTTCTTATTGCCGATGAAACACAGAAATTGCAGCGGAATTAAATACAAAAGGCACAATGCCGACTTAAGTAAAAGAAGTCCGCTCTTCTTACTGTCTATGATTTGAACCATTCCTGTGACACTAGTTATAGATTACGATGCTTCACTTCAGGTTTACTGTATTCCTTGGACCTTCTTATTGACGATGAAACACAAAAATCTCATCGGAATTAGATACAAAAGGCACAATACCGACTTAACTACAAGAAGACTGACTCTTCTTACTGACTATGTTTTGAACCATTCCTGTGACACTAGTCATAGATTCCGATGCTTCACTTCAGGTTTACTGTATACCTCCGACCGTCTTATTCACGATGAAACATAGAAATTGCATCGGAATTAAATACAATAGGCACAATGCCGACATAAGTAAAAGAAGTCTGACTCTTCTTACTGTCTATGGTTTGAACCATTCCTATGACACTAGTTATGGATTCCGATGCATCACTCTAGGTTTACTGTATCCCTTGGACCTTCTTGTTGACGATGAAACACAGAAATTGAATCAGAATTAAATAGAAAAGGCACAATGATGACTTAAGTACAAGAAGACTGACTCTTCTTACCGACTATGATTTGAACCATTCCTGTGACACTAGTTATAGATTCCGATGATTCACTTCAGGTTAACTGTATCCCTTGGACCTTCTTATTAAAGATGAAACATAGAAATTGCATCGGAATTAATTACAAAAAGCACAATGCCGACTTAAGTACAAGATGACTGACTCTTCTTACTGTCTATGTTTTGAACCATCCCTGGGACACTAGTTTTAGATTCCGATGCTTCAATTCAGGTTTAGTGTATCCCTCCGACCGTATTATTGATGATGAAACACAGAAATAGCATCGGAATTAAATAGAAAAGGCACAATGCCGACTTAAGTACAAGAAGACTGAATCTTCCAACACTCTATGTTTTGAACCATTCCTGTGACACTAGTTACAGATTCCGATTCTTCACTTCAGGTTTACTGTATCCCTTGGACCTTCTTATTGACGAAGAAACACAGAAATTGTATCGGAATTAAATACAAATAGCACAATACCGACTTAAGTACAAGAAGACTGACTCTTCTTACTGACTATGTTTTGAACCATTCCTGTGACTCTAGGCATAGATTCCGATGCTTCACTTCAGGTTTACTGTATCCCTATGACCGTCTTATTGACGATGAAACACAGAAATTGCATCGAAATAGAATAGAAAACGCACAATACCGACTTAAGTACAAGAAGACTGACTCATGCTACTGCCTATGTTTTCAACCTTTGCTGTGACACTAGTTTTTTATTCAGATGCTTCACTTGAGGTTTACTGTATCACTCGGACCTTCTTATGGACGAAGAAACACAGAAATTGCATCGGAATGAAATACAAAAGGCACAATGCCGACTTATGTATAAGAAGACTGAATCTTCCAACACTCTATGTTTTGAACCATTCCTGTGACACTAGTTATAGATTCCGATGCTTCACTTCAGGTTTAATGTATCCCTCTGACCTTCTTATTGACGATGAAACACAGAAATTGCATCAGAATTATATACAAAAGGCACAATGCCGAATTAAGTACAAGAAGACTGACTCTTCTTACTGTCTATGTTTTGAACCGTTCCTGTGACACTAGTTATAGACTTCGATGCTTCACTCCAGGTTTACTGTATCCCTTGGACCTTCTTATTGGCGATGAAACACAGAAATTGCATCGGAATTAAATACAACAGGCACAATGCAGACTTAAGTAAAAGAAGTCTGACTCTTCTTACTGTCTATGTTTTGAACCATTTCAGTGACACTAGTTACAGATTCCGATGCTTCACTTCAGGTTTACTGTATTCCTTGGACCTTCTTATTGACGATGAAACACAGAAATTGCATCGGAATTAAATACAAAAAGCACAGTGCCGACTTAAGTACATGAAGACTGACTCTTCTTACTGTCTATGTTTGAACCATTCCTGTGACACTAGTTATAGACTTCGATGCATCACTGCAGGTTTACTGTATCCCTTGGACCTTCTTATTGCCGATGAAACACAGAAATTGCATCGGAAATAAATACAAAAGGCACAATGCCGACTTAAGTAAAAGAAGTCTGACTCTTCTTAGTGTCTATGTTTTGAACCGTTCCTGTGACACTAGTTATAGAATCCGATGCTACACTCCACGTTTACTGTATCCCATGCACCTTCATATTGACGATGAAACACAAAAATTGCATCAGAATTAAATAGAAATGGCACAATGATGTCTTAAGTACAAGAGGACTGACTCTTCTTACTGACTATGTTTTGAACCATTTCTGTGACACTAGTCATAGATTCCGATGCTTCACTTCAGGATTACTGTATCCCTCTGAGCTTCATATTGACGATGAAACACAGAAATTGCATTGGAATTAAATACAAAAGGCACAATGCCGACTTAAGTACAAGTAGACTGACTCTTCTTACTGTCTATGTTTTGAACCATCCCTGAGACACTTGTTGTAGATTCCGATGCTTCACTCGAGGTTTACTGTATCTCTTGGACCTTCTTATTGACGATGAAACACAGAAATTGCATCGGAATTAAATACAATAGGCAAACTGCCGACTTAAGTACAAGAAGACTGACTCTTCCTACTGTCTATGTTTGAACCATTCCTGTGACATTTGTCATAGATTCCGATGCTTCACTTCAGGTTTACTGTATCCCTTGGACCTTCTCATTGACGATGAAACACAGAAATTGCATCGGAATTAAATACAAAAGGCACAATACCGTCTTAAGTACAAGAAGACTGACTCTACTTACTGACTATGTTTTGAACCATTCCTGTGACACTAGTCATAGATTCCGATTCTTCACTTCAGGTTTTCTGTATCCCTCTGACCGTCTTATTGACGATGAAACACAGAAATTGCATCGGAATTAAATAGAAAAGGCACAAAGGAGACTTAAGTACAAGAAGACTGAATCTTCCAACTCTCTGTGTTTTGAACCATTCCTGTGACACTAGTCATAGATTCTGATGCTTCCCTTCAGGTTTTCTGTATCCCTCTGACCTTCTTATTGACGATGAAACACAGAAATTGCATCGGAATTAAATTGGAAAGGCACAATACCGAATTAAGTACAAGAAGACTGACTCTTCTTACTGTCTATGTTTTGAACCATTCCTGTGACACTAGTTATAGCTTCCGATGCTTCACTCAAGGTTTACTGTATACCTTGGACCTTCTTATTGACCATGAAACACAGAAATTGCATCAGAATTAAATAGAAAATGCACAATGATGACTTAAGTACAAGAAGACTGACTCATCTTACTGACTATGGTTTGAACCATTTTTGTGACACTAGTTATAGATTCCGATGACTTACTTCACGTTAACTGTATCCCTTGGACCTTCTTATTGACGATGAAACACAGAAATTGCATCGGAATTAAATACAATATGCACAACACCGACTTAAGTACAAGAAGACTCACTCTTCTTACTGACTATGTTTTGAACCATTCCTGTGACACTCGGCATGGATTCCGATGCTTCACTTCAGGTTAACTGTAACCCTCTGAACGTCTTATTGACGATGAAACAAAGAAATTGCATCGGAATTAAATAGAAAATACGTAATGCTGACATAAGTACAAGAAGACTGAATCTTCCAACTCTCTATGTTTTGAACCATTCCTGTGACACTAGTTTTTTATTCAGATGCTTCACTTGAGGTTAACTGTATCCCTCGGACCTTCTTATGGACGATGAAACACAGAAATTCCATCGGAATTAAATACAAAAGGCACAATACCGTCTTAAGTACAAGAAGACTGACTCTTCTTACTGACTATGTTTTGAACCATTCCTGTGACACTAGTCATAGATTCCGATGCTTTACTCAAGGTTTACTGTATCCCTTGGACCTACTTATTGACGATGAGACACAGAAATTGCATCGGAATTAAATACAAAAAGCACAGTGCCGACTTAAGTACATGAAGACTCACTCTTCTTACTGACTATGTTTTGAACCATTCCTGTGACACTAGTTATAGATTACGGTGCTTCACTTCAGGTTTACTGTATCCCTCTGACCTTCTTATTGACGATGAAACACGAAAATTGCATCAGAATTAAATCAAAAAGGCACAATGCCGAATTAAGTACAAGAAGACTGATTCTTCTTACTGTCTATGTTTTGAACCATTCCTGTGACACTAGTTATAGACTTCGATGATTCACTGCAGGTTTACTGTATCCCTTGGACCTTCTTATTGCCGATGAAACACAGAAATTGCATCGGAAATAAATACAAAAGGCACAATGCCGACTTTACTAAAAGAAGTATGCCTCTTCTTAGTGTCTATGTTTTGAACCGTTCCTGTGACACTAGTTATAGATTCCGATGCTACACTCCAGGTTTACTGTATCCCTTGGACCTTCATATTGACGATGAAACACAAAAATTGCATCAGAATTAAATAGAAATGGCACAATGATGACTTAAGTACAAGAGGACTGACTCTTCTTACTGACTATGTTTTGAACCATTTCTGTGACACTAGTCATAGATTCCGATGCTTCACTTCAGAATTACTGTATCCCTCTGAGCTTCATATTGACGATGAAACACAGAAATTGCATTGGAATTAAATACAAAAGGCACAATGATGACTTAAGTACAAGTAGACTGACTCTTCTTACTGTCTATGTTTTGAACCATCCCTGAGACACTTGTTGTAGATTCCGATGCTTCACTCGAGGTTTACTGTATCCCTTGGACCTTCTTATTGACGATGAAACACAGAAATTGCATCGGAATTAAATACAATAGGCAAACTGCCGACTTAAGTACAAGAAGACTGACTCTTCCTACTGTCTATGTTTGAACCATTCCTGTGACATTTGTCATAGATTCCGATGCTTCACTTCAGGTTTACTGTATCCCTTGGACCTTCTTATTGACGATGAAACACAGAAATTCCATCGGAATTAAATACAAAAGGCACAATACCGTCTTAAGTACAAGAAGACTGACTCTTCTTACTGACTATGTTTTGAACCATTCCTGTGACACTACTTATAGCTTCCGATGCTTCACTCAAGGTTTACTGTATACCTTGGACCTTCTTATTGACGATGAAACACAGACATTGCATCAGAATTAAATAAAAAAGGCACAATGATGACTTAAGTACAAGAAGACTGACTCTTCTTACTGACTTTGTTTTGAACCATTCCTGTGATACTAGTTATAGATTCCGATGATTCACTTCAGGTTTACTGTATCCCTTGTACCTTCTTATTGACGATGAAACACAGAAATTGCATCGGAATTAAATACAAAAGGCACAATACTGACTTAAGTACAAGAAGACTGACTCTTCTTACTGACTATGTTTTCAACCATTCCTGTGACACTAGTTATAGATTCCGATGCTTGACTTCAGGTTTACTGTATCCCTCTGACCTTCTTATTGACGATGAAACACAGAAATTGCATCGGAATTAAATAGAAAACGCACAATACCGACTTAAGTACAAGAAGACGGACTCCTCCTACAATCTATATTTTCAACCACTCCTGTGACACTAGTTTTTTATTCAGATGCTTCACTTGAGGTTTACTGTATCCCTCGGACCTTCTAATGGATGATGAAACACAGAAATTGCATCGGAATTAAATACAAAAGGCACAATGCCGACTTAAGTAAAAGAAGTCCGCTCTTCTTACTGTCTATGATTTGAACCATTCCTGTGACACTAGTTATAGATTACGTTGCTTCACTTCAGGTTTACTGTATTCCTTGGACCTTCTTATTGACGATGAAACACAAAAATCTCATCGGAATTAGATACAAAAGGCACAATACCGACTTAACTACAAGAAGACTGACTCTTCTTACTGACTATGTTTTGAACCATTCCTGTGACACTAGTCATAGATTCCGATGCTTCACTTCAGGTTTACTGTATACCTCCGACCGTCTTATTCACGATGAAACATAGAAATTGCATCGGAATTAAATACAATAGGCACAATGCCGACATAAGTAAAAGAAGTCTGACTCTTCTTACTGTCTATGGTTTGAACCATTCCTGTGACACTAGTTATGGATTCCGATGCATCACTCTAGGTTTACTGTATCCCTTGGACCTTCTTGTTGACGATGAAACACAGAAATTGAATCAGAATTAAATAGAAAAGGCACAATGATGACTTAAGTACAAGAAGACTGACTCTTCTTACCGACTATGATTTGAACCATTCCTGTGACACTAGTTATAGATTCCGATGATTCACTTCAGGTTAACTGTATCCCTTGGACCTTCTTATTGAAGATGAAACATAGAAATTGCATCGGAATTAATTACAAAAAGCACAATGCCGACTTAAGTACAAGATGACTGACTCTTCTTACTGTCTATGTTTTGAACCATCCCTGGGACACTAGTTTTAGATTCCGATGCTTCAATTCAGGTTTAGTGTATCCCTCCGACCGTATTATTGATGATGAAACACAGAAATTGCATCGGAATTAAATAGAAAAGGCACAATGCCGACTTAAGTACAAGAAGACTGAATCTTCCAACACTCTATGTTTTGAACCATTCCCGTGACACTAGTTACAGATTCCGATTTTTCACTTCAGGTTTACTGTATCCCTTGGACCTTCTTATTGACGAAGAAACACAGAAATTGTATCGGAATTAAATACAAATAGCACAATACCGACTTAAGTACAAGAAGACTGACTCTTCTTACTGACTATGTTTTGAACCATTCCTGTGACTCTAGGCATAGATTCCGATGCTTCACTTCAGGTTTACTGTATCCCTATGACCGTCTTATTGACGATGAAACACAGAAATTGCATCGAAATTGAATAGAAAACGCACAATACCGACTTAAGTACAAGAAGACTGACTCATGCTACTGCCTATGTTTTCAACCTTTGCTGTGACACTAGTTTTTTATTCAGATGCTTCACTTGAGGTTTACTGTATCACTCGGACCTTCTTATGGACGAAGAAACACAGAAATTGCATCGGAATGAAATACAAAAGGCACAATGCCGACTTATGTATAAGAAGACTGAATCTTCCAACACTCTATGTTTTGAACCATTCCTGTGACACTAGTTATAGATTCCGATGCTTCACTTCAGGTTTAATGTATCCCTCTGACCTTCTTATTGACGATGAAACACAGAAATTGCATCAGAATTAAATACAAAAGGCACAATGCCGAATTAAGTACAAGAAGACTGACTCTTCTTACTGTCTATGTTTTGAACCGTTCCTGTGACACTAGTTATAGACTTCGATGCTTCACTCCAGGTTTACTGTATCCCTTGGACCTTCTTATTGGCGATGAAACACAGAAATTGCATCGGAATTAAATACAACAGGCACAATGCCGACTTAAGTAAAAGAAGTCTGACTCTTCTTACTGTCTATGTTTTGAACCATTTCAGTGACACTAGTTACAGATTCCGATGCTTCACTTCAGGTTTACTGTATCCCTTGGACCTTCTTATTGACGATGAAACACAGATATTGCATCGGAATTAAATACAAAAGGCACAATACCGACTTAAGTACAAGAAGACTGACTCTTCTTACTGACTATGTTTTGAACCATTCCTGTGACACTGTTTATGGATTCCGATGCGTCACTCTAGGTTTACTGTATCCCTTGGACCTTCTTATCGACGATGAAACAGAGAAATTGAATCAGAAGTAAATAGAAAAGGCACAATGGTGACTTAAGTACAAGAAGACTGACTCTTCTTACTGACTATGATTTGGACCATTCCTGTGACACTAGTTGTAGATTCCGATGATTCACTTCAGGTTAACTGTATCCCTTGGACCTTCTTATTGACGATGAAACACAGAAATTGCATCGGAATTAAATACAAAAGGCACAATACCGACTTAAGTACAAGAAGACTGACTCTTCTTACCGACTATGTTTTGAACCATTCCTGTGACACTAGTCATAGATTCCAATTCTTCACTTCAGTATTACTGTATCCCTCTGACCTTCTTATTGACGATGAAACACAGAAATTGCATCGGAATTAATTACAAAAAGCAAAATGCCGACTTAAGTACAAGATGGCTGACTCTTCTTACTGTCTATGTTTTGAACCATCCCTGGGACACTAGTTTTAGATGCCGATGCTTCACTCCAGGTTTACTGTATCCCTTGGTCCTTCTTATTGACGATGAAACACAGAAATTGCATCGGAATTAAATACAATAGGCACAATGCCGACTTAAGTACAAGAAGACTGACTCTTCCTACTGTCTATGTTTTTAACCATTCCTGTGACACTAGTTATAGATTCCGATGCTTCACTTCAGGTTTACTGTATCCCTTGGACCTTCTTATTGACGATGAAACACAGAAATTGCATCGGAATTAAATAGAAAAGGCACAATGCCGACTTAAGTACAAGAATACTGACTCATTTTCCTGTCTATGGTTGGAACCATCCCTGTGACACTAGTTATAGTTTCCGATGCTTCAATCCAGGTTTACTGTATCCCTTGGACCTACTTATTGACGATGAAACACAGAAATTGCATCGGAATTAAATACAAATGCACAGTGCCGACTTAAGTACAAGAAGACTGACTCTTCTTACTGACTATGTTTTGAACCATTCCTGTAACACTAGTTATAGATTCCGATGCTTCACTTCAGGGTTACTGTATCCCTCTGACCTTTTTATTGACGATAAAACACAGAAATTGCATCAGAATTAAATACAAAAGGCACAATGCCGAATTAAGTACAAGAAGACTGACTCTTCTTACTGTCTACGTTTTTGAACCATTCCTGTGACACTAGTTATAGACTTCGATGCTTCACTCCAGGTTTACTGTATCCCTTGGACCTTCTTATTGCCGATGAAACACAGAAATTGCATCGGAGTTGAATACAAAATGCACACTGCCGAATTAAGTAAAAGAAGTCTGACTCTTCTTACTGTCTATGTTTTTAACCATTCCTGTGACACTAGTCATAGATTCCGCTGCTTCACCTCAGGTTTACTGTATCCCTCCGACCGTATTATTGACGATGAACCACAGAAATTGCATCGGAATTAAATACAATAGGCACAATGCCGACTTAAGTACAAGAAGACTGACTCTTCCTACTGTCTATGTTTATAACCATTCCTGTGACACTAGTTATAGATTCCGATGCTTCACTTCAGGTTTACTGTATCCCTTGGACCTTCGTATTGACGATGAAACACAGAAATTGCATCGGAATTAATTACAAAAAGCAAAATGCCGACTTAAGTACAAGATGGCTGACTCTTCTTACTGTCTATGTTTTGAACCATCCCTGGGACACTAGTTTTAGATTCCGATGCTTCACTCCAGGTTTACTGTATCCCTTGGACCTTCTTATTGACGATGAAACACAGAAATTGCATCGGAATTAAATACAATAGGCACAATGCCGACTTAAGTACAAGAAGACTGACTCTTCCTACTCTCTATGTTTTTAACCATTCCTGTGACACTAGTTATAGATTCCGATGTTTCACTTCAGGTTTACTGTATCCCTTGGACCTTCTTATTGACGATGAAACACAGAAATTGCATCGGAATTAAAAAGAAAAGGCACAATGCCGACTTAAGTACAAGAATACTGACTCATCTTACTGTCTATGGTTTGAACCATCCCTGTGACACTAGTTATAGATTCCGATGCTTCACTCCAGGTTTACTGTATCCCTTGGACCTACTTATTGACGATGAAACACAGAAATTGCATCGGAAGTAAATACAAAAAGCACAGTGGCGACTTAAGTACAAGAAGACTGACTCTTCTTATTGACTATGTTTTGAACCATTCCTGTGACACTAGTTATAGATTCCGATGCTTCACTTCAGGTTTCCTGTATCCCTCTGACCTTCTTATTGACGATAAAACACAGAAATTGCATCGGAATTAGATTGGAAAAGCACAATACCGAATTAAGTACAAGAAGACTGACTCTTCTTACTGTCTATGTTTTGAACCATTCCTGTGACACTAGTTATAGACTCCGATGCTTCACTCCGGGTTTACTGTATCCCTTAAACCTTCTTATTGACGATGAAACATAGAAATGAACTCGGAATTAAATAGAAAAGGCGCAATGCCTACTTAAGTAAAAGAAGTCTGACTCTTCTTACTGTCTATGGTTTGAACCATTCCTGTGACACTAGTTATAGCTTCCGATGCTTCACTCAAGGTTTACTGTATACCTTGGACATTCTTATTGACGATGAAACACAGAAATTGCATCAGAATTAAATAAAAAAGGCACAATGATGACTTAAGTACAAGAAGACTGACTCTTCTTACTGACTATGTTTTGAACCATTCCTGTGATACTAGTTATAGATTCCGATGATTCACTTCAGGTTTACTGTATCCCTTGTACCTTCTTATTGACGATGAAACACAGAAATTGCATCGGAATTAAATACAAAAGGCACAATACTGACTTAAGTACAAGAAGACTGACTCTTCTTACTGACTATGTTTTCAACCATTCCTGTGACACTAGTTATAGATTCCGATGCTTGACTTCAGGTTTACTGTATCCCTCTGACCTTCTTATTGACGATGAAACACAGAAATTGCATCGGAATTAAATAGAAAACGCACCATACCGACTTAAGTACAAGAAGACGGACTCCTCCTACTGTCTATATTTTCAACCACTCCTGTGACACTAGTTTTTTATTCAGATGCTTCACTTGAGGTTTACTGTATCCCTCGGACCTTCTTATGGACGATGAAACACAGAAATTGCATCGGAATGAAATACAAAAGGCACAATGCCTAATTAAGTAAAAGAAGACTGACTCTTCTTACTGTCTATGTTTTGAACCATTCCTGTGACACTAGTTATAGACTTCGATGCTTCACTCCAGGTGTACTGTATCCCTTGGACCTTCTTATTGCCGATGAAACACAGAAATTGCATCGGAATTAAATACAATAGGCACAATGCAGACTTAAGTAAAAGAAGTCTGACTCCTCTTACTGCCTATGTTTTGAACCGTTCCTGTGACACTAGTTATAGGCTTCGATGCTTCACTCCAGGTTTACTGTATCCCTGGGACCTTCTTATTGCCGATGAAACACAGAAATTGCATCGGAATTAAATACAAAAGGCACAATGCCGACTTAAGTAAAAGAAGTCCGCTCTTCTTACTGTCTATGATTTGAACCATTCCTGTGACACTAGTTATAGATTACGATGCTTCTCTTCAGGTTTACTGTATTCCTTGGACCTTCTTATTGACGATGAAACACAAAAATTGCATCGGAATTAGATACAAAAGGCACAATACCGACTTAACTACAAGAAGACTGACTCTTCTTGCTGACTATGTTTTGAACCATTCCTGTGACACTAGTCATAGATTCCGATGCTTCACTTCAGGTTTACTGTATACCTCCGACCGTCTTATTGACGATGAAACACAGAAATTGCATCGGAATTAAATACAAGAGGCACAATGCCGACATAAGTAAAAGAAGTCTGACTCTTCTTACTGTCTATGGTTTGAACCATTCCTGTGACACTAGTTATGGATTCCGATGCATCACTCTAGGTTTACTGTATCCCTTGGACCTCCTTGTTGACAATGAAACACAGAAATTGAATCAGAATTAAATAGAAAAGGCACAATGATGACTTAAGTACAAGAAGACTGAATCTTCTTACCGACTATGATTTGAACCATACCTGTGACACTAGTTATAGATTCCGATGATTCACTTCAGGTTAACTGTATCCCTTGGACCTTCTTATTGACGATGAAACATAGAAATTGCATCGGAATTAATTACAAAAAGCACAATGCCGACTTAAGTACAAGATGACTGACTCTTCTTACTGTCTATGTTTTGAACCATCCCTGGGACACTAGTTTTAGATTCCGATGCTTCAATTCAGGTTTAGTGTATCCCTCCGACCGTAATATTGATGATGAAACACAGAAATGTCATCGGAATTAAATAGAAAAGGCACAATGCCGACTTAAGTACAAGAAGACTGAATCTTCCAACACTCTATGTTTTGAACCATTCCTGTGACACTAGTTACAGATTCCGATTCTTCACTTCAGGTTTACTGTATCCCTTGGACCTTCTTATTGACAATGAAACACAGAAATTGTATCGGAATTAAATACAAAAGGCACAATACCGACTTAAGTACAAGAAGACTGACTCTTCTTACTGACTATGTTTTGAACCATTCCTGTGACTCTAGGCATAGATACCGATGCTTCACTTCAGGTTTACTGTATCCCTATGACCGTCTTATTGACGATGAAACACAGAAATTGCATCGGAATTGAATAGAAAACGCACAATACCGACTTAAGTACAAGAAGACTGACTCATCCTACTGCCTATATTTTCAACCTTTCCTGTGACACTAGTTTTTTATTCAGATGCTTCACTTGAGGTTTACTGTATCACTCGGACCTTCTTATGGACGAAGAAACACAGAAATTGCATCGGAATGAAATACAAAAGGCACAATGCCGACTTATGTATAAGAAGACTGAATCTTCCAACACTCTATGTTTTGAACCATTCCTGTGACACTAGTTATAGATTCCGATGCTTCACTTCAGGTTTAGTGTATCCCTCTGACCTTCTTATTGACGATGAAACACAGAAATTGCATCAGAATTAAATACAAAAGGCACAATGCCGAATTAAGTACAAGAAGACTGACTCTTCTTACTGTCTATGTTTTAAACCGTTCCTGTGACACTAGTTATAGACTTCGATGCTTCACTCCAGATTTACTGTATCCCTTGGACCTTCTTATTGGCGATGAAACACAGAAATTGCATCGGAATTAAATACAACAGGCACAATGCCGACTTAAGTAAAAGAAGTCTGACTCTTCTTACTGTCTATGTTTTGAACCATTCCTGTGACACTAGTTCCAGATTCCGATGCTTCACTTCAGGGTTACTGTATCCCTTGGACCTTCTTATTGACGTTGAAACACAGAAATTGCATCGGAATTAAATACAAAAGGCACAATACCGACTTAAGTACAAGAAGACTGACTCTTCTTACTGACTATGTTTTGAACCATTCCTGTGACACTGTTTATGGATTCCGATGCGTCATTCTAGGTTTACTGTATCCCTTGGACCTTCTTATTGACGATGAAACACAGAAATTGAATGAGAATTAAATAGAAAAGGCACAATGGTGACTTAAGTACAAGAAGACTGACTCTTCTTACTGACTATGATTTGGACCTTTCCTGTGACACTAGTTGTAGATTCCGATGATTCACTTCAGGTTAACTGTATCCCTTGGACCTTCTTATTGACGATGAAACACAGAAATTGCATGGGAATTAAATACAAAAGGCACAATACCGACTTAAGTACAAGAAGACTGACTCTTCTTACTGACTATGTTTTGAACCATTCCTGTGACACTAGTCATAGATTCCAATTCTTCACTTCAGGATTACTGTATCCCTCTGACCTTCTTATTGACGATGAAACACAGAAATTGCATCGGAATTAATTACAAAAAGCATAATGCCGACTTAAGTACAAGATGGCTGACTCTTCTTACTGTCTATGTTTTGAACCATCCCTGGGACACTAGTTTTAGATTCCGATGCTTCACTCCAGGTTTACTGTATCACTTAACCCTTCTTATTGACGATGAAACACAGAAATTGCATCGGAATTAAATACAATAGGCACAATGCCGACTTAAGTACAAGAAGACTGACTCTTCCTACTGTCTATGTTTTAACCATTCCTGTGACACTAGTTATAGATTCCGATGCTTCACTTCAGGTTTACTGTATCCCTTGGACCTTCTTATTGACGATGAAACACAGAAATTGCATCGGAATTAAATAGAAAAGGCACAATGCCGACTTATGTACAAGAATACTGACTCATCCCTGTCTATGGTTTGAACCATCCCTGTGACACTAGTTATAGATTCCGATGCTTCACTCCAGGTTTACTGTATCCCTTGGACCTACTTATTGACGATGAAACACAGAAATTGCATCGGAATTAAATACAAAAAGCACAGTGCCGACTTAAGTACAACAAGACTGACTCTTCTTACTGACTATGTTTTGAACCATTCCTGTGACACTAGTTATAGATTCCGATGCTTCACTTCAGGTTTACTGTATCCCTCTGACCTTCCTATTGACGATAAAACACAGAAATTGCATCAGAATTAAATACAAAAGGCACAATGCCGAATTAAGTACAAGAAGTCTGACTCTTCTTACTGTCTACGTTTTGAACCATTCCTGTGACACTAGTTATAGATTCCGATGCTTCACTTCAGGTTTACTGTATCCCTCTGACCTTCTTATTGACGATGAAACACAGAAATTGCATCGGAATTAAATAGGAAACGCACAATACCGACTTAAGTAGAAGAAGACGGACTCCTCCTACTCTCCATATTTTCAACCACTCCTGTGACACTAGTTTTTTATTCAGATGTTTCACTTGAGGTTTACTGTATCCCTCGGACCTTCTTATGGACGATGAAACACAGAAATAGCATCGGAATGAAATACAAAAGGCACAATGCCTAATTAAGTACAAGAAGACTGACTCTTCTTACTGTCTATGTTTTGAACCATTCCTGTGACACTAGTTATAGACTTCGATGCTTCACTCCAGGTGTACTGTATCCCTTGTACCTTCTTATTGCCGATTAAACACAGAAATTGCATCGGAATTAAATACAATAGGCACAATGCAGACTTAAGTAAAAGAAGTCTGACTCCTCTTACTGCCTATGTTTTGAACCGTTCCTGTGACACTAGTTATAGGCTTCGATGCTTCACTCCAGGTTTACTGTATCCCTGGGACCTTCTTATTGCCGATGAAACACAGAAATTGCATCGGAATTAAATACAAAAGGCACAATGCCGACTTAAGTAAAAGAAGTCCGCTCTTCTTACTGTCTATGATTTGAACCATTCCTGTGACACTAGTTATAGATTACAATGCTTCACTTCAGGTTTACTGTATTCCTTGGACCTTCTTATTGACGATGAAACACAAAAATTGCATCGGAATTAGATACAAAAGGCACAATACCGACTTAACTACAAGAAGACTGACTCTTCTTACTGACTATGTTTTGAACCATTCCTGTGACACTAGTCATAGATTCCGATGCTTCACTTCAGGTTTACTGTATACCTCCGACCGTCTTATTGACGATGAAACACAGAAATTGCATCGGAATTAAATACAAGAGGCACAATGCCGACATAAGTAAAAGAAGTCTGACTCTTCTTACTGTCTATGGTTTGAACCATTCCTGTGACACTAGTTATGGATTCCGATGCATCACTCTAGGTTTACTGTATCCCTTGGACCTTCTTGTTGACGATGAAACACAGAAATTGATTCAGAATTAAATAGAAAAGGCACAATGATGACTTAAGTACTAGAAGACTGACTCTTCTTACCGACTATGATTTGAACCATTCCTGTGACACTAGTTATAGATTCCGATGATTCACTTCAGGTTAACTGTATCCCTTGGACCTTCTTATTGACGATGAAACATAGAAATTGCATCGGAATTAATTACAAAAAGCACAATGCCGACTTAAGTACAAGATGACTGACTCTTGTTACTGTCTATGTTTTGAACCATCCCTGGGACACTAGTTTTAGATTCCGATGCTTCCATTCAGGTTTAGTGTATCCCTCTGACCTTCTTATTGACGATGAAACACAGAAATTGCATCAGAATTAAATACAAAAGGCACAATGCCGAATTAAGTACAAGAAGACTGACTCTTCTTACTGTCTATGCTTTGAACCGTTCCTGTGACACTAGTTATAGATTCCGATGCCTGACTTCAGGTTTAATGTATCCCTCTGACCTTCTTATTGACGATAAAACACAGAAATTGCATCAGAATTAAATACAAAAGGCACAATGCCGAATTAATTACAAGAAGACTGACTCTTCTTACTGTCTATGTTTTGAACCGTTCCTGTGACACTAGTTATAGACTTCGATGCTTCACTCCAGGTTTACTGTATCCCTTGGACCTTCTTATTAGCGATGAAACACAGAAATTGCATCGGAATTAAATACAACAGGCACAATGCCGACTTAAGTAAAAGAAGTCTGACACTTCTTACTGTCTATGTTTTGAACCATTCCTGTGACACTAGTTACAGATTCCGATGCTTCACTTCAGGGTTACTGTATCCCTTGGACATTCTTATTGACGATGAAACACAGAAATTGCATCGGAATTAAATACAAAAGGCACAATACCGACTTAAGTACAAGAAGACTGACTCTTCTTACTGACTATGTTTTGAACCATCCCTGTGACACTAGTCATAGATTCCAATTCTTCACTTCAGGATTACTGTATCCCTCTTACCTTCTTATTGACGATGAAACACAGAAATTGCATCGGAATTAATTACAAAAAGCAAAATGCCGACTTAAGTACAAGATGGCTGACTCTTCTTACTGTCTATGTTTTGAACCATCCCTGGGACACTAGTTTTAGATTCCGATGCTTCACTCCAGGTATACTGTATCCCTTAAACCTTCTTATTGACGATGAAACACAGAAATTGCATCGGAATTAAATACAATAGGCACAATGCCGACTTAAGTACAAGAAGACTGACTCTTCCTACTGTCTATGTTTTTAACCATTCCTGTGACACTAGTTATAGATTCCGATGCTTCACTTCAGGTTTACTGTATCCCTTGGACTTTCTTATTGACGATGAAACACAGAAATTGCATCGGAATTAAATGGAAAAGGCACAATGCCGACTTAAGTACAAGAATACTGACTCATCTTCCTGTCTATGGTTTGAACCATCCCTGTGACACTAGTTATAGATTCCGATGCTTCACTCCAGGTTTACTGTATCCCTTGGACCTACTTATTGACGATGAAACACAGAAATTGCATCGGAATTAAATACAAAAAGCACAGTGCCGACTTAAGTACAAGAAGACGGACTCTTCTTACTGACTATGTTTTGAACCATTCCTGTGACACTAGTTATAGATTCCGATGCTTCACTTCAGGTTTACAGTATCCCTCTGACCTTCCTATTGACGATAAAACACAGAAATTGCATGAGAATTAAATACAAAAGGCACAATGCCGAATTAAGTACAAGAAGACTGACTCTTCTTACTGTCTACGTTTTGAACCATTCCTGTGACACTAGTTATAGATTCCGCTGCTTCACTCCAGGTTTACTGTATCCCTTGGACCTTCTTATTGCCGATGAAACACAGAAATTGCATCGGAGTTGAATACAAAATGCACACTGCTGACTTAAGTAAAAGAAGTCTGACCCTTCTTACTGTCTATGTTTTTAACCATTCCTGTGACACTAGTCATAGATTCCGCTGCTTCACTTCAGGTTTACTGTATCCCTCCGACCGTATTATTGACGGTGAACCAAAGAAATTGCATCGGAATTAAATACAATAGGCACAATGCCGACTTAAGTACAAGAAGACTGACTCTTCCTACTGTCTATGTTTATAACCATTCCTGTGACACTAGTTATAGATTCCGATGCTTCACTTCAGGTTTACTGTATCCCTTGGACCTTCTTATTGACGATGATACACAGAAATTGCATCGGAATTAAATAGAAAAAGCACAATGCCGACTTAAGTACAAGAATACTGACTCATCTTACTGTCTATGTTTTGAACCATCCCTGTGAAACTAGTTATAGATTCCGATGCTTCACTCCAGGTTTACTAAATCCCTTGGACCTACTTATTGACGATGAAACACAGAAATTGCATCGGAATTAAATACAAAAAGCACAGTGCCGACTTAAGTACAAGAAGACTGACTCTTCTTACTGACTACGTTTTTAACCATTCCTGTGACACTAGTTATAGATTCCGATGCTTCACTCCAGGTTTACTGTATCCCTTGGACCTTCTTATTGAGGATGAAACACAGAAATTGCATCGGAATTAATTACAAAAAGCACAATACCGACATAAGTACAAGAAGACTGACTCTTCTTACTGACTATGTTTTGAACCATTCCTGTGACATAGTCATAGATTCCAATGCTTCACTTCAGGGATACTGTATCCCTCTGACCTTCTTATCGACGATAAAACACAGAAATTGCATCGGAATTAATTAAAAAAAGCAAAATGCCGACTTAAGTCCAAGATGGCTGACTCTTCTTACTGTCTATGTTTTGAACATTCCCTGGGACACTAGTTTTAGATTCCGATGCTTTACTCCAGGTTTTCTGTATCCCTTGGACCTTCTTATTGACGATGAAACACAGAAATTGCATCGGAATTAAATACAATAGGCACAATGCCGACTTAAGTACAAGAAGACTGACTCTTCCTACTGTCTATGTTTTTAACCATTCCTGTGACACTAGTTATAGATTCCGATGCTTCACTTCAGGTTTACTGTACCCCTTGGACCTTCTTATAGACGATGAAACACAGAAATTGCATCGGAATTAAATAGAAAAGGCACAATGCCGACTTAAGTACAAGAAGATTGAATCTTACAACTCTCTATGTTTTGAACCATTCCTGTGACACTAGTTATAGAGTCCGATGCTTCACTTCAGGTTTACTGTATCCCTCTGAACCTCTTATTGACGATGAAGCACAGAAATTGCATCGGAATTAAATACAATAGGCACAATGCCGACTTAAGTACAAGAAGACTGACTCTTCCTACTGTCTATGTTTATAACCATTCCTGTGACACTAGTTATAGATTCCGATGCTTCACTTCAGGTTTACTGTATCCCTCTGAACTTCTTATTGACGATGAAGCACAGAAATTGCTTCGGAATTAAATACAATAGGCACAATGCCGACTTAAGTACAAGAATACTGACTCATCTTACTGTCTATGGTTTGAACCATCCCTGTGACACTAGTTACAGATTCTGATGCTTCACTCCAGGTTTACTGTATCCCTTGGGCCTACTTATTGACGATGAAACACAGAAATTGCATCGGAATTAAATACAAAAAGCACAGTGCCGACTTAAGTACAAGAAGACTGACTCTTCTTACTGACTATGTTTTGAACCATTCCTGTGATACTAGTTATAGATTCCGATGCTTCACTTCAGGTTTCCTGTATACCTCTGACCTTCTTATTGACGATAAAACACAGAAATTGCATCAGAATTAAATGCAAACGGCACAATGCCGAATTAAGTACAAGAGGACTGACTCTTCTTACTGTCTACGTTTTGAACCATTCCTGTGACACTAGTTATAGACTTCGATGTTTCACTCCAGGTTTACTGTATTCCTTGGACCTTCGTATTGCCGATGAAGCACAGAAATTGCATCGGAATTAAATACAATAGGCACAATGCCGACTTAAGTACAAGAAGACTGACTCTTCCTATTGTCTATGTTTATAACCATTCCTGTGACACTAGTTATAGATTCCGATGCTTCACTTCAGGTTACTGTACCCTTGGACCTTCTTATTGACGATGAAACACAGAAATTGCATCGGAATTAATTACAAAAAGCACAATGCCGACTTAAGTACAAGATGACTAACTCTTCTTGCTGTCTATGTTTTGACCCATCCCTGGGATACTAGTTTTAGATTCCGATGCTTCAATTCAGGTTTAGTGTATCCCTCCGACCGTATTATTGATGATGAAACACAGAAATTGCATCGGAATTAAATAGAAAAAGCACAATGCCGACTTAAGTACAAGAAGACTGAATCTTCCAACACTCTATGTTTTGAACCATTCCTGTGACACTACTTATAGATTCCGATTTTTCACTTCAGGTTTACTGTATCCCTTGGACCTTCTAATTGACGATGAAACACAGAAATTGTATCGGAATTAAATACAAAAGGCACAATACCGACTTAAGTACAAGAAGACTGACTCTTCTTACTGACTATGTTTTGAACCATTCCTGTGACTCTAGGCATAGATTCCGATGCTTCACGTCAGGTTTACTGTATCCCTATGACCGTCTTATTGACGATGAAACACAGAAATTGCATCGGAATTGAATAGAAAACGCACAATACCGACTTAAGTACAAGAAGACTGACTCATGCTACTGTCTATGTTTTCAACCTTTCCTGTGACACTAGTTTTTTATTCAGATGCTTCACTTGAGGTTTACTGTATCCCTCTGACCTTCTTATTGACGATGAAACACAGAAATTGCATCAGAATTAAATACAAAAGGCACAATGCCGAATTAAGTACAAGAGGACTGACTCTTCTTACTGTCTATGTTTTGAACCGTTCCTGTGACACTAGTTATAGACTTCGATGCTTCACTCCAGGTTTACTGTATCCCTTGGACCTTCTAATTGGCGATGAAACACAGAAATTGCATCGGAATTAAATACAACAGTCACAATGCCGACTTAAGTAAAAGAAGTCAGACACTTCTTTCTGTCTATGTTTTGAACCATTCCTGTGACACTAGTTACAGATTCCGATGCTTCACTTCAGGGTTACTGTATCCCTTGGACATTCTTATTGACGATGAAACACAGAAATTGCATCGGAATTAAATACAAAAGGCACAATACCGACTTAAGTACAAGAAGACTGACTCTTCTTACTGACTATGTTTTGAACCATTCCTGTGACACTGTTTATGGATTCCGATGCGTCACTCTAGGTTTACTGTATCCCTTGGACCTTCTTATTGACGATGAAACACAGAAATTGAATCAGAAGTAAATAGAAAAGGCACAATGGTGACTTAAGTACAAGAAGACTGACTCTTCTTACTGACTGTGATTTGGGCCTTTCCTGTGACACTAGTTGTAGATTCCGATGATTCACTTCACGTTAACTGCACCCCTTGGACCTTCTGGACCTTCTTATTGACGATGAAACACAGAAATTGCATCGGAATTAAATACAAAAGGCACAATACCGACTTAAGTACAAGAAGACTGACTCTTCTTACTGACTATGTTTTGAACCATTCCTGTGACACTAGTCATAGATTCCAATTCTTCACTTCAGGATTACTGTATCCCTCTGACCTTCTTATTGACGATGAAACACAGAAATTGCAGCGGAATTAATTACAAAAAGCAAAATGCCGACTTAAGTACAAGATGGCTGACTCTTCTTACTGTCTATGTTTTGAACCATCCCTGGGACACTAGTTTTAGATTCCGATGCTTCACTCCAGGTTTACTGTATCCCTTAAACCTTCTTATTGACGATGAAACACAGAAATTGCATCGGAATTAAATACAATAGGCACAATGCCGACTTAAGTACAAGAAGACTGACTCTTCCTACTGTCTATGTTTTTAACCATTCCTGTGACACTAGTTATAGATTCGGATGCTTCACTTCAGGTTTACTGTATCCCTTGGACTTTCTTATTGACGATGAAACACAGAAATTGCATCGGAATTAAATGGAAAAGGCACAATGCCGACTTAAGTACAAGAATACTGACTCATCTTCCTGTCTATGGTTTGAACCATCCCTGTAACACTAGTTATAGATTCCGATGCTTCACTCCAGGTTTACTGTATCCCTTGGACCTACTTATTGACGATGGAACACAGAAATTGCATCGGAATTAAATACAAAAAGCACAGTGCCGACTTAAGTACAAGAAGACGGACTCTTCTTACTGACTATGTTTTGAACCAATCCTGTGACACTAGTTATAGATTCCGATGCTTCACTTCAGGTTTACTGTATCCCTCTGACCTTCCTATTGACGATAAAACACAGAAATTGCATGAGAATTAAATACAAAAGGCACAATGCCGAATTAAGTACAAGAAGACTGACTCTTCTTACTGTCTATGTTATTAACCATTCCTGTGACACTAGTCATAGATTCCGCTGCTTCACTTCAGGTTTACTGTATCCCTCCGACCGTATTATTGACGATGAACCACAGAAATTGCATCGGAATTAAATACAATAGGCACAATGCTGACTTAAGTACAAGAAGACTGACTCTTCCGACTGTCTATGTTTATAACCATTCCTGTGACACTAGTTATAGATTCCGATGCTTCACTTCAGGTTTACTGTATCCCTTGGACCTTCTTATCGACGATGATACACAGAAATTGCATCGGAATTAAATAGAAAAAGCACAATGCCGACTTAAGTACAAGAATACTGACTCATCTTACTGTCTATGTTTTGAACCATCCCTGTGAAACTAGTTATAGATTCCGATGCTTCACTCCAGGTTTACTGTATCCCTTGGACCTACTTATTGACGATGAAACACAGAAATTGCATCGGAATTAAATACAAAAAGCACAGTGCCGACTTAGGGTACAAGAAGACTGACTCTTCTTACTGACTATGTTTTTAACCATTCCTGTGACACTAGTTATAGATTCCGATGCTTCACTCCAGGTTTACTGTATCCCTTGGACCTTCTTATTGAGGATGAAACACAGAAATTGCATCGGAATTAATTACAAAAAGCACAATACCGACTTAAGTACAAGAAGACTGACTCTTCTTACTGACTATGTTTTGAACCATTCCTGTGACATAGTCATAGATTCCAATGCTTCACTTCAGGGATACTGTATCCCTCTGACCTTCTTATCAACGATAAAACACAGAAATTGCATCGGAATTAATTAAAAAAAACAAAATGCCGACTTAAGTACAATATGGCTGACTCTTCTTACTGTCTATGTTTTGAACATTCCCTGGGACACTAGTTTTAGATTCCGATGCTGTACTCCAGGTTTTCTGTATCCCTTGGACCTTCTTATTGACGATGAAACACAGAAATTGCATCGGAATTAAATACAATAGGCACAATGCCGACTTAAGTACAAGAAGACTGACTCTTCCTACTGTCTATGTTTTTAACCATTCCTGTGACACTAGTTATAGATTCCGATGCTTCACTTCAGGTTTACTGTATCCCTTGGACCTTCTTATAGACGATGAAACACAGAAATTGCATCGGAATTAAATAGAAAAGGCACAATGCCGACTTAAGTACAAGAAGATTGAATCTTACAACTCTCTATGTTTTGAACCATTCCTGTGACACTAGTTATAGAGTCCGATGCTTCACTTCAGGTTTACTGTATCCCTCTGAACCTCTTATTGACGATGAAGCACAGAAATTGCATCGGAATTAAATACAATAGGCACAATGCCGACTTAAGTACAAGATGACTGACTCTTCCTACTGTCTATGTTTATAACCATTCCTGTGACACTAGTTATAGATTCCGATGCTTCACTTCAGGTTTACTGTATCCCTCTGAACATCTTATTGACGATGAAGCACAGAAATTGCATCGGAATTAAATACAATAGGCACAATGCCGACTTAAGTACAAGAATACTGACTCATCTTACTGTCTATGGTTTGAACCATCCCTGTGACACTAGTTACAGATTCCGATGCTTCACTCCAGGTTTACTGTATCCCTTGGACCTACTTATTGACGATGAAACACAGAAATTGCATCGGAATTAAATACAAAAAGCACAGTGCCGACTTAAGTACAAGAAGACTGACTCTTCTTACTGACTATGTTTTGAACCATTCCTGTGACACTAGTTATAGATTCCGATGCTTCACTTCAGGTTTCCTGTATACCTCTGACCTTCTTATTGACGATAAAACACAGAAATTGCATCAGAATTAAATGCAAAAGGCACAATGCCTAATTAAGTACAAGAGGACTGACTCTTCTTACTGTCTACGTTTTGAACCATTCCTGTGACACTAGTTATAGACTTCGATGTTTCGCTCCAGGTTTACTGTATTCCTTGGACCTTCGTATTGCCGATGAAGCACAGAAATTGCATCGGAATTAAATACAATAGGCACAATGCCGACTTAAGTACAAGAAGACTGACTCTTCCTATTGTCTATGTTTATAACCATTCCTGTGACACTAGTTATAGATTCCGATGCTTCACTTCAGGTTACTGTACCCTTGGACCTTCTTATTGACGATGAAACACAGAAATTGCATCGGAATTAATTACAAAAAGCACAATGCCGACTTAAGTACAAGATGACTAACTCTTCTTGCTGTCTATGTTTTGACCCATCCCTGGGATACTAGTTTTAGATTCCGATGCTTTAATTCAGGTTTAGTGTATCCCTCCGACCGTATTATTGATGATGAAACACAGAAATTGCATCGGAATTAAATACAATATGCACAATGCCGACTTAAGTACGAGAAGACTGACTCTTCCTACTGTCTATGTTTTTAACCATTCCTGTGACACTAGTTATAGATTCCGATGCTTCACTTCAGGTTTACTGTATCCCTTGGACCTTCTTATTGACGATGAAACACAGAAATTGCATCGGAATTAACTAGAAAAGGCACAATGCCGACTTAAGTACAAGAATACTGACTCATCTTACTGTCTATGGTTTGAACCATCCCTGTGACACTAGTTATAGATTCCGATGCTTCACTCCAGGTTTACTGTATCCCTTGGACCTACTTATTGACGAGTAAACACAGAAATTGCATCGGAATTAAATACAAAAAGCACAGTGCCGACTTAAGTACAAGAAGACTGACTTTTCTTACTGACTATGTTTTGGACCATTCCTGTGACACTAGTTATAGATTCCGATGCTTCACTTCAGGTTTACTGTATCCCTCTGACCTTCTTATTGACGATAAAACACTGAAATTGCATCAGAATTAAATACAAAAGGCACAATGCCGAATTAACTACAAGAAGACTGACTCTTCTTACTGTCTACGTTTTGAACCATTCCTGTGACACTAGTTATAGACTTCGATACTTCACTCCAGGTTTACTGTATCCCTTGGACCTTCTTATTGCCGATGAAACACAGAAATTGCATCGGAGTTGAATACAAAAGGCACACTGCCGACTTAAGTAAAAGAAGTCTGACTCTTCTTACTGTCTATGTTTTTAACCATTCCTGTGACACTAGTTATAGATTCCGACGATTCACTCCAGGTTTACTGTATCCCTTGGACCTTCTTATTGACGATGAAACACAGAAATTGCATCAGAATTAAATAGAAAAGGCACAATGAGAACTTAAGTACAAGAAGACTGACTCACCTCACTGACTATGTTTTGAACCATTCCTGTGACACTAGTCATAGATTCCGCTGCTTCACTTCAGGTTTACTGTATCCCTCCGACCGTATTATTGACGATGAACCACAGAAATTGCATCGGAATTAAATAGAAAAGGCACAATGCCGACTTAAGTACAAGAAGATTGAATCTTACAACTCTCTATGTTTTGAACCATTCCTGTGACACTAGTTATAGATTCCGATGCTTCACTTCAGGTTTCCTGTATCCCTCTGAACTTCTTATTGACGATGAAGCACAGAAATTGCATCGGAATTAAGTACAATAGGCACAATGCCGACTTAAGTACAAGAAGACTGACTCTTCCTACTGTCTATGTTTATAACCATTCCTGTGACACTAGTTATAGATTCCGATGCTTCACTTCAGGTTTACTGTATCCCTTGGACCTTCTTATTGACGATGAAACACAGAAATTGCATCGGAATTAAATAGAAAAGGCACAATGCCGACTTAATTACAAGAATACTGACTCATCTTACTGTCTATGGTTTGAACCATTCCTGTGACACTAGTTATAGATTCCGATGCTTCACTCCAGGTTTACTGTATCCCTTGGACCTTCTTATTGACGATGAAACACAGAAATTGCATCGGAATTAAATACAATAGGCACAATGCCGACTTAAGTACAAGTAGACTGACTCTTCCTACTGTCTATGTTATTAACCATTCCTGTGACACTAGTTATAGATTCCGATGCTTCACTTCAGGTTTACTGTATCCCTTGGACCTTCTTATGGACGATGAATCACAGAAATTGCATCGGAATTAAATAGAAAAGGCACAATGCCGACTTAAGTACAAGAATACTGACTCATCTTACTGTCTATGTTTTGAACCATCCCTGTGACACTAGTTATAGATTCCGATGCTTCACTCCAGGTTTACTGTATCCCTTGGACCTACTTATTGGCGATGAAACACAGAAATTGAATCGGAATTAAATACAAAAAGCACAGTGCCGTCTGAAGTACAAGAATACTGACTCATCTTACTGTCTATGTTTTGAACCATCCCTGTGACACTAGTTATAGATTTCGATGCTTCAATTCAGGTTTAGTGTATCCCTCCGACCGTATTATTGATGAGGAAACACAGAAATTGCATCGGAATTAAATAGAAAAGGCACAATGACGACTTAAGTACAAGACGACTGAATCTTCCAACACTCTATGTTTTGAACCATTCCTGTGACACTAGTTATAGATTCCGATTCTCCACTTCAGGTTTACTGAATCCCTTGGACCTTCTTATTGACGATGAAACACAGAAATTTTATCGGAATTAAATACAAAAGGCACAATACCGACTTAAGTACAAGAAGACTGACTCTTCTTACTGACTATGTTTTGAACCATTCCTGTGACTCTAGGCATAGATTCCGATGCTTCACTTCAGGTTTACTGTATCCCTATGACCGTCTTATTGACGATGAAACACAGAAATTACATCGGAATTGAATAGAAAACGCACAATACCGACTTAAGTACAAGAAGACTGACTCATCCTACTGTCTATGTTTTCAACCTTTCCTGTGACACTAGTTTTTTATTCAGATGCTTCACTTGAGGTTTACTGTATCACTCGGACCTTCTTATGGACGAAGAAACACAGAAATTGCATCGGAATGAAATACAAAATGCACAATGCCGACTTATGTATAAGAAGACTGAATCTTCCAACACTCTATGTTTTGAACCATTCCTGTGACAATAGTTATAGATTCCGATGCTTCACTTCAGGTTAACTGTATCCCTTGGACCTTGTTATTGACGATGAAACACAGAAATTGCATCGGAATTAAATACAAAAGGCACAATACCGACTTAAGTACAAGAAGACTGACTCTTCTTACTGACTATGTTTTGAACCATTCCTGTGACACTAGTCATAGATTCCAATGCTTCACTTCAGGATTACTGTATCCCTCTGAACTTCTTATTGACGATGAAACACAGAAATTGCATCGGAATTAATTACAAAAAGCAAAATGCCGACTTAACTACAAGATGGCTGACTCTTCTTACTGTCTATGTTTTGAACCATCCCTGGGACACTAGTTTTAGATTCCGATGCTTCACTCCAGGTTTACTGTATCCCTTGGACCTTCTTATTGACGATGAAACACAGAAATTGCATCGGAATTAAATACAAAAGGCACAACACCGACTTAAGTACAAGAAGACTGACTCTTCTTACTGACTATGTTTTGAACCATTCCTGTGACACTGTTTATGGATTCCGATGCGTGACTCTAGGTTTACTGTATCCCTTGGACCTTCTTATTGACGATGAAACACAGAAATTGAATCAGAATTAAATAGAAAAGGCACAATGGTGACTTAAGTACAAGAAGACTGACTCTTCTTACTGACTATGATTTGGACCTTTCCTGTGACACTAGTTGTACATTCCGATGATTCACTTCAGGTTAACTGTATCCCTTGGACCTTCTTATTGACGATGAAACACAGAAATTGCATCGGAATTAAATACAAAAGGCACAATACCCACTTAAGTACAAGAAGACTGACTCTTCTTACTGACTATGTTTTGAACCATTCCTGTGACACTAGTCATAGATTCCAATTCTTCACTTCAGGATTACTGTATCCCTCTGACCTTCTTATTGACGATGAAACACAGAAATTGCATCGGAATTAATTACAAAAAGCAAAATGCCGACTTAAGTACCAGATGCCTGACTCTTCTTACTGTCTATGTTTTGAACCATCCCTGGGACACTAGTTTTAGATTCCGATGCTTCCCTCCAGGTTTACTGTATCCCTTGGACCTTCTTATTGACGATGAAACACAGAAATTGCATCTGAATTAAATACAATAGGCGCAATGCCGACTTAAGTACAAGAAGACTGACTCTTCCTACTGTCTATGCTTTTAACCATTCCTGTGACACTTGTTATAGATTCCGATGCTTCACTTCAGGTTTACTGTATCCCTTGGACCTTCGTATTGACGATGAAACACAGAAATTGCATCGGAATTAAATAGAAAAGGCACAATGCCGACTTAAGTACAAGAAGACTGACTCTTCCTACTGTCTATGTTTATAACCATTCCTGTGACACTAGTTATAGATTCCGATGCTTCACTTCAGGTTTACTGTATCCCCTGGACCTTCTTATTGACGATGAAACACAGAAATTGCATCGGAATTAAATACAAAAAGCACAGTGCCGACTTAAGTACAAGAAGACTGACTCTTCTTACTGACTATGTTTTGAACCATTCCTGTGACACTAGTTATAGATTCCGATGCTTCACTTCAGGTTTACTGTATCCCTCTGACCTTCTTATTGACGATAAAACACAGAAATTGCACCAGAATTAAATACAAAAGGCACAATGCCGAATTAAGTACAAGAAGACTGACTCTTCTTACTGTCTACGTTTTGAACCATTCCTGTGACACTAGTTATAGACTTCGATGCTTCACTCCAGGTTTACTGTATCCCTTGGACCTTCTTATTGCCGATGAAACACTGAAATTGCATCGGAGTTGAATACAAAATGCACACTGCTGACTTAGGTAAAAGAAGTCTGACTCTTCTTACTGTCTATGTTTTTAACCATTCCTGTGACACTAGTCATAGATTCCGCTGCTTCACTTCAGGTTTAGTGTATCTCTCCGACCGTATTATTGACGATGAACCACAGAAATTGCATCGGAATTAAATACAATAGGCACAATGCCGACTTAAGTACAAGAAGACTGACTCTTCCTACTGTCTATGTTTATAACCATTCCTGTGACACTAGTTATAGATTCCGATGCTTCACTTCAGGTTTACTGTATCCCCTGGACCTTCTTATTGACGATGAAACACAGAAATTGCATCGGAATTAAATAGAAAAAGCACAATGCCGACTTAAGTACAAGAATACTGACTCATCTTACTCATCTATGTTTTGAAACATCCGTGTGACACTAGTTATAGATTCCGATGCTTCACTCCAGGTTTACTGTATCCCTTGGACCTACTTATTGACGATGAAACACAGAAATTGCATCGGAATTAAATACAAAAAGCACAGTGCCGACTTAAGTACAAGAAGACTGACTCTTCTTACTGACTATGTTTTGAACCATTCCTGTGACACTAGTTATAGATTCCGATGCTTCACTTCAGGTTTCCTGTATACCTCTGACCTTCTTATTGACGATAAAACACAGAAATTGCATCAGAATTAAATGCAAAAGGCACAATGCCTAATTAAGTACAAGAGGACTGACTCTTCTTACTGTCTACGTTTTGAACCATTCCTGTGACACTAGTTATAGACTTCGATGTTTCGCTCCAGGTTTACTGTATTCCTTGGACCTTCGTATTGCCGATGAAGCACAGAAATTGCATCGGAATTAAATACAATAGGCACAATGCCGACTTAAGTACAAGAAGACTGACTCTTCCTATTGTCTATGTTTATAACCATTCCTGTGACACTAGTTATAGATTCCGATGCTTCACTTCAGGTTACTGTACCCTTGGACCTTCTTATTGACGATGAAACACAGAAATTGCATCGGAATTAATTACAAAAAGCACAATGCCGACTTAAGTACAAGATGACTAACTCTTCTTGCTGTCTATGTTTTGACCCATCCCTGGGATACTAGTTTTAGATTCCGATGCTTTAATTCAGGTTTAGTGTATCCCTCCGACCGTATTATTGATGATGAAACACAGAAATTGCATCGGAATTAAATACAATATGCACAATGCCGACTTAAGTACGAGAAGACTGACTCTTCCTACTGTCTATGTTTTTAACCATTCCTGTGACACTAGTTATAGATTCCGATGCTTCACTTCAGGTTTACTGTATCCCTTGGACCTTCTTATTGACGATGAAACACAGAAATTGCATCGGAATTAACTAGAAAAGGCACAATGCCGACTTAAGTACAAGAATACTGACTCATCTTACTGTCTATGGTTTGAACCATCCCTGTGACACTAGTTATAGATTCCGATGCTTCACTCCAGGTTTACTGTATCCCTTGGACCTACTTATTGACGAGTAAACACAGAAATTGCATCGGAATTAAATACAAAAAGCACAGTGCCGACTTAAGTACAAGAAGACTGACTTTTCTTACTGACTATGTTTTGGACCATTCCTGTGACACTAGTTATAGATTCCGATGCTTCACTTCAGGTTTACTGTATCCCTCTGACCTTCTTATTGACGATAAAACACTGAAATTGCATCAGAATTAAATACAAAAGGCACAATGCCGAATTAACTACAAGAAGACTGACTCTTCTTACTGTCTACGTTTTGAACCATTCCTGTGACACTAGTTATAGACTTCGATACTTCACTCCAGGTTTACTGTATCCCTTGGACCTTCTTATTGCCGATGAAACACAGAAATTGCATCGGAGTTGAATACAAAAGGCACACTGCCGACTTAAGTAAAAGAAGTCTGACTCTTCTTACTGTCTATGTTTTTAACCATTCCTGTGACACTAGTTATAGATTCCGACGATTGACTCCAGGTTTACTGTATCCCTTGGACCTTCTTATTGACGATGAAACACAGAAATTGCATCAGAATTAAATAGAAAAGGCACAATGAGAACTTAAGTACAAGAAGACTGACTCACCTCACTGACTATGTTTTGAACCATTCCTGTGACACTAGTCATAGATTCCGCTGCTTCACTTCAGGTTTACTGTATCCCTCCGACCGTATTATTGACGATGAACCACAGAAATTGCATCGGAATTAAATAGAAAAGGCACAATGCCGACTTAAGTACAAGAAGATTGAATCTTACAACTCTCTATGTTTTGAACCATTCCTGTGACACTAGTTATAGATTCCGATGCTTCACTTCAGGTTTCCTGTATCCCTCTGAACTTCTTATTGACGATGAAGCACAGAAATTGCATCGGAATTAAGTACAATAGGCACAATGCCGACTTAAGTACAAGAAGACTGACTCTTCCTACTGTCTATGTTTATAACCATTCCTGTGACACTAGTTATAGATTCCGATGCTTCACTTCAGGTTTACTGTATCCCTTGGACCTTCTTATTGACGATGAAACACAGAAATTGCATCGGAATTAAATAGAAAAGGCACAATGCCGACTTAAGTACAAGAATACTGACTCATCTTACTGTCTATGGTTTGAACCATTCCTGTGACACTAGTTATAGATTCCGATGCTTCACTCCAGGTTTACTGTATCCCTTGGACCTTCTTATTGACGATGAAACACAGAAATTGCATCGGAATTAAATACAATAGGCACAATGCCGACTTAAGTACAAGTAGACTGACTCTTCCTACTGTCTATGTTATTAACCATTCCTGTGACACTAGTTATAGATTCCGATGCTTCACTTCAGGTTTACTGTATCCCTTGGACCTTCTTATGGACGATGAATCACAGAAATTGCATCGGAATTAAATAGAAAAGGCACAATGCCGACTTAAGTACAAGAATACTGACTCATCTTACTGTCTATGTTTTGAACCATCCCTGTGACACTAGTTATAGATTCCGATGCTTCACTCCAGGTTTACTGTATCCCTTGGACCTACTTATTGGCGATGAAACACAGAAATTGAATCGGAATTAAATACAAAAAGCACAGTGCCGTCTGAAGTACAAGAATACTGACTCATCTTACTGTCTATGTTTTGAACCATCCCTGTGACACTAGTTATAGATTTCGATGCTTCAATTCAGGTTTAGTGTATCCCTCCGACCGTATTATTGATGAGGAAACACAGAAATTGCATCGGAATTAAATAGAAAAGGCACAATGACGACTTAAGTACAAGACGACTGAATCTTCCAACACTCTATGTTTTGAACCATTCCTGTGACACTAGTTATAGATTCCGATTCTCCACTTCAGGTTTACTGAATCCCTTGGACCTTCTTATTGACGATGAAACACAGAAATTTTATCGGAATTAAATACAAAAGGCACAATACCGACTTAAGTACAAGAAGACTGACTCTTCTTACTGACTATGTTTTGAACCATTCCTGTGACTCTAGGCATAGATTCCGATGCTTCACTTCAGGTTTACTGTATCCCTATGACCGTCTTATTGACGATGAAACACAGAAATTACATCGGAATTGAATAGAAAACGCACAATACCGACTTAAGTACAAGAAGACTGACTCATCCTACTGTCTATGTTTTCAACCTTTCCTGTGACACTAGTTTTTTATTCAGATGCTTCACTTGAGGTTTACTGTATCACTCGGACCTTCTTATGGACGAAGAAACACAGAAATTGCATCGGAATGAAATACAAAATGCACAATGCCGACTTATGTATAAGAAGACTGAATCTTCCAACACTCTATGTTTTGAACCATTCCTGTGACAATAGTTATAGATTCCGATGCTTCACTTCAGGTTAACTGTATCCCTTGGACCTTGTTATTGACGATGAAACACAGAAATTGCATCGGAATTAAATACAAAAGGCACAATACCGACTTAAGTACAAGAAGACTGACTCTTCTTACTGACTATGTTTTGAACCATTCCTGTGACACTAGTCATAGATTCCAATGCTTCACTTCAGGATTACTGTATCCCTCTGAACTTCTTATTGACGATGAAACACAGAAATTGCATCGGAATTAATTACAAAAAGCAAAATGCCGACTTAACTACAAGATGGCTGACTCTTCTTACTGTCTATGTTTTGAACCATCCCTGGGACACTAGTTTTAGATTCCGATGCTTCACTCCAGGTTTACTGTATCCCTTGGACCTTCTTATTGACGATGAAACACAGAAATTGCATCGGAATTAAATACAAAAGGCACAACACCGACTTAAGTACAAGAAGACTGACTCTTCTTACTGACTATGTTTTGAACCATTCCTGTGACACTGTTTATGGATTCCGATGCGTGACTCTAGGTTTACTGTATCCCTTGGACCTTCTTATTGACGATGAAACACAGAAATTGAATCAGAATTAAATAGAAAAGGCACAATGGTGACTTAAGTACAAGAAGACTGACTCTTCTTACTGACTATGATTTGGACCTTTCCTGTGACACTAGTTGTACATTCCGATGATTCACTTCAGGTTAACTGTATCCCTTGGACCTTCTTATTGACGATGAAACACAGAAATTGCATCGGAATTAAATACAAAAGGCACAATACCCACTTAAGTACAAGAAGACTGACTCTTCTTACTGACTATGTTTTGAACCATTCCTGTGACACTAGTCATAGATTCCAATTCTTCACTTCAGGATTACTGTATCCCTCTGACCTTCTTATTGACGATGAAACACAGAAATTGCATCGGAATTAATTACAAAAAGCAAAATGCCGACTTAAGTACCAGATGCCTGACTCTTCTTACTGTCTATGTTTTGAACCATCCCTGGGACACTAGTTTTAGATTCCGATGCTTCCCTCCAGGTTTACTGTATCCCTTGGACCTTCTTATTGACGATGAAACACAGAAATTGCATCTGAATTAAATACAATAGGCGCAATGCCGACTTAAGTACAAGAAGACTGACTCTTCCTACTGTCTATGCTTTTAACCATTCCTGTGACACTTGTTATAGATTCCGATGCTTCACTTCAGGTTTACTGTATCCCTTGGACCTTCGTATTGACGATGAAACACAGAAATTGCATCGGAATTAAATAGAAAAGGCACAATGCCGACTTAAGTACAAGAAGACTGACTCTTCCTACTGTCTATGTTTATAACCATTCCTGTGACACTAGTTATAGATTCCGATGCTTCACTTCAGGTTTACTGTATCCCCTGGACCTTCTTATTGACGATGAAACACAGAAATTGCATCGGAATTAAATACAAAAAGCACAGTGCCGACTTAAGTACAAGAAGACTGACTCTTCTTACTGACTATGTTTTGAACCATTCCTGTGACACTAGTTATAGATTCCGATGCTTCACTTCAGGTTTACTGTATCCCTCTGACCTTCTTATTGACGATAAAACACAGAAATTGCACCAGAATTAAATACAAAAGGCACAATGCCGAATTAAGTACAAGAAGACTGACTCTTCTTACTGTCTACGTTTTGAACCATTCCTGTGACACTAGTTATAGACTTCGATGCTTCACTCCAGGTTTACTGTATCCCTTGGACCTTCTTATTGCCGATGAAACACTGAAATTGCATCGGAGTTGAATACAAAATGCACACTGCTGACTTAGGTAAAAGAAGTCTGACTCTTCTTACTGTCTATGTTTTTAACCATTCCTGTGACACTAGTCATAGATTCCGCTGCTTCACTTCAGGTTTAGTGTATCTCTCCGACCGTATTATTGACGATGAACCACAGAAATTGCATCGGAATTAAATACAATAGGCACAATGCCGACTTAAGTACAAGAAGACTGACTCTTCCTACTGTCTATGTTTATAACCATTCCTGTGACACTAGTTATAGATTCCGATGCTTCACTTCAGGTTTACTGTATCCCCTGGACCTTCTTATTGACGATGAAACACAGAAATTGCATCGGAATTAAATAGAAAAAGCACAATGCCGACTTAAGTACGAGAATACTGACTCATCTTACTCATCTATGTTTTGAACCATCCGTGTGACACTAGTTATAGATTCCGATGCTTCACTCCAGGTTTACTGTATCCCTTGGACCTACTTATTGACGATGAAACACAGAAATTGCATCGGAATTAAATACAAAAAGCACAGTGCCGACTTAAGTACAAGAAGACTGACTCTTCTTACTGACTATGTTTTGAACCATTCCTGTGACACTAGTTATAGATTCCGATGCTTCAATCCAGGTTTACTGTATCCCTTGGACCTTCTTATTGACGATGAAACACAGAAATTGCATCGGAATTAAATACAAAAAGCACAATACCGACTTAAGTACAAGAAGACTGACTCTTCTTACTGACTATGTTTTGAACCATTCCTGTGACATAGTCATAGATTCCAATGCTTCACTTCAGGATTACTGTATCCCTCTGACCTTCTTATTGACGATGAAACACAGAAATTGCACCGGAATTAATTACAAAAAGCAAAATGCCGACTTAAGTACAAGGTGGCTGACTCTTCTTACTGTCTATGTTTTGAACCATCCCTGGGATACTAGTTTTAGATTCCGATGCTTCACTCCAGGTTTACTGTATCCCTTGGACCTTCTTATTGACGATGAAACACAGAAATTGCATCGGAATTAAATACAATAGGCACAATGCCGACTTAAGTACAAGAAGACTGACTCTTCCTACTGTCTATGTTTTTAACCATTCCTGTGACACTAGTTATAGATTCCGATGCTTCACTTCAGGTTTACTGTATCCCTTGGACCTTCTTATTGACGATGAAACACAGAAATTGCATCGGAATTAAATAGAAAAGGCACAATGCCGACTTAAGTACAAGAAGATTGAATCTTACAACTCTCTATGTTTTGAACCATTCCTGTGACACTAGTTATAGATTCCGATGCTTCACTTCAGGTTTACTGTATCCCTCTGAACTTCTTATTGACGATGAAGCACAGAAATAGCATCGGAATTAAATACAATAGGCATAATGCCGACTTAAGTACAAGAAGACTGACTCTTCCTACTGTCTATGTTTATAACCATTCCTGTGACACTAGTTATAGATTCCGATGCTTCACTTCAGGTTTACTGTATCCCTCTGAACTTCGTGTTGCCGATGAAGCACAGAAATTGCATCGGAATTAAATACAATAGGCACAATGCCGACTTAAGTACAAGAAGACTGACTCTTCCTACTGTCTATGTTTATAACCATTCCTGTGACACTAGTTATAGATTCCGATGCTTCACTTCAGGTTACTGTATCCCTTGGACCTTCTTATTGACGATGAAACACAGAAATTGCATCGGAATTAATTACAAAAAGCACAATGCCGACTTAAGTACAAGATGACTAACTCTTCTTACTGTCTATGTTTTGACCCATCCCTGGGATACTAGTTTTAGATTCCGATGCTTCAATTCAGGTTTAGTGTTTCCCTCCGACCGTATTATTGATGATGAAACACAGAAATTGCATCGGAATTAAATAGAAAAGGCACAATGCCGACTTAAGTACAAGAAGACTGAATCTTCCAACACTCTATGTTTTGAACCATTCCTGTGACACTAGTTATAGATTCCGAATCTTCACTTCAGGTTTACTGTATCCCTTGGACCTTCTTATTGACGATGAAACACAGAAATTGTATCGGAATTAAATACAAAAGCACAATACCGACTTAAGTACAAGAAGACTGACTCTTCTTACTGACTATGTTTTGAACAATTCCTGTGACTCTAGGCATAGATTCCGATGCTTCACGTCAGGTTTACTGTATCCCTATGACCGTCTTATTGACGATGAAACACAGAAATTGCATCGGAATTGAATAGAAAACGCACAATACCGACTTAAGTACAAGAAGACTGACTCATGCTACTGTCTATGTTTTCAACCTTTCCTGTGACACTAGTTTTTTATTCAGATGCTTCACTTGA